>NW_024412391.1:41475828-41646643 GCF_014898765.1 Herpailurus yagouaroundi | reverse complement strand
CAACGTTTATTTATTTTTGGGATAGAGAGAGACAGAGCATGAACGGGGGATGGGCAGAGAGAGAGGGAGACACAGAATCGGAAACAGGCTCCAGGCTCTGAGCCATCAGCCCAGAGCCTGACGCGGGGCTCGAACTCACGGACCGCGAGATCGTGACCTGGCTGAAGTCGGACGCCTAACCGACTGCGCCACCCAGGCGCCCCAGACTCAGCAAGTTCTAAAGTTAGCCTTACTTTTGAGCCCAGGGTGCCCAGTCTCCTCCCTGAGAATGGAAGAGAAGCCACCACAGGAGGACACAGCTGGCAGTCTGCACTGCGTTCCTCTCATCTCAGAGAGAGGGTCAAATCAGCGCCCACGCACAAAAAGATAATCTGAGGCTCAGGAAGATGCAGTTAAACAAAAAAAAAAAGAACTTAAAAAAAGAGGAAACGAGAAAAAAAGCGAACTGACATCCCACAGACCAGAAAGGGTATTTGCAGTTTCAAAAATAAAATATGGTTTTAGGTTGATGAGGCATTGACGGGCATAAAATACGCCCGTGGCTTCCTAGCACAATTAAATTAGCATGTTCCGGCCATCCCTGTGAGCGGTAGGGTAGAACCTTGTTAATTCTATCAGTGTGAGTCTGATACAGTTCATGCCTGTCTGGTTACATCTCTCCTTACAGCTTTCTTCCTTCTCCCCATTGACCTGGTTCCCCGAGATTCGCGTTCTTCGTGTCTGGGGGACGGTGTTGGTTCTGTTTCACACTCTTTTGTAGCAATTCTGGCTTTGTCTCCTCCCGCTTGCTCGCTTTCTCTCTCTGCTCCTGACACACACACAGCCCCCAGATCCCCTAATGCTTAGCTTTTCTACCTGTTCTCTTCACTGTCTCCACCCTGCAGGTGTTAGCTGTTTCCTTCCTTTGACAGGGTGATTTTACCTAATGTTTTAATGTTCTCAAAATGCATCAGTGGGCCCCTGGGTGGTTCAGTCAGTTAAGCGTCTGACTCTTGGTTGCGGCTCAGGTCATGATCTCGTGGTTTGTGAGTTCGAGCCCCACACTGGGCTCCACGCTGTTAGGGTGGAGCCTGCTTGGGACTCTCTCTCTCTCTCTCTCTCTCTCTCTCTGCCCCTCCCCTGCTTGCATGCTCTCTCTGTCTCTCTTTCTCTCTCTCTCTTTCTCTCTCTCAAAATAAATAAAATAAACACTAAAAAAATTTCTTTAATGCATTAGGTGCCTCGATAAGCTAATCATGTAATTACCATAGGACCCAGCAATTCCATTCCTGGGTATACAGTGAAAAGATCTGGGTTCAGACAAGACCTCCTACACACATTCACAGCAGCACTATTCGCAATAGCCAAAAGAGAGAAACATCCCAATGTCCATCAGCTGATGAATGGACAAAGAAAGTATATAGCCATACAATGGAATGCTATTCGGCACTAAAAGGAAATGAGGTGCCATAGATTCCACAACACGGATGAACCTTGAACACGTCATGATGAGGGAAAGAATCCAGACACAAAAGGCCACATACTGTATGATTCCATTTGTGTGACATACCCAAGACAGGCAGACCCTTAGAGACAGAACGTAGATTTAGCAGTTGCCAAGGGCTGGGGGTATGAAGAACGGGGAATGACTGCTCATGGGTATGGGTTTGCTTTGGGGATGATGAATCTGTCCTGAATCTAGACAGAGGTGACGGTTGCACAACATTGTGAAGGTACGAAAGGCCATCAGTGGCAAATTTTACGTTATGTGCATTTTCGTGCAATAAGAAGAAAGTAAGAAAAAATAAGCCATCAGGAGGGATCTCTGGGGGAAATTGCGTAGGTCACAAATGCTTATTAACATAGTGTTGATAGAAAGAGTGAAGTTATCATTATACTGATCCATACCTACTGAGGCCCTTACCCACTAGAGAGATTCAGATAAATGATCCCCTGCCATGCCCTCAAGAAATTCACATTCTGTTGGAGAAAGGGAGGAGAGGCAGACACCTAACCCAACATTTCAGTCTGGCGTTCCCAGCAGTCATGTCAGTGGGAAAGTGGCTGGTTAGAAATTTGCTTACATCTCGGGGCGCCTGGGTGGCTCAGTCAGTTAAGCGTCCGACTTCAGCTCAGGTCACGATCTCACGAGTTTGGGCCCCGCGTCGGGCTCTGGGCTGACAGCTCAGAGCCTGGAGCCTGTTTCAGTTTCTGTGTCTCCCTCTCTCTCTGCCCCTCCCCCGTTCATGCTCTGTCTCTCTCTGTCTCAAAAATAAATAAACGTTAAAAAAAAAAAAAAAGAAGAAATTTGCTTACATCTCAACTCCTTTTTTTTTAACTTTCATGGTTTGAAAATACAAAACATGAAATTTTCCATCTTAACCACTTCTGAGTGCACATTTCAGCAGCGTTAAGTATGTTCACATTGTTGTGCAACCCATCTCCAGACCTCCTTCCATCCTGCAAAACTGAAGCTTCGTACCCAGTAAACCCATTAAAATCGGACTACTCTCGGTTCCTCATATAAGTGGCACCCTCTAATATTTGACTTTTTGAGACTGGCTTCTTTCATTTAGCACCATGTCCTCAAGGTTATTCACTTTGTACCATCTGTCGGAATTCCCTGCCTTTCTAAGGTTGAATAACATCCCATTGTATGTACGTATGGCATGTGTTCACCCATTCATCCATCCATGGACACTTGGGTGGATTCCACCTTTGGCTATTGTGAATAACGCTGCTGTCAACATGGATATACAAATACCTCTTTGTGTCCCTGCTTTCAATTCTTTTGTGTATATGCCCGGAATTGCTGGATCATATGGTAACTCTATTTTTTAATTTTCTGAGGAACCACCATATTGATTTCCATCTTACATTCCCATCAACAGCACACAAGGGCTCCAGCACGTCCTCGCTAACACTTGTTATTTTCTGGGTTTTGTTTTGTTCTACTTATTTATTCATTTTTTTGATAGTAGCCATCCTAACAGTCGTGAAGTGGTACCTTGTTATGATCCAGTTCCTATTTTAAAAGAGTTACTGGGGTGCCCGGGTGGCTCAGTCGGTTGAGTGTCCAACTTTGGCTCAGGTCACGATTACACAGTTCGTGAGTTTGAACCCACGTTGGGCTCTGTGCTGACAGCTCAGAGACTGGAGCCTGCTTCAGGTTCTGTGTCTCCCTCTCTCTCTACCCCTCCCCTGCTCATGATGTCTCTCTCTCTCTCTCTCTTAAAAATAAACATTAAAAATTTTTAAAGAATAATACATAAAAGAGTTACTTTACATTTATGGCAAAACTAGCCACCACGATTTCCATTAGCAAAGAAACTTCTCCACCAAGTGCTGCCCTAACAGTACTGGATGGTTCATGTCATGAAATCAAAGGATTAGATGTCCTAAGACTGAGAGAATCCGTAGACACTGCCAGAAGCTAAGCATCTATTACTGCCTTTGCGGAGGGCCGCAGGGCGGTGAGGAATCTGCCCTGGGCTTAATCTTAGCCGTGCCTGATCATCACTGTTGACCTCACTCGTTCATAAGCTATCTTCCAACATCCCGCTCTGTTACTACTCCTATCCTTCTAGATTATTCCTTTATTCCTCTGAACCGGCAAAGGTGTTATCGTGCCTATAAAGCATCTCCCTTGGCCTACTCTGGTCGTTGGGCTATTTCTCCGCTCATAGACAGTGCCATGCCTTCTTCCTCCTCTTCTGCCCTTTCAGGCATTTTCCCCCACCCCTACCCCATGGAAAGAGACCTTAGCAAGGCCTCCAGGGGACCTCCATGTCACCAAAGCCAGTGGTCAGATGTATTAGCCGCAGTCCGTCACACCCTCCTTCTGAAGCACATCTTCACTTAGATTTTCTGGCATCCCTCGCTTTCTTCCCTCCTTCCACTTTGTGCTTGCTGCCTCCCCATTTTTTGGCACACCAAATACTTTGGAGTCCTCTCTGGCTTCTTTCTTTCTCTTCTGCTCCACATCCAACTTACCAGAAAAATCTTGGGGCTCCTCCTCTGAAGTATATCTTCGATCTGATCTCTGTCGCCTCGTCTTCCGCCTCAGCCCGGCCAAAACCACTGTCATTGCTCATCTGGAGACTGCAGGCGACCTACCAACAGGCTTCCCTGCCCCATACTGCAGGCCCCATGATTTGTCTAGAGCCCAAGTCTAGCCAGGCCACCGTCTGCTTCAAATCCTCCACTGAATTCCTGTCTCGTTCTATATCCATTAGAAATTCCCGGGGCGCCTGGGTGGCGCAGTCGGTTAAGCGTCCGACTTCAGCTCAGGTCACGATCTCGCGGTCCGGGAGTTCGAGCCCCGCGTCGGGCTCTGGGCTGATGGCTCGGAGCCTGGAGCCTGCTTCCGATTCTGTGTCTCCCTCTCTCTCTGCCCCTCCCCCGTTCATGCTCTGTCTCTCTCTGTCCCAAAAATAAATGAACGTTGAAAAAAAAAATTAAAAAAAAAAAAAAAAGAAATTCCCACCTGACTCATCAGACCTACATGAAGTGCCCACCCAACCAGCCGCACTCCCCACAAAACCTCCTTTCGTTCCAACAGCACAGACAACTTGGAGCTTGTAGAAAACTCCAAGCACACTCCCACCTCTGGGCTCTGGGTTCTTTGTACTTGCTATTCTTTCTGCGGGACGCTTTCCCCTGATATCCATGAGACTTCCTCCCTGCCTCCTTTGGGTCTTTGATCTAATGGCGCTTTATCAGACACTTCTTCCCTGACCACTCTTTATTTGATAGCCCTCCCTGCCCCGCCACTCTTGTTCCTTCTGTTTTATCATCTTCTTCAATTAAGAAATGATTTTGTGGGGGCGCCTGGGTGGCTCAGTCAGTTAAGCATCCAACTTTGGCTCAGGTCATGATCTCATGTTCGTGCGTTCCAGCCCCACATTGGGCGCTGTGCTGACAGCTCAGAGCCTGGAGCCTGTTTCAGATTCTGTGTGTGTGTGTCTCTCTTTCTCTGCCCTCCCCTGCTCACTCTCTCTGTCTCTCAAAAAAAATGAATAAACATTAAAAAAAAAATTTTTTTTAAACAGAAATCATTTTATGAATCTATATGGAGAGGGAGAATAAGTTGTTGACCAAATCAACAGAAGAGAGAAGGGGCCAGAAGCATATACACTAAGTGTGGAGAGTGGTTAGCACTCAGAGGTAGAATGCTGGGTGGTGTTTATTGTCCTTATGCCTCACTGTTTGGTCCAAGTTTCCTGTAACAAATACTTATTACTTTTTGAGCATTAACGCTAATTTTAAAATTCCAGTTTATTGGGAGGGACGCTTGGGTGTGGCTCAGTCGGTTGAGTGTCTGACTCTCAGTTTCGCTCTGGTCCTGATCTCACAGTTCTTGAGTTGGAGCCCCACAGGATCTACACTGTCAACGCAGAGCCTGCTTGGGATTCTCTCTCTCCCTCTCTCTCTCTCTGCCCCTCCTGCACTCGTGCACTCTCTCTTTCTTTCAAAATAAATAGGGGCGGGGCGCCTGGGTGGCGCAGTCGGTTAAGCGTCCGACTTCAGCCAGGTCACGATCTCGCGGTCCGTGGGTTCGAGCCCCGCGTAGGGCTCTGGGCTGATGGCTCAGAGCCTGGAGCCTGTTTCCGATTCTGTGTCTCCCTCTCTCTCTGCCCCTCGCCCGTTCATGCTCTGTCTCTCTCTGTCCCAAAAATAAATAAACGTTGAAAAAAAAAATTTTAAAAACAAAATAAATAGGGGCGCCTGGGTGGCTCAGTCAGTTGGGCGTCCGACTTCAGCTCAGGTCACGATCTCACAGTCCGTGAGTTCGAGCCCCGCGTCTGGCTCTGGGCTGACGGCTCGGAGCCTGGAGCCCGCTTCCGATTCTGTGTCTCCCCCTCTCTCTGCTCCTCCCCTGCTCACGCTTTGTCTCTCTCTGTCTGAAAAAGAAATAAAAACATAAAAAAAATTTTTTTTTTTAAATAATAAATAAATAAATAAACTTAAAAAAGAACTCCAGGTTATTGGGGGAGAGAATCTGATTGGCCGGTCCCTGGCCTGAGCACCTGTGGAGGGGAAGTGTGGCCCCACGGTACACAGGGTGACCCCACTAAGTTCTGTACAAGCGGATGTGGTCCAGGAAGGAGTGGCGGGGTTCACACCAACCTCAACCCTGATGTCATGGCGGGGAAGGAGAGGAAAGGCCAGATATGCACTTTCTAAGGTTTAAATCTGGCAAATACTAGAATTGTCATTTCCAGTGAAACCCGTCATTTGCTTTGGTTGGAGACTGTGAGAGGCCTCCAGCATCGGAACGAAAGGGCCCTTTGAGGTCATTCAGACCAACTCCTTCACGTACAGCTTAAGAAGCCTGGGCAGAAATCGAGTGCCCTGCCCCTGGTCACAGCTGGGGCTCGCACCGAGGTCTCTGCTCTGTGTCCGGTGTTCTGCACACCTTCCTACCTCTCCCCCTGGTGCCACTTGGACCTCAGCTTGGAGAGCCCGTCCTGGCCCCAGGCTGCCAGTTAGTTGTGCTTCTCCTAGGAGTCCACCCTTGTGCTAACCCACCCCCCTCAGCATGCTGAGTCGCTGCAAGGCTGGCCGGAGTTCTGGAAGGCTCTCAGAGAGACCCCGCTTGAACGGCCAGCCCCGTCTGTAAATCCTCCCTGGCCCTTCTCCAGGTCTTGCAGAGTCCAGCCTCCTGTTGGCTACAGAATGATTTTCCCCCCTCTGGCGTGAAAGTATTTCTGTGCTGAAGGCATCCTTCCTGAAAAATGTGACTTTCCTGGGCCTCCCCAGCTTTACTGGCATAAATACAGCTCCGGGAGCCCGCTCTCGAAAGGAGAATGTGATGGATTGAATTGTATTTTGTGAAATAATAGAAAATGTATATTTCACCTGTGCCCTCAGTTTCCGGCACAAAGCTCCTAGAACCCTTGTCATTTCCTAAGGGATAAGAATACTACCAGCACCTTTTGTTCAAATATTTGGTCTTTGACCCCGGTTCCTGACACAGAGCTTCTGAATCCCTTGGAATAGCCTGGGTGATAGGAACATGTTTTGTTCTAATGAGGCAATGCCTGGTGGGATCCTGGGTGGGGGTGGGTCGTCAGAAAGATGAAGCCATCATTAGAAGCTTGGAACTTTGAGCCCCAACCCCCTTCTTCCTGGAAGGGGAGAGGGACTGGAGGTTGTGTTAATGAACGATCACGTCTACCTACAAGGTGAAGCCAGCAATAAAAATCCCAAACGTAGGGGCTTCGGAGAGCCTCTAGGTTGGTGAACACATCCGTGTGTTTGGAAAATGGTGCATCCATGATGCACCCAACTCCACGAAGACAGAAACTCTTGCTCCCTGGGCCCTTCCTGACCTCATCCTATATACATACCTCTTCATTTCACTGTTCATCTTTATCCTTTAGTATACAATAAACCGGGAACCACCATCCCCCCCCCCCCAAAAAAAAGACAAAGAAAGTATCTCTATGCCTGCAAAAAGGCACAGGCTGGCTTGGTTTATGAAATAAACAAAGCTTTGTCAGTAACTTGGGGGCCATCTCTTTGCGAGGAGGCCTCAGCAGTGGTCACTCAGGCTGCTTTCAGGGCCCTAGACGCATGGGATCGGGTAGGGATATAAACTAGTTCTTTTTTTTTTTTTTTTTAATTTTTTAAAAAATCTTTTTAATGTTTGTTTATTTTTGAGACAGACAGAGCATGAGCGGGGGTGGGGCAGAGAGAGAGGGAGAGAGAACCCCAAGCAGGCCCTGTACTGTCAGCGCAGGAGCCCGACGTGGGGCTCAAACTTACGAACCGTGAGATCATGACCTGAGCCGAAACCAAGAGTTGGACACTAAACCGACTGAACCACCCGGGCGCCCCCCAAAAAACCTGTATCTTAACAGATTCTTAAGATGACTTACATGTTCATTGTAGAAAACTTTAAAGTATTTTCAAGAGATTCAAAAAAAATAGTACATCCAGGAGGAATCAATATATTATTTCCATTTTTAAAATAGTTCCGGTCATCCTATTTAAACAATTTCTAGCCTGCTTTTTTTCTCCTAAGTTTCAAACATCACCCCAAATTACTTGGGCCTTTGTAAACATTCAAATGGCTACTTCATACCCTGTCCAAAATCGTGAACCCTGGATTTCCTAAATAGTTTTGTTGAACACAGGGTGTTATCAGTATTTCACTGCCATAAATGATCTGTGATGAGTAGCTCTGCTTTTCAGTTGCTTTGTAAGTAGCACAGCAGCCTGGATTGTTTGGAGGGACAATGCCTGTTTAATTCGGAGTCTGTGACAGAGGCAGGACAGAAAAGCCTCGTACTTCATGCAGCAAAGAGGCATCAGGGACACCATTTAGAACACGTGACTCACAGGAAAAGTCCCGGAAGGCCTGGGAATGTGGATTTAAAACCAACCCATATATATGCACATACACACATATATGTAAGTCAATGCCAAAAAAAAAATCTAGCAGGATAAACACCAAGCATTAAATAGTGGTGACTTCAGGATAGAAAACTGGATGAGAAGGAGGGCAGGCAAAGACGCACTTGAGGTTGTTTTGCGTTTTTATTTCCTATTTCCCTATATCCTTTGAACCTTTAATGAGAATATATTTATGTGTAACTCGTGTAATATTTAAACAAAGTGTATTTTACACTTGGTATTAGCCAAAAGGCCGAGAAGCGATTAAACAAAGTGTATTTTAAACGTTTATTTATTTTTGGGACAGAGAGAGACAGAGCATGAATGGGGGAGGGGCAGAGAGAGAGGGAGACACAGAATCGGAAACAGGCTCCAGGCTCTGAGCCATCCGCCCAGAGCCTGACGCGGGGCTCGAACTCACGGACCGCGAGATCGTGACCTGGCTGAAGTCGGACGCTTAACCGACTGCGCCACTCAGGCGCCCCAACAAAGTGTATTTTAGAGAACGAGTTGGATCCTCACGGAATGGAGCCTGATTTATTCAGTATATACTTACCTTTTACTCCTCTTTTTTTTTTTTTTTTTTTTTTTTTTTAACCAACCCCAGCACGGTGCTTGGCACATTTGGGCTACCGGACAAATGAGCGAGTCTGGAGGGGGTAGCTTGTTTGGAGCTAAGAAGCGCTCACGTGCATTTAGACGACAGGCCTTAATAACCGGTTCTCCTTCCAGCAGACTGGTCGAGATGCCTGGGCATCCGGTCTGTGACATGGAAGCAGTGGGTGGAAACGCAGTCTAGGGCCAGGAGCCCGAAGGTTTCAGGTTGACGGGCTCATGTTACCCTTGATTCCTTTGCTGTTGCTCTAAGCGCCCCTGTAGTCTGCGTTTTCTCCGTGTAGTGCGTGGCGGTCCCCGGGCCAAGAGACGGTGAGATCGTTCTTCTTTCAGGCCGGACACCTGGTCCCTGGCTCCATGCTGAGGCGGCAGGGCAGAGCTCGGATGACATCAAAGGCAGAAATTCTCAGGTAACGCGTCCCTCGGGTCTCTGAATGTAAAAACCGGGGGCCCCCAGAAATGCTGAGCGTGTGCTTTCTCCTTGAAACTTTACATCTTTGCACAGACTCTTTTTTCCTCAGGGAAGACCATTTGGTGCAACCTTTGTTTGCAGCTAGAATGAAACGCTTACAGTTTCAAGCTCTGAAGAGTGAAAGGGGGGATCCCCATCACATCCAGAAGCAAGGTTGACAACCCAGAACCCCCTGCGAGTCATTCTGCAACAGTGCCCCCAATCACCTCCCCGCCCCCAGTTCATTCTTCCCTGGTTCCGATGGCTTGGGAAGCCTGGAGACAAAACCCTGTGACGTGTATCCAATTGAATTCAGATTCTGTATTGTCCATAGAATGCAGGGTATCTTAGCGCACCCATCGGGGTTTTTCTCCCATTGACAAAATAGCTTCTTTTGGCCAAATTTAGTCACAGTTCAAGTCCTGGTGGCTAGAGGAAAGCTGGGAAGAGAACCAGACAGGTTCTTGTGGGATAAGAGAGTCTTTGACAAAATGCCCTCCTTCTCACGCAAAGCAGCTTGGACAGACTATCTCCTGCCCCTGGGCGGAAGTGACATCTCTCACTGCCCACAACAGGGTCTCATCATTAAAGGCCCTTTATCACTTTGCAAACAAGCATTTAGTCCTGCCTTGGCCTCCTCCTGTTTCACAGTTCTGTGTGGCAAAGAGGGTGGCCTCCTGTTAAACTGGCCCCTTCTGCAGCCACATGGGACAGCATGGCAAGGGACGTGAGAAGGGGGACAAGGTCCTGGATGCCGGGATGATTTCCTTGCAGGAGGACGAGCACCCCCTTTTCTAACCAACCACGGCTCGTCTAAGAATTGTGATACCCACTCAAATGATCACAGGCTCAAAACTGGGTGTGTGGTTGCAGTGAAGGGAGAAGCGTATATGCATAGGACAAGAGACAGAGGGAATAGACACAGAATTAACAGGCAGGCACCCTGGGAGATGAGAGTTGATTTTTTACTTTCCTCCTAGCGCATTTCTGCAATTTCTGAAGTTTCTGCAGAGAATACATTACTCTTGTGGTCAGAAAAAATATAGTAATAATCAAAATAATAGCCCCCACATTATACAGTTCTTTACATTTTTTCAGATCACTTGCATATGTGATCTCCTTTGATCCTTTTAGGTACCTTCTGATGTAAGCTGGAGAGACGCCTTTAATGACATTTTTTTTCAGACAAGGAAACTGAGCCCCAAGGGGCTAAGGAACTTTCCCGAGGTCACATGCCCAGACTTCTGACTCCTTGTGCGGTGCTCCTCCTGCTGTACCTCTCTGCTTTTCCTGGTGTGTTCGAATCACCAGGATAGGAGTTATTCTCACCCTCAGGCACAGCCAGAATGATTAACCATGGTGCAGCGTCCGGTCTCTGGCCTCATGACAGGCACACACTTAAGTCACCAGAGCCCATGAAAGTCTAGTCCAGGATGGATTGGGAAGTCTCTCTTGAGCATCCCGTAGTCAAGATGATCTTCTTTTACGTCTAGCTGGACACGGTGTGAATTCCTTTTCACTTCAGTGAGACAAAAAGCAATCACCCGGAGGGATCACAGGGTTGTAGAGAAAGCAAACTGCCCCAGGGGGCACTCTTCTTTTCTGGCTAGGAGGCCCCAGCGATCCATTCGAGAGTGGGAGACCTGAACTGGAAATCCGAAGGCCTGGGGCCCTCTCTCTTTCCCACTGCCTTGTGTTGGGATCTCCCAGAAGTTTCTGGCTTTTCTTGAGTTTCTGTCAGGTACTGGTGTTTGGTCCCATAAATGTCTATAAGATGGCATTAAGCCTTCATTTGCCATCAATTACATGTCCCATTTCATCCCGCGTCCACCCACAACCCCCTTGGTAAAAATCAGCCCCTTGCGTATGATGCATCAGGCCCTGGAAGCCTTACGTGGATGCAGAAAGGCTTTGGTGCCCAGTCCCAGGGTGGGTTGTTTGTGTGTGAGGCGTCTTCTCGGTCCACCTGGTAATGTTCTTGTCTTTCCGCAGTTATCTCTAAAGACCCTCCGGTGAGAAGGCAGATGAAGCCCATGTCCTGTGAGCCACCTGGGGTTCCATACTGCCAGATGGGCATCCCCAGGACAACGTGTCTGTCCTCACCGCACCCGAGTTGTAATTCAGTTGACACACGAGCTCAGAGTGGAGCATTTACTTATTGTAAATACGTAGTTTGCACAGGCTTTAAGTCAGTATGGTAGTCGCCTTTTGAGTAAACACACACACACATTATGTTTCTCCAGCTTTTTTAAGACGCATCTTGTCATCCATCTGTCGGTGCAGACAGAGCCCTGTCCCCACCCCGTGGTGTCCATTCCATGACTGTAAATATGCGTGCAGGCTGGCCCTTCCTAGATTCTGAACCGTTTCTAGAAGATTCCTTAGTTTGCAAGTAGTCCCGAAGTCGCAGTATCCATGACAGCTTCTTATTGGCATGATTCTATATTCTCATCGTACAAACCGCAAAATCAAACCAAATAATGCCTTAGAAATGATGCAGCTCAGAGAGAGTAGTGTAGCCCCACACCCAGACAATGCCACACAGCCTCCAGTGAACGAGATGCCACGTCTCGCTTCCGTTTTGCAGTACAGGGATTTTTTTTTTTTTTCTGCCTAATGTAAATATAACGCAAAATCAAGGCAAGAGTGGGCGTGGCCCCTCCAATGCCAACCACAGGGCCCTTTTGTAACTGAATGACCCTACAAGTAGCCAGTGCTCTTTACCGTTTACAGTGCCCCTCCCCACCCACGTTCCCATTCCTCCTGTCCCACGAAGCCCCTAGCCCCAGTCCTGGCAGCCAGGGTAAGGCGAGATTTATGAGATTTTGGCATTTTTTCTGCAAGTTGGAAACATACGTAACTCCTTATTATAGTCAGTTACAAAGTCTATCTCAGAGATGTTTTTGTTAAAACAAAAAATCTTTCGCCCCGGGAGCAGGATTTCCACGGAAAATATGACACGAGAAAGTATAGACCGAAGCATGTTAGCAAATATCTGCCTCACATACCTGGTGCCTCACCCCCGCCCTTAGGGACCCTGGAAGCACCCGCCAGGCTTCCCTTCCCTTCTTCAGCTCCCTTCTGAGCTCAAGAGGACCTGACTGGTCTGAGAGCAAATCCCCGCTTCCCTGCCGCAGGCACTTCTCTGTGGGGGAGAAGGGTGGAAGTACAGCGGCCCCCGGATATGGAACTGGTCTGGACCGGCTCTGACTGCTGTTCTCGCACCCTTTTTCTTGAGCTGGGAAGAGAACAGAAGTGTGTTTTTGCTTGCACCTGACCCCCAAATGCCCCCTGTCCTTGGAGGGGAAGCTATACCAGGAGAAGGACAGAACATAGGAGGAAACAGACTGACCCCGGGGTCTGTGCTCAAAACAGGTGGAGATGAAAGGAAATCGAGAGGGAGAGGCGGGCGCAGAGCAGTGGAAAAATTAATGTCCTTTAGAACAACCCTCTCAGGTGCTCAGACCTGAAGGACGGCGTGCCCAGACCAAGCCATCCAAAAGAGGTTTCCGGTTAGGAGGGTTTTGGCAGATGTGAGTGCATACACTCAGCTGTTGTCCAGAGTAAAGAGTAAGATGGCGTCCTACAACTGAGCAAGGTCAAGTGCCCTTCTCTGGGGAATCAATCATGCCAAACTGTAACTGCTAAATCGATGGAAAAGCAGCTTTTGCAGGTCATTGGCTCTGGGCATCGCCGATTTGTTTTACTGGCTCCGGAAGCTTTCCAAAAGGTCAGAATTTCTTTATTATAACGGCATGCCCTCCGTCTCCC
Organism: Herpailurus yagouaroundi; assembly: GCF_014898765.1. Lineage (NCBI taxonomy): Eukaryota > Metazoa > Chordata > Mammalia > Carnivora > Felidae > Herpailurus > Herpailurus yagouaroundi. Next base: position 41,633,427 of record NW_024412391.1, on the reverse strand, counting down.
TCCCGGTCGCGTAAAATAATTACAAGGGTTTTAATGATCACGATTAAGAAGGCCAAAGACAATTCCACCTTCAGAGTAGACTGACTGCCCTGATGAGGTGTTTATACACTCATGTTCCACGCCACTGGCACAGAAATGAAAAATAAAGCCATCAAGGACAGAGGGAAGGGAGGAGCCGAAACCAAAAATTGCAATTAGGGAGGAATCTCAGGAATCTGGCATCACACCTCTCCTCGAGACCTATCACTGAATTTCACACCCTTCGAACTCACGAGGTGCCTGCCTCTGGCAGGACAGGTTAAGCCCCCTGACCGTAAACTTTTGCAGAGGCGACGAATCACAGCACCCTCACTGCTCTCAAGCGTCTCGCTAACACTGTCGCCTGTGCCCCACCCCCACCCCGTGTTTCATACGTATTTTGTATTTATTGATGTGCCCTCCGCAGACTCCTTTCTTTGTACCTAATAAACTTTAATAAGTGGAAATGCTTCTGCTCGTGCCCTTGTTAAACCCCGTCGAGGGACACCAGTACCAATCTAGGCCAACCATTTTTAAGGGTTAGAAGGGCTTCTATTCTAAGAATGACAGGGAACGGGAGATACTCACACGGGAACCAACACCTGCTGCAACATGTTGTGTCCGAAATGGGGCCTTTCTGTTCTGAGCTGACGCTTTTCACTAACCTACCACATGGTGTTTTCCTAGCTTTTGTGGCTCAATGGAACGGATGGGTATTTGGGAAAAGCAACCAAGGGAAAATCTTTCTCAAATGCATTTTCCCTTTAAAAAAAAAAAAAACACACTGCTTATTTATTTATTTATTTTGAAGTAGAGAGAGCAAGCATGAGCAGGGGAGCAGCAAAGAGAGAGAGAGAGAGAGAGAGAGAGAGAGAGAATAACAAGCAGGCTCTGAGCTGACAGCACAGAGCCCAACGCAGGGCTCGATCGATCTCACGAACCGGGAGATGGTGACCTGAGCTGAAATCAAGAGTCGGGACGCTTAATTGACTGAGCCACGAGGTGCCCTTCAAATACATTGCCCTAAAAAATCGGTAACACTGTATTGTTTTATTAATGTAAAATGGGCAGAGACCGTTGCTTATGGAATTCCTCTGATTCGTGTCAAAATGAAACCACTTTGGCTCTTAAGTGCACTTAGTGCCTGCCCCCAACTTCACAAACCCCTCGCAGAATCTTTACGAGACAGTGTCACCTTGATGTGCACTGTGGTGTTTTCAGGGGGCCTGTGGCACAGAGGAGATGCGGTTCACCTGCTAGGTAAGCTGGCTTGGGGCCAGACAGAGATCTGAATCTCTATTTTGCCTGTGACGAGTTGGAGGACGTAAGTTATGTGACCCGTCTGCACCTTAGTTTCCTCACCTGTAAAATGGGGGCACAAATAGGTACCTAAGCATACAGTGGTGAAGTGAAGTTAGACCTAGACAAGCCCTTAACCCCTGGGTCCCAAGAGACCCAGGTACCGGCACAGCCCAGCTCTAGGGTACAAGCAGTGGGCTCATTACATTGCCGAGTCACAAATGGAGCTGTCCCTGGCTACCCACACCCCAGCCCTTCGGCTTAGATGGTAGCAAAGAAGCTCAAAGACCACGCTCCACTGGCTCTGCCGTTGGAGAACAAGGAGAGCGAAGTCGTTAAAATTCAGAGACGTTCCTGGAATAAATCTCATCTAGAAGCGAATTTCAAAGCTAGCTGCTCCACACACTTTGCATCCGAATTAGTTAAGGACCTGACTTGTTTTATCTGCCCTCTTATTAGTAGAGGTAGAGATAAGCCCTTTAATGACCCAAAGGGCCAGCATTGAGTAGAGAAGGAAAGCAGTGGCCGAAGAGACTTGACAAAGGGGATGATGAACTTCAAAGCCATGGGCTGCAGAGGTGAAGAAGCTGTCGTTTTAGGCACCTCTGATAGACTTCAGGGTGGGAAAGGTGGTACCTAGAAGGGTGAGGGAAGCAGCTTCATAGGAAGGGCTGTGGACTCCAGAAGCAAGATCTGAATTCTTGCACCGCGTCCCAGAGTTTTGGGCGTCCTTCATCAACCTGTTCTGTTATAGGTTGAATGATGTCTTCCAGAAATCCATACGGAGGAGTCCTCGCTCCATCATCTCTGGTATCGATGGGGGAATCGGGTAGCAGATGTAGCTACTGAAGATAAGGGGGTACCGAAGCAGGGCGGGCCCTAATCCAGTATGACCAGTGTCCTTGTAATAACAGCAACGTGGACAGAGACACATACACTGGGAGAACGCTGTGTGAAGACGGAGACGGAGACTGGGGAGATGCTGCAGGCCAAGAAATGCCAAATGACCCCCAGCAAACCCCCAGAAGCCAGGGCGGAGGCATAGGACAGATTCCCCCTCAGAGCCCTCCGAGGGAACCCCACCCTCACCAACACCCGGGTTTTGGGTGTCTCACCTCCAGAACTGTGGGACAATAAACTTCCGTTGTCTAAGCCACCCGGTTCGTGGTGGCTTTGTTACAGCAGCCGTAGCAAACTAATACGTGCTCTGTCACCTTGGAGCTTTGCAGGACAATGTCGCGTTTGTGGGGAAGACGAGAGTTGGAGATACGGGTTAAAGAGCCAGCAGTCCCTTGTCGTATCAACGAGGCAGTCATCTACTCTGACCTTGACACAGGTCACCTTGTGACCGTGACGAAGTCCTATTTTCACAAACAAGACACTCAGTTGCTTTTTGCCTGTCACTGCGGAGACCAAATCATGGAAGCAACCTGGCATTTCTAGGTCGCAAGAGTGGAGAGAGCTGGCCTTCCTCTTACGTGGCATCGTTCCTCTTTCGGGGCTGCTCTGGCTTTAGCCTTGAAGATGCTCGGCACAGAAGGCGGCAGCCGTTCTAACAAGCTCGACTCCCGTTTCTAGTGTGGTTTTGTTGAATTGTGGTAAAATATGCGTCAGGGAAACTTACCGCCATAACCATGTTTAAGTGCACAGCTCAGGGATGCCTGGCGGGGAGGGGGGGGGTGCTCAGTCGGTTAAGCGTCCAGCTTTTGATCTCAGCTCAGGTCATGATCTCACGGTTCGTGAGACCGTGCCCTGCAGCGGGCTCGGCACTGACAGAGCTTGGGATTCTCTCTCTCCCTCTCTCTCTGCCCCTCCCCTGTTCGTATTGTCTCTCAAAATAAATAAATAACCTTAAAAAAAAAAAAAAACTAAACTAAATTAAACTAAAACACTCTACCTCTCAGACAACAATCCTCATTCTCCAGCCCCCCCAGCCCCTGGCAGCCGCCATTCTACTTCCTGGCTCTGTGAGTTAACTGCTCTTGGGACCTCACGTAAGTGGAATCATACGATATTTGCCTTTTTTTTTTTTTTTAACGTTTATTTTTGAGACAGAGAGAGACAGAGCATGAACGGGGGAGGGGCAGAGAGAGGGAGACACAGAATCGGAAACAGGCTCCAGGCTCCGAGCTGTCAGCACAGAGCCCGACGCGGGGCTCGAACTCACGGACGGCGAGATCACGACCTGAGCCGAAGTCGGCCGCTCAACCGACTGAGCCACCCAGGCGCCCCAATATTTGTCTTTTTGACACTGGGTTGTTTCACTCAGAATAATCTCAGTGGATACTCGCATTGCTTCCACACCATGGCCACTGGGCGTAATGTTGCTGCTGTGAACACGGGCGTAAGAGTACCTCGGACCTGGCTTTCAGTTCTTTGGGGCATATGCCCAGAAGCAGAATTGCTTGGTTACATGCTAATCCAATTTTTCCGATTCTTTGAGGAACTGCCATACTGCTTTCCACAGCGGTTGCACCATTTTTTTACGGCCACCAGTACCATACAGGGTTCCTATGTCTGCGCATCCTCACCGACACTTATTTTCTGCTTTTTGATGGTAGCCAACCCGATGGGTTGTGCTTTTGTGTTTATTTGCAAAGAGTGAAGCTACTCACCAAACGGTACAGCATGTTGGAAACACTGAGCTGACTGGGTTTGATGACAAGTCCGGTCAGAAAAACACATGCCCCTTCATACATGTTCTCTTTTGTGACCGATGCCCACATTTATTCATGAAACACAAGGACATTAATTTCAGTATTTTTTTTTTTTTTTATTGTATGCTTGATGTATTTAGAGACAATTCCAAGGGCAAGCACTGGATAGGGAAGTTATCTGGTTTGTCGATATTTGTACAAAAGGCTGTTAAGACTACACGGTCGGTTCCCACTGCAGGAAACAGAAAGATTCTCTTTGTCAGTATTCCCTGCCAATAGCATTTTCCAGCTCACACATGGAACTTCTCACAGCACGACTGCAAACACATACGTAATGCATTCCCATGAGAAATCTGCAGGTGACATCTCGGAATGTTGGGAGTCGGTCAGATACGGCACGTTTGGCACAAACCGTAGGAGGAGAGCTGGGGCTTGGGACCGTGCGGAATGAAACGCCACAGCCACAGGGAGGCACAGGGTGGTGCTGGGACAGCAGATGCACGTGACCTGCCACCCCACCCCCTCCGTACGGGAACGGCCAGCCAGGGGGGCTCCCCCCTCCCTCCTTCCTCCGTGTGCTTCCTGCCTAAACCTGCGAGCTCAGCTGAAGACCTCCCCGACAAATGACTTGACTGTTCTTTAGTCAAGGATGCAGTGAGTGGTTTCATAGCAGACACATTGGTCCCACCCGGCTTCCCTGCTGGGGCCGGCCAGAGCTGTGCGACACCTGTACCAGTGCGGGATGACACAAGTTAGGGAGCAAAGTAGTTTGCCTGGTTGGCAATTCTTTTTTTTATACCTAGCAATTCACCCAATAGTGAAGGAACTTCACTGCTAGTATCTACTAGGCACACACCTGCTCTGTTAGCTTGTAAGGAAGACCGTCTAATAAGAACACTGTGTCTTATGTTATTGGGCACTAAAGAATCACCAGAATTTCAAGTATATGCTTATTCTACTGAAAGTTCCAAACCACCTCCAAGAAGGAAGAGTACTACCTCTGCTTTGCTAATTTACTTTTACTGGAGCCTCTGCTCCCTTAGAGGATGAGGGCTGTCTTCATCTACGGCAATGCCAGCTACTAGACAAGACTAAGCGGCTTATGGTTGGTTACGGGGCATGGGACTGGGGGAGAAATTCCATCCTTTACAGCCATGTCTTCTTGCTGCACAAAGCACGCACACCTCCCCCATCCAAGTCTTAATGGACACACAAATGGTTCTTTCAGGAAGCTATTTACACACTGACCTTTAACCCTTGTTTTCTTAGTTCCTCTTGAATATTCATTTTCTCCGTATTGCCTTTAGAAAAGCAATCCCTGGTCAAGAATTCATCCATGTTAATGATAAGCATTTTTCAAAAAGCGGGGTCTGTTTGGAGAATTTAAAAAGAACCATACCTTCCCCCAACAGCCTGTTCAAAATCCAAGAACGAATTTCAAGCAGTGGACGTAAGTAGAAAGAAGTCACTAGAAGGGAGTCCAGCCACATCAACAGATTCTCTACTCTCCTCGTCTTTCTCCACACCGCCCAAATGCGCAAAGAATTCACCCACGCTATTATTGGGGGTTTGGTACATAGACCCCCTCTGTGCCTGACAGAAGTGGCCCAGCCCCCGTTGAACTTCTTGCCCGGCCTAGCCATGGAGGGCTGCCATGGCCCATGGTGGCCCAAGACTGGGGCACCACAATTGTGATGCACACCATTAGCCCAGACAATTCTCATTTAGGGTTGGCCCTTCTTTGAGACGCTGGACAAAGGTCAGCGTCCCCTAAGAGAAGTAGCCATTGTATTTCCCACTTCATGGTGGTTAGGAAATCGCATAGACTGGCTGGCCCACAATAATGTTTGGCCCATAATAATGAAAGCAGACCCCTGTGTAATCTATTCTCACCAGACTTCTTTTGGTAAACCCCAAATCACCTTGGGTATCTCAGGCACGTCAGGTCCGATGAAATGTTTCTATAATAGGTAGAGGTGAAACCACCGGGTGAAATCTTAGGGTGGCTTAACACATCCCCTTGTTTTAAATAACCACCTAGCAGGTGGACTTGGGCGGGGTGAGGCACCAAAAACGTCACCTCCAAACCTCCCCTCCCTCAACCTAGCACCTGTAGACAGATGCTCTGAGAATGGCTGCTCCATCTACCAGAAGACCCTGAGTTCGTCACCCATGAAAGCCCTGATTGGGTCACGGCAGCTACGAGCCGCCACGAATGGCCGTGTTGACCCTGTCAGCTCTCAAACATCCCTCCCATCTCCCACCGCTTGTCGTCTGTGATTTTACGTACAGAACTCACAAAACTGCTGGACCAAAAGCTCGTGGTGCCTTTATACCTACACCCTTGGAGGGGAGCTGGTAGAGAAACCAGCTGTGTCCCGATAAAACTCGTGACCCTCCGTGTCTGCATCTGTGTGTGAGACCCACGTCCCCTCCGGCCCTTATTGCCTGTCGTGCACCACTGTCGGTGCAGAGTCCCGAACCCAAGGTCACTTCGAAGATTACTGACACTCCCAGTATTTCCACTTGCAAATTCCTACCAGTGACGGAGCACGACGGGGCCCCAGCGGTGGGGGTGAGGCTGGAATAGTGGGGCTGCCCTTCTTCCAGGAGCTGCTGACCCGCATATACGTCCCTTCGTCATCTCTGCCCCCTGTCCATCTCCGGAGTGGGTGAGAGTTTCGCTAGCTGGAGGGGAGCCCCCCCTACCCTTGCCCACCGCGGCTGCCTTCGCCGTGAGGGCAGCTACCGGGACACGGGGCACGAGGAACGAAGGGAGGGCCAGGGAGAGCCAGGTGCATCGTACATAGCCTTGTGGCATACAACAAGCCGGGCAGGAAGGCTGGGGTTGGATCGCTACCCTGCGGCGACCTGCTTCTGCCTCCATCTGCCACCTCCTTGCCCTCTGTCGCCCCGATGCCCGGCCCATCTGGTCTTCCTCACATGCTCTTCTGTGCTCTGGTGGTAAGTCAAATACTTCGTGTGAACGCGACACTGGAAACAAATCAGTTTAATTAAAGTCTCCGCTGAGATAATGTAGTCGCTGCTCGGATTCCAGCTACTTTAACTAGCATCTGAACAGCCAACGGTCTCTCCTTTTCTCTCCCTCATTAGCTGGAGAGATACGCAGCTTTGTGGCGGGGGAGAACCATGCCACAGGGCCATTTAATCCCGGAGTAGATGGCCATAACCAGGCCCGAAATCGTTTCTACGCAAGGCCAAGGGGTGGGCGTGCTGCTGAGCAGCGAGAGCCTCGGGCCTTTGGGGAGAGCCACGTGGGGATGTGGGGAGGCCACGCGCATAGCTGCCTCGGAATCTCCAACACGGGCAGTTCTAGCTAACTCCGCTAACCAGCTCTCCCGTGCTCAGGAGCCGTCTGTGGGCCCACTGCGCACAAGCGCAGCAGACAGAGGACAGGCCCCTTAGAACCACGAGAATCAGATGAGCTGCGACTAGAGAGGAGCCCCCTTTGTGCCTTCCCATTGGTTGTGTCCTTCAGCAGACACATCTGCAGACGTTCTGCACAACCGGCTCGCACTCGTGTGAAGGGGAGGCCGGGAAGCTTCCCCCTCAAGTTCACGCACAAAAGCCCCAGGCCTTTTGGTAACCTGAAAGGAACCCTTGCTGAAAGAATGACTAAGACTTCAATAGATGTTGCTTTTCGTGCACACTCAGCACTGTGGAGCCCCCTGTGAAGGCCTGACGAACGCTCGTCCTCCGTGAGAAGGCTAGTGTGTCCACGGTCACTGAAATACAGCAGCAGAAAATCCACAAGTAGTCACACAATCGAAAGACAGGCAAATGGATGCACGTTACACTGCAAAGGGGGAGCTACGTTGTAGAAGAAGGGGACGTTGCTGGGATTGAGGGCAGAACACGAGAGTGTGACTTTCACACGTCTGAACTTTCTCGTTTTACTCAAACAGGAGAGTGGTTTGTTTTGCTGGTAATTTAGTAAGGTGGGAACGTTTAAATAAGAAGGGGAGAGGGAATGCTTACTTCACTTAAAGAACTTAATCTCAGTGTCAACACAGTCATAGAAAAGATCCCCCACTTCAGTGGGGTCCAGAGGGTCAGAGCTGGTCAGAATTTCTTCCATGGCTTCCAGGCCTTGCTTCTCTAGTTCCAGCATGGTCTTCCTCAGCTTGCGACCTTGCTCCTGAGGAAGGGCGGGAACAGCGAGAGTCACTACGATGCACAAGAAAGCCTCTCAGGGGCCTACCCACCCCATTCGATCTGTTTCCCCAGGGCTGCCGCAGGGATCATTCTAGAATGCCAGTGCGGTTATGGTACTGCTCTGCTTGGCATACCTACCTCCTCACTGCCTTTAGGATAAAATCCAGACTCTTGAGTGATATTCAGGAAAGGCCTTTTGTAACCTGAGTACGAGGCTCTTGCTTGCCCCACCTCCCGCCAGGCCCCCCAAAGTCTCCCTTTCTCTTTAGCCAAACTGAATTAATTGCACTCTTCCAACCCATGATACTCCACCTTGCCCTTCCTCGGCACTTGGTCAACACGCACCCATCTCCGGGCCTCTTTGAACCTTTCCTCTGGGCTCACTGTCCATGCCTTTACTTCTGCCGTGGTTGTTCTCTTCCTGTCCTGTAAGGGTCTGTCTCCTTGCCCGTGTCCCCCATTGGACCACGATCTCCCGGGAGTGAGAACTGGGCTCATCACCAGGCTTCAACGCCTGGGACACAGGAGGCACCCCCGTAAATGTTTGCTGAATGGACGAACGATCAGTGAATAAACACGTGCCGTGTCCATCGCCCGACGTACTTTCTTCTGAGCTGCTGAGATTTCTTCTTCCACTCGCTTAGAGCGTGTGACAGTGAAAAGCTTCCATTTGCCCAGTTAGTCCCAGAATGGAGAAGCCGCCGTCAGCAGCCGTCCCCCACTTCCTAACACGGCCTTGACTCAAAGCAACGGTCATGTCTCAATGTCAGAGCCCACCCACTCTTGTCCGTCTCATCTCCGTGGCATTTTGTGCAGAAGGGCTCAAACACACGCCCCTCTCTCCCTCCGCCTTCTAGTTGCCAGAGAGCCCCGAAACAACGCACCGAGTGGCATTTTCCCTCCGGGCTTACTGTCATCCACCTGGAAGACAGGCACTGCTGGGAACCTCAATAGACAGCCCCGGACAAAAGTCAGTGCGGTGGAGCGGAAGCACTCACGGTTCCACGGAAACATCCGGCAGGGAAGACGGAGGTGAAAACACCAGGTGACTCTGACATGTCAAAATGGACATTTCTGTGGCACGGAAGTGCAAAGCCTATGGATGGTGAGACTGCCCTTCTCTTGAGATGCTTTCTGAAATCCCTTGGGTTTACTGCTGATGGCGCCCTTCTTTCTATGCTTTTTATACAGTCCACCATGCCAAGCACAAGAAAAAAAGCTCACCCGGTCCACGCAAATGCAAACGCCAATTTCCCTACAAGGTGTCCCTTCCTTCAGGACAAACTAGACTCGTTGCAAGTTGGCAAATACATGCTTGGGAAGCAGATGGGCGTCTAACTGCCACGTTCCTTCCCCTTCCCTTCAGCAAAACAGAGCCTTGGATTTTATACGCAACCCGTCACTAGTGGCTGCTGTGGGCATATATTGGGTGTGGGTCTCGTTTGAATCGATGTCTTGTAACGTTATTTGCCAAAGCTTGGCGGGGAGGGGCGGGTGAGCTGCACCTTGGAGAATAACTTCTTTTAAAAACTAGGAAGCTGGGGCGTCTGGGTGGCTCAGTCGGTTGAGCGTCCGACTCGTGATTTTGGCTCATGATCCCAGGGTCGTGGGATCAAGTCCCGTGGAGGGCTCCAAGCTGAGTGTGGAGCCTGCTGGAGGTTCTCTCTCTCTTTCTCCCTCTCCCCTGCTCGTGTACACACTCTCTCTCTCAGATAAAAATTGAATTCAATTTAAAAAACTAGGACTTTGAGAATCTTTTTTGGAAAACTCTTTTAAAATTATAGTAAAATACACATAACACAACGTTTGCCATTGCAGCCATTTTTGGGTGTACGAGGTCAGTGGCATAAGGACATCTGCACTACTGTGCACCCCCCCCATCTGTCTACAGAACTTTTTTTTGAAGGATTACTTTTTTTTTTTTAAACAAGACATGATTGCGTCTTTAAGGTTTCGCCATCTCGTACCAACGTTTTACCCCCAAAAGTACACAAAGAATTTTAGACAGCAGGAAAGCAGTTACCCCCACCAGAACTGCACACATCTGTTAGTCCCAGGGAACATCCCCAGGGAAACAGTAAATGAAAGAGGGTTATTCCCAGCCCACTGAGTTCTAGGACAACATTAGACGTGGAGGCTTCATTTCGTTAGGTTTCAGGGGACTGGCCGGAAAAGTGAACAGCAGCCTTCTCGGAAGGCCTCAGGTCCCCGGGTTTCTGGAAGGAGGTGTACTGGCGAGGAGGGAAACGATGTGCGGGATTAACGCCTTCCTGCCTCCCTCGAGCGCAGACCGCGCCCCCCTCCGCCAGCCCACCCCTAGGCTCACCTGGTCGCTTTCGAGGACAGCGCGTGCCCACTGGTGGGCCTTGTAGAGCTCGTGCCGGCGATCTGGCTTCTCCTGGAACCGAGGCTCCTTTTTGGCAGGGTCGTCGTCCCCGAAACAGGGAGATTGTGCTTTGGGGACAAGTTTCACATCATCCACAAAGATGAAGGGCTTGAATATGGACCTGGAGAGAAAGGAGAGGTGCTTCAGCCCAACTGAGCTTGAGGCGTGAGGACACCAGAGGCTGTCCTTTCGTTGGGCCAACGCTTCCTGAGCCGGCTGCCGGCGGCTGGTGGGTGGGGGCCGAGACAGACACAACTGCGTATTTTAGTAAATATTTTAGTAAAGCTGTCATTTGCCAGCTGCAAGTTCTTCTATGAGCAGCAAGGAGACCTCAAAACAGACTTGCTTTGTTCCCGGAAGAACGTTTGGGAGGCCCCTTTCGGCTGTACAAAGTAAGGCGAACAGACGCGTGGCGTTTGGAGAAAAGGGTGCAACGGGCCATCCATCTAGGCTGAAAGGCGTCTGCCTTTCTCTACCCTGGGGCAGCACCTGCAATAACAATAGGAGAGAGAGGACTACAAACACACCCCCAGGTGTACGGGTCGCATCCGGGTTATTTTCTCTCCTCTACGCCGGTACCCTGGCCACCATGCTTCGAGTGGGTTAGCAGTGAGCTGGGATATTGACTCCTTCAGCCCTGAGGTGGCGGGGCTCGAGGCGGCCAGGGAAGTCCTGCCAGTGTGCCACACAAACACGTTCAGGTGTGCCACAGTCTGAAAAGAACTGGGAACCGGGGACCCTGGCTCCCCGAATTGTGTCCTTGGACCCGGGGCTTCGGCATCACCCTCAGGCCCCGCCCCCATCCTGCTGAATCAGGATGTGCGTGTCAACAAGGTCCCCAGGGGACTGGCGATAGACCAAGTCTGAGGAGCTGAGCTACAGGGACAACAGGACGGGCTCTTCCCCCATCTGAAGCGCCCCCCCCCCCACCACCGCCCCACGCCCGCTATCTGGAGGTAGAATGTTCTATGAAACTTCTCGTAAGCCAAAATGGTATAGAGCAAAGAAGCAGTTACCATTTCATAAGAGCGAGAAGCCTCTTGGGATTTCTTTCGGTTAGTGAAAACAGGTACTGTACTAACGCACGTCTTTCGTAAAAGGGGCGTGGCAGAAAAAGAACTTGCGGGTAGCGGGGGAGATCTGTCATGAGAAGTAACCTCTTAGGTTAGTTCCCTGAGGAGGTCACTGGAAAGAGGGCTCAAGAGAGTCAAGACACCGAACTCACTCTGCAAGACCGGGCTCAGGCTAAGTTGATTTCATTATTACAAGCAGCGAGACCTTCATACTCCAAGCTGGGGAAGTGGGGTGGGGCTGGTTAAGGATGGGCGCCAGGTACCCTGTTCATGGACCCTCCCTCCCCAGGACATAGGGGGGGCTGCCTTTCATAGAGGGACCACAAAGTGCCACCTCCTACAGCCTCTTGAACATCCATGGGTCGTTGGCCCTTCTACTGAATGCTCAACACAATGCTGCATTATCCAATTAGTCATTCAGTTGATTCTGCAAAAGGGCTGCAGGGTGAGGGGTCCCAGGAAAAGGGTAACAGACGGGGAAGGGTGGGGAAGCGGGAGGAAAACAGGGGGGAGCAAAGAGTCCGGCACAGACATGGCTTCTGGGGCCTTCTGGTCTCTTACAACACAGCGGCCTCACAGGAGGCAAGCCTCCCATCCTTCAGGACCTGATAGCACCCTCAACTGCTACAAACATGAAGCACAGATTTGTCAAGTGGTTAAAGGGAGAGTTTTTGAGACTGAATAAATAAAAAACTACTGCTGATAACAAATTGCAATAACACTAATAATTATTTAAACCTGAATGTGGGAATTGTAATTCAGGGTTTATTTGTGCCTATGTATCCAAAAAAAGCAGAATGTGGGTAACTCAGTGGTTCCCAAACCTTCTGATTTCTCGCCAAGCCTTATAAAAAATCACACTAACAATACAAATAGGTGAGGAGAATTTCTGACATTTTCCCACACTTAAAGTTCAGATCGAGGGGGGTGCCTGGGTGGCTCAGGCGGTTAAGTGTCCAACTTCGTTTCAGGTCATGTTTTACAGATCGTGAATTTGAGCCCTACATCGGGCTCTGTACTGGTGGTTCGGCGCTTGCTTGAAATTCTTTCTCTCTCCGTCTCTCTCTCTCTCCCCCTTCTCCACTCACTCTCTCTCTCTCTCTCTCTCTCAAAAATAGACTTTTTTTTTTAAAAGCCCAGATGGTAGCTTCTTACATGCCACTTCATCAAATGTATGCTAAGTAACGACCCGGACATTAAATGACTTGACCAAGATCACATATCCAGCCAGCGGCAAAGCTGAGACTGTCATCTGAGTCACAAGGCACACCCTTCCCAGGCCACTGGGACAGGGCAGGGCACACTTTGTCACACTTGTGGAACCCTCCCAGAGTGTCCCAGGGATGGCCCTGACGTGAGGCACACCTGAGAGGGCTCCAGAAAGCCGGTTCAAAGAAGCCTCCTAACCCGGAATTCACCCCGGGTCACTCAGCCCCTGCATTGTGTGCCGTGACACGAACACAGGATAATAGGCCCAAAAGGGGAAAGTGCTTCCAACGACAAAGAGTCTCCCATCAGCTGGTTAGTGAGAAGGTTTAAAGCCGGCTGAGCGACTCTACAGGGACAATCCACCGTCAGGAGGGACAATTAAACAAAGGAAGCCATGAGCAACATAAAGGAAACCGTATGACCACAACCCTCAGCTCTCCCTGAGACAAATCTAAGGCACAGTCTGATGACAGGGACCAGAGCGTGGTCTCCCACGCTCTGTCTCAGAAGTCTGCAGAATCTTAGCCTTCGAGCCCAGAGACCTGCTCCCTGGGAGGCGTCCTGGCCTCATCTGTCCCTTTTGTCTTCCAGAATCTTGTGACGCATGTGCCGACCCAGTGTAAAAAATGTTTCCCTGTCATTTGTTTTCTCATTTGGCAAGAAAGCATAATTACCATGGAAACCCCTGACGTTTTATAGCGTGTCATAACTTTCAAAGGGCTTGCATTCAGTTCTCCTAGTACCCCTATTTTTCTATTCGTTCACTTTTCTATTCTATCCACTCAACACGCAAATACGTGTTGAGTAATGATTGAGTACCCGTTACCATTCTAGGTACTAGGGATACAGCAATGAACAAGGCAGGGAAAACATTTCCATCCCATTTTACAGATGAGAAGACTGAGGCTCACAGCAGCTAAGTGTTGGGTCCAAAGGCAATTCCTAGTAAGTGGCAGATGGAGAACTAAATTCAGGTCTTCTAAACTGAGGTCAGTTTTCTGCCCACGACCTCACACCATTATATTAACCTTCTGTTGGTTCTTCATACACACTGTGCAGAAAAATAAAACCCTTTTGGTGCTTTGGGATTTTATCATCAGTGGCCAGCCGGCACTTCTGACCTCAAATATGGCTCTATCCTTAGGAAGGTGCAGAAACTCCCCAAGCCGCTCAGCCAGGCTTATCCCGTGCCCTGGAGTCCCCCAGATCCACTGAGGGGAGTCTGGCACAGAGCGGGGCAGCAAAAGGCTCCTGCGTGGGTGAATCTGCTAAACGTTCAACCAAGCTCAAAATAACCCCAAAAAACCAGTTTTCTCTCAATTGCAGGTGTCTCTTGAATGGGTCGCTCCAGCTTTACTGTCGGTCACTTTAATCACACGATCTCAGCCGCATCTGGCTGAGGGCAGGACCTATCAGTGAAGGGCCTTTCTATTTTAAAGGGAAAGAGAACTCGTACATTTGGGGCATGGGATGAGCTTCGGGCTGCATCCAGATGCTCTGGAAGGTTGTGAGGTCAAAGGGCAGGAGAGAGGAGGAATCTGGTGCTGTACGCATTCAGAGTGAAATTGACGGGGGTGCTATTTCACACGGGGCCCTCACCTCTGGGTACGTCTCTGCTGGTTGTTCCCTGAACAGCACCAGGGATCGTATTTACCTATGCGGCCACGTCTCATGTTTGTTAAGTGTTATCTCCACCAACAGACAGGCCGCTCGTCACTACATTTGAATTAACCAGATGAGACAGTCTCAGTTGACTCAGCTTCGCCTCTCAAACTTAGCACACTGGGAGAAGAGAAGAAACACACACACACACACACACACACACACACACACACACACATACCAGGTCCCCTGCAACTCCCCAGCTATTTGCCGCTAGTTAAATTAGGCCCAACATCCCATTTTCCTAGAATTTCTTCCCTATTTTCTGTTTCCTGGGCTGAAGTCCACAGCCTCATACGATGAGAGAAATGGGTTGGGACACAGCCTTCTAATATTTAAAACGGAAAAGGTTTTTAATTTTCTCCCCCTCTTGGTTTCTCCATCCTGTACCCCGAGTGGGCTTTCTGTGGGCTTTCTCAGATGTGGGGGCCTCTTGGCGATGTGCCGGTTTGGCAACCGTATCTGAAAAAAATAAGCCCCGATCCATGGCGTCTGCCGGCTTCTGTGGTGTGAACGTGCCCACTGTGGCCCGTGTCACGTTACCGGTGTGACGTCACTGAACACAGGGTTGGGAAGAGACGCACCTGCTCGGCGCTCACGGGCTCCAGGGCCCCGAACTTCACAGTCTCAATGTGCTAAGGTCCCTCTGTCCCCTTTCCCTCTCCAATTCTTCACGTCAGTGAGGCTTTGGCCAGTGCCAGCTTCCACGAAGGAAATGGCTTCCAAAGGTCAGAACCAGAGCACTGAAGTCAGTCGCTGTCACCACGTGGATAACTGAGGCACCAGCTGACTCAACGGAATATTAATAGGACAGAATCTGCCTCCTCAATAAAATTAACTAAAGGCCTTTTGCATCTCCCTCTTTAGCTCTCAAACTCGGACTTTTGCACCTCCACCCAGCCCTCAAACTTGCACAGGACCTGCTCCATCCTGGAAGGGGCGGAGAAAGAGGAAAAGAGAGCGCGAGAACAAGTTATTTCCAGAGAAGGATCTGTAACGAGTCCACCGAGCAAAGGGCAGAGACGTGTCGAAGCAGACAGAGCAACAGTCAGATGGTGTCCTTTGGTTCCGAACATTAATTGGGAGGCATAAAGAACACAGTCCCGCTCTTAAATCATAATCTTTCGCAAGCCCCCTGCTTTGAAATGATTTCCTGAAAACATCTCTCTGCTGTTTCCAGCGTCAGCAGAAGCCAGCTAAAATTTCCCCCATTTACTACCTAAAAACCCAAGAGGAGGTAATTATGCTTCCTGCTGACAAAATAGAAAATGTTAAACGTGCCCAATTACAGAGAAACACTGAAATGGTGAATAGGAGAAAAGATTCTATGACAGTTCTAACAGTCACAGTAGGAAACGCAGCTCCCTTAGCCCTGAAAGATAAAAAATGAATGCCTTAACCTTCTTTGAGGTCTTTTCAATTAATTTAACCATGAATAACTTTCTTTTAAAATTACTTGAAATCTTCCAGATTAAATATAAGCAGGCTATTTCCCAGCCCATTTTTAGAACTGTACTGGGCCATGTACTTCAGTCTAGGAAATTGCATTCCTTTGTGTTAGTGTTCTGGCCTCACACAGCCCTGCCTTCTAAGCACAGCGGGGGCCGGTGCCTGAGACATGAGGAGCAAGGCGGGTACTTCAGGCCTTCCTCAGCTCAACCCACTCCTTCAAAGGCTCCTGCCCGCTAAAGAACACGGCAGGGCATTCTAGTCACTCTACAGAAGGGCTCTAAGTGCCCACGTGTACCCCTGTGGTGTGGCACAGAGCGCTCCCAAGAGGCAGCTGAGCCACCAGCGTTCGGGGCAAGCTAAGTCGGAGTCCATGAAGGGAGGTCCAGACAACAGGGAGAGGAAGGACGCGCCCCAGAGCTGGTGGACGGACAAGAGGGCGGGAGCAGGGCCACCCATGAGACCAAGCATCCAGAGCTTCGAGATAAGGTCGAAAGGAAGCAGCCAGGGTCAACCAGGAGCGCACCCCGGGAGGTCGACTGGAATACCATGGAGAGGAGGTTCACTGTGGGAGGCCATGAGAGGGTGGCCAGGCTTGTTTACTGGAGGAGTGGGGGGTGGGGGGTGGCGGGGAGAGGAGAGATGGAAACATAATCTACAACAGGGTACCGTTTCATGGCTCTCTGCATGTGTCCATGCTGTCTCTCTACCCAAAATGTCATTCCTGCTTTTCATTCCTAACAAACTCTTCCTCTTCCCACAATGCCCGGCGCTCAAGAGATCCTTCCTCCGTGAAGCGTGCTCCTTCATCATCTCCTCCAAGCCACCTGTTACCTTGCATACACTTCATCCCTAATACCCAATAAGCATGATATCTGGTATACAGTAGGTGCTTCATACATGCTTGTTGAATGAATACATGAGTGGACGAAAAACTAGGAATAGCTTATACTGAATTTAATAGTCAGGTCCTGCTAGAAGGATCTACTGATATTGGCAGTAGTTTAAAAGTAAGTCCGACAGGTCAAGAGAGGTACTCGGCTTTTCCCGAGTCATCCAAGAAACCATCCCTAGCTAGACACCATCATTGTCTTCTATTCCTGAAACAGTAAGAGGAGAATAAATATGTTTAGCTGAAAAGGGAATGAAACTGAACAGCTGCAGATTTCCTGATTAAGCAGTCAAAGATCTGACACCCGATATACAAACAATGATGAGTGTTTTCAGCCAAGAGAACCCCTAAAAAATACCACTGAAACTATCAGAATAGGACATCTTCATGGTTTTCCAGGCTGAGGGTCAGTCTTGACCTGACACATTCGTAAGCCCACCTTAAAGATTCTGATACAACAAGTTTGGGTCAAGGCACCTGTATTTTTCAAAAACTCCCCCAAGTGCTTCTGATAATGAACTGAATTAGAAACCACTGGAAAGCTGTGTCTAAGCCACTGATGCCATGACTTGCAGTGTATATGACAGAACGTTACCAGGGAGTGGGGCTGCTGTCTGCCTGGCAAATCAGAGATAGTCTTACTAAAAGAAAAGTTAAGCCTACTGTCTATTTACTTGGATTATCTCATTTAATCCTCCCAACAAGCATATGAAGTAGGAGCTGACATTATCCCCAGGACCCCCAGTCTGTACAGCACACTGAAGCTTACAGAGGCTAAGTAACTTACCAGCCACTCAGTGAGAGAGATGGAACTCAAAATCCTGACAGGTGATTCTAGAGGCTGTGTTCTTAAACACTGGGCAGTACAATGCCTTTGCTGAACATAGGCAGAAAGCAACTCCCTAAAACACAATGTCTTACAAAGTGGTCAGTGCCCGGAGGCGCCTGGGTGGCTCAGTCGGTTAAGCGTCCCACTTTGGCTCAGGTCATGACCTCGCGGTTCATGAGTTCGAGCCCCGCGTTGGGCTCGTGCTGACAGCTCGGAGCCTGGAGCCTGCTTCGGATTCTGTGTCTCCCTCTCTCTCTGCCCCTCCCCTGCTCACGCTCTGTCTCTCTCTGTCTCAAAAAGAAATAAAACATTAAAAAAAATAAAAAAATAAAAAAAAGAAGTGGTCAGTGCCCTTGACGTTGCCTCAATCTGCATCGCCTCTGGGCTATTTTGTCCTCTAACTTACAGGAACTGATTGTTTTTTGTTTTTTTTTTTTAATTTTTTTTTTCTCAACGTTTTTATTTATTTTTGGGACAGAGAGAGACAGAGCATGAACGGGGGAGGGGCAGAGAGAGAGGGAGACACAGAATCGGAAACAGGCTCCAGGCTCCGAGCCATCAGCCCAGAGCCTGACGCGGGGCTCGAACTCACGGACCGTGAGATCGTGACCTGGCTGAAGTCGGACGCTTAACCGACTGCGCCACCCAGGTGCCCCACAGGAACTGATTGTTTTGATCAATCTTGGGCATTCCTGCATCTGTCTCACTGTGTGTTACGTATGTTTGCATCCCTCATATATGTTTGCATCCCTCATGTATGTTTGCACAACGCCTGGCCCATGATATCAACTCAATAAATATCGGTTGAATTTAAACCAATTTGATTCCACGGATGTCATAAAAATGATATGACTCCAGCCAAGAACTCCCCTTTGTCAAAGCTCTTTGTGCTGCATTGGCCACGTTGGGGCCGACTGAAAAATGTGACTCGGCTATAGAAAAGAGAGGTACAGGGACGCAGCGCGGGTGCGTTGGATGAGCTTTCGAGGAGCGCATACTTCCTGCCAGCATGACTGTGTCTCAAACAAACCTGGAAGGATCTGGGGTCCCAGTGAAGTAGTGAATGCACGGCGAGCTTCTATTCTGAGGCAGAACAGACACTACACTGGCTGTGGTGAGGAAGGACTCGGAATCTATACAGACTCCACTGGCTTTGTCCCGTAAGATGTCCATCATAGTCTGCACAGTGATGCTTTCTGTAAATAAAAAAAAAAAAAGAGAAAGAGAGAGAGAGAGAAGCTTTAATAGCGGCAAGTTGTTAACCAAAATCCATTTGTTCCTTTTCTTCTTAGTTACAGAACCCTGGACTGTAACTGCCCAGCTACAGACTATATTTCCCAGCTTCCCTTGTGGCTCGGGTGAGGTCACATGATAAATCCTGACCAGTGGGAGATGAAATGCTACGTGCAACTTCCTCGTCACCTCCATACAAGGGACAGTTCGCCCTTCACTTTGTTTGTCCATCTTTCTGCTGCCCAGGACATGCCCGCAAGTCGGACCACAGGTGGAAGTCAAACGTCACGTATGGCTGTCCTCTGGTGCCGGGTAACCCACCATCCCTGGACTGGCCATATACATCTAGACCATAACACAGGAGAAAAATAAGCTTCCATTTTCTTGAAGCCATATTATTTTGGAGTCTCCTTGCGCTAAGTAGCACTTAGCAATTTCTCAACCAGTACAGTATGCAATAGAACGATATCCATAGGAAAGTATGTGCGATCTATGCACAATCCACTAAGCAAGTTCTCTCATACACACTTGCTGGTGACAGTCAGCACTGTATTTGGAGAATGACCTCCCTGCAGTGGGAAAGAGACATACAGAGAAATATGCAGAACATTCACAGCCATTTTGAGTACTGGCTCTGACTTCAGATAAATGCGTAAACAACTCCTTGGCTACAAAGGACCCCGGTTTTACGTTTTCTCCCTCTGATCATGATACGTTAAAACGCTATTCTTTCCGTCTATGTTCACAGAGATGGAATCAAAGCGTCACACAAAGAAGAGGTGCCTTAAACTTCACTAACACAACTCACGTCCTCTTTGTACATTTCCAATTGTAATATGCCATACCTAAAAGGATTAATAAAGCCTTGATTTCTTCAACTACCCGGTGTTAAACATTTTTCATTGTCTTACGAATGAGTTTATTGATTTAAATCAGGACCCAGTCGGTTGATAACAGCTGAAATCTTTTTTAATCTCTGCCTCTCACTTTATCCCCTTGCATTTTTTTTTAATGTTTTATTTATTTCTGAGACAGAGAGAGACAGAGCATGAGCAGGGGAGGGGCAGAGAGAGAGACACACACAGAATCCGAAACAGGCTCCAGGCTCTGAGCTGTCAGCACAGAGCCCGACGCGGGGCTTGAACTCACAGACCACGAGATCATGACCTGAGCCGAAGTCGGACGCTCAACCGACTGAGCCACCCAGGTGCCCCTTATCCCCTTGTATTTTATTTGTGGGGCCATTTCTCCTATAGAGTTTCCCACAGTCTGCACTTTGCAGACAGCAGCCCCTGGTGTTACTTAGTATGTCCTCCCATCCTCTGCATTTCCTGTAAACCAGTAGCTAGGTCCAGAGGCTTCATCAGATTTAGATTTGATGTTCTGGCAAGACTGCTTCATACATGGTATTATATACTTTTATCAAGCTGGGTTTGTTTTTTTTTAACTTTTGGAGTTTTTTTTGAAGTTCCCATTTTATTTTTTTTTTTTTAATTTTTTTTTTTAACGTTTATTTATTTTTGAGACAGAGAGAGACAGAGCATGAACGGGGGAGGGGCAGAGAGAGAGGGAGACACAGAATCGGAAGCAGGCTCCAGCCTCTGAGCCATCAGCCCAGAGCCCGACGCGGGGCTCGAACTCATGGACCACGAGATCGTGACCTGAGCTGAAGTCGGATGTTTAACCGACTGAGCCACCCAGGCGCCCCATGAAGTTCCCATTTTAAAATGGATCACTGTCCTACCTTCCTACCCTTAATACATTAAGTTCTACAGCCAAAGTTGTGACGTGTTCTTCTACGTTAAGCATCGGCAAACTTTTTCTTAAAGAACCAGACAGTAAATATTTCAGGCTTATGGGCCCCACCACCTTGCTGTAACTTACCTGTCACAACTCTGCAACTGTGCCAATATGGCATGGAAGCAGTCATAACCAGCACCTAGATAAATGCACATGGCTGTGTTCCAGTAAAATTTTATTTGCAAAACAGGGGATTGCCAGCAGGTCCCAGTCTGTTGACCCCTGTTCTAAATGATCACAGGTCTAACTTACAAAACGCATGTATCACTGGCAACTATAAAATGTGGCCTCAGTGGTTTACTTGGAAGGGTTTCCGCTCGGGCACAGAAGTAATAAGCTATCCAGTCACCACATTTGCCTCAACTTGGATTCTGATTAAGTCAACAGCTAGGTGCGAGATAGAGGGTTCGGGAAGAGAATTCAGAACAACAGTTCCAACTCAACAAATGTTCACGGAGCAAAAGACTATAATGGACACCACGAGGGGATCCCAGTATGAGTGAAAGACGGCGCCCTGCCCTCCAGGCTCAGCAGGCCACTGAGAAAGGAAAATACAGGAAGACAAGGCAATGAGTGAAATACACAAACGCTGAGGTAGAAGGAAGGCTACAGTAAGTTGTCACGAAGACAAGTACAATGACTTGAATCAGAAGGAGGAAAAACCCTCGTGGATGAGGAAGCATCCTGTAACAATAGATATATGTCATCCTGCCTGCACATCAGGGACCTCAACACAAGTTCGTCTCTATGTACAAGGTCCGTTCTCATTTCCACCTCCTTGCTCACCCCCCGAAGTTCAGACAAGTTCTCTGAAATACAGCTGCAAGACAACAGGTATGAGAGGGAGAATCATAAGGGATACACTAACTCACCTTCTTTCTTTTCTAAGCTGTCTTTGCCCGCACAGCAGTCTAGGTGGTCATCAGCTGGAGAAAAAACTTCGGAAAAATTGAACTCGTCCTCTCCCGTCCACCAGCCTTGACTCTGAGCATAACTCCTGAGCTCAGGATGCTGCGCGTCTATCTTAGTGGTGAGCGAAAGCTGATTGCAAATACACTTCACTCCCTCTGTAGAGAGTGCAAAGTCCGGTTAGCTGGAAAGATACTTAGAAGGACTTAATCAAGAAATGGAAATTTACAGCGAATCCCTTCTCTGCAATTCGACTTTAGAGAGAGGAAATGATTCTATTTTTGAAGAGAGAAACACAATCCTTGGTCCTCTTTGTAAGAAGACCTCCCAGAAGGTTTGACCAGTCCTGACCGGGCACTACCACATTCGAAAGGAGAATGGTCGCTGGATCTAAAATTCACACTCAGAAGGAAACCTGTGCAGCTCTCATTAGGGCTAAATAAACCCCAGGCATCTATTAACCATAGGAAAAATGAAAGGTTTCTTGAAAGAGACGCGACGCAACCTACAAGACTTATGAACATCACAACTATAGCCCTACTTCTTCCCCAATTTAGGCTTCCTCCACTTGAAGGAACACTTTACACCTCCACCCTCTGCCCAAGTAACATCACTTTTGGAAAATACAAAGATGGCACCTCTTCATTCAACTTTTTTTTTTCAGGTCCCAACATTTAGAAAAACACAGCGGCACTGATAATGAATTGTTTTAAAAGAATGGAATGTACCTGCGAATATACGTCTCTGAGGATATCAGTATGAGCGTGTGTGTGTGTGTGTGTGTGTGTGTGTGTGTGTGCCCATGCGTGTACGTGTATATGAGTGCAGAAATTCTATGGGAATTTTTTTCTCATAAACATATAAGTGCAGCTAAAAGAGTCTAGAGTCGGGAGCGCATGAATGCTGAGTGCACTCCAGCTTGATGAAACTCCCCTATCGGCTGGCAGGCTTCCTGTGGCTTCTTCCAAAGCCTCAGCTGCAAATACACTGAGGATGACTTCATTCTTCAAGATGCTGTCTAGAACACTAAGTTATGAGTTGTAGCTCAAAAGAGGCCATCCGTACTTGCTGCTTCCAGAGAGCATGCTGATCTTTTAAATTCTTGGGAGAATGAAGTAGAGAGAGAGATCAAACCACAAGTTGCAAGCCGTTACTGCCTAAAAACCAGTTTCTAGAGACAAGGTCAGTGCTGGACAGGGTTCTCCCAGTATGTTCTGCTCCACTGATTTGTTCTTCCAAAATAAGTATTCCTAGCTGATGGGCATTGGCCTTCTGCCGCTCATCTTTTCAGAGGACAACACAAGAATAAAACTACTTAAAAAAAATTAAAAAGGAGGTTTGGCCTAAAAAGGGGCTTTTGGCATTCTTCATGCTAAGCTATCCACAAAAATCCTGTGAGCAACGCCACAGATATGATTTTCCTAAAGGGCTGATTTATAATGTATGTTTGCTTTCAGGGCGCCCAGGTGGCTCAGTAGGTTAAGCGTCCGACTCTTGATTTCGGCTCAGGTCATGATCTCGCTTCATGATCAAGCTCTGAGTCAAGCTCTGTGCTGACTGTGCACAGATTCTTGGGATTCTCTCTCTCCCTCTCTCTACTCCCCACCCCCCCCCAACTCGCTGTCTCTCTCTCTCTTTCTCTCAAAAGTACGGAAATAAACATTAAAAATAATATATGTTTGCTCCCAAGAATGTTAGCATTCATGGCCTAGTTTCATCAAGTCCTATTGCAATCACACTGCTGCTGGGATCAGAGGACATGAGATCAATGAGTCCAAGGAATGAATGGCTGAGTTTTTATTTCAATGTTTCATGAAAGCACGCATTTTGAGGAGATGGGTTTTTTAAGCTGCATCTTGAAGAGAAACTAAGCTTCTGAAATGCAGGTATAGATCAAAAAGTTTTAAGTTCTATTTAAAAGCAATATATGACTGCTTTTTCAGCATGGACCACTAGCCCTCCTGCCGGAAACACTGGAGAGTAAGGCTTCAGCTTAGAACTTTTTTGATAAAAAAGTTTAAAGTTCCTGCACTGCAGCAGGCTCAGTGATCCAGCAGCCACACCGGCTGTCTCAGTCCTGGAAGTGCCATAGGGATGGGGCACAGACACCAGGAGGTATATGCTGGGCACATGGGGGTGAAGAAACTCTCTGAGACTGTTGCAAGGGTGCCACCAGCCCATTCGGTGCCCTTGTGAGAATGCGAAGAAGCCACCCTCCTCCAGGCAAGCGCCGCAAGCCAGCCACGTAGAGCATCCAACACACCCCTCGTCCACAGAAACCCTCATCACTGCACTGACTCAGGCCACAGAAGACCTTGACTCTCAACTATCGCAGTAGATCTGCTGCTTCTAACTCAGGTCAGCTTTGGTTCCAATCACCCCTTAGGTAGGTCTGGAAAACAGGTTTCATCCCTATCATCAATTCTGAGGAACTGGAAGAGACTTCCTGACAAATTCAGTTGAGAAACTGAAGCCCAAGTTTAGGTTCAACACAAGAAGAGGGTGGCGAGCCACTAGCCACGTGTGCCGTGAGCACAGGAGGGGAGAAATGGTGGCACACGGTCTAGGTACTTGTCATCCAGCCCTGAGGAGCGTCAGGAGGGCTTCACTGGCCGATTCTCTCTTAGAATTCCTTCGTCCTCTCGGAAACCCTTTAACCCATGCTGGGACCTCATCCTGTCTCCAATATGAGGCTGCTAAGTGATGAGACAGGACAACCACAACCCCCTCTAACATCTCCTTCCTCGGAACTGTCTCAGAACAAAGTGCTGCAGGGAGCACAGAGCCACAACGGCGTGGGCACAAGATCCTTCCGAATGGATCCCCTAGGCCTCTGCTCTTCTAGAAACGCTGTCTCACAGAGAAATGAGCTTGTCCCAGAGGCAGTCCACGGTCCTCACACAGATCCGAACGCCTCTTCTCGAGGAACATTCCAAGTCTGAGGAGCCACAGGGCTACGGGTGATGAGGGGCAGCTCCCTGTTGTAGGGGTTCACTCACTGAATGGAATGGGATAATCACCATTCCTTTGGCCAAGTCACAGAGTAACCATTTGGGTCACGAAACGGCCGGTAGCCACAGCCGGGTCCTGCCCAGAAAGCAAGCGGAAAATAAGAAAGGTCACGAACGTGTCTCCCAAGTGTTGACACCTCTGCAGCCCAGGTTCTTTCTAGAAGCAGAGCCCAGAAGTGAGGATACGGCACAGAGGGGGTCTGCCGCACCAGGGTGACTCCTACGCGTCCAGGCAGCATCCGCCTGAGCCTCTCTTGCCCTCGAAGCACCACCCCCCCCCCCCCGCCGCCCGTCCACACCACTCACCTGTGATCTGCTCAGCAGCCCAGTACTTCCCCACGGTCTCCAGCACCCAGGCTTCCTCGCGATCCACAATCAGATACGCGCTTTGGAAGCTGTGGCAGGCGTGTGCATCTTCGTAATAATTGCCACCCTGTCCGTGTTCCTCCAACAAGGCGACGATGACATCCAAGGCTTCTTTGGCTGTTGTCCCTCTTTCCAAACCAAGCCTGAAGTAAGAAGACCAGAAGGCTCCCTCAGTCCTTTCGTACGCTGTGGCTCTCACCACAGTAACCAAAGCCTGGGGTGCAGCTGAGTTATGAAGCACGCCGTCACGTGTAAATGTATGAAATACGCAGGCCGATCCGCAGATTCACGGCACTTGAGCTCAGAATGTGTCTCTCACGCATTCGGTTCCAAATCGTGGGGGTGTTTTCTGTCTTTGGGCACCCCCCCAACCCCCCCCCCCCCACACACACACACACAAACAGAAGACTCAGGAACCCAGTGGCTTCTCCCTCGTGAAAGGCAGCTCAGCCAACGCTGTTTCTTTTCTGATTCTGACTCCCATGATGCCGGCCAGCTCAGCTCTAGCCGTGTCAAGACCCCCTTTGTGTGGCTTATTCTCCCTCCTGCCTCCGGGCAAAAGGACACCTGTGCGCAGGGCAGCTTTGATCTCTGTTACTCTACACCAGGCATTTTGGTTGGTAACAAAGGGTTCCGTTGCCAGCCCTTGTCCTCGGTACATATGTTTTACTCCGTCATCTCACAGGGAATGGGTGCCTGGTAGGACGTGATCTATCCTTTTCTGCGTATCTCTCCTCCTACCTATCAGCCTGCCTCTCCTGGTGTGGCTTAGAGCGTCACTTATCAAAAAGTACCTATTTCTTCTGAAATGAAACAGCAGTCTGCTCCCAGCCCTTCCAAGTAATCGGCCCCCTACAGAGGGCACAGATACGGCCCTCTGCGTGACCTCGGGCAAGTCCCATAATATGTCTGAACTCCGCGTTATGTCACCTATAAAACAGGTACCTAATCCCTGGGCTCTATGAAGACAGGTGTACGAGATACTGACTGTGAAAATACAAACACAACTGCCCAGGACCAAGGGGGTCAGTAGGTCTGAGAGGCAGCACGCTGTGGCCGCAAAACAATGGCTCAGAGATACGGGGACCTGGCTCCCAATTCTATGTGTGCCACCCACTGGCAGTGTGACCTTAAGTAACATAACCTTTCGAAAACTTGATTTTCTCATTTGTAATGTCAAAACGGGACTACGCCCCTCTCGGGCTGATGTGAAAGAGGATGGCACTTGAAATGTACTCAGTAAATGTCCACTGACTCATCTCTTGCTTCCAATCATAATTCTAGCAGCAGGAACACAAGCGCCTCAGAACAGAGACGACGGTGCCCGCTAAGATGGCAGCATAAGCCAGCTCTGTGGGAATTTTCATCATGCGAGCAATCGTCTCTAAAACTCACCCAGCCTGATTCTTGCTGAAGGAACCTCCACTGTCCTGCCAGGGAGAGGAAAAGATAATGCTACAGACTTATTTCTCTCTCTCTCTCTCTCTCTTTTTTTTTTTTAAGTTTATGTATTTATTTTGGGAGAGGCAGGGAGAATGCAAACAGGGGAGGGGCAGAGGGAGAGGGAGAATCCAGGCCATCAGCGCAGAGCCTGACGTGGGGCTTGAACTCGCGAAACCCTGACATCCTGACCTGAGCCAAAATCAAGAGTCAGTCGCTTCACTGACCGAGCCACCCAGGCGCCCCGACAGACTTGCTCTCGCGACAGGCTTATCTTCGTAGTCAGAAAATTATATATCCATTTATTGGGCGTTTCTCAATTTTAGCTTATTTAGGAAGACTTGGTGAAAAGTCACCGATTTGCAAAGCTGAACCCTAAGACCTTAGCAGAGTGATACAAAATAAACTTAGGAGACGGTTGGCTTAAGCAGACTTTTCTGTTGGCGGGTGTCATCTTCTCCAAAGAGGACCAACAGAAGCAAGCACTCATCTCTTGAGGATCCAGAGGAAACAAGCATGCTATATGAGCACCTCTCTGATCTGCCCGAGCTGTGCCCCGAGGAGGGCCCCCTTCTTCCTTTCACAGATGCCTAGCAGCCTCTGGTCACATTGCCTCATGCATGTATTCCAGGCAGAAGCCTTGTCCCGGGGCCTTCACAGGGCTCCAATCTGCCCAGGCAAACACGTGCTAGGAGCGGGGGAATACCTAGCCAGGGGCACACCACCTTTGGAAGCCGGGACTTCTCTTTTGCAGCTTCTAGCTCATTCTCCTGCCGTTCTGCCCGCTGCATTCCACACTGAGGCGCCAGTACGCACACTTGCCCTCCCACAAGCCAAGAACCTTGGCTCCGGGAGGTTCCTTAGTGCCCTCTGTGTATGGCGGCGGCAGCGGGACCTCAGCACTCCTCCACAGACACCACTCTGATCAGACCCTCCTACCCTCTGTGCCAGGACCAAGGAAAACGATACACCTGGCCACTCCCACTTAGCCTCTGTGCCATGGGCCAAGGACAGGACAGCCTGCTCCACTGTATCAGGACGCAAACAACAGGAAGACTGAGGGGACAGGTGCACCCGGGCCACAGTAGTCTAGGGCCACAAGTTACCCAATATCAAGAGACCCGTTCCAAAGCCTTTCACAGTGCTCTGGCCTCATAGATGGGGCAAATTCACACGACTCCAAATGAGAACAGCATCTTTCTGGTCCCATGCCTACTTTCAATTTGGCTGCGTCACCTCACTATGGGCATGACCAGGGCAGGAAAAGGGATGGAATTAGCTGGGCCAAGGTTAGAGTCTCACTCTGACGTCTACCTTCAGTGCCGTTCAGATCCTTTGAACATACGAGCTCGGTCCACGTTTTTCTGGATCTTGGAGTCAGATGCACCCAAGTTCAAATTCTTGTTTTATCGGGGCGCCTGGGTGGCGCAGTCGGTTAAGCATCCGACTTCAGCCAGGTCACGATCTCGCAGTCCGCGAGTTCGAGCCCCGCGTCGGGCTCTGGGCTGATGGCTCGGAGCCTGGAGCCTGTTTCTGATTCTGTGTCTCCCTCTCTCTCTGCCCCTCCCCCGTTCATGCTCTGTCTCTCTCTGTCCCAAAAATAAATAAACGTTCAAAAAAAAAAAAAATTTAAAAAAAAAACAAAAAAAAAAACACAAATTCTTGTTTTATGAAAACTACTTGTAAGGATCCCTACTTGCAATCCATGACTCTCACGCAGGTATGTCAAGCCCACTGTGCCCATTCCTGGAAGGTCAATAGACCTATCCATCGGTTGGCGGAAGCTACGGACCACAGAGGTCTCTGTGTAAATGCACACTTTCTCCCTGCAAGTCCTACAAAGCGTCAAAACCGCGACTGCTTGGTATAAGATGTTGGCTCTGGGAGGTTCTTTAGAGGTCATCCGATCTAAGGCCTCCCCTCGAATAAATGCGGAGACTGTGGTCCCGAGGGGTGCTGTAACTTGGGTGTACTCACACGGAAAACCAAGGCCCCTGGCTCCCAGCCCAATAGTCTTTCAACGAGGCCATGAGCCTGTTGCATTTCACGATCTCCGAAAAAAAGAAAGCCAGTTCGGAGTGTCGTTTTGGTCCCACCCACCCTCGCCTTTGGTGGTTCACTCCAAACTCGGTCATTGATCAGCCACCGCAGGCCAGGCACACAAGTCCCGGTGCTCACGACACATGGCGGTGACCAAGGAGAGGGCCCCATCCCCCCCGAGCCCACGACGCGCCTGCTGCCTCCGGTTATGTAGTGGCCGGTAGAGAAGGAAAAGAGAAAAGGACAAGTGAGATGAAGAAGGACAGGAGGCGCATATATCTCTTCTTTCTTCCTTGATATGTTATGCATTTTATATGCAGCCTTCCCTCTTTCGTATATTTTAGCTACATTTCAGACCATGAACCACCCGCTTAAAATACACCGTTCAGTGATTTTTAGTACATTCACACATCTACCACCACAACCTAACTGGGACATTTTCAACACCCCCAAAAGAAGCTCCATATCCATAAGGAATCACTCCCCATTTTCACACCCCAGCCACAGGCTATCACCAATCTATTTTCTGCTACTGTGGATTTGCCTGTTCTGGACATTTCATGTAAATGCAATCACACAACGTGCGACCTCGCTGTCTGGCTTTGTTACTTAGCACGATGTGTTCTTTTTTTTTTTTTTAATATTTATTTATTTCTGAGACAGAGAGAGACAGAGCGTGAGCGGGGGACGGGCAGAGAGAGAGGGAGACACAGAATCCGAAGCAGGCTCCAGTCGCCGAGCTGTCAGCACAGAGCCCAACGCGGGGCTCGAACTCACAGACCGTGAGATCATGACCTGAGCCGAAGTCGGTCGCTCCACCGACTGAGCCACCCCAGGTGCCCCTAGCACGATGTTTTCAAAACCCACCATGTTGAAGCATGTGTAAGCACTCGGTTATTTTTTATTGCTCAGTAATATTCCACTGTAATCCACCTTTTTTGTTTTTTCCTATCACCTCAAACTTATCAAAAGACACAGGTCTCCTTTGGGAGGACCGTGTTACAAAAATATGAGGTTTGGAGGGAAATAAATCCCGTTCCCATTCCCCCACCTGTTCTGAGCGGTTGTTTCAAAGAATGACTGTGTGGTACCTGACCAGATCCATCCCCAATAAGGCTTCGGTCTCAGCTGCTGGTTCTCTGGCATTGATGGCTTCATTGGCTATGCACACTCCATGCTCATTGGCTCCCATTTCTGCCCCCCAAAGCCAGGCAGGTCTGCTTAGCACAATAGCATGGGTCCTGGGAACTTGGTCGATTGAAATGTACGTGCACTAGAAAACAAAGACAGGAAAGAAAGGACCGTCACCTGCCAGGAACCACTCAGTTTCCATCTTGGTACTTAAACGGAACCACTACATCAGTTGCATACAGAGCCAGAAAATGAAAGGTCTTGGGAACACAAGACTTAAAAGATACCCCAGGTCTCAACGCAAGCTCAGAGGTCTCTAGAGTGAGGTGCAGTTGTGCCAATCAGGTTTCAGTCTCCGGTTCAAGCCCAGTTTATCCACAGTGCTCTCACATTTATAGCAATCAGCTTCTTTTTTTTTTTTTAATTTTTTTTTAACGTTTACTTATTTTTGAGACAGAGAGAGACAGAGCATGAACAGGGGAGGAGCAGAGAGAGAGGGAGACACAGAATCTGAAACAGGCTCCAGGCTCTGAGCGGTCAGCACAGAGCCCGACGCGGGGCTCGAACTCATGGACCGTGAGATCATGACCTGAGCCGAAGTCGGACGCTTAACTGGCCGAGCCACCCAGGCGCCCCAGCAATCAGCTTCTTGAACCAGGTATGCAGCCCATCTGTGCCCTGAATATGCTGTCTGGTCATTTCAGCAGGCACAGGTGCTTCAGGGCACAAGCATTTCACACAAACATAACCATTTATTCTCATCTGCAAAATTCCTTCCAGATCAGTGGCTTTCAAACTTCTTTAAAGTTATTGAACCTTACTACAGAAGAAACTTTACTCAGAGGCCTAACATAGAAAGCAGATTAAAGGAAAATGTGTTGCCTGACGAAGATGGGGGTGGGGCCGAGGGGGGGCGGTCCCTATGCTCCTGGCAATGATCCCTAGGGCTCCCTGGAACCTAGTTTCATAACCTTCACGTTTGCTCTCATGGTAGAAAAGGGAACGTGATGATAAAACTTTACATTTAACGAATGCATTAAATGCTCTCTTATACACTGTGCTTCCCTGTCTGTCCCATCTGATTCTCACACTAAGCCTATGCAGCGGACACAGGGGAAGAGAGTCCCAGAAGGGCATGTTTCTAACTATGATCAGGACAGCAAGACCCACAGCACGTGGTGTTGTATGTCTTACCTTCTCCAGGCTGCTGTGTCTTTACCTGGAAAATGAGCGAGCTAATCGAGAACAAGCGATTTTGTTTTTCGAAATATTTTTAGCCTTAGAACCCTGCCTTCGCACGAACTCTTACGTAGAAGCATTAAGACAGTAAAAGCGGTCACAGTGCGTTGAGGCAAATGGAAGTTGGGTGGTGGGACCAGCTAACTCAAAGCCCGGCCTGCTGGTTCTACCCTTTCCCTCCCCACGATGGGCCCACGGCACAGACGGCTCCCTTGGAGAAATGAGAAAAACGTTAACCTGGGTGGCCCATAAGGCGCCTGCTGACTCTGGCATGGAATCCAGGGCTCTAAGCTGCACAGCGCTATTTGGCTCTCAAGGGAGAAATTCGTCACCTGCAGCAACCATTTACATTTTAAGTTGGGCACTGAAAGCATCGGCTCAACTGTGGCCTCGGATCTTTTTCTGACTCGCGACCCAGTTGTATCGACTGAACACAGCCCGGGACGTTATTCTGCATTGATTTTCCATAACGTCTAAGCCTCGGGTAAGAGCTAAAACACGGGCAGCATGCACACTCATTGGTCAGGTGACATATGTATCTTCATAATCCATGGAAGGTGCTGCTGTGCACTGGGATGATGTTATTTCACTGGATAAATACTGGTAAGACTGAAAGCTAATTAAATCCAGAGACTGTCAAGAGGCTCTTGAGTTTTTCACGGCAAATTGATAATGAAATGCACTCTTAAAATGTTTTCCCTAGTTCCTGAACGTTGTTTACTTTGAAAAATGCTTCTTTTACAGCAAAAACCTAGCCAGAGCCATGAACAAACTACGGTCCTCTGTGCTCCTCTAAATGTGATAGCAGTTTATATCTTAAAATTGTATTCTTCATGTAAAAAGCAGTTCAGGCATCAACCAACGTTTTCCAAACCCCTCTGTGTACACTGAGTCAGTTCCAGTGATAAATTCTGTCTTGAAAAGAATGAGTAAATATGGAAGGAATTTAAGATTCTTTAAAAAAAAAAATTTTTTTTAACATTTATTTTTGAGAGACAGAGAACGAGCAGGGGAGGAACAGAGAGAGGAAGATGCAGAATCCAGAGCAGGCTCCAGGCTCCGTGCTGTCAGCACAGAACCCGACGCGGGGCTCGAACCCACGGGCCGCGAGATCATGACCTGAGCCGAAGTCAGTTGCTTAACCAACTGAGCCACCCAGGCGCCCCAGGAATTTAAGACTCTTAAGCGCAGATGTATCATAAAGTTATGTTTACGGGCAGGAAGGAAGCAAAAAGAAGAATGGGTTTATTTATCTGTTCTCAAATTCGTTTTTACACATTCGTTTCCATTTCGCCAATTATTTACAGAGCACCGACCACACAGAAGGCATTTTGTGCTAAGCGCTCTTTGCAGATAAATCAGGAAGGATGCCTAATCCCTGTTCTTTCAGTTGGGAAACAAGGAGAAAGCACACATGCAAATTACCACGACCACCAGGCCAACCTCAGCAGGTATCACCGAGGCCTGTCAAGTTAATGTGTAATCCATCTTTCCTCCTCGTCAATCTTGTACATCTGAGCAATCCATTCTGGCTTTTTTCTTCCACATTCCATTCCATTTATCCCCTTCCAAATACCGAATAATTGGCTTATGTACTGCATATACTGTTTATGTATGTTATCTCCCCCAGCCACAAGGTAAGCTCCATACGGGCAAGGAGATATATTCGTGGTTTAGTTCAGTGATATATCCCAAATCTGGTACACACTAGGCATCAACAGATCTTTTTTCGAGGGAGGGAGGGAGGGAGGGAGGGAGGGAGGGAGGGAAGGAAGGAAGGAAGGAAGGAAGGAAGGAGTGAATAACAAAGAACAGAGGGATATAATACAGGTTCAAGAGGGAAATTATCTAAGTGGCCAGAGGATTTATCAAATGAGTGACATTTGAGTTGATCTTGAAAAAACGGGCCAGACATTGAGGTGCTCCTGACAGAGAGGTAAGAGCCAGGGAAGAGAGAGACAGAGACGGGGCCAGAAATATTCCCCTCTCTGTGCCACTCACAGAAGCTATTGCGAAGGCATTGAGTAGCAGCACTGCAAAAGCTCAGTAAGTATTGATTGATAAAAGTGTTGGAAACTGAATCCAAAAGACCATATGGTCTTTGTGGGAGTTCAAAATATTTGCAGCCAACTTGACACTTTTTAGCCAAACTCGGGAGGAGGAGGAAGAAAAGAGATGCCCAAGTAGCCAGATGGGCCAAATCGGCCCCTCCTAAACACCAGGCGGAAAGCCAATGCACCAGACAGATCCCCCTCATATGCTACAGAGCAAAGGGGTTATGGAGATGGGGTGGGGGGGCGGTGCACCCAAGCCCTACGGAGCCTGTAACACACACACCCTTAGGGCATCTCTGTCACGGACCGCAGCAGCCTGGGCCTAACAAGGAACCTTCTGTGGCTACAATTCACATGCACTCCATTGCGTCTGAAATCTGACGAATCACACCCAGATCAAAGAGGATGGTCACGATTGCTTATCTAAAATCCTTGTCTGGGAGCAAACCTCGTAAATAGGGAACGTTAACACAAGATGTAATTAGCTAAACTGTGTAAAGTCAGCCATCTAGAACATGAACTCTGCAGGCAGTCATTTCTTTTTTATTTTTAAGTTTATTTATTTATTTTGAGAGAGAGAGAGAGAGAGAGAGAGAGAGCAGGGAGGGGCAGAAAGAGAGGGAGAGAGAGAATTTCAAGCAGGCTCTGCACTGTCAGCACAGAGCCTGACGCAGGGCTTGAACTCACAAACCGCAAGTTCATGGCCTGAGCCAAAACCAAGACTCAGACGCTTAACCGACTGAGCCACCCAGGTGCCCCCGTCACCGTTTTTCTTTTTTTTTAATAAAATTCACTCATCTTCACAACGGCCACGTCACTATTGGGGAGGCAGACGGTAAGTGGGAGTGGGATCTCAGGCAGCAGGGAAGGTCTCACCAAAAAAAAAAAAAAAAAAAAAAAAATCCAAAATGCACCTGACATGTTCTTTCAGCGTGACAAAAGCAGTTTCGCTCCTCAAGTCAAAATTCCTAGCCAGAATTCCTACCCA
This sequence comes from Herpailurus yagouaroundi, assembly GCF_014898765.1. Lineage (NCBI taxonomy): Eukaryota > Metazoa > Chordata > Mammalia > Carnivora > Felidae > Herpailurus > Herpailurus yagouaroundi. Next base: position 41,599,566 of record NW_024412391.1, on the reverse strand, counting down.
AAACAAAAAGGGGAAAGAACACGTTCACCACGCAAAAGCTCAATCTTTACAGGGATGGTTCTGGCCTCAGCTCCGGTGATTAAGCCGCTTAAGAGGTTGGCAGAGAGAGAGAGACAGAGATGAGCAAATTGTCTTGCTGCCCATGGCCACTCCCAACCAGCCTCTCATAAAACAAATCTGTCAGCTGTGTGACTTCTGGGTGCCAAGGCCACATAACAGTATAAGGCTGCCTGGAGCGCGGAGCACGGTGAGGCAGGCTTGTAAATGTCGGCACTGTCTGAGGTTTTAAAGGCACTGCCTGCACTGAGCCTGTCACCCTTTCAGGTGGCTCCAGGGGACACGTGCCAGGTTGGAGGATAGAAAAGATGAGCCTTGCCTGACAAAGCCCTGGGGACGGCGACAAAAGACAATTCCCCTGCAGGGCAAGCCCTTGATTATTTTCTGTGATTGGGTCAAAAACGGAAAAAGCAAAATCAGCTTCGCGCTGGTGCCTACCCCTTGCACATTCCGGTGCACACCCTTCCTGGATATCACCCAGTGAAAGGGGAACAGAGACACTCACACAATAGACGTTTCAATTAATGAAATGCAACCATTGTGCTTTCCTACTGTACTCAGATGGTGAACACAGCCCTGGCACCACCAGTGAAAAAGCACTCTGAAATGAGCTGATGACTCAGCCAGACTTCCCAGGGTGGAGGGTGGGGGGGAAAGCAGGGAAAATGGGACGCTTTGGGGGAGTATTTTTAGGTTTAGAAAATTTGCAACTCTAAAGCAGCACTGCTCATGATCACTGAGGTTCTTGGGGTTTGTTTTTATCTTCTTTAGCCCAGTGTCTTGCCGGCTACTTGGCCGGTTTTTGAAAATGTGCCCTTAAGGTTCATATGACTCTAAATAATGACCAAAGAGTGTCAGACACATTTTAGAAGCAGGGCCTTATACTCCCTTGAGGACGTAAGATCTTTGAGAATGGGCAAATGCAAAGGCCTGGGGTCGGAAACAGGCTTGGGACAGGGGGCTGGTGGAAGGAAGTTCGCTGCTAAGCCATGCTCCCCTGAGGTGAGGGGGGACGCGCGTGCTCTACACAAGGCTGGAGGCTCCTGCTCTGGGGACAAAGAGCAGATAGGAAGACCGGCACCCAGTCCCCCCGGTGGCCACATGGAGCTTTGTTCAGAATAACTCGTGCTTTCCCACCGTTAAGAGGGAATCTTCGGAAATGAAATTCAGACACTCTCCCCCGCAAAACACACACGCATCCCACGAACCACAAATATAGCTACCATGTGGACAATGTTACTAACAATGTTACCAGCTATCATTAATGGATAATTTTCTATTCTTCTTGAAAGTATTTTCATTGGGCAAGGAAAAAAGGAAGTGAGCTACCAAAAGCCTGCCCCAAACTGTGGAAGTTGTATAATCTCACTGGGGGTCCCGAACCCAAACAGAACTTTATATAGAGGAAAATATAAATAAATTAAACCTAACTTAAAAAAAGAGAGAAAGAAACAATGAAGACTTTAAACTTTAAAGGAAGGGGGAAAATGCAGAAGAGGGTTATTATATAATAATAATAATAATAAGAGACTCTTTTAAAAAGCATGATGTGTCAAATCTGACTTGGCTATCAAGAATTCTGTCTCCACAAATGGTGACATAATTATTCTCTGGGCACCAAATATAAATCAGGTCAACTTTAATTGAAATTCACTGGTTTTTGTATGGAGCACCTCAGTGGCTCAGTCACTTAAGCGTCCAACTCAGGCTCAGGTCGTGATCCTGCGGTTCGCGAACTGGAGCCCTGCATCAGGCTCTCTGCTGTCAGCACAGAGACTGCTTCAGAGCCTCTGTCCACATCTCGCTCTGCCCCTCCCCCAGTTACGCTGGCGCTCTCTCTCTTTCTCTGAAAAATAAAATAAACATTTTTTTAAACAAAGAAATGCATTGGTTTTTGGAGCAGTATTCTAATGTTGGATCCATTTTTTCCTAAATAGAAAATCCAACCATATGAAAATAGGCATACATACCTACCTACAGGCACGCGCGCGCGCACACACACACACACACACACACACACATCCCATACACACAGAGAACATCATGATCCAGGAAATTACTCATCTGCTTCCTCAACACTCCTATCTACGGAAAGGAGGAGGGCTTGAGGAAAAGTCGAGATGTGCTCTGTGATGCGTAGTGGTATAGCATCCTCAGAGAGCACAAATGGATATACACGGATCCATGCTACTCTGCATCCAAAGTGAAATTGTTAAAAAAAAAAGAGAGAGAGAGAGAGAAACTAAAGAACATTTAAAAAATGCTCCAATCTTTCAACTGTGGAGCTAAACAAAAACATGCAGTGTAATTTTAGAAATGGAGGAACTCTGTTAAAGGATCCTATTCTTTATTCATTTATCCTTTGTCTCAAGCAAAGAGAATGTGACGGAGAGTAGATGGTGGCTGAGTAGACTGATGGACAGACAGAAGGAAGGAGGACGGGTGCGTGAGTGGACAACTTGGACGGGAGGACCGCCTGGAAGGACGGGCCGGCTGGAAGGGTAGGCGGGTCAGTGGATGAGTAATCAGGATGACTTTTAGTGCACGGTTATTCTCAGAAAATGAATTCCTGGAACCTCAAAACTCAAGTATGAGGTTTCTGGGGAAACTGCAGAATATATACGTTTAAAATGTCGTGAAATGGCTAAGAAATAGATGGGAGTTTATAGGAAGTTCTCACTCTTCACAGTTTAGAAAAATAATTTCTGTATGCCAACGAGAGCTTTTATGAAAGTTACATGATAGTTGTTGGGCTCATAACCCCACCAATGGAAAAGAGCCCACCATTCTGTACTTGGGAAAGTAACAGAAGGAATTAAAGGGGTAAGAGTAGAGGCACCTCGGTGGCTCAGTTGGTTAGGCGATTGACTCTTGATCTCAGCTTAGGTCTCGATCTCAGGGTCTTGAGTTCAAGCCCCATGTTGGGCTCCATGTTGGGCATAGAGCTTACTTTAAAAAGGGGGTGGAGAGAAGGCAAGAGTAAAACTGAAAAGCAGATTCAGAGCCAAATGCTAAAGATAGTCTGGGAACTGAGACCTGGAGTCACAGAAGCTCTCAACACTAGTCAATTCTTTAAAAAAAAAAAAAAATCTCTTTTTACAATGTTCTCCTTAGAGTTTATAAAGTACTTTCAAATATCAGCTCCCATGTGTTTCACCAAAAAATCTGTAAGGCAGACACAGTGGGTGTTATGATCTCCATCTGGCAAATGAGTAAACTGAGTCTCAAAGAGACTCAAAGACCCAAGATGCAGGAAATGGGGAAGACAAGACTGGAAGCCAAGACCCTTGTATCTGAGGCCAGACTCATCCCACCGGTTTCAGGCAATTGTAAATTTCCATTGATTTATAATGGCAGAACAGGCACAAAGTACATGTTCACGGAAGGAGGGCAGGCCAGAGGGAGGTGAGGATATTGGTATGTGGGCCCTGAAGGATGCATCTACCAAGGAGAGGAGAGGACAGGAAGGGCATTCTTAACAAAAGCACAAAGAAATGCAAATGTGTTACTTGTTCCAGAAATGACCCAGCAGCTAAATGTAGCTGGAGCCTATGGTGCAAGCTGGGAGAGGAAGACTAAGAAGGAGGGCAGAAAGCAAGCAGGAAATTGTACAACCCTTCTGGAGGGCAATTAGTACAAAAACTTTACCCCACGACCCAGCGATCCTACATCTGCCAGGTGTATCTAGAGACTATACCCGCACATGTACAGAATGACTTACATACAAGGTTCTTCATGACTGACTTCTGGACTAGAAAACAGGCCCAGTGTCCACCAATAGAGGACTGATTGAAAAATTACGGAGTATCTCCACAATGGACACTATGCATCCTTAACAAATAATAATAAGATGATCTCTGTGTACAAATGTAGAAGAATCTTTAGAAAATGTTACTAAATTTAAAAAATGTAGACCTTTTTTGTGCATTTGAAATTTTATATTTAAAAATCAAGTTTCAGGGGCGCCTGGGTGGCTCAGTCGGTTAAGCATCCGACTTCGGCTCAGGCCATGATCTCACAGTTTGTGAGTTCAAGCCCCGCGTTGGGCTCTGTGCCGACAGCTCGGAGCCCGGAGCCTGCTTCGGATTCTGTGTCTGCCTCTCTCTCTGCTCTGCCCCCACTCACACTCTCTCTCTCAAAAATAAATAAACATTAAAAAAAAATGTTTTAAATCAAGTTTCAGAATAGTATATATAATGTGCTACTTTTGTGGCAAAAAGTAAGAAAATAAGGCTAAGTATTCACACTTGTTTGCATTTGCATGAAACAGTGGAAGGATGTGCAAGTAATTACTAAAAAGGATGATGCGGGATGGGAATCAGACTGAGTAGCAATACGGGAGGGTAAACCTTTTTAATACCACACAGATACATTACCTATTCAAAATGTAAAATTACATTAAAAAGCATCTTTACTGGGGCGCCTGGGTGGCGCAGTCGGTTAGGCGTCCGACTTCAGCCAGGTCACGATCTCGCGGTCCGTGAGTTCGAGCCCTGCGTCAGGCTCTGGGCTGATGGCTCAGAGCCTGGAGCCTGTTTCCGATTCTGTGTCTCCCTCTCTCTCTGCCCCTCCCCCGTTCATGCTCTGTCTCTCTCTGTCCCAAAAATAAATAAAACGTTGAAAAAAAATTTAAAAAAAAATAAAATAAAAAAGCATCTTTACTTATTAAAAGTATCCCAAAGGAGTTAAAAGCCTTATGTCCGTATAAAAACCCGCACATAGGAGGGGAGCAGGGCTAAAAGGCAAAACAAAGCACAACGTGCACATAAATGTTTATAGCACCTTTGTTCATACTTGCCCAGCCTTGGAAGCAGTCAAAATGTCCTTCACCAGATGAGCGGAAGGCTAAGCTGTTGTGCATCCAGACAGGGGGATACTTTTCAGAACTAAACTTGCACTATCAAGCCTGGAAACGGTATGGATGAACCTTCAATGCGTACGACTAAGCGAAAGAATCTGCAAGGCTACAGACTGTAGGATTCCAAATATATGACATTCCAGGAAGGGCAAAGACTGTGGAGACAGTGAATACATCAGTGGTTGCCAGGGGTCAGGAAGAGAGGAATGAATCGGGGGAGCGCAGAGGATGTTTGGGGCTGAGAAAGTATTCTGTAGACAATATTTTCTATACCTTACGCCGGCTATAATGGTGGATACACGTCATTGTCTACATCTGTCGAAACCCATGGAAATACACAACACGAAAAGCCAACCCTAAGGCAAATGATAGACGTTGGTTAGTAATAATGTATCGGTCTTGGCTCATAGATTATAACACTGGACCACACGGATGCAACATGTTAATAATAAGGAAAACTGGGAGGTGAAAGGGTGAAGGGTTATATGGGAACTCTCTGTCCTTTCTGTTCATTTTTCTGCGAACTGCAGTAAAAAAAAAAAAAAAAAAAAAAAATTTAAGTCTACCAATTTAAAAGAAAAGAACACAAAGGGAAAGTGAGCCGGGTGCCAGTCAGGGAGAGTTCTGAAATGCATACAAATCAGCCTGGACTCTCATCCTGTAAACACAACCGTTTTTGAAACAAGGCAGGGACAGAGTTTTGCTCTGAAAAGAAAATTCTGGTGACCCTGCAGGCTGAAGAATCTAGGAAAAAGAGAGCCAGGGATGAAGAAGCAGATTATAGCAGCAGGGAGGTGGGGGTGGGTCCGAATGAGCTAGGGGCCGTGGGGAGGGGATGGGGACACAGCAGAGGAAGCCACAGGACTTGGCGACAGCCGTCCCCATGCATCCAGAGGTGTGTGGGAAAATGCGGGTCAACGTTTCCCTCTGGTTTCTACATTAAACTATGGGGCAGACAATGGTGGTGCTGACAGAGGAAGAAGAACAGAGGAGATGGGGAAGATGAGCTTGGTTTCTGACCGTGACGTTATTTTATTACTCACAGGATACAGATGTGGAAACGCACAGAGGCAGCTCCAGACACAGGTGGGCAGCACGGAAAAGAGGTCAGGCTGCCTTCGAAACTGATTCTGAGGTGTGTCGAACCACATCACGTGACCTCCAGCACATGGGAGTGACAATATACTCTGAGTCAACAAGGGAAAGAAATCTAGCCTATTTTCTAAACTTGACGGTGCCCGTGAAAGGAAAATATTGCGTTATTTAGCCTATCCCTCCCAAAAGAAAACAAATTTTTCTAAAACCTCTATTTCAGACATATTTATAAGTGGCTTTTGTGTGATGCTGTGGTTACTATGGCTACTGACAAGTGATCCCCAAATGCAGTGGTGTAAAACAAGCATTTATTATGCTCACGAACTCGATGGGTCAGGAGATCGGACAGGGCACGACAGAGACGACACTCTCCACTCCACACTGTCTGAGGCTGGACCCGTCTGAAGGGCCATTCACTCGCACATCTGGCAGCTGACGCTGGTCGCTGGCTAAAGGACTCCGGTTCCTCTCCATGTGGGCCCCTCCCTGTGCTCTCTGTATGTGGGCTGGTTTTGGGTTCCTTCCAGTCTGGTGCCTGGATTCTCAGGGCCAGATCCCAAGAGACAGAGACACGTGTAGGCGCCAAATCCTTTCGTGACCCAGCCCTGGAGGTCACAAAGACTCACTTCCAGCATGCCACGCAGGTCAGAGCAAACGCAAGCCCTCACCCAGACTCATGGCAGGGGAGGGGGGCATCAGCCTCACCTCTCCACGGAGGAGTGTTCATGACACCGTAAGAAGTGCACGTAGGATGGGATTTGGTGCAGCTATCTCTGGGAAATTAAATCTGCCCACGTGAAAAATCCAAGTATTGTTTCAGTCTGTATGACTCTTCGGAAAAAAAGAAACATTTAGGGAAGACAGGCAGGGAAGGTCACTAATAAGTCAAACCTGTCACGACTCAAACCTGCAAACTTCATCCACGCAGAGTCCACTCTGTTCCAGGAAGAGAGAAACATTCAAATCCAAACGACACGGACAGTCAAACATTCAGGAATCGAAAAACCTAGCATGGTCGCCAGAGAACCCAGTGTTTTTCTCCGCCTATATAAAAGAAATGTCCTACTGAAGCTTAGATGCTTGGACCCAGTTAGTGGCGCGAGAGGAGAGGCGAGTGGTTCTGGTCAATGTCCTGGGGACACAGTCTGCACCTCCCCCACGGCACACAACCCATGCCAAGTCATGCCCCATGCTGCCTGGCCGCTTCCTCGCCCCTCTTCCATTCACCCAACATAAGCAGCTCCTTGTAAAGTTCTGTTGCTCTCCGGTGCTGCTTAGCTGTTTTTAAAGGACTGAAACAGGGGTGCCTGGGTGGCGCAGTCGGTTGAGCGTCCGACTTCAGCCAGGTCACGATCTCGCGGTCCGTGAGTTCGAGCCCCGCGTCAGGCTCTGGGCTGATGGCTCAGAGCCTGGAGCCTGTTTCCGATTCTGTGTCTCCCTCTCTCTCTGCCCCTCCCCCGTTCATGCTCTGTCTCTCTCTATCCCAAAAATAAATAAACGTTGAAAAAAAAAAATAAAGGACTGAAACAGACAAAGATTCAGGTAAGAAAATAAAATACGCCTTGATGGATGCCCATTTAAAACCCAGCACAGTTAGCAGAAAAATCAGTTTATTTTCCAAGACACAGAACACCAAAGAGCAGAAGTTGTGTCAGTGGAAACAGCTTATTAATTTACTCGCCCAGAGTTTTTTCTCTAAATTCTTCACCCTTGGGGGACCTGGGTGGCTCAGTCGGTTAAGCCTCTGACTCGTGATTTCGGCTCAAGTCATGATCTCTCGAGTTGTGAGATACAGCCCTGCATTGGGCTCCATGCTCAGCATGGAGCCTGTTTAAGATTCTATCTCTCTCTCTCTCTCTCTCTCTCTCTCTCTCTCTCTCTCTCTCAAAACAAAAAAACAAAAAAACAAAAAAACAAAAACAAAAAACACCCTACCATTAAAACACACACACACGCAAATAAACATACCATAACCAAGAAGTTTATTCCGTGAACACAAGATGGTTCCATTTGTCATATAAGTTGAAAGAAAAAAATCCATGTTACTGGAAAAAAACAAAAAACCTTTAACAAAATTCAACACCTGCTCCTGGGGGGTTCTTTTTAAGCACTAAAAACAGAAACTGATGTATACTTTCTAAAATACTTAAAATAAAACTGTGTAAATCTCTGTCCTAAAGCCAGCCCCTTAGTGACTGGAGAGACGCCGAAGGCTACCTCACTCAGGTCACGAACAAAGACAAAGATACCCACTATCTCCACTAAATATTAACATTGGATCCAAGCTCAGCCAATCCATCAGACAAGAAAGCCGAGATGTAAGAACACTCAGACTCTATTCCGCAGGTGCTGATAACAATCAACCTGGAACACCCAAGAGAATGCACGATAAAAGCTGAGAGAACCAGTGAAAGAATGTAGTGAAACAGCAGACTAAAATAGCCATCACGAAAGCTTGACAATGCACTCTGAGCATATGGAGAAGTGCACTGTCACCCTCCTAGTAGGAATGCAAGTACTCCACCTAGAGAAGGCAATGTGATAATAACCAAACAATTACAGACTTATCTACTTATGTGATCCAACAGTCCCATTTCTAGGCACATATCCCAAAGAAGGACTGACAAAAACTGATTTTTCAGCACTCAAGGCAGGAATGGATAGATCATTTTTTAACAATGATACACATACACAAACCAAGACCAGGTACTGTGACAGATACACCGGGCTATTATTCACTTCAAAATACAAGAAAACACTTGCAATAACGAAAGGCTGGAAAGCAACCCAAGTGTCCAGCAACATGGGACTGATTAAACTATGATACATCCATAGACTCCAACACTCCACAGCTCTAAGTGAGTAATGAATACTACCCCTAGTTACCGTATGGAGTGATCTCCAAGATACGATTTAAGTTAAAAAAAGCAAAGCGGGGAAAAGTGTACAGGGCGTGCTACCCATTCAAGAAAGGAGAGGAACTGGGATAATTGTGTGTGTGTGTGTGTGCGCGCGCGCGCGCACGCACATGCAAGCACGCGTGCACAACTGTGTACACAGATAATTTCTTTTAAATTTTTAAAAATTTATTTACTTATTTCAAGAGAGAGAGCATGCACAAGTGAGGGAGGGGGAGAGAGGAAGGAGAAGGAGAGAATCCCAAGCAGGCTCCGTGTGGTCAACGCAGAGCCCGACATGGGGCTCCACCCCACAAACCACGAGATCGTGACCTGAGCAGAAATCAAAGAGTGGGACTTGACTGAGCCACCGAGGTGCCCCCATATGTAGTTTCTTAGATGCGCAAACGAAAATATTTTTCAAAACGTGGAACATCGATAGGAGAAAAAGGAAGTAGAGTAAATGACACAAAGATAGATACTAGACTTCTACGAATATACCTTATTTTGTACATTCGACTTTGGAGCCATGTAAATATTTTACTTAACAAGGGTCACAGCAATGAACGTGGTATTCTCCACGCGATCCGGTTTCTAAGGCTATGAACAAAGCCCCTTGGGAACAGGAATCAACAGAACTAACAGGACAGTCCTGACCGGTGAGCAGGCTTAAGGAAAGTGTGCTGGGCAAAGCCAGAGGCAAGAGTGAGCGGTAACGAGAGACTGTAGCACAGGACTTACCTCAACCTTGCTGTCGGGTTCATGATCAGCAGCCGAGAAATACACAACCTCCTGTACTTCATCCCTGGGCCGAGCTGAATTTTTCCCAAATACCACCAGACCGTCCTTAGCACGTGGTGGGAAGGCCACAAAACAGTAACTTGGAGGAGCGACAGCCATCCTGCAAAGGGAGAGAATGGAAACAGCCCTAAGGTGGAACATTCGACAGTTTCACCGGTGAAAGCAGTTTTAGTGTCGAACTGTGTGCGGCTAGTTCATTAAGAGATCCCAGCTGGCACAGAAAGGTAGGGCGCCTGGAGCAGAACTGCGGAGACCAGATAGTGGTTAGTGCTCCGTGGGATTAAACTAGCTCAGTTTTGCAACAATCCGCAGTGGCAGCCAAAGGGCAATGATGTAAGAGAATGGAAAGGAGGCTATTGTTCCCGGCAGAAAACACACAGGGCAATCTGTCCCAGTAATAGAAGAAGCATTAAGTGTACTCGTAACAGTGTCCTCCCCAACTGTCTTGGAGCTCGAGATGTGTGGCTTCTCGGGATGTAACGGATTTTGGGGTGGTGATGGGGAAATGGGTCTAGAGATAAAGTGAAAGATACTCCCCCTATTTTATATATTTTTACTCTACCTCCATGACATAACACTCCAGGATCTCTTGGTTTTCCTCCAACCTCTCCAGTGTTTCTGGGCTGGCTTGTGCGCTTCTACCTGGCCACTGAGCGTCCTCACTGCTTGATTCTTCCTTCCTCATTTAATGCTCTTTTCTTCCTGGAAAAACTCATCCATGACCATTGGTCACTTAGGTGCCCGTGACCTGCACATCTGACTCCAGCCAAGTTCTCTCCTTGACCTCCCGACCCATAGGCCCAATGCCTCCCTGATACCCAAAGCTGACTTCATCCTCTTCTTCCCTAAACTGGGTCCCTTCCCACAGATCTCTATCTCATTGGCCATCCAATGAACTATCCATGTCACTGGAACATCTGGAGCTCAAGAACTATCCTTATCATCTGCTTCTCTGTTATCTAACATACCACTAAATTCCACCGGTAGATTCAATCTTGTAAATCTCTTTGGAAAGTATCCACTTCTCCCCATCTCCACTACCACCACTCTGCACCAAGCCTCCAATACTAGCCTGGATCCCCACCAGTAGTAAGAAGTTATTGCATAGCCACCATTATTCCCCCTCCAAAACACTGGCACGTGCCAGACAAAGTGATCTTATTATTTTTTTTAATGTTTATTTTTGAGAGAGAGAGAGAGACAGAGTGGGAGTGGGGGAGGGTCAGAGAGAGAGGGAGACACAGAATCTGAAACAGTCTCCAGGCTCCGAGCTGTCAGCACAGAGCCCGACACGGGGCTCGAACTCACGGACCGCGAGATCATGACCTGAGCCGAAGTCGGACGCTTAACTGACTGAGCCACCCGGGCTTCCCAAAGTGGTTTTTTAAAAGGAAGATTTGATCCTGTCAGTTGTGTCACCCTGCTTAAAATCCTTCAGTGATTTCCCATGGTTCTTAGAATAAAGAACCAAAATCTGATCAAGCTCATGCCTCCTCCCCAGCCCCGTCTCATGCCACTCGCCACTCTGTTCTCTCAACTCCAGCACACAGACCCTTTTCCAGCCCCTCCGATCCTCCCACGGCCTTTGCACATGCTTCACCCCTGTTCCTGAGCACTCCTCTCTCTGTTCCTTACACCAAAACCATTTGCCTAGTGAACTCCTACTCCTTCACGCACCAAACATCAGTCGAATTTACATCGCTGTATTGTATGCTCTCGCAGAATCCCCTCCTCTTCCTTTATAGCAAATCTCCACCTGAAATCTTTATGTAATGATTTTACTACCAACAATCAACACTTGGTCTTTCCACCCAAAGGCTAAGCAATATGAAGGCAGGGAAACCACGTCTCTCTTGCAGCGCCGTAAACCCAGCTGTGCGCAATGTCTTCTGCAGGGTAGATTTTCAAAAAATAAGAAACAAGTGCTCTTTTCGTCTTTCTTAAAACCGAAGCCAACTCTCTACAGCTCTTTCTCACCACCATGCCTCTGCACCTGGCTGGGACTCCCTGCCCGGGTCTGTGCCTTTCCTTCAGGATCGGATTCAAAATCCCTTCCTTTCAGGATGCCTTCCACAAAGGACTCTCATTTTCTCAGCATCCATAAGGCCTCCAGTCTGTTCTAAGATGATGTGCCTTTGTCTGTAAATGTACTGCTTCAAATGTTTCAAATAAAGATGCCTGAGGGCAGGACGCAGGCCACCCAACCACAGCAGCCCCTTTCCCAAACCCCTACTATAGGCCCTCGACAAACATTATCTATTAAGCCAACCGTCGTATGTGTGTCGTCAATGTGTTTTATTTAATGATCCCAAATGCAAGTGAGAAGTAAAGCAATGATCCCAGCAAAGCCACTGGGATTCAAAACTCAGCCGCACCACCTACTACTGTGTGAGCTTGAGCAAGTCACTTTCCCTCTCTGGGCCTAGGTTTTCCCTTCTGCAACTGTTTTGCCCCAGGCCATAAGGTTATCGTGAGTATCAAATGACATGATGCTTGAGAACATACTTCGCAAGCTGTGAAAGCTAGGTGAGCATAAGCTATTTTCTTTGGGTTTTGACTGTTCAAACAGAGCGGCATCTCAAAATTTCTACAAGTCAAGCCAGTCAAATCCACCTCACTCATAACTGGGGCAGTTACCCAGTCGCAGAGTCGGCAACATCTCTGTGAGGGACCATATTGCTATGTCTGCATCCAGGCTGCTTCAGATTCGTCTGTACGTGCACACCCTGGGCTGTCCAAAGTCCTTCCCTGCACTGGGCACCTGAGGGCACCGACAAGTGGAGGAGCCCAGAGCGCTAAAATAATCCCCTCGGAGCTCAGAACACTACCCCACTCATGCTGTGAGAAAGAACCGGCAGGGAGATGAAAAAAAAAAAAAAATTTCCAGTTCCTTCTCCAATTATCCTTTTCTATTTTCACAAGAACTGCATTATCTTCAGACTTGAGAAGCAGGGAGAAGTTAACCAAAACTCCGTATGTGTAAGAAAGACCTAGAATAATTAGAAGACAAAATGCTTTAATAGCGAGTTGCTAGAATTTGAGGGTGGGAAGAATTGCTGGCTGAGCCAGATAAAGTGAAACAAATCAATCCGGAAGATAAGATGGAGAAGGGGTGCATTTACCTGCGTTTGTAATGCCTCTCCTATGTGACACGACTCCCCTTCCTCCCCTATCATTGGGTCATTTCAAAAGTGCTGGTGTCTCCCCTATGAGCAGGGGTCCTTAAAAATGGTAGCAATGCACTGGTCTTGCATTTATGAGCTGTATCTGTGGAAAATAAATAAAACAGGGCTTTGACAAACACCTATTCTATTCTTCTGTCAGGACATCTGCTTGGTCAGCGAGATGTATGGGTCACGTGACCATGACCTGGATGTAGGCAACACAAGCCCAGGGGTATGTGGGCCCAGAGAGGCTGGCTTTTCCACTGAATCTTGCGAAAGACTGGGAATGCCAGAAAGGCGCAGAATTGTAATGCCTATTTTTTTTTTTTAATGCTAAATGAACCAGCAAACTGTGTAACACACCCAGTAGCCAACCAGCCAAGGGTAATTGTCCATTTATTTTTCCTGGATCACCATTCTAGACACTTACTAGCCCCAGAGATGACTTAGCTGGATCCTTTTCCACTCTCTAGATCAATGCTGTCCGGAAGAACGTTCTACATTGGTGGAAATGTTCTACCTCCAGCGTCCAATATGGTGGCCATTAGCCTCATAGTTAGTGTGATTAAGGAAATGAATTTTTTTTTTAATTTTTTTTCAACGTTTATTTATTTTTGGGACAGAGAGAGACAGAGCATGAACGGGGGAGGGGCAGAGAGAGAGGGAGACACAGAATCGGAAACAGGCTCCAGGCTCCGAGCCATCAGCCCAGAGCCTGACGCGGGGCTCGAACTCACGGACCGCGAGATCGTGACCTGGCTGAAGTCGGACGCCCAACCGACTGCGCCACCCAGGCGCCCCAAGGAAATGAATTTTTATTAACAACCTTAATTAGTTTAAATGTAATTAGCCACACATCTCATTACCAAGTAATAGGAATGCTATTGGACAGAGCGTCACCATAACCTCGCAATAAACCCAGAAATGAAGATTTTCACATTAAGCCTTCCAATAATCCCTTAAGTGCTTCCTTGGGAAGCGCTCCACATATTCTAATGACAAAATATGCTCTCATCCATGTAAACGGAATTACCAAAGAGGAGATAGCACGCTTCGAGAAGACCCCAGAAAACAAACATTAGGAAGTAGCTACCGAACTCACCTGGTGGACTGAGTTTAAGCAAACTTGCTCTCAAGAAGCTGAAGGTGATCAAAGCCCTGGGTACCAATTCATTTCCCTTGATGTCAGTCTCATATTCCTAACCCTGAAAACACCATGTGTGTGTTCCCATTACTGCCTAGAAATCTTTTGGATACTTCTCTGGTCAATTCCACTTTTTATCCGCCAAATGAACTAAATGAACAATTCCACTTTTTATCTCCTAAATGAACTTTTGAGACTTTCACTTCTTTTCAAACCTCCAACCACCTCCTCTGAGCAGACATCTCACCTCCTCCTCCACAAAGAAGAGATGGCTGGGGGAGGAAGACGGTGTCAGATATATGATAAGCAGCTTTTAAGGTCCTGAGGCTGGAGAAAGGGCAAGGAGCTAATAAACCAAAAAGCCAGAGCTGAGGCCAGAGAGAATGGGGAAGAGGCTGGAGAAGCAGGGAGACAGGCCAGTCCATGTTAAGCCTTGAAGACCACGGCAAGGATTTCAGTGTCTATCCCATGATAGACACGGATGTCTAACCCACTGGAGGCTTTTAAGCCGAGTTTTAGGTAGAAGGTGGAGCCAGGGCACATTGGCAATTTTTCAAAGAAGTTGGCTGTGACAGAAAGAGCTCCTTAGATGTAAATGAAGGGGTTGACAAGTAATTCTATTTCCATATATTCACCCTAAGGAACGATCAGGAACACGGACAAGGTTTATGCACAAAAACGTTCAACACAGCAGTACTTATACAGGTGTGAAACTGAAACTTAAGTGTCCAGCATCACAGTAGCTGAAAACTCATGCTACATCAATGCCATTACAAATGTTTGTGAAGTTTTTCAATGTTCATTGATTTTTAAGAGAGAGAGAGAGAGACAGAGAGACAGAGCACAAGCAGGGCAGAGAGCAAGGGAGACACAGAATCCAAAGCAGGCTCCAGGCTTCGAGCTGTCAGCACAGAGCTTGACATGGGGCTTAAACTCACAGACGGTGGGATCATGACCTGAGCCAAAGTAGGACACTTAACCGACTGAGCCACCCAGGCGCCCCGAAGAATTTTTAACTGCATGGAGAAATGGCTGGGGAGGGAGGTCCAAAATAAATTATTTTAATTATGTAAAACTATGCATAGAAAAGACTAAAAGGAAATGTGCCCAAAATATTAATAGTAGGAGCCTGACCACTGAATTCTTTATAATTTTTTCATATTTTCCCTTAATTTCTAATTTTCCTACAAGTATTTACACTTATATACACACACAAAAATGAGTTTTTAAAAAATAAATCCAAGGGACAGTACCGATTTTAATATTTATTTTAAAGAAAACACTTTGTCTCTACTTCTGTGTCCTGACACATCTAAAATTGCAAAACTGGCAAATTCTTATCAGTTATGACATTCTTATCAGGATGACATTTTTAAGAAATGTTTATAATTTATTTTTGAGAGATAGTACAAGCAGGGGAGGGGAAGTGAGAGAGGGGGACAGAGGATCTGAAGCAGGCTCTGGGCTGACAGCAGTCAGTCCAGTGTGGGGCTCGAACTCACAAACCATGAGATCATGACCTGAGCCGAAGTCGAATGGTCAACCGACTAAGCCACCCAAGCACCCCAGGACGACATTTTTTCATTGAGGTGCAATTGACGTTCATTATATTAGCTTCAGGTATACGACATAATGATTCAGTATGTGGACACATTATAAAACGATCACCACAATAAATCTCGGTGACATCTGTCACCATACATAGAATTTTTTTTGCTTGTGATGAGGACTTTTAAGATCTACTCTCTTAGCAAGTTTCAAATATGCAATACTGTATAATATATATTGTTAACTATAGTTGCTATGACGTATCTTATATTCCCAGGAGTTATCTATTTTATAACTGGAAGTTCATGCCTTTGACCCCCTTCACCCATTTTGCCCATCCCTCATTCCCTAAGGATGATATCTTTTATTCGGCATTATCATAATTATTCTCTGATACTTTCTTTTACTTTTTTCTACAGCCTGCCTAATTCAGAATTCCTCAGGGAGCACACAAATTTTCATTACTATTATTCACACAAATAGTGGGGAGGCCTCTCGCGGCGTTGCCCCTCTGTTGAGGCGAAAAGAAAAACCGGCTCTTCAGGAAGCCAATTCTCTGCCGACCCTGAGATGAAATGCTTCTGGACGTGATTCAAGGAAACTCCATTTTGTCCCTATTATCTGCCAAAAACACTAGTTAACATACCAGAGAGTTACACGACAAAAGAAAAAAAATCGGACAAGTTAACTCATCTACATACCGTATAAAACATGCGTTTTGACATCTGTGTTTACAAGATTTTTTATAAACTATTCAATTTCTCATGCATGACACCAGAAACCAAGGGTTTTTTTTTTTTTTGCCTTTTCCTTCAATAACCTTATATAGTATTACGATGTGATATTCCCCTCCACAAAGAAAAGTAAACTAAAATTCAATGAACTCCCAATCGCACATGCTAATATAGAAATTTACTGCATGAAAAAGTGTTCATTTGTTTATATTTGGCTTTAGAGAACAGTATAACCATTTGAAAACGGGTTTTTTTTTAATCATAACTACTCTCTACTTAAACCGGCATTAAAATGAGTGGACAGAGGTTCCTCAGAAATAAAGCCTGATTGATGGCTTTTTAAAAAAATCTTGCTTGTTTTGAGATGCAATTCTTTTTATTATCATTATTATAAATGTTTTTTCACTTTTGGGAGAGAGACCGTGAGCAGGGAGGAGTGGGGAGGGGTGGGGGGGCGGACAGAGGATCCTAAGTGGGCTCTGTGCTGACAGCAGTGAGCCGGACTCCGGGCTCGAACTCACGAGCCGTGAGATCATGACCTGAGCTGAAGCCGGATACTCACCGGGCTAAGCCACCCAGGCGCCCCTTGAGATGCAATTCTTAGCCACTTTCTGAGTCATCCCATGAGAGATGGGGAGCAGCATTCATCCCAGGCCTGAAATGGAACCTAGCTGTACCTAAAGCCGTGTTTTCCAAACGGCATGTTGTGGCCGTTTTGAGGGTTACGAAATCGATTCAGTGGATAGGATCAGTGGTTTTTTTGGGGTTTTTTTGTTTTTTTTTAATAGACAAACATTTTTTTATAAAACAATATATGCATCACACTTAATAATGGTAAGTGTTGTTACAAGAAACTTTTAAGTTCAGGTATATACATGTAAACATGTAAGTGTGTGCATAAACTGGGAGGAGATACAATATTTCTCTTTCTTACTGCGGGTCTCAAGCAAAAATCTTTAAAAGCAACAGGCTTAAAGGGTAGGTCTACTGAATAAGGCTTCTTTGTGGTAAATACCAATTAGGATTCTTGCCAAGTAAGCGATAAACTAATAGTTCCGATTAATGAAACACTGCAATTTAACTCCCATGGATAGTTAAACTGACAGGTGTTTCCTAAGACGTACTTGCTAAGAATGTTTTAAAGTACATTTATCTGTAGTCTGTATTGTGTATTTTCTCAAACTGGATTATTCTTCATGTCCTATGCTACAGGAAGACTGGAGGCTGGGCTAAGGATACAAGTTGCAACTATTAAAACAGAAGGTAGCTGCTATTGTTTCTGTGGGGGAGAAAAGGAGTCAGAGTACTCACCAGCTGGAATGGTAAGAAAAAAAAATAGCCGGTATTTTTCCTTCTCCCAGCCCCCGCCTCCAGCCACTTCTCTGTATAAGCCACTTGTCCTCCTTCAGACGAGCCCTGTCCAGTAAAAAATTTCTGCGATAATGGAAATGTTCTGTATTTGTGCTGTCCAATACAGTGGCCACTAGCCAGATGGGGCTACTGAGTACTTGAAATATGGCCAGTGCAAGTCAGGAGCTGAATTTTTTTTTAATTTTTTTTTTCAACGTTTTTATTTATTTTGGGGACAGAGAGAGACAGAGCATGAACGGGGGAGGGGCAGAGAGGGAGACACAGAATCGGAAACAGGCTCCAGGCTCTGAGCCATCAGCCCAGAGCCTGACGCGGGGCTCGAACTCACGGACCGCGAGATCGTGACCTGGCTGAAGTCGGACGCTCAACCGACTGCGCCACCCAGGCGCCCCCAGGAGCTGAATTTTTAATTAACTTAAAATTAAGATAGCCCATGTTACCCTAAGTGAAATAAGTCCGTCTCACACACACACACACACACACACACACACACAAACACTATATAATCTCACTTATATGAGTCCCTAGAGTAGTCACATTCATAGAGAAAGGTGGTTACCAGGGGTGGGGGGAGGGGGAATGGGTATAGGGTTTCAGGGTTTCAGCCCCGCAAGACAAAAAATTCTGGAGATTGGTTGCACGACAATGCGACTATCCTTAACATGACTGAACTGTGCGCTTAAACAGCATGGTTAAGATGGTAACTTCATGCTCTGTGTATCTTACCACAATTTAAAAAATTTAATTAAACGGTCGTATGTGGCTAGAGGCCACAGTACTGCAGGTGCACAGCTTTAGAGATTGCTGCTGTCAGCTGTGGTGAGGTCCCCCAGAGCTCAATTTCTAACCACCATTGTCCTCCTTATCAAACTTTTCTTAGGAGTCCTGACTTCCTCGTGGGAACAAGATATTTGAGCTTCCTTGGAGTTCACTGCACAGGAAGGGGGTGGGGACGGGGGGGGGGCGGAATCTGCACCTTCACCCTCTGGCTGGTGCCCGCAGGCTGGGTACAGGCATGCAGGGCTGGCGCACCGCACCCCTGTAACTAGGAGACCACTTGCAGAATGTCTAGACAAGGAGGGAGGAAGCCGCAAGCGAGAAGAGGTCTTTGTCCTCAAGTTCAGGGAGTTGTTACTGAAGGGCATGGATGCTCTGAGCCCGCGTAGGGGTTTTCTTCGCCTGACTGCCAGACTGCCCTGCCCTTTTATCCCAATGAAGCTCCTGAGTGTCCCTCATCAGTTACCTTACCCAGTAATAAGAGAGGCTTATTAACTGTCTCGCAAGTAACTGTGACAAAGTGCCTTTACTTGCACACAGAAACGAAACCCAAATGTCCGGCCAGGCTTCCTTACTCCCCAAGCTCCCAGCTTTCCCGAACGGACCGGGTAGGCTTAAATCCGGTGTCTGTGAATTACCGGCTTCCAGAAAAGCCAAGAAGACCTTATTTTATGATGTTATTTTATTTCCTGATAAATTCATTTTTTAAATGATCAACATTCTTGCTGAACTGAAAACAGGACAAATGCTAATAATCGCTTACAAATTGGTTTTTCTGTCGGGTGTCTACTGTTGGAATGGTAAAGAATAGATAAGGTGTTCAGGAAAGGAATTCTCGGGGCGCCTGGGTGGCGCAGTCGGTTAAGCGTCCGACTTCAGCCAGGTCACGATCTCGCGGTCCGTGAGTTCGAGCCCCGCATCAGGCTCTGGGCTGATGGCTCAGAGCCTGGAGCCTGTTTCCGATTCTGTGTCTCCCTCTCTCTCTGCCCCTCCCCCGTTCATGCTCTGTCTCTCTCTGTCCCAAAAATAAATAAACGTTGAAAGGAATTCTCTAGCTAGACATTGGATGTAAATGCTAACAGAAGCTGATGAAAGGCTCATCGAGCTCTGCCTGAAAGAAATACCCTACTAAGTGTTTTGTTGACAGCTCAAGATAGTGGGGCATATGCTTTGGGAGTCCAGAGCCAGGAAATCCCAGCTTCTAATACTCTGTGCTTTGAATGAGGAACGATTTAACAAAAGAAAGACCATATAGGTTGTTAAGTAAGCAGGCTTTGGGGCCAAGCTTGGTCTGAATCTCAGGCCCGTGTCACCTTTCTCTGACGGGGTAACGACAGGGTTATGGTGAGGGCTGAAATGAGCAGAGACTTGCAAATACTTACCAAGTGCTCAGAACACCATGTGGGCCACCGTAAGGGCTCGAGCCTCACTAGGATGAGAAAAGGTACACGGATGAGGAGGGCCGTTCCTCTGTGAACGTCTGATCTGTTCAGACTTCAGAAACTGGCTTTTTCCTTGAAGTATTAAATGCTCTTTCATCGTTTGAAGATTTGCCTCGTTGCCAGTGGATGCCTTTTAAGAGCTACTTAATATCCCCTTTCTTTAATTTCAGGGGCAACTCGTCCCTGCGACACTTGCCCGCTGCCGTCTGCAGAACCAATCTTCAACCGACATACTCAGAGCAGCATGAGGAGGGACAGGGGCGGCAGGCGGCACATTTGTCTGGTTTGGCCTAGGGTGTTGTCCTAGGTAGTGTTTTGTTTTGTTTGTTTGTTTAATCTGAATTAGCAGCTAACATTTTTAATTCCAGGGGCGCCTGGGTGGCTCAATCGGCTAAGCATCCGACTTTGGCTTAGGTCATGATCTCGCGGTTTGTGAGCTTGGGCCCCACGTCGGGCTCTATGCTCACAGTCAGGAGCCTGCGTGGAAGTCTCTCTCTCTCTCTCTCTCTCTCTCTCTCTCTCTCTCTCTCTCTTTCTCTCTCTCTCTCTCCCTCTCTCTTCTCACTCACTCGTGCCCTCTCTCTCTTTCAAAAAAAAAAAAAAACAACTAAAAAATAGAACCTTTTCAATTCTAGAGATTTTTCATAGAAATTCAGACACTTGACTTCTGAAATCTCAAAAAAGATCTGCCAACACTGGGCACACATTCCCGTGTGATCAAGACTGGAGCTGAGGAGGGGGTCCTCTCCACTGTCCCCTCCACTCCCTGACACGGAGGCCAATGAAAGTGCCACTTAGCATCACCCATGGGCTATTGCTTTTTTTGTTCCTTCTTTTTTCATTGTCAGGTCAGTTGTCCCCCTTTACAATGCCTGCTTGGCTCTGCAGCCCCATGTGTACACAGGCAAGAGAATGATACACTTTAAGATAAATAGGCCCTTGTTTATATCCTGAATCCATCCACTACCTGTAAGAGACAAGCAGGTCATGAGCTCTCTGAAACAGAGTTTCCACATGTGAAAATGGGACTAATATCCCACATACAACACAGCACTCCAATTTATGTGCAAGCATACAGAAGGCACAGGGGCCTGTGGCTGTACACAGCTTACTTTTATTTACAAATAAACGTTTACTTTCCTCGCTCTTACTCACTGGTGATGGTCTGCCACCATTACGCCAATCCCTCAGTGGTTTGCACCCTGGCACATCAGATACACGTTCCATGGTGTAACTAAAATGTGCTTAACGAATCAGGCCAGGGGGAGTCTGGGTGGCTCAGTCGGACAGGCAGCCGACTCTAGCTTTCAGCTCAGATCACTATCTCACGGTTCATGAGTTCGAGCTCTGCATCAGGCTCAATGCTGACAGTGTTGAACCTTCTTGGGATTCTCTCTCTTTCTCTCCTCCCCAGCTCATTCTCTCTCTTTCTCTAAGTAAATAAGCTTCTAAAAAAAAAAAAAAAAACAAATTAGGATGATAGAGCCTCCAGATCTAACCATCAGTTTACAGAGAATTCAGATAACATCTTAGGGATGCAATCAGGAAAGTCTAGACTATGAGAAATTACAGGACAAATCTGACTTCTTCTATAACAACAACAAAAACTGCAAGGGAAAAAAAAAGATTAAGAGACAAAGTTACTTAAGAGATGTATCAGCCAACTGCACTGACTGGAACTTATTTGGATGCTGATTTAAATAAATGACACAAAAACTTTATAAGACAATTGGGGAAATGTGAACACTGATTGGATATTTGATGTCATTAAGGAATTCTTGTTTTAGACAGTATAACACTGGTTATGTCTGAAAAAAGAGTCCATATCTTCTAGAGATACAATCTGGGGTATTTCCCTGTGAAATGATAGGATGAAAGTAATCCAAGATGGGAAGGAAGGGTGAACCTTCAGATGTCACAAGTTTGGCTATATAACAAAAATGGCTGAAACGGGGTGATGGGTACACAGTGATTTACTATACTGTTCTCTTTACTTTTGTATATGTTTGTAACTTTGTATAATAAATAACTTTTTAAATGTTTATCTTGAGAGAGAGAGAGAGAGAGCGCGCGGGCACGCGTGCGCGCGCGCACACACACACACACACACACACACACACACACACGAGTGGGAGAGGGGCTGACAGGGAGGGAGACAGAGAATTCCAAGCCGGTTCCACACTGTCAGCGCAGAGCCCAACTTGGGGCTCAAACTCACGAACCATGAGATCATGACCTGAGCTGAAATCAAGAGTCAGACACGGGGTGCCTGGGTGGCTCGGTCAGTTGAGCGGCTGACTTTACCTCTGGTTGTGATCTCACTGTTCGTGAGTTTGAGCCCTGTGTTGGGCTCTGTGCTGACAGCTCAGAGCCTGGAGCCCGCTTCAGATTCTGCGTCCCCCTCTCTCTCCACCCCACCCCTGCTTGTGCTCTGTCTCTCTCTGTCTTTCAAAAATGAATAAACATTAAAAAAAATTTTTTATTTTTAAAAAGAGTCAGACCCTTAATTGACTGAGCCACTCAGGCGCCCCATATAATAAATAACTTTTTAAAGTAAAGCACATGATAAGATGTTTAAAATTCTGTTAAGGTTAGAAATAGCACTGGGCTGATCAAAGACAGGGAATATTTTCTTGGAGTTATTACTCGTAACTTGTTTGAGGCTCAAATACCTCTTTGAGGAAGGATTACTGGAGCAGGGGGTTGGGGAGGGAGCTTAGTTTGCCATGGTATATTAATTAGTGCAAGGTATATTAGTGGGGGGAGTGAGCCCCTGGATCCCACTACCTTGCTTTATTTCTCTCCCTCAAGTTTCAAAATACCTGTCATACTGTAATACCCATGAGGCAAGGACTCTTACATAAGCCCTCATTTCCCTGGCACTTTGGCACCTAATAAGACCTCAATAAATGTCTGTTGAATGAACGAAGGGGAAGGGACAGAGCTGTATTTTAATCTTCAGTGAGAGAAAAAGAGCAGGAAAACGTAATTTGGCCAAGGTGCTCCCATGCTGTGGTTCGATCCATGGTATCCATATTTAACCACGCATCCAAATCGTCTGGGGAGTTTGTTACAATGGCAGATTCCTAGACACCCCCCTCCTTGTAGATTCTGTTCAGTGCATCTGTATGAGATCACAGGAAGCGTATTTCTAACCAATGCCCCGGTGATTCTGGTGCAGACAGTCCAGAACGGGTGTGCAAAACCCACTGGTACAGGTTATTTCACCTCTGTGCTCCTCAAAAGGATTCATCATTTCTTGTGCCTGGTTCTTTGACCATGTGTTTCAGCACGCACAGAACAGTGCAGCAAAGCCCCTGAAGGCATCCACCAGCCTCAAAGGCCATCAGCCTGCTACCTTCTTGCTTCTCAATTTTAGTTTTAAGGAAACCACTTAATTTTAATCGCATGTTGCTGAATTCAGCCACAGCAATGGCGGCCATACGCTCTGCCTTCGGGCAGAAGGCAGATAAACCCCATCCTTGGTTAACTTGCGAGAGCAGGATTTCCTCTTCCCTAGTATGACCAACAGAGGTGTGGGAGGCTATGTTTCTTGGTCTCTAGCTTTAAAACGGAGAAATCAGGGGCGCCTGGGTGGCTCGGTCAGTTAAGCGTCTAACTTCACCTTGGGTCATGATCTCTCGGTTCATGGGTTTGAGCCCCGCGTCGGGCTCTGTGCTGCCAGCTCAGAGCCTGGAGCCTGCTTTCAGATTCTGTGTCTCCCTCTCCGCCCCTCTCCCACTCGTGCTTTGTCTCTCTGTCTCTCAAAAATAAAAAATAAAAAAATGTTAAAAAATAAAAAGTAAATAAATAAATAATAAAATGGAGAAATCAGAATACATGATCATCAGGAAGACCTGGATGGTTAACTGTTCTGTTTTGCAATTTTTACCACTTTAATTTTTTTTAACATTCTTATTTTTTTTATTTTTGAGAGAGACAGAGCACGAGTGGGAAAGGGACAGAGAGCGAGAGGGAGACACAGAATCCGAAGCAGGCTCCAGGCTCGGAGCTGTCAGCACAGAGCCCGACGCGGGGCTCGAACTCACCAACTGTGAGATCATGACCTGAGCCCAAGTTGGACACTCAACTAACTGAGCCACCCAGGCGCCCCTGCAATTTTTACTACTTTCAAGAAGTAAAGTTTCATCCAATTCTTTAAAAAGGCCTTTAGGGGCGCCTGAGTGGCTCAGCCGGTTAGGCGTCCGACTCTTGATTTCCACTCAGGTCATGATCCCAGGGGTAGAGGAGCCTGTCAGTGGGGAACTTGCTGAGGATTCTCTCTCTCCCTCTCTCTCTGCTCCTCTCCACCCTCCCTCTCAAAATAAAATACTTAAAAATTTTTTTTAATTTAAAAAATGAAAATGCCTTTAAAAAAAAAAGTGTTCTTCATTTAACATAGATGCAAGATTGGAGACTATCAGGACTCCTCTACCTTGGACAGAAAGTGAGAATCTGAGCCAAAAAAAAAAAGAAGAATTAAATGTCATTTCAAGTAACGGAATATTTCTAAGTCAGTAAGATGGCTAAGAAATATCTCCTGGATGATTTTTTCCAAACACACTTACTTGTTATCCGTTCCAAAAATACTGCAATGAAGGCGACTAGCTAGAAAAAATGAAAAGAGTGTCTATTTAAAAGCTGTAAAACCTGGGGCGCCTGGGTGGCTCAGTCAGTTAAGCATCTGACTTCGGCTCAGGTCACGATCTCACGGTCCTTGAGTTCGAGCCCCGCGTTGGGCTCTGGGCTGATGGCTCAGAGCCTGGAGCCTGCTTCGGATTCTGTGTCTCCCTCTCTCTCTCTGCCCCTCCCCCACTTGTGCTCTGTCTCTCAAAAATAAATAAATGTATTAAAAAAATTTTTTTAAAACCTGTGAAACCAAGTGTTCAGGTAATTAATGACTTTTCGACTTCATCCTAACCCCTAATAATTTAATGGACCGCCCCTGCTGCATTCCCTTCCCCCAAAATACAGCTGCTTAGATGATCGTAAGAATCAAAAAACAAAACAAAACAGATGCAGGACATGTAAATGGCTATCTATACATATCATAGAAAGCTGGAAAACATATAAGTACACAGAATCAAGATGGTGAAAGAAAAGAGGTCACGCAAATTACGTATGGTATCATTCAAGTTACGTATATTATCTAGACAGACGTTGCAAGAAGATCATAAGGAAATGTAACAAAAATTTTAAGAGTAGCAGTATCTCTGGGTTGTAGAATCACAATTCATTTTCTTTTAATGCTTATTTGTTTATTTTTGGGAGAGACAGAGTGCGAGCTGGGGAGGGGTAGACAGAAAGGGGGACACATGATCCAAAACAGGCCCCTTGCTGACAGCAGTGAGCCCGATGAGGGACTCGAACTCACAAACTGTGAGATCATGAGCTGAGCTGAAGTCAGACGCTTAACTGACTGAGCCGCCCAGGTGCCCCAAGAATCACAGTTTCTTAACCTCTATATATTCAGGCATTTTCAAATTTCCCATGTAAAAGTATAGAATTTGTAATGAAAATTTTTTTTTTTAAAAAAGAAAAGGAAGCGTGGCAATCAGAATAATCTATTATCCTAGCTCACTGCAGCTAATAAATATGATATTACAATAGGGCCAAGGCTTGGGAATTAGGGAGAACTCTATAGCTCAGTCATGGCAAATGAACTCATTTTAACTTTGGGCCACATCTGATTCTGCTTCATTTGCCATATATGGTCACAATGAGAAATATGAATAAAGCAAAATGTCTAACGTAATGATTCACGTGACAGACTGATAAGTAAGGAAATGCAGAGCTTTCAATCCATAGTCAATTAGAACGTTGTACATCAAAACCTGCATTTATCCATAAGGTAAGTTAGGTGGTAAAATGGTCACTTTACAAAATTATTCTTCAAATCCTTCCAGAATTTTTCTATAATAGAAAATATTCTAATATGATGTTTTCCAACTTTTAAATGTCAAGAAATGTTCGTGGAAACTCTCACCTAACAGTCATCGCAGTTGGCTGGGAAAGACATAATGAATATATGTTATGAATTCAATAACACTTCCAATGGATTTGTATGTACTAAATGGCAACAGAATCCTTACATGTTTGAAAAACAGTGGTGCAGATATATATGGCTCATTATTTAGTCTGTGTACCTTCAAGGTTGGGACACACGTGAATTCAAGGACCATCTCAAAAACTGCACCACACCCAGTGGTCTGTCCATCACTCTGGTGCATTTAAAATATGGTACCGCTTAAAAGAAAACTCAGGCTGCAAGATTGGCGGCTATCATGACTCCTCTACCTTGGATACTAAGTGAAAATCTGAGCTAGAAAAAATCTGAGCTAGAAAAAATCCCGTTTAGGGATTTTAGAGGGAAGGAAAGAGGAGAGATTAGTTGAATGGCATCTATTTCTCATGGATACAACAATTTTTTTTTTAATTGCAAGAAAGAGTAGATAAGCGGCACAAGAGAGATTAATTTTCCGCTCAAGCTAGCCAAGTTAGAAAAAGATAGTCAGATCGAGTTCATGGTAAAGAAGATGTTTTCCGATACATGATAGGTTGGAAGAAGTTTTCCATCTTTCATAGTAACATAAAGAAAGGAAATGGCTTGCATCGCATGAACAATACAGGTGAGACTGTGCAGTTAGGATAAACTCTCTAAGAGGTTACGTTATAGCTTTTTACGAAAGGATCAGACAGACCCCAATTCCAGGTACAGTTCTTCCATTTAAAAGTGGAGTTCTTGTCTATAAAAGTCTTCATCTATAAAATGTAGATGAGCTGGTACGAGATTAAATGAGATAATATATGCAGCCTATCTAGAAGAGAGAAACACTCAAGGTTTGGTCCTTTAACTTGTTCTTAAAGAACAGTGTTCTTGAAACATAATGATAAGGGAGATGAAGGAAGAAAAACGTGTGCGAGATAGGCAGGTATCCGGTGAGCTGCCAAAAGCACTCTCCGTGGGAAAGACCTAGAAGCTACTAAGCAAGCCGCATCTAGGATCCTTTCATTTCCTTCTGTTCTCATTTCTAACATTGCTGCCGTTGTGTCCACTAATTTGGCAAGGTTGCTTTGAATTATGACCTTCCTATTCCCACCATCTGTTTTCTTCTCCCATCTAAATAATGCATTGTCTCTCCTGATCTTTTCCCATTAGTGTAATTTGATATGTACCTGTTAACTCTGCAAACTGGGATTTAAAAACTCTTCTCAATCATTCTTAAAATGGGGATTTACACTCTGTCCCTGTAAAACAAATTAGCTAACTATTCCTTTTCTACAGAAGGCATAAAGTAATAACAGTTAAATCTTGCTGGTAACCAGAGATTACTTTTTTTTTTTTTAGGTCTAGCAAAATTTGATTTAAAAACGACTTTGTAGGGGCGCCTGGGTGGCTCAGTTGGTTAAGAGTCCAACTCTTGCTTTCGGCTCAAGTCATGATCTCATGGTTCATGAGTTCGAGCCCCACACTGGGCTCTGCGCTGACAGCACGGAGATTGCTTGGGATTTTCTGTCTCCCTCTCTCTTTGCCTCTCCCCTGCTCGTGCTCTCTCTCTCTCTCTCAAAAATAAAATAAACATTAAAAAAAATTAAAACTACTTTGTAAATACCCATTAATGCTAGAGCCATTTGCTCTGTTTTACCATTAGGGAATGTATCCCATTTTATTATCAAAAGAAACTTATATTCATATATGTGAATATATGCATGGATGTGTATATACGTGTATATGTATACACATACATTTATATAAATATAAGTATATACAAAAGAGGGAGAGAGGAAGGAAGGGAGGAAAGAAAGAATGAAGGAAAGGACCAGGATTAATGGATTAATATGTCACTAACAGGGGCGCCTGAGTGGCTCAGTCAGTTTAGCATCTGACTCTTGATTTCAACTCGGGTCATGGTCCCAGGGTCGTGGGATCAAGCCCCGCATCAGGCTCTATGCGCAGCATGCAGCCTGCTTAAGACTCTCTCTCTCCCTCTGCCTCTCTCCTGCTCTCTCTAAAAAAAAAATTTTTTAACCTAAGAATTGGCAGTGAAAATAAAGATGGGATACAGAGTAAGAAGCTTTAAATTTTACTGTACCTAGTTATGTCATTTTAAATTTATAGCAAGCTCATATTACTTTATTGGGTTTTTCATTATTTAAAAAATCTGATTCCTTTAGTGCTTAACAAAGACATTTCATTTAATTCTTTCAGGTCACTAGGGCGCTTCTGAGCGCAATTTCAAAATACACTAAGATTTTACTTTGAGAGGACAAAAATATTCAGAAGAGCCTGGGTCACTACATTATTTTAATTAGAATATTTAAGAAGTCGGATGAGTTACCAAGATGCATCTTGAGCCCCTAACCAGCTACAAGCACTAAGCCCAACCCAAGGGAAAACGGAACTAAAATGATGCTTTCGAGCTCTTTATCACCTAGAAGAGGGGCTCATAAACACAACCGAGAGAGAAGGGTAGCAACCCAAATTAAAATAATGACTGCAGACGCTTATGGGAGTTTTCAAGCAGGTGCAGTTCACTTTAGCGGAGGATATCAAGCACTGGTAGACTTAGGCTAAACATATAACTATTAAGAACAGAAGAAGGGAACATTGACCTTCTCAAGCTCCCTCTCTCTAGGTAAGGCTCGAGCCGGGAGGCTCTCACCTCCCTCCCCTTCCAGCCACCCTGACTGAGCGATGTGGCATTCCATCCAGTGTGGCGCACCGCCATCCCAGACTGGGTTGGTGACGTGGGGAGCTTCTTTGGGAGGGTGTGACTGATGGCTACATCCCTCTTGCCGTCTTGGATGCCAGGTCGCTTCCCTGTCACCAGGGGAATGGGATCACTGGATCTTAGCCATCCCTTCCACTGACAAGAGCTTTGTAACCATCCCTAAGAGTTGCAGAGAAGAGAGTTCCATATAAGACCCCAACTGGGGGTAAGGATGACAGTGAGGGTAGAAGAGACACACAGAATGATGGAAAAGGACGTGTCTATCCTTGGTACAGGGCAGGTGCAAAGTGCTACAGGGTTGTGGCCAATCTACCTCAGAGGTAAAGCAAGTACAGATCCTATCTCATTCCCAATAACTCTTTTACATTTCTTGGCTCTTCCATCCATTTGTTTCCCAAGTTCAGTTGAACTTTTTAAAAATTCGGCAAAATGTTTCCAGAGTCCCTCTGGAATATACCTAAAATATTATTTTAATGTATAATCAAGGGGCGCCTGGGTGGCTCAGTTGGCTAAGCGTCCAGCTTCAGCTCAGGTCATGATCTCTCAGTTCACGAGTTTGGGCCCCGTGTCCAGCTCTGTGCTGACAGCTCAGCGCCTGGAGCCTGCTTCAGGTTCTGCGTCTCCCCCACCCTCTCCCCCTCCCCTGCTTGCGCTCTATCTCTATCTCTCAAGAATAAACTTAAAAAAATTTAATATATAATCAATATACAAATTATTAATGAGGTATTTTAAATTCTTTTTTTCATATAAATTTTGAAATCTGGCGCATAGTTCACACATCTCAGTTTGGACTAGCCACATTTCAAGCACTCAACAGCCACATGTGGGTAGTAGCTAGTGGTTAGTGGTTATTGAATTGGACAGCACAGACCTAGACTCTCATTCCAACGAAAATGGCTCCAAACTTTCCTAAGGACTGATTATTGCTGGATAAAGAGATCATGAGTGAATTTTTAAAAAATAACTTTGGCGGGGGTGCCTGTGTGGCTTAGTAGGTTAAGCGTCCGACTCTTGGTTTCGGCTCTGGTCACCATCTCACAGTTTATGGGTTCGACCTCCCTGCTGTTGGGGCAGACCCTCCTTGAGATGCTCTCTCTGCCTCTCTCTCTGCCCCTCCCCCCCTCAGAATAAATACGTAAACTTAAAAAAATAAAATACCTTTGGCTTACTGTTCTCCAACAAACACAAACTGCACATGTTTACGTATTTCTGAAACGCTTGACTTTAAGTATCTTTGACATACCAGGGGAATTTAAGTGAATGAATCTTGACAACCATGCTCTAATGCAAGTTATTCTTTTTTAAACAGCATGCACGGCATCGTCGTCAGTCTTCACTTCCACATATCTATCCATACCTAGCTCCTATCCACTTCACCATCCCAAACTATTCTCCCTGTTCCCAACACACGCACCCTGTCCTTCTGCAGATCTTTGGGTTAACGTTACGGAATGCCCAGAAGTATTTTTCATATCCTCACCACCTCTGCGCAAATACTTACCCATGCACACTTCCCAGTGTGGTTATGGGTATATGACCAAGAGAATTCAAATTCAGATTCTAGAAAACCCTCTGTACCCAGTGCCGTTTCAACATTCTTTTAAAACAGGCTCGTTATTTACCTTTTACTTAAAATGAGATGTATTCAAAAGCTATCACATATCCCACTTTGGTTTCTTTTAAAAAGAAATTCACCTAATCATTCTCCACAAACAAAGCCACTCATGTTTTTCATCCGAGAACGCATCTCTCCCCTTAAAGAATATGCCTAACTTATGTTTTTGGTGCTTAAATATGACCTGGGCAGTTATGAGACCTGGAGTTCGATCCTCACTGCCAGTTGCCAACCAGCCATCTGACCTTGGGCACAGCGCAATCACCCTGCTGGAATCAGCCTCCCAGGCTGTAAAAAGGTGGGGGGGGGGGGGGGACAGCAGAGTGCTCTCTTAGGTGGCTTCCAGCTCGCCATTCCTGACCTGAGCACTAATCTTCATCTACTCCGTTACCCCTGAAAACACTTGCCTCCTCAGGCATCCCCTCCTTCCTAAATGAGAAGATGGCTGACGGCACAGCAGTGAAACCGGAAAGAAACGCTGTTTAAAAAAAAAAAAAATCTTAAAATGAGTCACCTTTCAAGAATGTATCATTCTCTGGTGCCTGGGTGCTCGCTCATGGAGCTGTATCAGTACTTCCAATGAAATTTGCTCTGAAGAACCTGGCATTTGTTATGTACTGTTCTTGGGTGATGTTTACACTAGACAGTCATCTCGTTTAAGAGCCACTTGTAGGTACAAAACACACAGAAGTTATGCATCGAACAGACATAAGCAGCCACATAAATCGTCCTTAGTGGAGCCTGGAGAAAATCAGATCAAAATCACAGAGTTTTAATTGGGTCTTTGCACCACATTTGGTACGTTAGAGAAGATACTTACAGCTCCCTAAACTTGCCACTTCACCTCCCCAGGACCCCGCCGCCCACTAAAATTTAGCCTGCTGCAAGAATCAGTCCTTACCCCTTAGGACCAGCCACAGCGACACCCCAGAGAGCCTTCCCTGCTGCAGATTTCCCCACCAAGGCATCAGTCAGGGGTAGCTGATGTTAGCTGTGGTCTGTCTGTACTGCTGCTGCCTGGCCTGATTTTTCATGCTGCCATTTTAAATTAACATAGGTCTCTTCTGCAACCCATGACATCTTCTGGTCAGGCGGGGAACACAGGAGGCCTCCGGGAGGCTGGACACAAGTGTAATTCAAGACAACTGCAAGTCAGAATTAAACAGCAAATCCAGAAAGAACCCTTACCAAGTCGGTTTTGAGTCACAGCAAATGACAGCTTCCCTAGATGCACTTGGGTTTGATGGACATTTTAAACCCCTCCATCCGAGTTCTCATCAATTCTCTAAAGTTCAAGCGTCCCTCCTGCTCTGCAAACCACCCTCGTCTCAGACCTCACCAGTGATGTCGCCAAGTAAACGTCTCCAGGACGGACAAGCGAAGCGAGGGCTGCAGTGTATAACCGTAGCAGAAATACAGGATGCCTTCTACCAATAAGTGTCCCGGCACCGCGGCGTACCTACCCTGACACCCCCACCCCCAAGAACCTCCCCGAGGTGGCTTGGGGAGGGGGAGGGGAGTTGTGGCAAGTCCTGCAGCCCGCACAGACAGCAACAGCCTGCGCGTTTGCCCTAAACGGGGGGGGGGGGGGGGTGGCAGTGCCCTGTACCTGATTCGTGATCACAAACCGGGTAGACATGGGCGCAGAGCCAGGTCAAGGACAGCGGGCCCCACCAGGCAGCCATGTTCGCGCTACCCGGGTAGCAGGTGCCTTACCTCCCGGGAAGGTGCCAGGCCCACTCCACCACCGAGCGAGCTGCGAACCCCGGGAGCAGCCCGAGGGGTGGCAGGGGTGTGTGGGGGGGGGGGGGGTGCGGGCACAGACGCCAGCGGGGCAGCAACTTGGCTCTCAGGAAATGGAAACAGGAAAAGCGCCCGGAGGTCGGGGCAAAGGATGGGGTTGGGGCGTAGAGCCGGGGGACGCACTCAAACTAAGCGGCACTGCCCGCGCCCCGGGGTGGGGCGTCCCTCTCCGGCGCCCCCTCAACCTACTAGCCCGAGTCATGCACCACCCGGGCAGAGGCCATCTCTCCCCTGATTCCGTCCCCCACCCCCGAGCCTCCAGCCGGCCCTTGCCACCACCCGCCGGAACGCCGCCCGGAGTAGCGCTTCCCGCAGGTTCGGAGGGGCCGGGGCTGGCGACGAGGCACAGGGGACGGCGATGGCGGACGCGGCCGAAACGCTCGGGGAGAGGGGGCTGCGGACGCCCTGCGCTCGCAGCCGTGCCCTCCGCGGCTTACCTGCGGGGCGAAGGGCTCCGGGCTCTGCTCTGCGGCGCGGATGCTGCGGCCGCCGAGGGTACGCGTGCTGCCGCGGCCGCGATTACTGCGGCGACATCGGGGGCTGCAGCTGCAGTGGCGGAGGCGGCTGTCGGGCGCTTCCCCCTCCCCAGACTCCCGGCGCCTGGGCCCGCCGCCCCCCGCTAACAGCTGGCCCGGCTCACGTGACCGCGGGGCCCACCCCCGCCTCCCCCACCCGGGCCCCGGGGCCGCGCCGCACCCGCTGCGTCTGGGCCGCCGGGGCTGCAGCGCCGCGCTCGGCCCGATAGGGGAGGGCGCCTGGGAGCAGGGGAGCGGCCGGGAGGGCGACTGTCGCCGCAGAAAGTGGCTCCTTCTTTGCTCGATTTTTATTTCTCGGTCACGTCCGGGGTTGCGGCTCTCTCGAAAGGGGGAACTCAGGCTTTACGGAGCCAGCCGCGCCCCCCCCCCCCCCCCGCCGCCTCGCAGCGCACTCCCGGACTCGGCGGTTGGGTTGCTACGTGCGGGCCTCGGTGCCCAAGCAAAATTTCCCCGCGGAAAAACGTGCCCTGTACTTTGTTGACAAACATGTCCTAGCCGACTCCCCGGTTTTAAAGGTGCCGTCCCGCGTCATGTTGATAAACGAGACCCTACCCTGGGTCCTTGGACATGGAAACCCAAAGAGGTTAAGGAACTCGCCCAAGGTCACAAGGCAGTAGTAAAGCCCAGATTCCATCCCAGGGTTAATAGATCCACAGACAGGTGACAGGTGTGTTGGTGGTCAGGACCTGACCATCGTCTGTTACCAGAATAGAGACGCTACCTTCTATAAATTGACAAGAAAAGCCCAACTCAAAGGCTACGAAGAGAGAATTCACGAGAAGAAAACAAACGCACACTCAGCACATGAAAAGATATTCAAGTTCACTTAACTGCAAATCAAATACACAAGGCAGAATTTTCCATCCATCAGATTCGCAAAAATAAAGTTTTATAACCTCAACGGGGACAATTTTGCAATATCTTCTCAAATAACAAATATGTATATATAGTCTTTAAGGATTCCACTTCTGTACTTTATCCTATAGATACACTGATACAGGTGTGAAATGATGAGTACAAGGTTACTCATTGCTACATTATTTGTGCTAGCAAAGACTGGAAGCAAATGTCCATCAATAAAGGACTGTTAAATATATTACAGCACATCAGTACAATGGAATGCAAACCAGCTATAGAAATTTTTTAAATGGGGGGGTTCCTGGGTGGCGCAGTCGGTTAAGCGTCCGACTTCAGCCAGGTCACGATCTCACGGTCCGTGGGTTCGAGCCCCGCGTCGGGCTCTGGGCTGATGGCTCAGAGCCTGGAGCCTGTTTCCGATTCTGTGTCTTCCTCTCTCTCTGCCCCTCCCCCGTTCATGCTCTGTCTCTCTCTGTCCCAAAAATAAATAAACGTTGAAAAAAAATTTTTTTTTAATTGTTTTAAATGGGGAGGATCTGGGACACCTGGGTGACTCAGTCAGTCGAGCAACAGACTCTTGATTTCGGCTCAGGTTATGATCCCAGGGTCATGAGATCCAGCCCCCCAATAGGGCTCCACGCCTAGCATGGAGCCTGCTTGAGACTCTCTCTCTCTCTCTCTCTCTCTCTCTCTCCTTCTGCCCCTCTCCCCTGCTTGCACATCCCCCCCCCCCAATAATTTTTTTCTTTTTTTAATGGGGACGGTCTATCTCTATGTACTGATATGAAAGATTTGCAACCTATACCAAGGGAGGTGGGGGGGGGGTCAGGACCATGTGCAGAATATCATGTGTTATTATCTGTGGGGAAGAAATATGCTTGTACTCATATTTGTAAATGCATGGAATATCTTTGGAAGAAATCATAAACTGTAATAGTAGATGCCATCAGGAAAGAGAACTGAGTGACAGAACACAGGGAAGGGAGGGAGATTTTTTTCTCATGTCTTTTGAATGTTATTCCTATGCTTGTGGTTTGCCCCAAGAGTGAATGGAGTGTAGGAGAAGGCTGAGGGAATCAGTGGAGGCACTGCAGGACAGAGCAGTGGTCATATACTCTTGGAGCACAAAAGGACCTTATTGCACATTTAGGCCAACCAAGGAAACTGTCCTTTTACTGTTAACCTATTTCTGTCTTTAGATTAGAGTAGGTGTTTGGGGTTTTGTTTTTTTTCAAAGACGTAACATAGTTGGATCTTGTTTTTCATTCAGACACCCTCTGCCTTTGAATTGGAGCGTTTCCATCAGTGGCTGTTAACATTTGGCAATGTCTGGAGATATTTTTGGTTGTCAAAATGGCAGAGGTGGAGGAGGTCTCTGCTGGTATCTAGTGCATGGAGGTCAAGGATGCTATTAAACGCCCTAGGATGCAGAGCACGATCTCCCAAAACTAAGAATTATCTGGCCCTAAATGTCAACAGTACTGAGGTTGAGAAACTCTGATTCAGATCATCTATATTTAATGTAATTATCAGTATGGTGAGTTATAAATGTAACATCTTGATACTTCCATTTGTCCCATCTGTTTTTTGTTTGTTTGTTTAAGTTTATTTATTTATCTGAGAGAGACAGAGACAGTGTGAGTGGGGGAGGGGCAGAGAGAGAGGGAGAGAGAGAGAATCCCAAGCAAGCTCCATGCTGCCAGCGCAGAGCCCAATGCAGGGCTCAAACTCATGAAACCATGAGCTCATGGGCTGAAACCAGGAGTCAGTCACTCAACTGAGCCAGCCAGGTGCTTTTTTACTTGCCTTCTTTTGAAGAACTGAGATTCTTTTTAGTATTCCATTTTAAATCCATTATTGGTTTCCTAATCATACTGTGTGTTTTACTTTTTTTTTTCAATTTTTTTAATGTTTATTTTTGAGAGAGAGCAAGAGAAAGAGAGAGAGAGAGAGTGGGGGGGAGAGGGAGGGGCAGAGAAAGAGAAAGAGAGAGAGACAGACAGAATCTGAAGCAGGCTGCAGGCTCTGAGCTGTCAGTACAGAGCCCGACGCGGGGCGCGAACTCACGGACCGTGAGATCATGACCTGAGCCGAAGTCAGACACTCAACCGACTGAGCCACCTGGGCGCCCTTGGGGTAGCTTTAACTCTATGGCTACTTTAGCCCTTCTACTAAGGTATGACTCACATAGGGTCTCTAATGTTCCATGCAATCAATAAGGTGATCCTGGCTGGTAGAAACGTGAACAATTCCCAGTTTTGTGTGAGCTCTGCAAAGTTTTTGGTGCACAGCTCCCAGTAGTTGTTTCTTCCTCAGCCTTGTGGAGATTCATCATTTGCATGCATAAACTGGTATTCAGTCGATGACTAAAATGCATATTTCTAAATTTCTTCTCCATTTAGTTTTCTGCAGAACTCTGCCCCACATATTCCAACTGCTTTGACCTTCCTGAACTCTGATCACTCTTTCCTCAACCCCGCAAAACAACTGGGCTTTGTTTTTGTTTCCCCTTGTCTTTGCCATGTCTGGTTCAGGAACTGCCTCCACGCAGAAGGCTAAGGCGATTGTAGGTCTCTTCTCATTTGTTTCCTTGCTCTTGAGAATCACAATCCCGCTCTGCCTGCTGACCAATGTCTGACCCACGTTGTCTCATCTATTTTGCCCAGTTTTCTAGTTACTTACAATAGGATAGCAAGTCCCATAGCACATTTTCCTTTCTAGGAAGATGTGGAAGGCCAGGAACACTAATCTTCATACCTCTGAGGAACCAAATGGACTGATACAGAATCAGCTAGGCCCATTATTTAATGAACTATAAATGCATAGTTTATTTATACTTCTAGAAGTTCTTCAACACGTCTAAATTAACAAGAAACATTCATGGAACGCTTGTAGCAGGAATTGTACTTCTGCTACAAAGATGTAAAAGGCATCGTAGCCCCTCCTCTCAGGAAGTCAGAGGCAGGCAAGGAAATTAAGTAGAAATTAATGCATATATTCCACGTTCCCGTCAGGGTAACATAAGAATTAGGCACAGATAAATATGTGGATCTAGCATATTGGGAAATGTAAACAAGTATGAAAGATGATCATAAATGAGGGTTATCCAAACACAGACCATCTAAAAAAATTATCGATGACAATGTTGCCTTTTCTTCTAAGCAGTGTTACTGTCTGAAGAACCCCGTACAATGATTTCGAGGAGCTGAAGTATGTGTGTAATTGAGAAATGCCTTTAACACATTACTTACAGAGGTGTTTTCCACTTAGTGCTTCTTCTGGTGTATAATTGTAGCAGGAAGAAAAAGATCTGTCACTGGGCAGATCTCATGGGGATGAACAACAGACAGTATTACGTGAACGAGACACTCACATAAGGGTAAGAACGCCCGTGTAATTGCTTTGTATGCAATCTTATGAGAATCAAAAGAGGTGCTGAGAGCAAAGCCATCAGAAAATGAGAAAGAAAGCTAGTGAAGATTAGTCAGCCACCTGTCTTAATTCTATGACAACCATGTTTAGGAGGTTAGTTTTCTGAATTTGGTTACCATAGAAACAAACCTTTAGAATGCCCTTAAATCAATTTACAGAATTACTGCCCATATCGAGTATAAGCAACACTGAGAGATTTTAAGTACTGAAATCTATTTTTAAATTATCTTTAGAATTTAAATGATCCATCGAGCCCTTTGAATATGCAATTTGGACGGCCATAAATTATCTTTTGGCAAAAGGTATAAAATTGTATTTATTGTAACTAGGTGATGGGCTTATAAATTCAATTACTCAAGTGTGTCATTTCAGTGAATGTCTTCTATTTAATTTGAAATAACAGCTCCTAAATGTTCTGGATCTGGTTTTAAAAACAAATTATGTATGCTTCACACGCTCTGTGACTCTAGGAGTCATTCATGGGTTTAGCCACTGTACAGATGATTTAAAGGAGAATCGCTAAGACCTTGTCTTGTCATCATCAAAGAACAGACTAAAAGATTCTATGACCAGACTGGGAGCTTCAACCTAATCCTGTCCCCGTGATGTTTTCCTAGTTTACGTGTGTGGAAAAGGTCCACCGATGCTACCCACAGTTTTAAAACAGAACTTGTTTTTAATATCCTGGTGATACCTGAGGCCACCTTTTAATGGATGAAAGCTTATCCAGAATTGTAGACGTTGAGCCTCTTAGATCTGCAATGTTAACACCACTGCTGCCTCGAGATAATACAGGACTTTCAACAGAAGCTATTATTAGTGGGGCGCCTGGGTGGCTCAGTTGGCTAAGCGACGGACTCTTGGTTTCGGCTCAGGTCACGATCTTGCGGTTTGTGGGGTCCAGTTCCAAACTGGGCTCGCGCGGACAGCACGGAGCCTGCTTGGGATTCTGTCTCCCTCTGCCCCTCCCCTGCTTTAGTGCGCCCCCTCCCTCTCTTTCTCAAAATAAATAAATAAACTTAAAAAGAAAAGTTATTATTTTCCAGTCTTCCCGAGAACTAAACAAAGTCTTGTCTAAATTGCTGTAGGAATTTTGGGTTCAGTTAAAGGAAGACTTATTTCATGCTATCAGTGATTCAGCAATCATCCTACCTATTGAGAGAATGTATAAAATTTCTGACTCCACAGGAAGAGTATGTTGTTTTGGACATGCATCTAACTTTCATGAAAGAGGAGAAGATTGGTATCATTTTGTGTCCTATTGGACTAATTACCTGGCTTTCAGATAATTGGAAATAATCTAACATATGGAGAGACTTGAGTGTTTGAATTCCTAATTATTCTTCACTCTCCTTTCCATTGACTTTCTACTTTTCAGTCAAAATCCAGGCCCTAGGTTTTTACTATTACATCCCTTATACCAGCTCTTAAACGCGCAAAGGATTTAACTTTTTGTGTACAAAGAGTGATTTATTCCTTGGAGTTGGAATCTGTCTGGTTCATTTTGATTTTCAAAAAGCATCTTATCATATTTTTTTGAAACAAAAATTGAGCAGGAATTGTTTTACTGTCCCATGAATTTCTCAGATAGTCAATCTTTCTTGACTGTGAATATAAAGAAAGGATTGAGCTTTAAGAATTATCAGTGAATTTCTAGGACAGGCAAAGAAAGCAGATTGGTGGTTGCTTCGGGAGTTGGGGGAAAGAGGGGACTGACTACTTGAGTTTCTTTTGGATAAGAAAAACATTCTAAAATGGATTGTGGTGATGGCTGCACAACTCTGTATGCTACAATTTATTGAATTGTAAAAAAAAAAAAAAATCACTGTATTACATGGTTTTATTTTTTAAAAATACCCTACCTCAAGAAGAAAACAAAACAAAACAAAACAAACGACCATTGAACATTGCCCAGCTCAGAGGAAATATAGGTCAATGATAAAGAGTGAATAGTTTTGAAGAATTATTGCCATAGTAGGAAAATGTTAGGAAAAAAGAATCCAAGGAGCAGAGTTGGTTTACCGTTCAGTCTTAATGTGAGCAAGAATCAATTAACTTTAGTAGGCTGCTTAATTTTCTTAAAAATGTTTCTTACTTTAAGGCAAATCTCCTGTATTAATATCAGTCCTCTTCTTGGTTATTCTACACAAGTACCTTACCCATTCAATTTAATTTAATTTAGCTTCTAACTTAAGAGCTACTTTAAAAAAAAAAAAAAAATCTAGGAGTGCCTGGGTAGCTCAGTTGGTAAAGCAACTGACTGTAGATTTCAGCTCAGGTCTTGATCTCACGGTTTGTGAGTTTGAGCCCTGCACTGGACTCTGTGCTGACAGTACAGAGTCTGCTTAGGATTCTCTCTCTCTTCCCCTCCCCTGCTCTCTCTCTCTCAAAATAAATACATAAACTTTAAAAAATATATAAAATAAACAAATTTAGACTGTTTCAAAATGTTTTCTGCACAAAATAGCTACACAACAAGATACGATTATAAAGGGAAAAGAAGAAAAAAAAAACACCTGTATATGGTTGAATGTTATAATATCCTAGTCTCCTGCCCAGAGGTAAAATTATTATCAGTTATATTAACATAAAATACATTCCAGCAGAGCAAGGCCAACGAATGAGAAAATGTTCTGAGAAACTGGAATTAAAGCCCAAAGGGTCTCCCTACCTTTACTTCATTCTTTCTAATAACGAGAACTGTCCCCCAATACCTCAATTCACATTGCGTGTGAAATGTTTTCACTGCAACTGTTCACCAGAAAAGAAATTACCTCTATCCCTACAGCAGTGTGGAATTTTAAATTAAAGAAATGACTTGTAAATTCCCAGAAATCCCCAAGTGAGATATAATTTAGCTGTTACTGAAGACCAAGGGGACAGCATTCACTTTACTCTAGATTTTTAGAGTAAAAAACCTCAGCAAACATCTCATGTAATTTGTTTTTAGATCATAAAATAAAATTAATGTTAGTCTAGGTCCTAGGCACTTAGATTGGCTTTGTAAATTATTGGCTGACTCATACTCACTACAGTCATCCATTTTATGCCAGCGGCTTTATTAGCAGTACAGGAACACAAAGAAATGGTAAACAAAAGAATCCTTGATTAGTGTGCTAGGTGTTTTCAGATCTCCAGAATCTCCCAACTGTTTGTATGCTTTTCTTTTCCTTAACAATAACCTATGTATATAAAAATGAGCCACTTAATCCCTTGGGTAAACCAAAGCTGAAGGAATGAAAAAAAGATTATTGTTGGTTTTACATGGAGAACTACTAGGAAATTTTACCTAAATTATAAGTGAAACATAGAAATATAGGCAAAGTACAGAAAGACAGATTCCAAATCAATCAAAAGGAAATTTAACTGCACGGTATAGACAAGTTTTCAGAGAAGGGAAATCATGTACTAGAGAGAACATTTCAATGACTATCTTTGATACGAAACTATATATATACATATTCATATATATGTATATAATCTATTCATAATATATGTATATATTATACATGGCACATAGTTTATACACTACATACAACACATACATATATATATTTACTTTTTAAAGGCAATCTCTTGACTGTATATTCTTCTAAACATGTGGGCTATAGATAATTCTGAAAAAATAATAAAGAACAATAATTTTGGGAAAGTTTGGGTCTCTTTTCTCTCTTCTGGTAGGGAAGATGTTCACAAAAACATACTTACTGATGATCTAACTTTTTGCTGTGAGAAGTTAGAGTCATAAAAAATTCCTAACCCTGGGGAAAATAGTATCTCCAGACAACTTACCCTTTTGACTGTACATTCAGTTTTAGGCACAATTAGTTTCCCCAATGACCAATGCTTTACAGAAAACAAGAAAGAATACTCAAA
Organism: Herpailurus yagouaroundi; assembly: GCF_014898765.1. Taxonomy (NCBI): domain Eukaryota; kingdom Metazoa; phylum Chordata; class Mammalia; order Carnivora; family Felidae; genus Herpailurus; species Herpailurus yagouaroundi. The sequence continues at coordinate 41,558,826 of NW_024412391.1, read as the reverse complement.
GAAAAATATAGAAGATCGTATATTCAAGGGCAGGGAATTGGTGAATCATCTCTCAAATTAAGAATCTTAGACCACCTGCATCAGTGTCATCTAGCAAGTGGGCTAAAATGCAGAACCATGGGCCCAACCCAAGTATGAATCAGCATTGCTGGGGAAAGGGGTCAGGAATCTGCATATTTCACACATGTACCATGCATCTCTGGTGTATGCTAATTTTGTTTTTGTTTTTTTTTAATTTTTTTTTCAACGTTTTTATTTATTTTTGGGACAGAGAGAGACAGAGCATGAACGGGGGAGGGGCAGAGAGAGAGGGAGACACAGAATCGGAAACAGGCTCCAGGCTCTGAGCCATCAGCCCAGAGCCTGACGCGGGGCTCGAACTCCCATACCGCGAGATCGTGACCTGGCTGAAGTCGGACGCTTAACCGACTGCGCCACCCAGGCGCCCCTGGTGTATGCTAATTTTGAATCACTGCTACATTTCTGCAACATTTAGGAAGCAAAGCAAGCCTCTCATTGTATTTGAGGATGGCACTAGGAAACCAGTGTTTATAAGGTGTTTGTCTTCTGTCAGCCTGGAGCAAGGAGCTGAAGGCAGCAGAGGCAAGGCTGAAAGCAAAGGCAAAGCAGTGTTTTAAACAGAGAAAAGAATTTACCCTTCAAATAGACCCCAAACCCTTATGTAAGAATGTATGGATTTCATCGTACTGAAGAGAGTATGCAAATCTTCCTAAATAGAATGCTACAGATATTAAGAGAGAAAAGTACTATAATTTTCATGTTTCCAAATGGGCATAGGAATGTATAATCACGCTTGAGATTTTAGGTTTCATTTCAAACAGAAATGGGTAAGAAACAAAAATAAAATAAATCAAAACACCCTTATGACCAAGTGCTCTGCAACTCTGGAAAATAAGTTGCTTGTTATTTTTTTCCCAGGGTTATTATTACGATGATAAGTCCCTTTTTTAATAAAAGGGTGAGAGATGTATTTTTTTCCATAACATTCCACCAAGTCCCTTTTTCTCCTCTTGCAGTTTCCAAACAACGCTGAGAAATCATCCATACGCTCAATTCAGTAGGGACAGACAGCATGCTCATATCTAACAGTGCTGTAGATGTAAAGAATTTCCTATATGTCATGAAGGGGTACAAATTCATTTCCACAAGCAAAGATTCAAATGGCTGATTCCCCTTCTGAATCAGAAATCATTGTTTCTTGTTATTTTTATGACAACCCAGCATTTCATTTAATTACATTTTACAGTGCTCACTCACTCACTAGGCATTACTCATCATAATGTCTACCTGTGACAAAATAAAATCCCAAACGAAAACAATAGTCAGAACTACCACCCAAACCACACTGAATAAAACCCAACACACACACTTTCTCTGGTACCAAAATTCACTAGCAGCTATTGCCCGCGATTCTCAATGTTTAATGCTTATTTCAAAACAATTGAAACCAAAGCACAGTTTTTCTTACACATATCTCTAAACAGAGCAGACAAGGGCACCTGGGTGGCTCAGTCAGTCGAGCGTCTGACTCTTGATATGGACTCAGGTCATGATCCCAGGATCGTGCAACGGACAGAGCCCCACGTCAGTCTCCCCACTGAACATGGAACCTGCCTGGGATTCTCTCCCTCTCCCTCTGCCCCTCTCCCACACTCACACACTCTCTCTAAAAATTAAAAAAAAAAATTAATGTCAAGAAACAGATAAATAAAATAAACAGAGCAGATAATCACGTTCCATGCGTCACTACACCCCTCTCCTACCATGACCTATCCATCTTCCCTATCCAGTTTCAACATAAAACCTAGAATAACAGGTAAGAAAATCGATAAAGCTGCTAAGGAAACTGGCACTTGAAGAATGTTTCACAAAACCAATCATTCCCCAAATAAAGTTTATTTTGAAAAGAATACAACATGGTCATATAAACTTAAGTAGGACATATCTAGCAATATTAATGAGTCAAATTATATTACAAGTGAGGTCACGGTTCATGTCTGATTATTCCCACGAATGGAAAGGGGTAGAGGTGCAGCTAAACCAAAGGCAGATGCTTAAAAACGACCATAACCTATTTATATGCTTTCATTTCATGTTTGTGCCTAAAGATTTAGATGAGAATTTATGTAAACTCACATATAAAGAAGTATGCTGCCCAAATAATCACAATTCTTTTTGCTTTGCCTGCTTTACCGGAGATAGCATCGCCAATAACGTCTATACAAGGTGTTACCACGTGACAAGCTCTCTCCTTCCCGACGAACACAGACAGCATAAGGCTTTCTGTATTGTGGTTCATAACTCCTCCGGGTTGAGGAAAATAGCAGTGACAATTTAAGAGTTTTTGACATATAGCTGATTTCATCAGAAAAAAGGTGTTATATATGTTCTTCTCAAGAACTTTATGTTCTGGTGAGGAAAATGTCAACAGATAAGTGGCAAAAGTAGCCTGTATATGATGCAATAATTGTTCATGACTCTCTAAAACAAAACAAAACAAAACAAAACAAAACAAAACAAAACAAAATTTAAAAACCTAGAGGTAAACAAGCATGAAAGGACTAAGAAACATGCCTGGATCTTCTCACAGGACAGGGTTTTTGAGGCAATTCAGTGCTAACCCCAAGACTATTCAATGAAACCAGAGCCTTTCCTAGATCAGGGGAAGAATTCAAAAGTACCTACAACAGCCAGTTCACCATCTTCAGAGGATAAGGAGCCAAAGATAAAAAAAATAAAATAAAATAAAAAAAAAAAACAGAGCTGACTGCTTTGAGAGCAAAGTGAAGAGAGAATCAGGTCCAATGAGTTCAAAGGGAAGTTTTGCTTTTTCACTAGTAGAGGGCAAAACAAACATACTGAACTTGGGGACTGCGATCTGTTTGCACAAGTTAGCTGTTGACCTCGGACAAAGCAATCAATCTCTTTGAAGGATAATGTCCTCATCCAGAAAACAGTTACATTAAGATCCACCAGTTTCCCCCCCCCCCCCCACAGGGCTCAGAGCAATGAGAATCAAAGACAATGATGCACTTGAGTTCACTTTGTAAATGATAAAGAACTACTCTTAGTAAATGGAGATTTGGGAGCTTTTGTAAAGGAAAAGGATAAAAGCCAATTTCAGGTAAAATTATAAAATCATCCATTTTTTTGAAGCAGGACAGATTTTTATGCAATAGTAGCAGCTGTGGATCCATGTCATTTTTTGATGAGCAGAAATGGGAAATTTTCGATTGGCTTACTAATTTCTCTCATGATACAATGTTACTGTAGTATAATACATTAGTAATAGATTTTATTCATTAATAAACCAGGAAGGGTAATCTGCTAGACTTAAACATTGACTAGATACAACTCTCTACCTCAGCAACAATGTTTTGACCCGTTATTATGAAGAGCCAGACACATAAATAATTTGTCCTATTTCTCATTATAGATTATTAGTCACTAGGAACCAAACTTTATAAAACTTAAGTCCTGGGCAGAATGTTTCAATGTATACATATTTATAAGTTATTAACTTTGTTACTCACTTCAGCCTTACACATCTCAGTAGAGCAGTAACTGTTACAAGCCCAAATCAACAACCAGTTTCCTCTTTTCCTTAAGCAGAGACTCAAAGGCAGTTACAGACCCACTGTTTCATTATAACATGAAAATAGTAAGCCTTGGGCTATTGCAAAAGGTTTCTCAAATGTCAGTATCTAACTTGGAGAAAATAGAGGGAAGGAGAAATAGAGGGTGCCGATTTGTTGGGCATGCTTCTGGGTGCAATGTTTTAAAATTACAAGTAAGCAAGTAAACCATAAGGCTTCATATGTGAAAGTGGAAAATAGTTCAGCAGTCTTCCGTTCAAAGACAAATTAATTTTTTTCTTCCCAATAACTCACCAGAAAGAAATGGGCACTTAGGAATCTTAAGGGGTTTTTGAAATAATATTCAGAAAAAAAATATATATATATATATATATAGAACCAGAACAGGAACAGCACATTATTTAAAAATAAGACCTTCTTTTAAAATGGTTGCCCTGTCTTTAAGGATGGATGCCATATAAAATGGGCAGATGTGTCTTTATAACTCATCATGTTTATATGTAAATTCTCTGGCAGATATAAATCCATCTTTGTCTTCATCTTCTTTATCAAAAATATCCTCCACCAAAACATCATGATGACTTTCATTCACCACTGCACCATGCTTTTCAAACTCCTTCTTTAAATATACTTTAACCTACAAAATAATGGGTCTCATTAATAATTCTAATTCATAAGACACCCACACCAAGCCTGTTAATATCACAGAGTGGACTGGTAGTTTACTGGATTATGTACAACAATGACCAACCAACTGCTTTACAATACTATCATTGGATATATTTCCAATGACAGTAATGGAAATTTTTTTTTCTCCTTAAAAACTGTTGCTATACTGCTCCAATATAGACACAGAATATTGCTCAGAGGCAAAGATAAGGTTTAAATCATCCAGTAGGGCACCTGGGTGGCTCACTTGGTTACACGGCCCAGTCTTATTTTGGCTCAGGTCATGATATCCAGGTTCCTGGGATTGAGCCCAGAGTGGGGCTCTATACTGACAGCTCGGAGACCGGAGACTGCTTGGGATTCTCTCTCTCTCCCTCTCTCTCTGCCCCTCCCCCACTCACACTCTTTCAAAATAAATAAATAAACTTAAAAAAAAGAAAAAGAAAAAGAAAAGCACCCAGTGAAAGGATACTACCTGCTCTTAATCTGAGGCTAACTAAAGCCAAGCATTTGAAAAACTGTAGTCTTTCATTCCATTGAATTATCCAGATCTCTAACTAGGGTCAGAATTCCAGGTACTTCTCTCTTAAAATCAGATTAAAGAATGGCATTTAAGGGGCGCCTGGGTGGCGCAGTCGGTTAAGCGTCCGACTTCAGCCAGGTCGCGATCTCGAGGTCCGTGAGTTCGAGCCCCGCGTCAGGCTCTGGGTTGATGGCTCAGAGCCTGGAGCCTGTTTCCGATTCTGTGTCTCCCTCTCTCTCTGCCCCTCCCCCGTTCATGCTCCGTCTCTCTCTGTCCCAAAAATAAATAAACGTTGAAAAAAAATTTTTAAAAAAAATAAAAAATTTATTTAAAAATGTTTTAATTTTTTAAATTCCAGTATAATTTACAGTGTTATACTAATTTCAGATGTACAATATAGTGAGTGATTCAACAAGTCTATACATTACTCAGTGCTCATCATGATAAGTGTGCTCTTTTTTTTTTTTTTTTTTTTAATTTTTTTTTTTCAACGTTTATTTATTTTTGGGACAGAGAGAGACAGAGCATGAACGGGGAAGGGGCAGAGAGAGAGGGAGACACAGGATCGGAAACAGGCTCCAGGCTCTGAGCCATCAGCCCAGAGCCTGACGCGGGGCTCGAACTCACGGACCGTGAGATCGTGACCTGGCTGAAGTCGGACGCTTAACCGACTGCGCCACCCAGGCGCCCCGATAAGTGTGCTCTTAATCCCCTTCACCTATTTCACCCATTGCTCCCACTTGCCTCCCCTCTCCTAATGGCATTTTTTAATTTAAGTAAGTGTCTGGTAATAGTCCACGCTGTGGATCTGGCTATGACCATGGCTCATGACCTCCCAATCTCAGAAATTAAAGCAAAATCCAGCCTGATGAGTGCTTACACTAAAAATTTTCACTCTCATTCAGATATTTAAAGACATAAACAAAATCCTGTTCCCAATTACCTACTAGATTGACCATAATGCAGTTTAACCTGTATTTTCATTTTTAATCAGAGCTCTATTACTCCTTCTGTTAGATCAGTAACTTCAAGTCCTCCTTCCTGCCCCTATCGCCAATATACAAACATATGACATATTTATTTTTAAGATTAAGGAGATTGAATGAAATTGTTAAAAAAAAAAAAAGATGATAAGGCCAGATGGATTAATGTAGAATATATCCCTAGGATATACTGTGAGAATAAAGCAAGATGTCAAATATTATGTATATCATGCTATTTTTTGTGTAAGAAAAGAGGAAACAGGAATATGTATTCATGTTTGCTTGTATTTGCATAAAGAAACACTGGAAAGATACATTAGAAGCTAATAAAACTGGATGTGGAAAGGGACAGATCACATAGTAGAAGAGGATGTGGGTGGGAGAAAAACTTTTTAATAAACACCTTTTTTAATTGGATTGATTTTTTTTTTTTGACGTTTATTTATTTTTGAGACAGAGAGAGAGCATGAACGGGGGAGGGGCAGAGAGAGAGGGAGACACAGAATCGGAAGCAGGCTCCAGGCTCTGAGCCATCGGCCCAGAGCCCGACGTGGGGCTCGAACTCACGGTCCGTGAGATAGTGACCTGAGCTGATGTCGGACGCTTAACCGACTGAGCCACCCAGGCGCCCCTGGATTGATTTTTTTTTTCAATATGCTGTATATTTAAGGTTTTTTTAAATGAAAGGTTACTGAAATTTACCTTGGATAGAAAAAAGTCCTATGACTGGTAATAGTACAAGGTGTTATAAATTTAGTAGCTGTAGATCATGACCCTATGAGTTCATAATAACTTCGCTTATTTAAGACTTAATCATTTCCTGGCCATTAGAATGAAATTGATCGAAACATAAAAAGGGACTTGATTTCTGACCAGCCAAGCCACAATGGAGAATATGGGCAGACAAAAAAAACTGAGTAGCTCTCTACCTCCAATCCTTTCCTCACAACAGCCAGACTAAGACACATACCTGTTGTGAGGTATGGCTGCGAAAGCCTAAATGAATTACAGGGAGAAGACTTCTTCCTTTATCCTTACGCAAACACCAGAACTAAGAGGGGGCTGGGAAAGGTCTTCCGCTCTAGAAAATCCAGACCAGAGTCTCCTTTCTCCAGGTGCTACCCAGAACAAAAGAACCCAGCAGGTGGGCCGTTTGCTGCTAAATGCCAGGAAATTACAACAAAGTGCATTTAACAGCCAGTTGACAGTTTTAAACAGAAACTGTCAACAGGAGATATTTCTCCAGACATCCACATTTCTTATATAGCAACTTCAAAATGGGAATTGTCTTAGCAAAATGGACCTTTCAAAAACTCAGAAAGAGGGAAGGATACAGTAAACCTTAAACATGGTGGGGTAGGGGTGGGGGGAGAGGGAAGCAAAAGAATGAATGCTGTTGAGTCTGAATATATTTCTCTCCAAAACAATGATTTCCTATTTTTAAAAAAGCCAATATTCAAAGCATCAGTATTATAAGAAAACTTATAAACAATATTTTATCCAAACAAAAATAAATTTTCTTTAGAAGTATATTTTTTAATAAGTGAGAAGAAAGAAGCAAACAAAGGAGTAAGAAGAAGGAAAGATCACCTCATCTTTAGAGAGTTTCCAGTCATCATTAAGATCCATTTCTTGGAATGACTCATGGGATCTTGGTCCATTTCGAATCTCCAGGAGATCAATGTTGAATATCAGTGTACTCTCTGGGGGAATTTTACCTGACATGAAGAGAGACGGAGGTTAACTTTTACTTAAACAATCCCAAAGTTTTGATGACAGGAAACTTATGACACTGAACAAAATATTCTTTTGATTGAATTCAATGAAGAGCCTTCCTAAGGCTATCACATATGATGTAAATTACTCAAACAAATAGAATAGCAAAGGAATAATCCAAACTGGTAGATCAAAAGCAGTCTGTGTTTGGCTTTGCAATTACAAACTGTTTCGTGCACACAAACACACACGTACATACAGATGTGCCTAATGGCCTGGTATTAAATTTCAAATATGATTAAGATATTATATATTACATGTCAAGAATGACTTAAAGGGCTGTAGATAATTCAGAGTTAATTATAGTACAAGTGATTTAACTAACTTTGGGGGGGTGGGGGGGTGCACAAAAGTCCTGACCTAGATATACATAGACTAGTAGCATTTCTACCACTAGGAGGCAGTATCTAACTGAGAGAGATCTGGTGTCCCACGAGCCGGTATTAAAGCTTAAACTTGCCCCTCTTTAAGCCTATTTCCTCATTTATAGAATGCATTTATAAAATGCAGAATCTGTTGGGAAGATGGAGGAAAATAAAGCTATGTAAAATATTTAGCATTCTGCTTCATAAGTAGTACGCTCTCAATGGATTACTAAAACATAATTCTCTTATAAGCTTTAAAAACGATACAGAAAGGTTCAACAATTTCAGACTTGGGAAACACCTCCTCTGATATAGAACATATATATAATTATATACATATTCTGAAGAAATTTCATGAGAGAGAAGAAATTAAAACAAATTTCTGAGAAGGGAGATAAAAATCTTTTAAAACATGAAAAGAGCTCTATTAAAAGTCCCAAGGGCCTTTTCAAAAAAATACTTTCTGGGCAGTATGAACAATTTGTTTTTTCAATTTGTTTCCTTATAACTGTATTTAACATAAAGGTCTGGGTAAACATTACAAATATTTCTTAGTCCCCCACCCCCCATCCAAATCCCACATATTTCTGTCAAAGAGCATTTGTTAAGTATTAAAGAGAACAAAACTTACACTCTGTGCCCAAGCTTACCATTCCAGATCTAGACAGAGAAGGGGCATGCACTAGGTCGTTGATAAAACTGGTGTCTTTCCAAAGGAGACATGCAAACGTGGTACCAAATGACTACAAAATTAGTGTTAAATACACATTAGCAGAATTTAGTTTCATGGCTCTCAGTCTGGACGAAATGACTCAAATTTAGAACTCTGCTTGTCCTACAGTAAAATTGAGTTAAATACAGTATGGAGTAAGAGTAATGGATTAATTCTACATATACATTAAAGGTGAGGCAATAAAGATACAGCAGGAAGATGATGAACATCAGAGAAACATTTTCTAGATACCTGATTTTCTTCTCTAAGGAGATGATTATCATAATAATTGAATTTGGTTAGTAAATTCCATTCTATGCATAAGATTTATATAGCAAGTTCCATTTTAGAATATAATGTTACAAGGGCACCTGGGTGGCTCAGTTGGTTAAGCATCTGACTTCGGCTCAGGTCATGATCTCACGGCTCATGAGTTCGAGCCCCTCCTCGGGCTCTGTGCTGACAGCTCAGAGCCTAGAGCCTGCTTCATATTCTACGTCTCCCTCTCTCTCTGCCCCTCCCCCGCTCATGCTGTCTCTCTCTGTCTCTCAAAAATAAATAAACATTAAAAAAAAAGAATATAATGTTACACATATGGCATTTACTTTCTTCTCTGGAAACTGGGGTTAGGATTCTCACTTTGTAACTGGTTAAGTTTAGACCTAAGGATACTGTGAAGTCTGTTATTGCTACAGTATCAGAGTGGTTCCCTGTCTGGTTCTGGTGACTACTTAATACATTTTTTTCTTCATTATGTAATATATGCCCATTGTAGAGAATTTGGAAGAGACAGAACCAGAAATAAAAATAATTCCGACCCATCCATTGTTATCATTCTTAATTATTTCCTTGTAATTCACTCTGTGTGTGTATATACTTTTTTCTAATACTTACTCTTGGATATAGTATAGCTTTATTTTCCACTTTTGTATATAACATTATATCTTACCCATTTGGATATAATTTTTTTAATCCTTGAAATGCCATTTTTTAATAACTGGGCCATATTTTAGTTAACCCTTCTCATTACACATTGAAGTTGATTTCAATATTTTTGCTATTAGAAACAATGTAGTGGGGCACCTGAGTAGTCCAGTCCGTCAAGCTTCAGACTCTGGCTCGGGTCATGAACTTGCCCTGTGAGTTTGAACCCTGCATGGGGCTCGCTGCTGTCCCCACAGAGCCAACTTCACCAACTTCAGATCCTCTGTCCCTCTGTCTCTGCCCCTCCCCTGCTTCTACGCGCTCTCTCTCTCTCTCTCAAAAATAAACATTTTAAAACAATGTAGCAATGGACATGCCTGTCCACAAATATTTCTCCTGATACCTGATTATTCCCTTAGGTTAAATTAGAAAGGAAATATATCTTGTGCAGGAAACGTCATCTGGCCTCTTGTAAATAGCCCTTTGGAAAGCTGCGTGGGTCCCCACTCACACAGCAGGTGTACATCCTGGAACAAACTAGCACAAAGTCTCCTGGAATCAGCTAGCCTATTTGCTTCTATTTTATAACACTCATTTCATGTCACTCCATCAGGTTTTATAAGTGAATTATAACAACAGTTATAAAACAACTTTAACACAAGAATGAAAACAACCCCCCAAAAAAAGCTTTGTTAAAGAAAACTTCAGTTGTGAGCCCCCTGCAGCCCACATCTAAACCCCATTTAATACCTGAATAATCTATATTTCACATGTTCAACTCATCGAAACACTTATGTGGAATAATCTTTCTTTTTGGTGTTAAAATAAATTGATGAGTTTCAGCTGGGGAGGATGAAAATTTTCTGAAACTGGATAGTGGTGATGCTTGTACAACAGTGTGAATGTTCATAATGCCATTGAATCGTACAGTTAAAAGTGGTTAGAATAGGAACCATTATTTTGTAAGTATTGTGCCATAATTTTTTAAAAACCATTCTTTTGGTTAATATGGAGGTAAATGTTAATGATAGAGTTAAAGGTTCCAGAACTTTGTATCAGTAGTTCAATTGACCATTAAGATAGAATGGCTTTAATTTGGCCATCTCAAATGATAATCAAGATGCAATCATACTTAAAAAATAAATAAATAATACACATCTTCTACTCCTGGGGGAAAAATACATACTAGTTACGCTGACTTCTGTCTCCTAATCCAGAGAAGAACCCCAATGCTGTAGTAAAAATGTGAAATTGTTATTACCTTTTCCTTCTTTTCCATAGCCCAGGGCAGGAGGAATTGTGAGCTTTCTCTTCTCTCCTACACACATTCCCTTCAAGCCCTGGTCCCAACCTTTGAGAGCCTCCAGGATGCCCAAGGTAAACCAAATGGGCTGACCATTGTTATGTTTGTGACTACAATAGAAAGAAAACATATTAGAACTCTTCAGTAACTTTATTTTTTTATTGATGTGGGAGCACTTTATTCTACCAATAAGTGATTCAGTTTGGGAATTAACAAAAACAGCTATACACATACACACAAAACCAGGTTAATTTTGTAATAATTTAATCCAATGCCCCTATTTCTTGATGCAAATTTCATTACAATTGAATCAAGTAGAGAAGGGCAGAGGGAATAATAATAAAAACAGTGAATAATTATTTGAGATTTACTGTGTACCAGGTATTACCCCAAATTATTTGCCTCTTTTAACTCCGTGAGAATGATCATATGAGGTAAGTACCATCATTTCCCCATTGTACAGAGGAGGAAACTGAGGTTAAATGTGCTGGTATTTGATCTAACTCCAAACTTCAAGGTCTTAACCACAGCGATGCTGTCCCAGGAACGTCATCCCGGGCAGAAGAGGGAGAAAATCATGGAAAATGGGTGAATTTGGGAAGAAAGAGAAGTTAAGGAGAAGTTACTGCCAAGACAAGTGGGTCCACACCCACATGGACACTGGAGAGTCAGGAGCACAGCATCTTCTAGTCTGCCTACAAGCCCTGCTGATGTACAGTCTCGCGATGGCTCTGACAGGTGGAAACGGCTGCTCTTCAACCCGAACCCCACCTAGATGCTTCCTGCAGGCATTTTCTGTGGGGCTGTGCAGGGAAACCTGGGGGAGTTGTCCCTCAAGGACTGAGGAAGAAGGAAATGATCCAAATATCCTGGCTTAGGACCTGGAGAGAGGCCAGCCTAAGAAACCCAGCCTGCCAAGCTACTGGGGGGCCTGAGGGCTGAATAGCACCTGAGCCCCAGTTCGCTCCTTTTTGGTACATACGGAAAGTATTCTCAAGGATATCGTATAGGTGAGAATGAGAAATCACTCTACTAGGTTTCATGGACACCATGGTTAATTACTAAATCTAGGTAAAAGCCATTACTTCCTCTTTTCTTAATTTCCCCCTATGACTAAAGAAACAAATTGCCAACTGTAGAACACTTGGGAAGGCTGGAAAAGAATAAAGAAGGAAGTGGGGTGCCTGGGTGGCGCAGTCGGTTAAGCGTCCGACTTCAGCCAGGTCACGATCTCGCGGTCCGTGAGTTCGAGCCCCGCGTCGGGCTCTGGGCTGATGGCTCAGAGCCTGGAGCCTGCTTCCCATTCTGTGTCTCCCTCTCTCTCTGCCCCTTCCCCGTTCATGCTCTGTCTCTCTCTGTCCCCAAAATAAATAAACGTTGAAAAAAAAATTTTAAAGAAAGAATAAAGAAGGAAGAAAACAATCTGCCACCCAGTGCTGACTACAGTTTTGGTACATTTCTTGTCACAGCTAAAGGATTTAAGCTATTTACCACACAGGCTATTATTCTAGACATGGCAAACATGCTTTACAACAGATCACTTGACGGTACTGCTTCATAAAACTCAGGGTAAGTAGTTCCTGACCATTTACACTGAGGCCGCATGACAACCGTCCCCTCATCAGGTACCAGAACTTTATTTATTTATCTTTTTAATGTTTATTTCTTTTGAGAGAGAGAGGGAGAGACAGAGTATGAGTGGAGAGCAGAGAGCAGAGGGAGACACAGAATCCGAAGCAGGCTCCAGGCTTTGAGCCGTCCGCACAGAGTCCAACGTGGGGCCAAAACCCACAAACCCGCAAGATCGTGACCTGAGCCGAAGTCAGACATTTAACCGACTGAGCCACCCAGGCGCCCCCCTGCTTTTTTTTAATGGGTACTAGAACTTTAGTAGCAAACTGCTAAATAATGTTGTATGGCTACCACCAAAGGCCAATAGGTTTTTCATTCTGAGACCTGAAAGACATCAGGCTGTATCTAAAAGAGATCAGACTAAAAATAAAGATGCAGTTGAAAATTTTAAATGCAAACCTTAATCTTGTTTAACATCTACTGTGGCACTGGCCTTGTTGCTAAGAAGATGGAGCTGTTGAGAATTCTACGGCAAGCCACTGTTTCAGAAATTTTTGCAAAGGCTAACAGAGTTCAAAGAAGAACGCCATTCATTTCTCCAAAACCTGACAGACCAGGTCTGAATGCTCCATAAAGGCAGTTCATCCGAAAATGAGGTCTAGGATGGGCCACAAAGCTTCACTACTTTGGTTCATGCCATTTTCTCTACCTGGAATGTCCTCCTTGCCCCCATTCTCCACCTGGAAGGAACCCTCCACCCATCTTTCGAGACCCATCTCAATTATGATCTCTGGGAAGTCTTTCTCTTACCCCACCCCCAGAGCATCATTAATGCCAGACTCCATTATGCTTTGCAAACACTTTGAACACTCTGTACTACATAGCATGAGCTATTTACTTGTCGTCCTCCTTCCTGTAGATGATGTACTGCTGGAGGACAGGAGCCCACTCTTAAGTCACCTTTGCATCCTCAAGGCCTGACTTGTGATCACTCATGAAGGGTTTGTTAGATGGACAGATAAATGAATGGACAAGGATGGAGAAGCCAAAAAGTTTTAATCTCCCTAGTCTCAAGCACAGGGCCTAACATAAAAGAAATGCTCAATAAATAATCTTGGAATGGAATGAAGAGAATCAATGCCTAATCAGAAATCATTACCCTTGTAAAACATCCATGGTGCAATTTCTTTGTTCGTATAGAACAGAAATAATGATAGTGTAACCACCTGAAAATCATTCACTATAGTTATTGGATTAATCTTTCAAGGCCATAACCATACCCATCAATGAAATCTTTGAATTTCTAGAAAGAATAAAATAATGAAACAAATCATGGTACTATACCTTGACCAAAATGTCATTTGTACGAACAAAAATTAAACAGATCGATAGGCTAGCATTAGCATACCCTACAACAAGCAAATAAATGATTGTGTATTCTGCCCATGAAGTCCCTGCGAAAAATTTTAAGTAAATTTCACCTACACCAAATTCAAAATGGAATTGAGTCATTTTCCCTCGGGAATGGAGTTTGGGAAATGAAATTCCTTTACAGTTTTTTTCTACTTATTGCCTAATTACACACCTAGATACTTCTGCAATATGTCAAAGATTCTAGTTCTAATTTTTATAGTAAAAATTAACCTTTATCCTTACCACACGTTTCCAAGTTCCAAGGAACTTCAAAGGCACCGTTATTGTCTTTATTGTTTTTAAACAAATTGTTTGTCTTGATTGTCTTTAAACAATTTCCTTTCCCAAAGAAGGAAATAACAGATTTCAATTTTTCAAAAGAGAAGTGAAACCTGATACAGGCTACCTTTCCTGCCAGAGAGCTCGCACAGGTCGATGGGTTCTTCACTATTTTACCTGCGAGGTGTAATTACTTACGTGGAGTGAAATAAGGAGCCATCCTTTTCTAAGTAGCCTTCATAGTGGACCAACATCAAATCTCCCCCTTTGGTCTTGCGATGGCAGATGAACGGCTTCTGGAGCACCTCAATCTTCACTTCTGGTTCAGGGATCAGAGCCCCACTCAAAGAAGTGACCAACAACGTCAGCACCGCGTTCCACAAAAAAAGCCTCATGCTGCTGGCGCAGGAAAGTTCCTACAAAAACAGAGAAAGGGCCCCCGACCTCATAGAACTAAGAAAGTATTTGAAGGCTTCAAGACAACGGCCTTTGGCAAGTTCATGACTACCGCTTCCCAGCAGACGTGGCACACTTACTACGACAACTTTCCCACATAATGCGAACCCGCCTCTAAAGCGTTAAACCCCAAACCCGGGCCTGACTGGCTCTCACAGGTTGGCTCTTGGGAACGATGGCTCCCCATTGGCTAGCAGTGCAGTCCGCCGGAGCCTCTCAAGCCAATGATGCTGCAATAATTACAGCTGGGCGGAGCCAGGACTTGGTCAGGCCGCGAAGCACAGGGAGGGGCCCTAGAGAAAGGCGGATTAAAGAATTCCACAACCTTGGACTTTGGGAGATTTCTGGGGAACGCAGCTAACCGGAAACTCCTCCGGCAGATTTACAGCTGTGAAGTTCCCCGGCTGAGCGTGCTGAGCCCCCAGGCTAAGTGAAAAGATAGCGGTATCCGGAAAGGCCTGTTTACTCTTGCGCACGCTGAGAGGTTACTCCCCGCCCCTAGGAGTCCACAATCCTGTATTGTTACTTAACTTACAGTATAAACGATAAAGGCTTAAATATTTCTGTAGGGTTCGCAAAGCGCATTCCCGTTGCGTAAACCTCACTACACTGCCAGTAAGGCAGGTTCTTTAATCCCATTTAAATGATAAATGTATCTGGGCAAGGAGAGGTTAAGGGTCCTGCTTAAAATTGTTCAGCCCCAAAGCATTTGAGCTCCGCCTTCAAACCCGGTCTTCTGATTCATTCTACAACACCGCATAATGTTACGGCTGCTAACAGTTTATCTCTTAGTGACTTTAATGTAGAAGGTAAATAATAGCTTCTATCGAGGAGACGGACGTGCAGACCTCCACTTTATAGAAGAAACAGTAATCACAGTTACGAGTTACACTGGCTTATCTTAGCTTAAAATTATTAGCTTTACATTTTTCGCCTAATTTCAAAAGCAACACATGTTCATTACAGTCGATTTGGAAGAAACTGGAAAGCACGAAAGTAGGTTTTCCAGTTAAAATAAAAGAGCCGAATTAAACATGAATTTCAGATAAACAACGAATCCGTTGTTCTGTATTTTTGCTAAATCTGGCAATCTTATGCCAAAGAAAAAGAGATCGCCTATAGCGCCACCATCTACAAATAATCATCTTAACATTTTGGTTCATGCTTCTGTGACATAGGCTTAAAAGAAATTAGATCAGATTGTACACTTTCTTTCATAACATGCTCTTTCCACTTAATCTATCGCTAACATTTTCCCTGGTCAAACATCCTTGGCACAGTACTTTCTCACATTTTAATATGCTTAGGAATCCTCTAGAGTATCTGTTAAAATGCAGATTTCAACTCAGGAGGCCTGGGCTCGCCATGAGTTCCTGCAATTTTGACTAGCTCCTAGGTGATGCTAATTCTGCTGTCCATGGACCGCACTTCCAATAGCTAGGCCTTAGAGTTTAAACATGCTTACTAGCCACACTGTATTCTATCGTGAAATTCCCGTCAACTCCGTACACTCTATTGCTAGCTGCCTCGATTTTCTGGCATCAATTAGCCTTGAAACAAGATTTGGACCCTGGGGGCTATAACACAGGAGGCACCCTAAGGGGCCACACTGACCCTCAAACATCCAGAGGTGGGTACGGCCCCACCTACGGTACCATTAAGTCTGGACTGTGTCCCGCATCGTCTCATAGGTCGCCTACTCTCAAGCCCACTTCCCAGGACTCAATTTCCCTGCCTGCAATTCCCGCTACGTCACCCCGCCGCCGCCGCCGCAGTCGCAGCCAAACCCCGGAGTGGACCTTGGGAACGTGCGCTCGAGCGGCGCACTAGGCATGCGCGAGCGGGCCCCGGGCCCGGCGCGTCCAGGATTCAGGTACCGCGCTGTGGCACCGCCAGCCACCGGTTCCCTCGCTACAGTGGCCCCTTGGAGGCTGCAGCCACCACTCGGGCCCACCCAGTGCCTTCGCCTCCCTGTGAACAGCGCGCCGCTCCACCGCACGGGGGCCCTGGCCGGCCGCGTCCTCACGTGCCGAGGCCGCCGCAGTGACCCCGCCCCCGGGCCGAGGATGTGAGGCTGGCCGGGTGTCCCCGCACCGGGCCCGGGCGCCGGGAGTCGGCGGCTCGGCAGCTCTGGGCGATGGCCCTGCTGCCGGTGCTCCTCGCCTCCTGGGGCCTGGGGCAGTGAGGGGGCCGGCGGGCGAAGGAAAACGGCCCCGGCGCGGCGGGGGCCAAGGGGCCGCGGGCGACATGGAGGGGGTGCTGTACAAGTGGACCAACTATCTGAGCGGTGAGTGGGGGGCGCGCCAGGCGCCGGGTCCTTTGTTTGAGCGGCGGGAGGGCGGCGTCGGACGCGCGTCCCCGGGGGTCGGGGTCACGACCTCTAGTGAAACCCGAGAGGCCTGCACGGGTCGGGGATACTTGCCCAAAGCCGTTCTCACGGGGCCGTGTCACCCATGCTGTAAGGACACAGTCCTCTGCTGGGGCTGGGTGAGGCCCATAACTGCCTTTTCGCTTCAAGGAAAGCTACAAAATACAGAGGTTTGGGGTGACTGGAAAGGCTCGATGCCCTCGGCGTCAGCGGGAAGGAGGCGCTGACTCCCGCAGTGGGGGTCTTCTAGGAGCCTATCGAATTCTGGCGAAGGAGCTGGTCTCATCAGCCCAGCAAGAGAGGTTGGAAGGTTTCCTATGAATGCTAGAGGTGACTTGGAATTCCAGAGGTGAAAGGTCCTTTTTCAAACAAAGTCCCCAGTGCAAACACTTTCCCTTTGTCACTTTCCGAGTCATCTGCGTGCGGACCAAGATATCAGAATTCCATCTCAATAGTTCAAAGCTCCAAAGTATGTACACGGTTTTTGCTTGTCTCACTTGAGCGTTCTTTTTGTTTTACAGACCCAGAAATTCCCACAAAATGAAACGGTAGCAACTGTTTTGTTGCACTGCTGAGCAGAATGGCTTAAAAATATACTCTGCCCCCTTTCCAATGTGTGGAAGTACCTTCCTTCATATCTTCTAAGGTCGTAACAATTCTCCAACCGTGAATATGATTTAGAACAAGCATATTTTCGTTTTTGCAACCAGTATTTCGTAAAAGCCTTCTGCATGCTAGCAACTGTGTTAGGCACCATTTTGGAATTAAACTTTATTATGGAAAAAGAGCTGGGCACTTTTAATTTTAATAGCAGTGTATTTGAAACCAGAGGTATTCCCAGTATCTCTTATAGTGGGAGAGATATATTTTCCCAGCCTTTGATAGAACAGGACAGTTAAAAAAAATTTCATTAATGTTTATTTATTTTTGAGAGAGAGAGAGAGAGAGAGAGCTCAAGCAGGGGAGGGGCAGAGAGAGAGAGGGAGACACAGAATCCGAAACAGGCTCTAGGCTAAGAGCTGTCAGCACACAGCCGGATGCAGTCTCCAACTAATGAACTGTGAGATCATGACCTGAACCGAAGTTGGCTGCTCAACCGACTGAGCCACCCAGGCGCCCCGGGACTGGACAGTTTTTTAAATGTTTTAGTGTGGTGATGCTCTAGGGTAGTTTAAGGACTCATGTGTCTGTGAGGATCAGTTGGCATATTGACTTTGATGAGGTTACACAGCACAGCCAAAAGTGCACCTGTTGGCTGTACCCAGAATCTCTTCCTTTTGCAGACTGTGGTTAGAGGTGAGTTGTTTATTTTCCTGATATTCATTAGTAAAGACTGAGTGAAGAAAGGTGTTTTAGAAGACCTGGCCTTGGCTTTTGAGGACTTTCTTTGATGTCAAATGGTTCAATTAGATGTGGGTAACTCGTGGCTGGGCTTTGGTGAATGTGCAAGGCTCATTAACACTCTACTAATCTAAAGGGAGCATGCTTGATCAGGTAATTTGTCTTTCAGGTATCTCCAAGTTCTGAGATATATGGATCTTAACCCCTTGAGTAAAATTTAGTGCCTGGTCTTTCACCCCTTTCCATCACACATGCTTTTTAACTTTTTTCTCTCATCCTGAACACTCTTCCTTCTTTTCTTCCATCCCCCTCCACTGCCTTTTTTTTTTTTCCCCTCACTTTTCTTACTCTCATCCTCCTTTATATAGAAAGTTTAGTCTGTGTGTATAGTACCTGCTTCCTGGTTGTTTTTTTTCCCCCTGACTGTTGTTATGTATTCTTCAATACAGCAAAATTTCTCTAGAAGGATCTTTTGGAATCTTTATCATGTGATGCCTGTACCATCTGTCTAGTTGGAAAAGAGTCTCCTTTTTTCTGCCCCAAGTAAGAGAAGTTAATTCTGCGATTGGTGCCAGGGTGGAAGCCCTAAAAACGGGAGCCTGGAGCCATTGCCAGAGGCAGCTGTCCTTATATCATGCTGCTTGTTCCCTTGACCCACATGCCACCTCGTTGTGGGCATAGTGTTCATAGAAGCCCATCACACCACCGGGTACTTTTACTGAATATACTTAGAATTATTTTTTAGCACACTGTCTTTCATCAGGAGATAAATTTACTTTGGAACGAAATGGTATAGCCTAGGAGGAACAAATGCATTCTCGTTTCTTCCACCCTCCTATGTGAGATAGTCTCCCAAAAGAACATAGTGTGACTGTTAATGACAAGCTTTGATGAAGACATTACTACTTTTTCTTCTTCTGATGCTTGTTTTTAAAAGTTACAGGAAAAAAATTTTTTTTTATGTTTATTTTTGAGAGACAGAAACAGAGCATAAGCAAGGGAGGGGCAGAGAGAGAGAGAGATACAGAATCCGAAGCAGGCTCCAGGCTGTGAGCTGTCAGCACAAAGCCCGACATGGGGCTTGAACTCACGTACCGTGAGATTGTGACCTGAACTGAAATCGGACGCTTAACTGACTGAGGCATCAAGCGCCCCTAAAAGTAACATGTTTTCAGGGTGCCTGGGTGGCTCAGTCGGTTAAGCGTCCAACTCTTATTTATTTTTTTTTAACATTTTATTTTGTTTTTTGAGAGACAGAGGACAGGCAGGAGAGGGGCAGGGAAAGAGGAAGACACAGAATCCAAAGCAGGCTCCAGGCTCTAAGTGGTCAGCAGAGGGCCCGATGTGGGGCTTGAACCCATGAACGTGAGATCATGACCTGAGCTGAAGTTGGATGCTCAACCAACTGAGCCACCCAGGTACGCCAACGTCCGACTCTTGCTTTCAGCTCAGGTCATGATCTCACATTTGTGGGTTCAAGCCCCACATCAGGCTCTCACTAACAACATGGAGCCTGCTTGGGATTCTTTCCTCCCTCTCTGCCCCTCCCCCATGCTCTTTCTCTCTTTCTCCCTCAAAATAAATAAACTTTTTTAAAAAAGTAATGTTTTTCCTTAGGGTTTTGCACACAGTAATTTTAAAATAGATATCCCAGGGGCACCTGGATGGTCAGTCGGTTGAGCCTCCGACTTTGGCTCAGGTCATGATCTCACGGTCGTGAGTTTGAGCCCCCGTCAGGCTCTGTGCTGACAGCCCAGAGCCTGGAGCCTGCTTCAGATTCTGTGTCCCCCTCTCTCTTTGCCCCTCCCTCGCTCACACTCTGTCTCTCTCTATCTCTCTCAAAAATAGATAAACATTAAAACAGATATCCCAGCCACAGTTTTTGTTCGTTGTGAATTTTTCTCTAAATGGTCATATCTGTTTGTGTAATTTTGTCATGCCCACAGCTTGATATGGGAAGCCTTTTGTCAAATCTGAGTAGAGAAGTTAAGAAATCAGTTTGTTAGCTGATCCTTTTAATGCTTGGAGGATATTGTTAATTTCATTTGCCATCTACTGTGTTGTTACCTACTATTATGTTAGGCACAGGGCAAGCAACACTGAACAAGACAGACACAGTCCCTGCCTTTCTTGAGCTTACAGTCTGACGGGGGAGAAAGACGTTTATTGGAAGTACTTAGAAGCATGTTCCAAGTGTGTGTGATTGGGGAGAAGGGAAGAAGAGAAGCTAGTTTGGGTCACTGGGGGAGGCTTCTCTGAAGAAAAGATTTAAGCAGAACCTGAAGGATAAACAGAAACTAGCTAGTTGGCGAGGCCAAGGCAGAGGTGCATTTGGAGGCTGTGAGGAAGAACTTTTTAGCTACGGGGAATGTCGGTATGAGGTATGAAGGCCGTAAAGCAGGACAGAGGCGAGTGAGTGAGGAAAGGAAGGAAGACCTGAAAGGCTGCAGAGCTTAGTGTGAGGCTCCAACAAGGCTGCAGGGGTGGATAAGAAGCTTGAAAGGCCCCTGCCTATCTCTTATGCTGGTGTAAACACCATGGGGCGGTAGGAGTATATGAAAGAGAGAGAAATGATGAGAGTGTTTAAACACTTACTTTGTTTGCATTTATTGTACTTTGCCAAATACTGTAGTTATTTTGTGAGTTTCTCTTGCCTCTTTAATCAACCGGTAGGTATCATTTACTGAAAGTTGGAAACATCATCAAACCCAGAGAATAGCACTTAAATTGCTTGCATGAGTATAGTACTAAAATAGAGAAATAGAAACAGTCTCTTTTCCTAATACGCTAGGCATATGCAGGTACCCTGTGCTCCTTAAAAGGAAAATGAAAAAAGAGAGAGAGAAAACTTACGTGTATTTTCTTTAACAGCCCTGAGCCATCCCACTTTTTAAACATCAGAACACTAGACGTTCTGGAATTTAGCGTCACACCTTCTCTTTAGACATTAGAGGATTAAACCTGGAATGAAAAGGAAATATGGATCAAACGTTTCACAAATCCCTATATTGTGTGAAATGTAGAGCTAGGCATTGTATGTTTGTTATTCATATCTTTCAAGCCCTAAAAGTTGGTCAAGGAATATTATACCTGCTCGGTTGTAAATTAATAGTAGAACCATAGTTGAGGCATTAAAGAGACCTAAAATCCGCTACAAGCTTCAGACTCACTTTACCATTCTGAGCTTAACGTCTTCCTCCATAAAAGTGATGAGATTTACCAGTCAATAATTATAAAAATAGTAAAAGATTTTGCGATGTTCTAGGCACTATTCTAAACATTTTACGAGTATTAACTCATTTAATCTTCACATCCATTTTCCAGATGAAGATACTGAGACACAGAAAGGTCAAGGAACTGGCCCAAGGTCACACAGTTAGTAAGTGGCTCCGGAGTCATTGCTCCATTACATAATACCTTGAAAGGTCCTTCCTGCTTGATCATTATATAATTCTAGCTGATTCATAATGCACCTATATTTAAAATATGTTGACCTAGAATAGCAGACTCCATTTGGGGGTAGGAGGAAGGGAGGAGTTCAGGAGTGAGGAAGACTTTGCTCAGTGTTGTGCCTATGTTTTGTCACAAGGAAATTTTCTGAACTGTGCTGTGAGCTTTCTACTTTGCCATTTTAGGTCCCTTTCCTGCCCGTGCAGCAAGCGGGAGGGCTGCTGCCCTGAGCTCTATCCAGCTGCAGGCTTCGTGGGCCTGGCCAGCAGGTTAGGGCACAACACATTGCAGTACTGCATTCCAGAAATAACAAAAGCTTGCATCATGCTGACCAGATGGTTGTCTGGGGAGGTGCGATAATTTTGCTTACTGCCCCCCAACGCAGGTTTAGGAAGGTGACTCTTGCCCGTATACGTTTGTGCTGTGTAAAAAGGACATCTGGAATGTGAGTGATCCAGAGCAAGATTCTCATGGTCTCATAACCACTGATCAGCATTTTTTGTTGTTGTTTTAATATCTTTATTGAGATAATAATTCACCCATCATAAATTTCACCATTTAAAGTATACTGGTTAGTAGTTTTTAGTGTGCAGTCATCGCCACAATTTAAAAATATTTGCATTATCCCCAAACGAAACCCAGTTAGCATTCACTCCCACCCCACCCCACTCTTACCCTTGACAACCACTAGTCTTCTGTCTGTGTAAACTTGCCTATTCTAGACATTTCATATAAAGGGAATCATACATTTTATGTGTTCTTTTGTGACTGGCTTTTTTTACCTAGCATAATGTTTTTTGGGGTTCATGAATGTATAGCATCTATCAGTACTTCATTTCTTTTTATTGCAAATAATACTCCATTGTATGGATATACCATATTTTGTGTATCCATTCATCAATTGGAAATTTGAGTTGCTCCATTTTTTTGGTTATTATGAGTAATGGTGCTGTGAATATTTGTGTCGGGTTTTTGTGTGGACATGTTTTCATTTCTCTTGAATATAAACCTAGGAGGGGAATTATTGGGTTGTATGGTAACTCTTTTTGTTTAACAGTTTGGGGGGAATTGGGGCACCTGGGTGGCTTGGTCAATTAAGCATCTGACTCTTGATCTCAGGGTTGTGAGTTCAAGCCCCATGTTGGGTGTAGAGATTACTTAAATAAACTTAACGACAACAACAACAAAAACACCACACAACCAAACTTTTCCACACTGGCTGCACCATGTTACAATCTTATCAGTAATGAAAGAATTTCTTCACATTCTCACCAACATTCATCATGATCTGTCTTTTTTCTTATATCCATTCCAGTGAGTGTGAAGTGTTATCTCCTTGTGGTTTTGATTTATATTTCTCTAATGACTGATGATATTGGTCATCTTTTCATGTGCTTATGAACCATTCATGTATCTTTGGAGAAATGTCTATTTACAGCCTTTGCCCACTTGTTGTTTGAGCTCTTTTTTTCATTATGGAATTATAATTCTTTATTCTGGATACAGGTTCCTTATCTAATATATGATTTGCAAATATTGTTCCTGTTCTGTAGATTACCTTTTACTTTTTTGATGGTCTCATTTGTAGCACAGAAGTTTTTAATTTTGGTGTCCAGTTTATTGATTTTTTTTTTCTTTTATCACTTGTGCTTTTAGTTTCATCCTTAGGAAACTATTGTCTAACTTAACACAAAGTCATAAAGATTTCCTCCTGTTTTTTTCCTGAGTTTTTAGTTTGAGCTCCTACATTTAGGTCTGTGGTCCATTTTACACTAATTTTTGGGGCGCCTGGGTGGCTCAGTCGGTTAAACGTCTGACTTCAGCTCAGGTCATGATCTCACTGCTCGTGAGTTCGATCCCTGCATCGGGCTCTGTGCTGACAGCTCGGAGCCTGGAGCCTGCTTCAGATTCTGTGTCTCCCTCTCTGTGCCCCTCCCCTGCTCGTGCTCTTTCTCTCTCTCTCTCTCTCTCTCTCTCTCTCTCTCTCTCTCTGTCTCTCAAATATAAAATAAAACATAATAATAAATAAATAAACGAATTTTTGTGTATGATGTGAGTTAAGGATCACCTTCATTGTTTACATTCTTTGCCATATCCAGTGTTCAACTCTTTATTCATGATTTCAGTGACAGGGCCATGGGCCAGTATATTTAAATGCTGTAAATGAAAATGGTTGAAGTCTGTAAGCCCTGAGTTGAAAGTTCTGCTCTGCTACTTACTAATGCTGACACCTTGAGCAAGTTACTTAATCTCCCTGAGCCTCAGTTTTAAGATGACAGCAAGAATAATAGCTATACTAGATTTTTTACAAAGATGAAATGGATAACATATATGAACCTGTCTAGTACATAGTTCACTTACTGTTAGATTAATTGGACAACTGTTTTGATTAATGATGCCAGAAAAATTCAGTTGTTGGTTTTGTCTGTATGCAAATTGAGTCTCCTCATTGGTTCTGAAAGTGTATGTATTCTGAATTCTTTTTTTTATGTTTATTTATTTTGAGAGTGAGAATAAGCATGAGCGGGGAGGGGCAGAGAGAGAAGGGGAGAGAGAATCCCAAATAGGCTCTGTGCTGATAGGCCTGTGCTTGAACCCACAAACCGTGAGTGAGATCATGACCTGAGTGGCTATCAAGAGTCCGACGCTTAACCACCTGAGCCACCTAGGTGCCCCTAACCTGAATTTTTTAAATCCTCCTTTTGGAAGTTGGAGTGATATAATCTATAAAGGAAAATACTCCAATAAGCCATCAGAATCTTGGAATTGACTCTGTAGTCCTATGACAGTCATTGTTTTGAATGAATGCTGATTACAGATCACATAATTCTGTGTACCACTGTAATGTTGCCTCTAGCAAAAATTAATAATTTGTTAAGGAACATAAGAGATATTAGACCATTGCCTTATTGGCACCCCCTCAAAAGCAGCACCAGTCTTTCCATTAATTCTGATGTGTGATGTGGTTGGAGATGTTAGGAGTGACCATGGAGTCTCAGGTCATTGATGTGGTCTGTGGACAGGAGGCCTGAGGACCATTGTTCTCAGACTGTGCTCTCAGTGTTCAACCTTTACCATTTCCTGTTACTATTACTTTCATATTGTTTAGAATTGAGCAAAAGCCCAGTTAAACTCCATTAGGAATAGATTTGGAACAGGTAAGAAAGTAGGCAACGGAGCTTTGCTGGACAGAAAACAAATGAATAGACAACGGGGAGGTCCAAAAAATACTGTGATGCTTGGGCATTTCTCTCCCTGGATCCATTTTCAAGTTGGCTGGTGGAGAGTGTGACAGTAGCAGAAGAGATGGAAAAGTGGGTAACTTAGAGTTAGCCAGAGAGAGGGCTGACCTTTCTCAGTATTCGTGTTACATCAAAGGAAGCAAAATATCATTTGCTTGAGAATCTACTCCTTTAGGTAGAATTGTTACTATATAGTCCAAGACAAGGATGGCTCTGTCTTGATTTTTAAATACCAGAGGAAAGGTTTCAACAGTCTACTTTTAACACAGTCTAATAGCTCCCCGTTATTCATTCACTGAGAAAGGATGGAACACTAGCATCAACTCTTACTATACCCTGTGTGGATATTAGGGATACTGTTTTGAGTAAGACATGATCCCTGTTCTCAAGGAGATAATAGGCTTGTGGCTGTCCTTCTTAACTATGAAAAGTGCCTTTCTAAATTTGGCTAAATTCATGATTTTGTCCCTTAAGTCTTTACATGGTTGCTTCAAGGCTATGGCTTGACAAAGCTCAGAAGAGCTACACTGCATGTAGCTGGTCCCTAGGTGTAGGGGGTTAGCTCTTACCTGTCATCCTCTGGAGTCTTGGAATTTTAAAGGCAAATTTGGGGCATCCCTGACAGGCTGGAATGTTAAAGTCTTTGGTCATCCAGGTTGACATCACAAATATCTTTTTGCTTTTTTTAATGTTTATTTGTTTTTTTGAGAGAGAGAGTGAGAAACAGTGTGAGCAGGGGAGGGGCAGAGAGAGGGAGACACAGAATATGAAGCAGGCTCCAGGCTCTGAGCCGTCAGCACCAAACCTGATGTGGGGCTCAAACTCACACACTGTGAGATCATGACCTGAGCCAAAGTTAGATGCTTAACTGAGTGAGCCACCCAGACGCCCCATGGGATAGGATTAGATTACCAAGCCAAGCCAAGCCTGAGAGTTTTGAATTGGTGAGGAGTCACTTGGGATTTCTGAATAGGAAGAAAGTACAGGTAAAAACAGTACATAAGGAAGATTCAGCTGGCTAAAACATGATAAGGGAGGAGAAAACACTGAAATAACGGGAACACAATGATGATGGAAGGGGAGGAGGGAGGCAGTATCCTCCATTTCACAGATGAATAAACCAAGGCTCGTAAGATAAATAATTGACTTCGAATCACACAACAAATAAACCTTGAGCCAGGTCTGCCTGGCTTTTGTCCTTCCCATGATTTTACACCATACGCCTCAACATGGGCATGGTGTAACAATGAAGGCAAGAGTGGAGAAGAGTGTGATTGGGCAAGACTTAGTGACTGACCTGGAGGGATGGGGCAGAAAGTGACCCTCAGGTTTGGAGCTGGGGTAGTGAGAGGTTGCTGGGTTTGTTAAGAGTGACATTATAATCAGAAGGAAGATGATGTGTTAATCCTTAGATACTCAGTTTCATCCGTCTGTCTGTTTGTAAATTGGAAAGTAATGCCCAGAGGAATTAAGTGACATGCTCAAGATGACACATCTAGATGTTATGAGTCTGAACTTGGACAAACAACATTTCCTGTTTTCTTGAGTAAGGTGATGGTAGAACATATGAGAAGCATTGCCCAGAACAAATAAATATAACAAATGTCCAGTTTGATAGCCCAAAGCACAGAGAGAGGTAACTTACAGCAGGCTCCAACAGAAGGTTCTAAAGAGAATTGGATTTAATATATTGTAATTATAGTCTCCTCACCATCTGCATGCCTTACTCCCCAGTAGGCTGTCACTCTTTGAAGCCTGGGATCGTCTTTTCTCGTAATCTCCAAGCCTGGCAAATTATAACTGCTCAAAAAATGCTTTGTGAATTAATTAATGGTAAATTAAGAAGCCTGTAATTTAGCTAGTGCTTGGTTATTATCTGTTACTATTAGGGATGTCTCTTCCTTCCTCCTTCCCAGCTGCAGCAAAAGTCTTATGACTGACCTGGCAGAAGAACCCACAGCCGTGTTATCCACTGTCCTGTCTGGAGCTCCTCTGGGGAGGCTGAGCTATGGGCAAGGGTTTTGATGAGGTAGAATATGGCTGAGCACCCATAGCTGGACATGGAAAACACCAAGACTGTGGCGGTCAGGACTGAGTAACTGCTTTGCTGCAATTTAGAAGTGGTAGATTTTCACACCATTAATGTATCTGTAAAATATCTATAACATGATATATTATGACCATCATGTAATATATATGAGTTATGAACACAGCAACCATTAATTTATGGTGAACAAATTAAGTCTTGACTCACCACTTCAGAAAGGTTGTTAATTCTGTGAAGAAATTTAATCTTTCTTGACACTAGTTAATTTCTCTTGAAATAGATGCTGCAAAAGAATTAAGTTTCCTGTTATTTTGAATCAAGATAGAGGTTTACAGGTTTTGAAAACTGAAAGAGACTATTAAACTCATGCTATAATTCTGTAGAAAAGTAAATGAAAGTCAAAAGAAGTTAGAGACGAATTCAGTCCTTCTGCTTCTTCTCTCTGTTCCCACTTGATTATGGTCACTAGTTTTTCCTCTTATGTTTGATGAAGAAGCACCTTTTCTTCATTTTTTCTTTACTTTTGGCTTAATTTTCTATAAGAGATTTAAATAGCCCCTTCTTGTGTTTTTCTGCATTTCTAAACAGCAGCATTTCATTATGGATTTTTAAAAATTTACAGTGTGTTAATGTGGGTCTTTTTTAATCTTGTTTTTATTTTCTGTTAAACAATAAGATTGTAAACTTCTGGTTTCCCATAATATTTAATTGGCAAAAGTTCTGAAGAAAGTACGATCGGTTTATAGGCAGAGTGATGTACCCTAGCATGAGGTTAACATTTCATTTAGTGGGTGTCTTACTAGTTCTATTTAAGAGTATTGTTATTGGGCCAAGATGGAGTAAGTTCACTGTAGTCTCTCTCCCACTGAGACTAAAACCTGAACAAACTACTCAAGTGCCTGAGAACTCTGAAAAGTAAATTATAGCAAGCCGACTGGGGAGAGAAGACAAAACGTTAACAACCACCATGGTAAAGATGAACACTCTTGAAACAAATGGAAAGATATAGATTCTTAGCAGAGAAATAGAAACTACTAAAAAGGACTAAATGGAGATTTTAGAACTAAAAAAGTATGATATCAATATTAAAAAAAAATCACTCAGTAGATGGGCTCAGTAAAATATAGATGACACAGGAAAGAATCAGTGAACTTGAACATAAGTCAATAGAAATTATCCAGTCTAAAGAACAAAGGAAAAACATGAAGGGAAATAAATGAATAAAACCTTAGGGATACAAACTTCTACTTACAAATAAGTCCTGGGGATATAACATACAGCACAGTGACTATGGTTAATAATACTATGTTGTATATTTGAAAGTTGCTAAGAGAGTAAATCTTAAAACTTCTCATTAGAAGAGAAAAAATTTGTAACTCAATGTGGTAATAGATGTTAACTAAACTTATTGTGGTGATCATTTTGCAATATATACATAAATCCTGTTGTTGATGTTAAATGTCAATTGTACCTCAAAAAAAAAAAAAAAGCACATAGAGTCAGGGACCTCGGAGACAAGAACAAAAGGTCTAACGTTTAGACTTTGGAGAAAGGAGAAGGGTAAGGAGTAAGACATTGGTGAAGAAAACAGTCTTGAAAAAATAATAACTGAAAACTTCTCAAATTGGGCAAAAGCTACTAATTTACAAATTCAAGATACTCACCAAACTCCAAGCCGTGTCAGCTCAAAGATATACCATACATATAATGAAACTGCTGAAAACTAAAACACACAAAAAAACAAAACAAAACAAAAAAACCTCAAAAGCAGCAAGAATAGAAAGACACAGTACGATAGGGAAACAGTTTCAGTATCTGGGATTTCTTACCAGCAAATGTGGAGGCTACAAGGCAGAGTTTAAGAGTTAAGGCAAAATAAAAACACCCTTAGATGAAGGAAAATTAAAATGTTAAAAACGGTTCTTGAAGCTGAAGGGAAATGATACCACAGGAAACTTAGAACATCAGGATTAAAAAAAAGCAACAAAAATGGTAAATATCCAGATAAATATAATAGACTCTTTTTTCTCTGTAAGTTCTTTAATATGTGTATGACTGTTGGAAGCAAAAATTATAACCTCATGGGGGGATGGTTGTTACATGTAGATGTAATACATATGGTAACTATAATATAAAAGGAGAAGGATAAAGGACTTCTTTGGTTTTAGGTTTGCATATTTTACTTGAAATAGTAAAATATTATTTCTAAGTAGGCTGAAAAGTTAGATGTCTATTTGTTAAGCCCTAGAGCAACTAATGAACAAATACTAAGAGATACAGCAGAAGATGTGGATAAAACGGAGTCATATAATCCAAAGGTCAGGAAAGGGAGGAACAAAGTAACCAAAAACAAAACAGGAAACAGAAAATTAATAAAGCAGTGTCCCTAGTTCCAACTATATTGATAATATATTAACTGTAAGTGATCTAAACAGATAAAAGACACAGATTGTCAGATAGAATGAAAAACAAGACCAAACCATATGCTGCTTTTGAGATCTTTAAATATAAAGATACAGATTAAAAATGAAAGGATATAGGGGCACCTGGGTGGCACAGTCGGTTAAGCATCCAACTTCAGCCAGGTCACGATCTCGCAGTCCGTGAGTTCGAGCCCCGCGTCTGGCTCTGGGCTGATGGCTCAGAGCCTGGAGCCTGTTTCCGATTATGTGTCTCCCTCTCTCTCTGCCCCTCCCCCGTTCATGCTCTGTCTCTCTCTGTCCCAAAAATAAATAAACGTTGAAAAAAAAATTTTTTTTTAAATAAATAAAAAAAAAAATGAAAGGATATACAAACATAGATGCAAAAATCCTCAAAAAAATATCAGCAAATTGAATCCAAAAGTGTATAAAAAGAATTGTATACCATGACCAATTAGAATTTATCCCAAATGTGCAAGGCTGGTTCAACATTTGAAAATTCATCAATGTAATCCATTCTATCAATGAACTAAAAAAGAAAAATCGCATGGTCATATCAGTAGACAGAAAAGCCATTAAGCAAATCACCATTCATGATAAAAACTCAGTAAACTAGGAATGGAAGAGAAGTTTTAAAGAGTATTTTTAAAAAATCCACAGCTAAGGGGCACCTGGGTGATTCAGTTGAGTGTCCGACTTGGCTCAGGTCATGATCTTGCGGTTCATGAGTTCGAACCCCACAACAGTCTCACTGCTGTCAACCTGCCAGTGCAGAGTCTGCTTCTGATTGATCTTCTGTCTCCCTCTCTCTCTAGCCCTCCCCATCTTGAGCTGTCCCCAAAATAAATAAATACTAAAACAAAAACAAAAACCAACAGCTAACATCATACTTTATTGTGAGAAACTAGAAACTTTCCCGCTAGAATCAGGTATAAAGCAAGGATGTCTCCTCTTACTACTCCTTTTTAACATCATACTGGAAGCCCTTGCTTATCCTGTAAGGCAAGAAAAAGAAATTAGAAGCATACAGATTTGGAAGGAAGACCTAAAACTGTCTTTGTTCACAGGTAACATCACTTATGTAGACAATCTGAAACAACTAACCAAAAAAGTGGAACAAATGTTAGCAAGGTTGCAGGATACAAAGTTCATGCGCAAAAGACCATTCATTGCCTTCCTATATACCAACAATAAACAAGTGGAACTTGAAATTTCAAACACAGTACCATTTACATTTAAACCCCCCCAAAATGAAATACTTAGGTATAAACCTAACAAAATATGTATAACACCTGTATAAGGAAAACTACAAAACTGGTGAATGAAATCTAAGAAAAACTAAATAAATGAAGAGATAGTCCATGTTCATGGGTAGGAAGACTCAATATTGTCAAGTTGTGAGTTTTTCCCAACTTGATCTATAAATTCAATGCAATCCCAGTCTAAAGTCCCAAGAAGTTATTTTATGGATGTCAGCAAATTGATTCCAAAAGTCATTTGGAGAAGCAAAAGACCCAGAATAGCCAACACTATCTTGAAGGAGAAGAACAAAGTTGAAGGACTGATGCTACCTGACTTAACGACTTACTGTAAAGCTATATAATCAACAATGTGTGGTATTGGTAAAAGAAAAGACAGATCATTGGGGGAAAAAAGCCCAGAAGCAGACCCACATAAATACAATCAGCTGATTTTTGACCAAGAAAGAGAGACAATATAATGAAGCAGAGATAATCTCTTCAACAAATTGTGCTGGACCAACTGGACATCCACGTGCAGAAAAAGTTAATCTAGATACAGACCTTACAGCCTTCACCAAAATTAACTGAAAATGGATCATAGACCTAAATGTAGAACACAAAACTGTGAAACTCCTGGAAGATAACATAGGAGAAAACCTCGATGACCTTGGCATTTTTATGCCTTTTTAGATATAATCCCCAAAATACAATCCATGAAAGAAATAAGAAAAAATAATTAATAAAAATAATTTAATAAGACTTCATTAAAATTAAAAACTTTTGCTCTGTGAAAGACAGTATCAAGAAAACTAGAAGAAACATCACACGGGGCGCCTGGGTGGCTCAGTCGGTTGGGTGTCTGACTTCAGCCCAGGTTATGATCTCACGGTTCATGGGTTCGAGCCCCGCGTCAGGCTCTGTGCTGACAGCTCAGAGCCTGGAGCCTGCTTTGAATTCTGTGTCTCCCTCTCTCTCTCTCTGCCCCTTCCCTACTCACACTGTCTCTCTCTGCCTCTCAAAAATAAATAAACATTGAAAAAAAATTTAGAAGAAACATCACAGACTGAGAGAAAATACCTGTGAAAGACATCTGATAAATGGACTATTATCCAAAATATACAAAAACTCTTAAGACTCAGCACTAAGAAAACCAACATAAAAATGAGCCAAAGACCTTACAGACACCCTACCAAAGAAGAGATATGGATGGCAAACGAGCTTGTGAAAAGTAGCTTCATGTCATATGTCATCATGGAAATGGCAAAGCACCAGTGAGGTACCACTACACATCTATTAGAGTGGCCAAAATCTGGAACACTGACACCACCAAATGCTAGCAAGGACATGAAATAGCAGGAGCTCTCATAAATTGCTTTAGAATACAAAATGGTACAAAAAGAAAAAAAAACAAAAAACAAAACAATACAAAATGGTACAGCCAGCGACTCTAGAAGACAGTTTGGTGGTTTCTTACGAAACTAAACCTGCTCCTACCATATGATTCAGCCATCGCTAAATTTTACCCAAAGCAGTCAAAACCTCATGTCCGCACAAAAACCTGCACAAGGATCTTTATAGCAGCTTTATTCTCAATAGCACAATTTGGAAGCAACAGGATGCCTTTCAGTAGGTGAATGGATAAACTGGTACATCCAGACAAGGGAATCTTGTTCAGTGCTTAAAAGAAGTGAGTTGTCAAGCCATGAAAAGACATGGAAGAATCTTAAATGCATATTACTAAGTGAAAGAACCCAATTTGAAAAGGCTACATACTGAATGATTACAATTATGTGACATTCTGGAAAAGACAAAACTATGGAGACAATAAAAAGATGAGTGGTGCTGCAGGGGCAGGGGTTGTAGTGGGAGATGAATAATGATGGATACATATCATACGTTTGTCTGAATCCATAAAGTGTACAGCAGGAAGAGTGAACATTGAGATAAACTGGATTTTGGATGAGTATAATGTGTCAATATAAATGATAAAAAAATGAGCCATTCTGGTGAGTGATGTTGATAAGGGGAAAGGTTATGCAAGTATGAGTGAGGGGCATATAGGTAATCTCTGTATCTTCCTCTCAGTTTTGTTTTAAACCTAAAACTGCTCTAAAAAATTAAAATCTTTTAAAACATTAAAAAAAAAAAGATAGGAAAAGGTACCATGCAAACACTAATCAAAAGCTGAATTGGCTGTATGAATATTAGACTAGGTAGATTTCAGAACAGAAAATCTCAAGGGAAAAGGAAGACACTGTGTAATTATAAAAGGGTTAATTCATCAAAAAGATATAGGAATCCTAAATGTATATATATCTAGAAACAGAACGTCAAAATCTATGAAGCAAAAACTGATAGAACTGAAAGGAGAAATTCACAATTATCCTTGGAAACTTCAACATTCTTCCTGTCAGTACTCCATCAAACAAGTAGACAGTAAATCATCCAAAGATAACAGAAGATCTGAATACTATCAACTAACTGGACCTAATTGACATTTACAGAGTGATCCCTCGAACACCAGCTGAATACTGTATGTTTTTCAAATGCACCTGGAACATTCACTAAGATCGACCATATTCTGGGCTATCGTAGAAACCCTGCCCAATTGAAAGAATGCTCCTGTCTTTAACAGAATTAAACTAGAAATCAATGACAGAAAGATGTGAGAAATCCCCAAATATTAGGAAATCAAACAATATGTTTCTGAGTAATCCGTGGGTCAAAGAGGAAGTCTTCAAAAAAATTGCAAAATATTTTCAACTAAAATGAAAACACAACAGTGGTTGGCCAGGGGTACAGTGTGGGGAGAGGGTTTGACTACAGAGGGGGAGCACAAGGGAATTTTGAGGGGAGGATAATGGAATTTTTCTGTATTTGTTATGGTGGTTGTTAGAGTATTATGCGTTTATCAAAACTCAGAACTGGTAACCAAAGAAATTTCACTACATGTAAATTTTAAAATATTGTTAAGAATTTAAGTGCCGAGTCAGCAGAGCATGTGACTCTTGATCTCGGGCTCGTGAGTTCATGCTCCATGTTGGGGGTAGAGATTACTTAAAAATAAGATCTTTGAAAAGAAAAAAAGAATTTATGTCTCTTTTTAATGGAGTGCAGTTATTTTTAGTGATATGTTTGGATGAGTTACATGTCACAAGGCTGCTGAGTATGGGAAGTTACATTGTTTTTTAGACATAGGTGTGACTCACAAGTAGTCACTTTTTGGTTTGGATCTTTAAGGTATAAGAACATGTCTAGAAACTGATTCTAAAGTGGTTGTTGTGAAATTAAAAAGGAAGAAACTATAGTATAAAGTTAACATGAGCTATGCTGTTTTAGATCCAAATATATGTACATTTTTTCAAGAAAACTATGCTTATTGGAAAAAATCCATATTGCTTGACATTAGTTGAGCTGAAAAAAGTGAATTTTGCAAACAGTTGCTGTCAATTAAGTATAGATTAAGTATAGAAAGACATTGCACTATGTGAGAAAACAACAGGCTGGTAGCAGTTTTGGAATAATGATCTTCCAGTCTTTAATTTCTTTGAGTAATGTTATATTGTTTTTGAGTATAAATTTTATACTTCTTCTATTGAGTGTATTCCTAACTATCATTCTTTTTGATCTTACTGTAAAAGGAACTGTTTCCTTAATTTCACTTTCAGTTCATTGCAAATGTATAGAAATACAATTGATATCTGCATATGGCCTTCTATCCTGCAACGTTACTGAAGTTATTTATTCTAATTTTAATTGAACTCCTTAGGTTTTTGCTTTGATTTGTTTTGAAATATGTAAGAGCATGTCTGCAGATGAAGGTAGATTTGCTTCTTCTTTTCCAATCTGGATACCTTTTATTTCATTTTTTACCCTAATTGCCCTTGCTAGAACCTCCAATAAAATATTGAATAGAAACAGCGAGAGGAAGCATCCTTATGTTGTCTCAGGGGAAAAACCTCCAGTCTTTTGTCATTAAGTATGTTAATTGTGGGTTGTTTTGTTTTGTTTTGTTTTGTTTTGTTTTTACATGCTTTATCAGGGTGAAGAAGTTCCCTTCTATTCCGAATTTGTTGAGAATTTTTATTGTGAAAGGATGTTATTACATTTTGTCAAATGCTTTTGCTTTTTCTACATTTAGTGAAGTTGATCATGTGATAGTTTGTAAATCTTTTATTTAGGAATAAATCCAATTTAGGCTTGAAGTTTAAAAAAATGGATATTGGCTCCCTTTTTGACTATGAAAAAGTTCTTATCTATGGGTATAATATGGTCTTATTGCGGTGTTCAAAACTGTCGTCTGGATTTGCTTCCTTTCCCTGCCTCCCTCAAGTCCTCCCACCTCCGTTCGCTTAGTGGGTGAGTCACGTTTAGGTCCCGTGTGGTGGCAGAATGACTGCTGACAGCTCCAGGCAAACATCTTCAAGACCAGAGCAAAAAGAGGCAGTCTCCATTTCTTTCCATCTGTCTCCAGACCCAGCAGAAGTCTCAGGTTTATTTATCTCTGTTTGGGTCACTTGCCTGTCGCGGAGTGTATCATTGAGGACAGGGAACGTGAAGCTCCATTTAAGCCTGAATCACATGCCCCACATAGAGCCAGTCAGCCCCACCCAAACTACATGGATAGAGTGTGGAGGAGGAGAATTTCAGTAACAGAGGTGTTAAGGGTGGATGCCAGGTTGCCAAAAATAAATGTCCACTATACCTTTTATAGTGAAATAATCCAGGATAATGCAAAGTATGTGAAATTGGCATTTAAATACTTCTATTTCCTGACCCCATCCCTGGCAGAGGTAACTTATATAAGCTAAAACTTTTCTTTGCTCATTGAAATCTCTTGTCTAATCCCTGCAAGCAGAGAGTTTGGCTGACACCACATTCCATCTCCAACAGAGAATGGCCAAAAAAAGGGGGGGATGGGAAAGTGGGGTTGGACCGGAAGATTAATCCAATGGTAATCTAAGGGAGTGGGGACTGGTTACACCCACAGTTTTCATCTGCTGTTTTGTTACCTTGAATATTTGATCATTTCCAAGTGTATTAGCAAGGGTTCTTTAGAAAAACAGGTCCAATAGTATATACAATTGTATATGTATTATATACATATATGTATGTACTTGTAATATATGAAGGGATTTATTGTAAGAATTGCCTCATGCAGTTATGGAGACCGGTCCCATGATCTGCTGTCAGTAGGCTGGAGAACCAAGAAAGCTGGTGATGCAATTCGATCTGAGTTCAAGGGCCTGAGAGGGAGATGGATGGTATTAAGTCCTGATGTGAGTCCACAGTCCCCAGGGCACCAGTGTCCCAGGGCAGGAGAAGGTGGATGTCTCATCAAGAAGAGAGAGCAAATTCTCCATTCCTCTGCCTTTTTGTTCTACTCAGGCCCTCAGTGGATTGGATGGTACTCACCTGCATTGGTGAGGGGAGTCTTTACTCAGTCTACCGACTCAAATGCTAATCTCTGCCAGAGACACCCTCAAAGACAAACTTAGAAATAGTGTTTTACCAGCTATCTGGGCATCCCTTAGACTATCAAGCTGAAACATCAATCAAAGTAACTGCAGATTAATTTAAAACAGGAAGTGGATTAATGGCCTCTTCATTCTTGCCGCTTTTCTCATACAGTTATTTCTGAGCTGTAACTGAGCTTTCTGGGAAATGGACCTCGTGAAAGAGCAGTGCATCCCAGTCCTTCTCTGGACTGTCCATCGCTCTGCCGGTAAATTTCATATAATGGGACTGAGACTTCTGTGGTCTCTTAATGTGCCTTCTGAGATTCTAGTAACTTTATGATTTAAAGAAAAGGTTTTTTTGGTCATGGTTTTTATAGTTACAGACTACAGGATAAAATAACGATATATAGAACTTCCCCTAGTACAATTATAACTTCTAGGTAAATATAGAACATGTTACAGGGAAGGTGCTGTTTCAGTTGCTATTACAGTTCACCAGCAACTTTTAAAACCTAACTGCAGCTGTGCCGTGTGTGTGTGTGTGTGTGTGTGTGTGTGTGTGTGTGTGTGTGTGTTGAGGGAG
This sequence comes from Herpailurus yagouaroundi, assembly GCF_014898765.1. NCBI lineage: Eukaryota > Metazoa > Chordata > Mammalia > Carnivora > Felidae > Herpailurus > Herpailurus yagouaroundi. Next base: position 41,522,083 of record NW_024412391.1, on the reverse strand, counting down.
AGGAGGAGCTCTTTAACTTTTTTCAGACTACTATAAGCTAAACCTAGTTTAGTGCCACAGTTTTTCGATTTGTAGACATTATTCCACATTTCAGTAGCTGAAATCAGGAAGCAGAAGCAGCGCCATGTCATTGATTAATGGCCAGGTATTTTTTGTGTGTGTGTTGAACAAAATAATGGTAAGTCTTAAAATTAATGGTGTGTGATGATTAATTTTTTTGTTATTATTATTTTTTTGATTTAAATCCAAGTTAGTTAACATATGATGTGATGACTAATTTTATGTGTCAGTGTGCCTGGGCCATGAGGTGCCTGGCCATGTGGCTAAACATCTTTCTGGGTGTGTCTGTGAGCGTGTTTCTAGACGAGATTGACGTTTGAATTGGTGGACTGAGTATATTGCCTTCCCCAATATGAGTGGGTCTCATCTGATCAATCAATGACCTAAATAGAATAAAAAGGCCAAGAAAGAGGAAATTCCTCCTGCCTGAGCTGCAACATTGGTCTTTTCCTGCTTTCTGACCTGGATGGAACCACAGCTCTTCTTGGGTCTCAAGCCTCTTGGTTTGTGTGAATCAGTCATCGGACATCTGTACCTAAGCAGCCCCTAGGGCTCTGCTCAAAGCTTTTCCTGGCCTTCTCTCTGTCTGCCTCAGCCCCAGAAGAGTGTCATGAGAAAAATGTATCCCTAAAGGGCTATAACATTTCAGAGAAAAAAATATGTGTATATCTGACTGAGGAGACTGACAAGGCTTATGCAGAAATAGTCAGAGATGACATTTTAGAAAAAAGATCCAACTCAGGCAAAAGCCCAGAAGCAGGAAGATAGCAAATAATTTTGGTTGCCTAGAATATAAATTTGTAAGAAGACTAGATAAGATGTATATTTCAACCAAATATGGTTTGTCCCCTGAAATTCTCCAAAGTAAAAGTTGTTAAGCCCTTGAATGTTTTAAGATTATTTCATTACAGTGGATCAATGCTAAGTAATAAGTCAAAGTTACCTTCTCCTAGGGCTCATACGCCCCCACACAGGCTTATTTGCACTCTGTAACTCTCTATGATGTTGAAAGGGCTGCAGGACACAGGTATAAGAGCACCTGGCCCTGGGGGCCCCAACAGACCAGGATCTGCCATTCCCTGCTGACAAAATCCAAAGACAGAGAGATGAGTAGTGGTGACACAAGAAAGGAATTTATTTCAGTGAGGCCCACACCGGCAAGACAGTGGACTGGTATCTCAAAGACTGTTTCCATTGTGCTGAAAATACTTGTGGGTTTATTATGTAAGGAAAATGTGGGGGAAGGGTCGGTGGGTACCAGTGCTGGGCAGTAAAGGTCAGGTCAGGCACTATCTTGGGGTCAATCGTGCAGGGTCTTGCTGGAGTCAGGGCAGTAGTTAATTGCTTGAGGGAGTAGTTTCAGTTCCCATCACTGGAGGCTTTGCCTGTGGGGTCTTTTGCCTGAGTTAAGAGAGATAAGCTGGAAAGAACTTAATCAGAAAGTACAGACTGAGCTCAAAATGGAGGTGGTTGAAGTCATGATTACAGAGCAATGTAATCTTTTGCCTTATTTCTAAGTTCAGGATAATTGTTCTTAACCAGAAGAGAGAAGAGCAAGTATATGAAAACGATAACGTTCATGGGGCACCTGGGTGTTCAGTGGGTTAGGCATCCGACTTCGGCTCAGGTCATGATCTCGTGGTCCATGGATTCAAGCCCCCGCATTGGGCTGTGTGCTAACAGCTCAGAGCCTGAAGCCTGCTTGTGCTCTGCCTATATCTCTCTCAAAAATAAACACTAAAACAAACAAATAAATAAAAAGAAAATGTTCAGGAAACAATCTATTACCTTAAAAAAAATTAAAAATCAGGGGCACCTGGTTGGTTCAGTCAGTTGAGTGTCTGACTTTGACGTCGGCTCAGGTCATGATCTCACAGTTCGTGGGTTCGAGCCCCATATCAGGCTCTCTGCTGACACCTCAGAGCCTGGAGCCTGCTTCGGATTCTGTGTCTCCCTCTCTCTCTGCCCTCCCCCACTCCCACTCTGTCTCTCTCTCTCTCTCTCTCTCTCTCTCTCTTTCAAAAATAAATATTAAAAGAAAATTAAAAATCAAAGATTAATAGTACTACATTAAAGGAAAAAGGAATAAAAATCATCAGTAATCCTATTAACTATCATCAGAATCATCACTATATTCCTGGTCCTTGCAGACTTCTATACATTATGTGACTAAAAATATATGCCCCTATGGGTGTTTGTTTCTAATTTTAAAAATGAGATCACGCATACTGGTATTTTCTAACCTACTTCTTTCCCTTAGACTTTCCCCTGGAATTTAAGCTCCTCAGAGCTGGGACCCAGCTTCCTTTATCAGGTCCCGCTCCTGTGTCCTGAGAGGCACCTCACATGTAGGCCATAATTGAGACCTGCTCTTGCTTCTGTTTTCAGGTTGGCAGCCTCGATGGTTCCTTCTCTGTGGGGGGATATTATCCTATTATGATTCTCCTGAAGATGCCTGGAAAGGTTGCAAAGGGAGCATCCAGATGGCGGTCTGTGAAATTCAAGGTGAGAAACCAAGGCATTTCTAAGTTTTCTTTTTCTTTCTGTCTCCCCCACAAAATAAAAAAAGGACTGGCCTCTGCGTGCCTTTCTCTGCTATTCCTGTAGTACAGAGATACATAGTGTTATGTCCCAAAAGAAAGCCTTACAAATAAGACCTAAAACTGCAGACAATTTTTACAGGGAGGTTGTTTAAAATGTATCAAAATAAATGAGAGCAACGCGCTTCACCACACATCTAGTGCTCATTCTTGATTCACTTGCTCACCTGAAGCCAGGGACTCTTTGCAAAGTTTATGCAAGTCTTTTTACTGCAGCATCAAACACTTCTGTGTGTAAATCAGGACACACACACACACACCTTCTCACTGCCACCACATTACTTAAAACAAGCAAACGCATAAAGACCTGCAAATAGCCTTTACTTCTTGGTTTGGAGACATCTTGAGACATGCTGAGAAGATGAGGCTTCAAAACAGATTAGAAGGATATTTTGGGGTGAGGTAGGGGGTGAAGGAGAGTGTGGTTTGCTTATTTCTTCTCCTGAAGGTCTCCGAGGCAATTCTCACACTTTTGATCTAACTTGTGAAGGACAGTAGAAAAGGAAAAATAGTGTGTTCTTGATTGCTTTCCAATAAACCCAAGAAGGTACAGAGGCACACCCTTACTTACAGGCATGCAAGCCTTTCTGGCCTCAGAGCAGCATACTGTATACACACAAGCCAAAAGAGAGATTCTATCTCTATTATGATAAGGAGAATTGAGTACTTCTTTTTTAGTCTTGGTGATACCTTGGAGCCAGCCAAGGTTTTTCCTTTTCATCAGCAGAGGCACCTAGAAAGAGATAAATAAACAGGGGAGATGGTAAGGGCTGGCATCCCCCCTTGGACGAAGCCTTTAATGACTGGCACCAGTTGAGCTCAGGAATTTGGGTAGGGTAGGGCACCAGATAGAGCTCTTCTAAGTTTCTTTTATCTTCAATTTGTTTTTCATGTTTGAGAGAGAGAGGCAGAGCACGAGCGGGGTAGGGACAGAGCCAGAGAGGAACACAGAATCCGAAGCAGGCTGTAGACTCTGAGCTGTCAGCACAGAGCCCGACGTGGGGTCAGATCATGACCTGAGCCAAAGTCGGATGCCCAACGGACTGAGCCACCCAGGCACCCTAGCTCTTCTAAGCTTCTGACCTCCCTCTGCCTGCTGTCAGTTCATTCTGTAGATAACACGCGCATGGACCTGATAATCCCTGGGGAGCAGTATTTCTACCTGAAGGCCAGAAGCGTGGCTGAGAGACAGCGGTGGCTGGTAGCCCTGGGGTCAGCCAAGGCTTGCCTAACAGACAGTAGGACCCAGAAGGAAAAAGGCAAGTATCGATTGTTCTGTGGTCTGGGAAGCTTGGGAATCACCCACTGGCATCTCTGGGTTCCCATATTTGTATCTTGCCTCTGACCACCTAGCCAGCTTTTTATATCCTGCAAAGGCCATATACATCTGGAATTTAAACCACAGTCTGTATCTAACTCCTCTCTCTTGGCATCTCATAGTAGAAAGAGTACAGGCGTTGGAGCCAGATACAGCTGGATTCAAATCATGGCTTTTTAGGTACTGGCCTTCGGCCTTGGCATAGGTCACTTAATCTCTCTGACTCTCAGCTTCCTCTTATTTTAAAAAGATGTAAAAGTCTACATTAGGAGGATTGCCGTAGGATTCATCATTATACTAAACTGTCTAGGACCCAGTCTGGCACAGAGTTGACCTTTGGTAAAGAATAGCTGAGCCTTGGATCAGGGCACTTTCTGCAGTAGGACCCCACTTTCCCCTCCCTTTCCCTGGGGTGGGATGGATACTCATTGCCAGGTTGCTGCTGCTTAATGCTCATTAACTTGACATCGTTGTCTCCTGAGAACCATGGCACAGCTTTCTATGTGGACTATGGGAAGAGTGCCTCAGCCCTAACCACCACCTTCCCAGCCCCCCCCCCCCCCATATATATGCACCTAGAGAGATAGGCGGGAGATGAGGCCTCTTTCTCATGACAGGTGTGGCAGATATGCTTGACTCTTCAAGTAGACACAGTAAAATGGCCTCTTCCTTGGTTGTTTTTTAATGCTAACTCAGGAGCAAATTCTAGACACTGTCAGCTTTGACTCAGATCGGGTTGTAACATGCAGCTTTTTCATGGGACAAAAAACAGAAGTGATAATGACTAGCTGAGCCCTCAGTGAGGGAGCAGCTGGAGCACTGTGCTAATGAGGTCTCAGCAGGTGCACAGAGGGTGTCATTAGCTTTGACAGGTGGCATGCTGAACCAGTTCTGTGAATTAACAAGCCATCTTATTAGTGGTAATTGCCCGTTACAGAACAGTTTCCCAGTTTTGAGCACTGTTAGCAGGTAGATAGCTATGACCCCATTTTACAGATTGGGAAAACTGTAGCAAATACCAAAATTCTGAACCATTGACTGTTTGCTCCCGGTTCTGACATTAAGGGAGAAAAAGTATGCTGTGTCCTTCTTCCTGTACTGGTGATCATTCAGTACCTTGGCCCCAAAAATAATATAGATTACAAAAGACCAGAAATCTCTTTATTCTGTTTTTCTTGCCCTCATATCTTCACTCACATCTTATCTATAACCCATACCATAAACATCTGACTTTAGATATAGGTTATATATTCCACTCCATGGTATGCTAACTAGTAAATTATTTATTTATCCTGATAATTACATTATTATCATTTTATTATTTAGAGTTTGCTGAAAACACTGAAAACTTGAAAACCAAAATGTCGGAACTAAGACTCTACTGTGACCTCCTCGTTCAGCAAGTAGATAAAACAAAAGAAGTGACCGCAATTGGTGTGTCCAATTCTGAGGTAAAATATTACTTGTCTTAGACACATGAAAAATAGTGCCAGATGTTGCTTACAGGTAATGCTTACTCTCACACAATCCCTGACTGTTTTGGAATTTACTATTTTTCTGGAGGAAAAAGTAACAAAATTCAAGAGAGAAGAAATGTGCATTTTTGGGATACCAAAAAATGCATTTCAGCTTATGGAGGCATATAGTTTTCCTTCACAGAATGAATTCAGGATTAGTTGATACCCTTTGGAACCTTTAACATTGCTGCTGGTGTACTAAAATATGCTTCTGCCCATTTGCATCACTTTTTAAAATACAGCCTTACCTGTCTAGCACAGCTACTTCTGTAGGTGTGGCAACTAACGTGCCAGCATCATGTTTTTCAGTAATGTGTATCTGTCACCTTTGATAAGACTAACAAGATTTTATTTTATTTTATTTATTTTATTTTTATTTTATTTTATTATTTTATTTTATTTTATTATTTTATTTTATTTTATTTTACATAAGCTCTATACACAACATGGGGCTTGAACTCATGACCCGGAGATCAAGAGTTGCATGCTCTACTGACTAAGCTAGCCAGGCACCCCTGTAACAGGATTTTATTGGTGAAATAGTAATTGTTGCTTTAGTACAGACTAGTGCTTTCAGAGATGGAGACACAGCTTTCTTTTCCATCCATTTTCAGTAAGGATTGTGATTTTTAATGTTTATTAATAAAACTGTCATTCATTCAGCCTAAAAAATATATTAGAAGACCTGTCTGGTGTTGGGTATTGAATGGCTCACACTACCCCCAGAGGGTCTCTGTTCTACTCTCAGAGTAATTATAATCTAAACAGCAGTGCCTACAAAATGAAGAACCTGCGGATTCTAATTAATGGTTTTAGTAGAAGAATATTATGTTACTAGTGGTATGTGTGCTTTCAGTGTTTCTAAAGAAGGGTGATTTAACTCATTTTCATTCACTTCCTTTTGGGTTCTCCAATCCATTCAGCAACTGCCTGTTGTGTACCAGACGCTGTGCTGGGGGAGGGGAGAAGAGGGATACCAAAAGAACATTTCAGTCCTGCTCTTGGGGTGTTTATAGGTCAGAGCAGTGATTCTCAGCCCAGAGCAATTTTGCCCCGCGGGAGACATTTTTGGTTGTCACAACTGAAAGAGTGCTATTGGCATCCACCGTATAGAGGCTAGGGTGCTGCTTAACATCCTGCCGTGAGCAGGAGAGCTCTCCCCCTTCTTCCCCCACTACAAAAATGAGCCAGCCCCTCATGTCAGTCGCACCAAGGTGGGGAAGCCCTCCTGATCTAATGGGAAGGAAAAATGTGAACATAACAATTTTTAATTCAAGGGTGCCTTGGGAACTTGCTCATGAAACCATGGTTGTGATACTGTGATTTATAATAAAAAATATATATTTGGTCTTCATAAGAAGTATGTATTTGGCAGAGATCCTAAAACCCTTGAAATTTCCTGTGATGAGAATGATTAAGTTGTCTTTTGTTGTGTTGAGGAGACTTCTCTTAAAGTGCCTAAGCCAGAGGCCTGGTTGACCTAGGACCCAACCATGTGATTAGAGGGTTAGAACATTCAGACCCACTCACCCACCCCCATCCTCATCTCCTGGGAAGGAGGAGGGGCTGAAGATTGAGTTTAATCCCAAGTGGCCAGTGATTTCATCAATATTCTATGAAATGAAGTTTCCATAACCCCAAGAACAGGGTCCAGAGAGCCCCTGAGTTGGTGAACACATGAAGGTTCAGTGAAAGTGATCAGAGAGCGTGGAAGTTCTGAGCCTGTTCCCAGGTCTGTGTTGTATCCTTTTCTAATAAACTGGCAATCTAGTGAGTAAAATGTTTCTCTGAGATCTGTAAGCAGCTCTAGCAAATTAGTCAACTGAAAGGAGGGGGTTGGAACCTCCAGTCTGTAGCAGGTCAGTCAGAAGCACAGGGGACAAGCCGGACTTGACATTGGTGTCTAAAGTGAGGGTTGTGGAGCAGCCCTGCTGGACTGAGCCCTTACCCTGTGAAATCTGACACTTATCTTCAGGTAGATAGCGTCACAATTTAGTTGAATTGTAGACACCCAGCTGCTGTCAGAGGTTTGCTTGGTGGTATGAGAAAACCCATGCATTCATAATCAGTGTCAGAATCATAGTGGTCCACAACCAGTAAAATCACCTGCTAGCTTGTTAGAAATACAAAATTGAAGAAAATACAGAGGCTACTCTTAAAAGAGAAAAATTCAACTGAGTAAATTTTAAAAATCTTACTGACTTTATTTAGCAGCTCATGAATTGGGCAGCATCCCATCTAGCAGATAGAAAGGAGCTCTGAAAAGCTGTACAGGGCTAGAGATTTTTATAGACCAAAGTGAGCAGGAACAAGGAAGTTCTACTGGACATTTGCTGATTAGTTAAGCAGGGTTACTTTCCTCATGTAGAGCAAAGGGAAATCTTGGAGCTGGGTCAGGTACCTTGTGCTGATCGCTTGACCCTAGGCCTGCCTTGTCTAGGATAACCAAGCATAGAAACTTGGAGATTTTGAGTCGCTAATGTGAGGCTTAGCATGAGCGACTCCATCTTGGGCCCAATCTAGTTTCTTTTATACCACTAGATGTGTCTACTGTACTCTCTAGTTGGGGTATGACCTCAATTCCCTGAACAACTTACTAATACCAATATTCAGAGGAAAAACACCCTGAGCAAGTAAAATAACTGGAAGAAAAATGATGTTCAAAAGAATTACAGTTGCTAAAACCTCTCAAACTCATCTGTACTGAAATCCAAAAACCTCATTTGACTGAGGGTTGATGGGGGGGGGGGGTGGGAGGGGGGGGGGGTGGGTGATGGGTATTGAAGAGGACACCTTTTGGGATGAGCACTGAGTGTTGTATGGAAACCAATTTGACAATAAATTTCATATATTGAAAAAAACAAAAACCTCATTTGAAAGTAAACAGTTTATGGTTTCTAATGCTTCTCTTCTAGAACCTCATTTTTACTCAATGGGAGACATTTCTCCATTGATTCCACAGTTCTTTAGTCTGTGTGATTCTGTTTCATGCCTGCCACCCCCTTACATAAGACCTGAGGGCTCTGTGCCCAGCACCTGGCACAGTTCCAGCATCTAATACTGTGGAACTGAAGAAATTTGTTGCCTTCATCTGGAGTAGGGGGTGTGAGTGTTGAAGGGTCAGATTGAGGGTAAGGCTTGTCTATCGTTAGTAGATAAAGTGGACACACTCGTTATTTTTCTTTTATAATTGATGTACATATTTGTCCAGCAAAGTAGGTGGGTACATTATTACTACACTGTGGATAAAAACCTCTAAGGACATCCCACAATTGGGCTCTTTCTTTTTTGGCAAGGTAAAGGAGTCTTCCACTCTCGTTGTTTCATAGGAGGGAATTGATGTGGGAACTTTGCTGAAATCAACCTGCAATACTTTTCTGAAGACTTTGGAAGAATGCATGCAGATCGCAAATGCAGCCTTCACCTCTGAACTGCTCTATCGCACTCCACCAGGTTCACCGCAGCTGGCCATGCTGAAGTCCAACAAGGTAAAGGCCAGCTCAGTTGGCCGCAGGAGGGCATGAGGAAAAGTTAAAAATGATATAGTGAACAATGTTATCCATCCCCCTTTAGTGACTGAGAAAGACATTTTTTTAGTAGACTTCCCTTTATGTCCACTTACATTTTTCGGTCCTCAGTCCCCCATGTCCATTTGTTTTGGCAGTTTTACCACCTAAACCTCTGATGTAGCTAGCCTCTTATCAGCCTCCTTATCCAGTGAATCTTGCCAAGATTGGTGGTTGCCTTCTAACTAGTTGCTTTCACCCTGACCTTCCAGGCAGCCGATGGTATTTCCATTCATGCAGTATAAACTGGACCACTTTACCCTAAGCCACGCCATGCCTTCCTCATCGCCAAAGGTTAAAGTCAGAACTTCTTAACCCCGTCTCACACCACCAGCCACTTTGTCATTACCTGGCTGAACATACTAACAACATATATCCCCCCCGTGACATCTTTGCACCATTTCCCAGTGCCAAGAATGCTGTTCTTTCTCACTTACCTTTCCCTGGTTAGTACTTCCTCATCCTTCAGGATTGAATCTCTCCTTTCCTGAATCCGTAAGTTGGTCTAGGAGCTTCTCCTCTATGCATGCCCCTATTTTAGCGTTATTCTGTATTGAAATTACCTTAAGGGTAGGAGCCTTCATACTGTTTATACTTCTAGTATTTGAAACGGTGCTGCATCAGAATCTTAATTACAAGAAATCCAACCACCAAAAGTTTGGCTATGGTAATTAGATCCTTCAAAAGACCCATCTTCCTTTTCCTTAGAAATTTGGGTACACTTGTTTGAAAAAATACAGAGGACTGGTTGAGATCAATGACTCCCTTTGGGGAACAATCTAAAATTATTCCTTTGAGTGGAGCAGTTATGTTATGGTCATATTTACCACTTTTATATGTGATAAGACTCTGAATATGCTCTGTTGGAAATTTAACACGAAGCTTTCATTTTTTTGCTTCTTTTAAAGATGAAACATCCTATTATACCGATTCATAATTCATTGGAAAGGTACAGTAACTCTTTTGGTTTTTTCTTCTTTCTAAAAATAAAAAAGTAATTTTTTATTGTTGGTTTAAAAGAAATAAAAATATGCTGATCATGATTTGAGGTGGTGCCAGAAAGAAACAGTATCTCATCTTCCACTTTGGGGTGAGCTTGAAGCCATGCAGATCTTACACTTAGCTCTGACTGCCCAGGGAGATGTCTGCATTCTCCCTCATCTGTGGATGAATCTGCCCTCCACATGTAGTAACTTTTCATCACTCTAGTGTGCCGAGGGTTGGAACTGCCTCTCGTGGAGGAGCCAGGCATTGACTTCAGTGTGCTTTTATCCAGAAAAGACAGTACGACTTTATGTTATTTAAAAATAAAAAGCTTAGGTAGCTTTACAAGTTGAATAAAAAACTTAATATCAAAATCTAAACTATTCCTCTAAATGATCCTTTGATTTTAGGAAAAAAGTACACATTTTCATAGTTGTGTTCTTATTATTTGGGGTCTTTATTCAGTTATTATTTTATATAAACATTCCTGTATTTTGACTTACTCCGTATATTTGTCCTTTCAAATTATTACTTAACATTTCATCTCTTTGTATACTATTGTTTGCTTTAGTACAAGGATTGTTCCAATTTGGTTACCATTTTTTTCTTGTTCTAGATATTTCTACTGGGAACATCTTTGTGGATTTTTTGTGTCTGACATTTCCTTAATATACTCCTACATTTTTAATTGTTAAGTTGAAATATGGCTTTTCTTTAAAAAATAAATACTTTTCCTGGAGTCAAATAGCTTAGCCCCTTTGTCTTTGTTTTTATTAGAAGGAAATATTTTTGTTCTTATTTGGCTAGATATAATCACTTAGGATAAGGTATCATGGTTGTCCCTTTAACAAAATCAGCTCTTCTACTTGCCTGTTAAACACTTTTCCTGTCACCCCAAAGAGCAGCCTATTCTCATGATGTATCCTGTGTTCTCCTGCTTCTTTTCTGTCACACGTAACTTTTTAGGGAGTATTCTCCCCTGACCACAGCATGTAGCTTCTGGACAGTTAACTGGTAGGCGAACAGGTAGGAGTGGCCAGTGATTCTGAGAGCTGAAGAGAGAGAAAAAACTTCCCAGGGAGAAGCTGAGAAAAGCTAGAAAACTGTTAAATGTGTCCATGTAGAAAACTGATTGAAAACCAAAGAGCTGTCAATGACTGTTTCCTGTTGCTGGTGGGGAGCAGGAAGTTTGAATCCACTGAGGGTCCATGGAAAGCCAGGAATGGCTCTTTGATTTCAGACCTCCAGTTGGCAGACAGGCCTGCTTCCCTCACAGGCACATACCTGCCTTGGAGGTAGGAGGCTGAGACATTTGGCCGATTTAACAATAGTGGTTTCTTTTTTTTTTTTTTTTTTTTTTAACGTTTATTTTATTTTTGAGACAGGGAGAGACAGCATGAACGGGGGAGGGTCAGAGAGAGAGGGAGACACAGAGTCTGAAACAGTTTCCAGGCTCTGAGCTGTCAGCGCAGAGCCTAACGCGGGGCTCGAACTCACGGACCTCGAGATCATTACCTGAGCCGAAGTCGGATGCTTAACCGACTGAGCCACCCGAGCGCCCCAACAATAGTGGTTTCTAATCACTGTTAAAAGTAGTTGGTGCTTGTGAACCCTTCCTCTCTTTCAAGATCTACCTGTACAGTCTATTTAAGACCAAATGATTGGACTTTTTGCCTTTTTTTCCTTATAAAAAATTTCAGGCAAATGGAGTTAAACAATTGTGAAAATGGATCTTTACATATGGAAATCAATGATGATGAAGAAATCCTAATGAAAAATAAGAGCTTATATTTGAAACCTGCAGAGATAGATTGCAGCATATCAAGTGAAGAAAATACAGACGATAATATAACAGGTAAAAATGAAAGTAAAGTCTGAAGCAAACCATTGAACAGTAGGATCTTGGGAGTTTGATTCTTTATCCATGATGTGACACTTGAGGCATTGGCCTCAAGACAATGTGCTAGGAGTGCCTAAGGCAGACATTAGCTGGATAACATAGGTCACTCCACAACGTTGTGCCAGCCCATCTGACCCAGTGTTGAGAAGGCAGAATGAAGAGAATTGACCTATTCACTGTTCTGTGATGTTCGTGGGCTGCAGCGAGCAGCAGTGGGCAGCAGCTGTCTGTGCTGACTTTTTAGAGAATATGAGGATTTCACTGGCCCTCTGCTCTAAGTCTCAAGATCCTTTGAACTTAAACTATGATGTCAGACTTAACAAAGTATAAAGTTATGGCAGTTCAGGTTGCTGTCCTCCTGGTTTCTGGTAAGGCCTGCGGATATCACCGTTCACCAACCATCAGCAGGTTTTCACCCAGCCTTCTCTGTGTCCCTCAAGCCAGAGTCCTACACTTCAGGTCAGAGCTTGTAGTGATGCCGCCCTTTCAAATTTGCTAATTGCCTTGGCTCTAACCACTAAAACCAACTTCAGATCAGTCCAAGACAACTGTATTAGAGCTTTTAATTGTGTTGTAAGTGTTTTAATAATTATTTTGGAAATAAAATTTTAAATAAGTTTCTTGCTCATCTCCCCGGAAATAACAAAGACCCTGTTTTTTTCCAGATGAGCTGGGGTCAAAGAAGGAGGGTTTTCATAGCTAATAATCTGAGGCAAGCAATCCACACAGTGCTGATGTCTTATCCCTTGAGTAAATAATAAAGACAGGGGAATTTCTGTGGAAACAGTACTGTAATTTATTTGACCCAATAATTTTACTTCTAGGAATTTGTCTTCAGGGATAGTCAAGTTTAAGGACAAATATCTGTGGACGGGGATGTTCTTTATGACATTACAGTGATTTTCATTATTCATGGTAGTTATAAAGTCACTGTAGACACTGAGTTAGTAAATACTGAACCATTGCTCTTAGGGGAAATACAAAGTTAGGTTCCTGCAAACCCCTATTCACATTTTGGTCGTCGACTGATCAATGTGTATAACCTTGTTTTATGTGTGTTTCTGGTTAAAGACATCTTACTGAATATGTATTGTTAATTCATTAACATTGAACCCATGGTCAGCAGTACTATAATGGCAGTGCTTCATTCGTGCCTGAATGGAGCTCACGTAACACATGTATTTTCTCCATAAGGCCCGTCACAGCCTTCTTACACGTCAGAGCACGAGACAGCACTGCACTTGGGGGCACTTGCAAACAACAAAATCAATAACAGAACTCACAAAGCGTGACCCTGTATAAACACACACGTGTGGTGTGAGAACTGAAGCAGGAAGGCAGTTTGTCACCTTGGTTGACCTCAGCTGGGAACGTGTATATCAGGCAACTCAAATGTTTCACCACTGTGCACATGTCTACAAATGACTGCAAAAGTGCCACAAGCATTGGTTTTAGGATGACAGATAAACTTTATCAAGAATACAAATTTGCAAATACAGAATACACTAATAGTGAGGATCGACAGTATTTATAAACACTGAAATTTTAAAAACCACGTGCCATCCACGTGAGCTTGATGCAATATTATATGGCCATTAGAATGGTATTTTAAAAAGTATTGAATGATAATGAAAATATTCATGATAAACTGTTGAGTGAAAAGTTTACAAATCTACATGTATTTAAACCCAAATTCGTGCATGTGTGTTGTGTGTGTGTGTCTGTGTAGTATTTCACTGATTTTTATTTCTGTATATTACTCCGTGTTTTAGAAATATTCACTGAATGTGTGTTAAATTTTATAATAAATAATAAGTATCTCCTGTTCACAGTCCAAGGTGAGATCATGAAGGAAGAAGGAGAGGACAACCTGGGAAATCATGACAGCAGCTTGACACAGCCTGGATCAGACTCCTCAAGTAGCTCTCCAGAATCCCACTGGGAAGAAGGCCAAGAAGTTATCCCGACTTTCTTTAGTACCATGAATACCAGGTATCGTGTACTTTCTGAAGTCACTGACAGTTGGACACCAGCTTCCCTTCTGGAAGTCAATCCTGGTGCTCCTTTCAGATGATGGCGTACTATCACAGAATAGAGGAGATGCTATACCACGTGTGTGCTTTTCTGTTTACCTGTCTGAAGCAGCGGATGAGAAGGAATTGAATTGAGACTATACTCTGAACAAATTTTAGCTTGCTTTCATAGACTGTCTTTGGAAAATGATTTTATTGCACCATTTTATAATAGAAAAGCAATCACTGAAATCAAGCCAAGTGACTTGCCCTACAGAGGGGCAGCTGTTTTCATGGCTACCTCTGAATTGCAGAGAGTACTAATGTTGTATTTTCAATCTTTCCTCCTCTATATCACTCTGTATCATTAGCTTTAGTGACATTGAACTTCTGGAAGACAGTGGCATTCCCACAGAAGCATTCTTGGCATCATGTTATGCTGTGGTTCCAGTATTAGGTAAGGTTACTGCGTTTGTCTTGAATTCATTAGTCTCTGGAATCTGTCTCACTGCTGTTGTTTTGCAGAAGTATCCTGAACTGTATGTACAATGAAGTGACCCTTCTTAGCTATTTCTGCATGTCACCAGCCACGTACGTTAAAACTGTGTGACCTTAAGCGTTATTCCACGTTTCCATTTTATTCCTGCTTGTGATTAAACGTTGACCACAAAGTAGTATAAGGAAAAATAGGAATTTTGTATTCCAGAAATCATACTTAAAAGCAAGCAAGAGTGGAAGTAGTAGAGGAACAGACCTTCAAATCCATTGGTATAATGAAAAAAATTTTACCAGTTAAAACATTTTTTTCAAGGGCTTAAAAATTGTATGTATAAATTTAACTCCAAATTACATTTACTTTTTATATAGAGTCAGTAGAACCAGGAATCACTAACATGTTGAAATTTGCTTCATGACCTATTTAGCTGTGCATCTTTTTTAATTCACATTTTAAAATTTTGTGTATCTTTTTTGAAATTGAGATGTAACTTACATAGAACTTAAGTGTTATGATTCAGTGATTTTTGACAAACACACCTACCCCTATGTAATCCATATCCCTATCAAGACTAGAATGTCTTCAGCACCCCAAGGCGACCATTTTATTGATTTCTGTCACCATAGATCAGTTTTGCTAATCTTTCCTAAAATCTCATGTAAGGGGAATCATTATCTACTCTTTTGGATCTGTTTTTTTCTCTCAGTATAATGTTTTCATCCTTATTGTTACATGTATCAGTAGTTCATTCCCTTTTATTGCTGAATTGTATTCTACTAAATGAACATACCACAATTTGTTTATTTATTCTTCTATTGATGCACATTTGCGTAGTTTCTTGTTTGGAGCTATTATAAATTATATCACTCTGAATATTGTGTCTGTGAACATATTTTTTCATATCTTGAGTAAATACCCAGGAGTAGAATTGCTGATTCATTGGATTCATCTGGTTAACTTTATAAAAAGTGACTGCACAATTAGACACTTCAAGCAGCAATGTAGGGGTATTCTGGTTGCTTCACATCTTCACAAACACTTGGTGGTATTGGAGTTTTTGGTTCTGGCTATTCCTGTGAGTGTTTAGGTATCCTTGTGGCTTTAATTTGTGTTGGGGAGGAAGAAGTTTATGCCCTTAACGTTCTTCTAGCTGGCCCAAGAATCAGATTGACGTGAGACAGAATAACAGGAGAAAATCAAATGTAATTCCATACATACAGAAAATCCACACAGACATGAAATTTCAAAGACAGACAACACGAGACGTATATGACATCCTGACCTAAGGAAAGGGGCAGGGGTCTGGGGACAGGATACAAAACAGAGGAAGATCATTAGTAGGAAGGTGAAAGGAGATGGTTGGAAAACCAAGGCTGCGCTGTTATGCAGGTAAGTTTCTTAAGTAAAGAGGAATCTGCTAATTGCTCTCTTCCTGGAACAGGCTTTCCTTTCCAATGTAAATTTAGGCAATCAAGGGGAAGGTAAAGAATTTTTCCTGAATCTGCTGGGTTTTGATTGCTTTTCACTCAAAATAATCTTCATGTTCCAAGTGGTCCATCTTGGTGTGGCCTGCCCTTGACCCCTACACTTCCCTGATGACTAATGATGTTGAACATTTTCTAATATAATTTATTGGCCTTTGCTATCTCCTTCGTTGTAAAGTCTTTTCCAATCTTTAATCCATTTTTAAAAGTTGGTTAATGTTCAGGGCTCCTGGGTGGCTCAGTCGGTTAAGTGTCTGACTTCGGCTCAAGTTATGAACTCACGGTCTGTGAGTTCCAGCCTCACATCGGGTTGTGTGCTGAAAGCTCAGAGCCTGGAGCTTGCTTTGGATTCTGTGTCTCCCTTTCTCTCTGCCCCTCCCCTGCTCACGCTCTGTCTCTTTCTGTCTCAAAAATAAGTAAACGTTAAAAAAAAAAAAATTTAAGTTGGCTAATGTTCTTCCTACTGAATTGTAAGGATTCATTATATATTCTCAAAAACATGTCATTGTAGACATGTATTATGAGTGTTTCCCCCCAGATTGTGGCTTGCCTATTTCTTTTCTTAAGGTCTTTAAAGAGCCGCTTCTAACATTCATGAAATCCAATGTATCTGTTTTCTTTTTATAGTGCTTTTGGTGTCTTAAGAAATCTTTGTTTATGGGGCACCTAGGTGGCTCAGTCGATAAAGTGTCTGACTTTGGTTCAGGTCATGATCTCACAGTTTGTGAGTTTGAGTCCCACATTGGGCTCTGTGCTGACAGCTCAGAGCCTGGAGCCTGCTTCGGATTTTGTGTCTCCCTCTCTGTCTGCTCCTTCCCTGCTCGTGCTCTCTCTCTCTTTCTCAAAGATAAATAAACATTAAAATTTTTTTAAAAAAAGAAAGAAATCTTTGTTCACATCCAAGGTCATGAAGATATTCTCGAGTTTTTTTATACCTTTTAGTTTTGATTTTATATTTACATTTATACATCTTGGACTTAGTTTTTCTATGGTGTGAGGTAAGGGTTGAGAGTCTTTTTTTTTTCCCTTTGTGATATCTGGCTGTTCAAAAACCATTTCTTGAAAAAACATTATTTTCTCTTTTATATTATTTTGGCCACTTTGTTGAAAATCAGTGAACCTTTTAGGTGTGGGTCTGTTTCTGTACTGTCTTCTGTTCCAGTGATCTGTTTATTTTTTCTTATGCTAATACTTATATTGTCTTAATTACTGTGCCTTTATATTAAAGCTTGAAATCAGATAATGTAAGTCTTCCAATTTTATTATTCTTTTTCAAGACTGTTTTGGCAATTCTAGGTCCTTTGCATGTCCATATAAATTTTAACTTTTCAATTTCTATTGAAAAGGATTTTGATTAAGATCACATTGAATCTGTAAACCAATTAGGAGGAAATTTACTTCTTAAACAACTTTGAGTCTTCTAATCTGGAAGCATGCTATTTCTCTCCATTTACTTAAGTCTTTATTTTCACAATGTTTTGTATAGTTTTTAGTGTAGGTGCCTTATACATTTTTGTTAAGAATAAATTTTAGAATTTTATGATTTTTGATGCCATTGTAAAAAGTATTTCATCTTCCAGTTGTTGATTGACAGCATACAGATACAGTTGACTTTTGTGTATTTTATAATATTTTATAATCATGAGTGAGTTAATTTTATGGAATACATCTTCAGTGTTTATTGAAGTTGTATCTTTTTTTCCTGTACTTTTGTTAATAATAGTGAATTACATTGTTTGGATGAATTTAAGTCTACTGTCTTGCTATTTCTATCATCTTGCTGTTTATTTTCTATTTGTTCTATCTGTTCCTTGTTTCTTTTTGTTCCCTTCTTAAATTCTAGCCAATCAGTTACTGTTTTATTATTCTGTTTTATTTCCTATTTTAGCTTTTTAGCTACCTATCTTTGTCCCTGCCTCTTGCCTTTTTCTTTCTTCCTTTCTTTCCTTCTTTTTTTTTTTCTTGGATCAATCAGGTGCTTTTTAGAATTCCATTATTTTTTCTCTTCTGGCTTTTTACCTCTACCCTTCGTTATTTTTTTAGCTGCTCCTGTCCCACAGAAATATTCGAACCACATACATGATTTTAAGTTTTCTGGCAAACACATGAAAATAGTAAAACAAAACAAGTGAACTAATTTTTTAAACTAATTTTAATATATTTTATATAATTTAGTATATCCAAAATATTAACTTGTAATCAATATAAAGAAATGGCTAATGAGATATTTGCCTTCTTTTTTTGATACTGAGTCTTTGAAATCTAGTATGTTATACTTCTAGTACATTTCAAGTTGGAATAGCTACATTGCAAGTGATAGGTGGCCACATATTTAGTGGCTGCCATATTGGACAATGCAGCCGTAAAGATTACAATATGCACTGTGAACGTATAAGATTATCCTCACTTGACACTTACTTAGGACCTTATTATAGTTACCCTGGAATGGTGTGTAATGGAAAAAAGTGATGATAGTATCCTAGAAGCCTTTGAAACTTACGTTTGGAAAATGATTTAAAAGCAAAAAAAAAAAAATTGGGGGGGGGGGGAAACATGCTAAATTTTGTCACTGTAAAAAATACTTTCCACTTGAAATTGTTGCTTTTTTAAAGATGTTTTCAATCTTTTCTTCTAGACAAACTTGGCCCTACAGTGTTTGCTCCTGTTAAAATGGATCTTGTTGGAAATATTAAGGTGAGTGTACAAGCTTGTCTCTATAGAGACCATATCATATATTTGGAGGGAGTAGTGCATGAAATCTCATTCAGAAACACATGATTGTTGACCTTATACTCAAGATGAAAAGTACAGGCCAGCTGTGAGAAAGGTTCTGAGGCAGAAAAAAAAATACTTTAGAAACAGTATTTTTAAAACCTTGAGACTATTTAATTCTAGCTTAAGCCTCATGAGAATTCTCAAACAAAGGAGTGCCTGGGTGGCTCAGTGGGTTGAGCATATGACTCTTGATTTCAATTCAGGTCATGGGATCAAGCCCCGCATCAGGCTCTGCACTGGGCATGGAGCCTGCTTAATTTTACTCTCTCTCTCTCAGGGTGCCTGGGTGCTCAGTCGGTTAAGCATCCTACTCTTGGTTTTGGCTCAGGTCATGATCTCACGGTTCGTGGGTTAGACCCCACATTAGACTCTGCACTGACAGTGGAACCTGCTCGAGGTTCTCTGTCTCCCTGTCTCTCTGCCCGTCTCCTGTTTGTTGTCTGTCTCTCTCTCTCAAAATAAATAAATATATTTTTTAAAAAGGATTCTTTCTCTCTCTCCCTCTACCCCTCTCCCCTGCTCTCACTTTTTCTCTCTCTCAAATAAAAAAAAATTTTTTTAATAAAAGAAACAGAATTCTCAACTAAAACATATTACCTTGAGAACATAAGGAAAAAGGTAATAGAGGCTTAATTTGTTTTGATTTCTTAGAGGCCTGCTTGACAAGTTTATGCATCTCCATGTTATACTGATTTACTTGATAGCTTTAGCATTTTTAACTTAGATTGTTTCCCTGCTTTTCCTACAGAAAGTAAATCAGAAGTATATAACCAACAAGGAAGAGTTCACCACCCTCCAGAAGATAGTGCTGCATGAAGTGGAGGCAGACGTAGCCCAGGTTAGGAACTCAGCTACAGAAGCCCTGTTGTGGCTGAAGAGGTGAGGCAGCTGGGATGGGGCAGCAGTTGAAATCCAGCTCAGTTGAGATGCTACCAGCAAAAAAAGTGCCCTGCAAAGACTGCTTCTGAGTGGGGGATCTAACCCAGTAGCCTTCTCTAGAAGGCCTGATGAAGAGAACACCAGCTCTTTTTTGTCCTTCCCTTCTGATGATGATAAACATTGTTAATATTAACAGTATGTGTAAGATAGGAATCTTAAAGGGTGATAGACTTGATTGGTTCTCTTTAAGTCAGTGGGCCACAAACTTTGGCAGCATCCAAGTCACCTGGAGGGCTTTCTTCAAAATGCGGATTGCTCCAGTCCAAACTCAGACTTTCTGACTCATTAAGCCTAGAAATGGGGGCCCAGAACTAGCATTTGCAACAAGTTCCTAGGCGGTACTGAAGCCACTGGTCCTGGGACTACATTTTGGAAACCACTGTTTACGTATGTCAGATGAGAAGGGTCTAGAACAAACTAAAGGGAAATGACAGGGAAGAAAGAACTGCTATGTAACTTGACCTCTGTTGCTGTGTCCAAGATATTGAAGAAGCTGGTATCTGCCATTTCTTTATACTCATTCAACATAGTGGACGTTGAAAATAATATTTCTTCCTCTCTTTTGTTTTAGAGGTCTCAAATTTTTGAAAGGATTTTTGACAGAAGTGAAAAATGGAGAAAAGGATATCCAGACAGCCTTGAGTAAGTGTCCTTTACATTTTGATTGATCCACTGAATAGGATATGGAATGGAGACCCCTAGAGGAGGAGACTGGGAATAGGGGAAATTTCTGCTTTTCCAGATTTCATTTGGTTTCTTTTCTATTTCATTGTTATTATTGTCTGTTTCTTATATGCTCTGTTAAAAAAAAAAAAAAAGAACCCATGAGATTGTGACCTGGTAATCTAGATCTGGCTTGTTAAAAATCAGTATATCTTAAAGAAGAGCTGAATCAATGCAGAGCCATCTCTTAATAGGAAAGTGTAATATTTTCAAGAAGTGAGTTCCTCCTAATCTTCAAATACAGTGTAGTTCTATAAAATCAATATCCCCAGAGAAGCAAGTTTTGGAGACCATAACAGAGAGGGCTTGGGGAATTTGCCCTGGAGTGAAATGAAAGATGGGTGGTCGTCGTCGTCGTCATCATCATCATCGTCATCATCTTATAGTCCTCAAATGCCTCGTGTTCGTAGTGGTAGACCTGAGACTAAGATGATGGTCAAAGGAGGCCAGCCTGTATCTCCAGCATCTTAATGCAGTGGCTGAATATTGTAGGCGCCTAGTAAACATTGGGTGGGTGGGTAGATAAGTGGTGGATCTATCAGATTAGTTTTGGAAAACACTAACGACTCGGAAGCATCCTTATAGTGTTCCTGACAGAGTGACTGAACTCTCACTCTCAGCCTAAAGGAAGTTCTCCCAGCGCCGGCCTTGAGGCATGAGGGGTGGGGAGTGGGGATTGAAATTCCACCTTACTTTGAAGCGCTATATTATTTTGACGTAGAGGAGTATGTGGTCAAGCTCTAAGTAGCCATGATTATAAATAACGAAATGAGTGTATTAGATGCTTCTGTTTGGGAAAGGGAGCCAGTATTTCCTGCAACATTTTGTCAGTGTCAGGAGTGAGCTCTTCCTTCTGTTCATCTTCCCTCTGGGCCATGAGTCCTGAGGGATTCTGCCCTCCATGTGATTTTCTGAGGCCTTCCTATCTAGAAACTTGCTAATGTGCCATGAAACAAAAAAAGCTGGGTTTTTTGTAACACTTTATGAAGAATTTAGACAACTTAATCCTCATATCAATCCATTTTATAGGTACCCCAAATTCTGAGAGATTAAAATACATGCTAAGGCCACAAAAGATCTGGAAGCAGAATCACTTTGGGCCCCCTGCCTCAAAAGTCTTCATTTCTCCCACAAAAGGTCTTCTCCACCAACCCTGGGCTACCTGCATTTTCTGGGCTTCTCATATATCCCTGAATTCTAGGACAGTCTGCGATATTCTCCCCTATGTGTCCTGATTTCAGTCCTAAAAGTATATTCACCATAGCAATTCGTGCTCCCTAATCAGTATCCTCAAACTTTATGACTTTTGGAAAAATTAAGATCTTGGGCTCTCTGGATCCCACCACTTGATAGCACCACTTTGGCAATTTATTGACCTTTCTGTTTCTCGGTTTCCTCATCTATAAAATGGGGATGATGATACCATTTCCCTAAAAACGTTGTCGTAATGATTAAATAGGTTCATGCATATAAAAAGATTAGAAAAGTGTCACATAATAAGCACTTAATAGAAAATAGCTTCTCTTGTTTATATTTTCATCATCATGACGTATGAAGTTGATAACCTGCCAGAAAATGGGGCTTATTTGTCCCAAATCAGAAATGAAAACTTTACAAAGCTCTGGTGCCAAACCAGAAATTTCTCTCTATGCGAACTTCCTAGTGTGGAAATTTCACACTTGTAGGTTCCTCCACTGCAGGAAATACAGAAGCTGTGGGATTCAGCAGTGTGCCTGGCGGGCTCCACCTGTCACGTGATGCTGTTGCTGTGTTGCGGCTGTCTGCGTGAGGGGCGGGGGGAGTGCTAGCCTCCTTCAGCCCCCTCCTGGAGGCGGAAGAGAACTGCTTACAGGACACACAAGTGAAAACAGAGAAGCTTGGCCCCCTGGAGGTAGGGAGGAAGTCGAGGATATCCCCCTTTCTGCCGACCTCCGCCCCTGAATCCGCCCTTTTTCTCCCCTACTTTTTACTTGACTTGGAATCTGGGCCCTCCCAAAGAGAGGGCAACCTAGAAAGGGAAATGCTGCTTCAAAACCAAAGTCAGTTTTTCCTTCCCTCTCTTCCCCTTCAGCACAGTTTTCAATGGGAAGGAAAAGAGGGCTGTAAATTTGAGACTTTCCTTCTGATGTTCAAGATGGTTTCAGAAGTCTTCATGATTTAAATCATATTTTTGCTTGTAGGAATTCCCTAGTTTCCTGCTGCTGTTCAGTATGAAGAGAAAGTTCCTCTAAGCAACCCACTCTCCCCTCTAGATGCAGACGCAGCAAGCTCTGAGCAAACAAATAGTTTTATAACAAGGGTTCACACACTAGCTACTTTGAGCCAAGAGGCTCCTTGATGCGAATTTCTTCTGGGCTAACCGCGTCTCTTCTCATTTTGAAAGCATTACCTTTATAAATAGAACTGATATCTTGTCTGAAATTTAGGAATATAGGTAAAAGAGAGGGTATATGCCTATATTTGTATAAGCAAATTAGCTTCCATGTTTTAAGTTCTAAAATTGAATGTGAATCATTGTAGTAACAGCTACTATTTACAGAGCACACAGTGTAGGAATGGCACCAGGTTCGTTTGTTTTTTTTTTTTTTTTCAACGTTTATTTATTTTTGGGACAGAGAGAGACAGAGCATGAACGGGGGAGGAGCAGAGAGAGAGGGAGACACAGAATCGGAAACAGGCTCCAGGCTCTGAGCCATCAGCCCAGAGCCCGACGCGGGGCTCGAACTCACGGACCGCGAGATCGTGACCTGGCTGAAGTCGGATGCTTAACCGACTGCACCACCCAGGCGCCCCAGCCAGGTTCTTGATAAACATTTCATTTAATCTTCCAGATACTCCTTTTGTACAGTGAGTAAACTGAGGTCTAGAGAGGAAAAGTACCTTCCCTAAGGTCTCCAATCTAGATCAGTGGTTCTCAAAGTGGTCCCAGGAGAGCATCTTCATCACCTGCAAACTTAGTAGAAATGCAGACTACCAGGCCCCACCCACACCTGCTGACAGCAACTCCAGGGACACGGGGCACTTAGCAAGTCCTTCGGGTGATTCTAATCCATGATAAAGTTTGGGGCCCACTCATCTAGAGCTAGGACGTTAAAGGTACCTGTCACTAGGCTACATTTTGATTATTTGCGAATTTTGATTGCATCTGAATGATTAACCAATGAACTGAAATAAAAGTGCTGAAGTTAGTGCCATAGCACTAATCAGTTAATTTTGCCTCCTTTTCGTGATAGTTAGCTAGTTGTCCAATGACAGGAAAGTTTTCCTAATCTAGAAACAGCAAGATAGTAGGGATAAATTACGGATAAATCTTGACTAGTACTCCCAAATTTGAAAACACTGCTTAAGACAGGTTTTGAGGTAAATGTTCATAAAACTTACATGATCTCAGTGGTCTTAAAAATGGGGGGTGATACAGGGGCGTCTGGGTGGCTCAGTCAGTTGGGCGTCTGACTTAAGCTCAGGTCATGATCTCACAGCTTGTGAGTTTGAGCCCCGTGTCAGGCTGTGTGCTGACAGCTCAGAGCCTGGAGCCTGCTTCAGATTCTGTCTCCTTCTCTCTCTGTGCCCCCCACCCCCAACTTGTGCTCTGTCTGTCTGTCTCTCTCTCAAAAATAAACATTAAAAAAAAAATTAAAAAAAGAAAGAAAGAAAGAAAGAAAAGAAAGGAAGAAAGAAAAAATAAATGGGGGTGGGGGTGATATACATAAAATCCTAAATGACGCATTGGAAGCCTTGACATGTATTAACTCTCTGGAGAATGTAAGTATAGTCATTGTATTGCTGAAGTTCTGTGGCCTAGACTGAGTATCCAGCATCTGGAGGCCTTAGGCCTTATACTGCCCCCTTTTGCATTTGAACCATTACTTGGATTTCCTGTCATAATGATCAGAGCGGATGGTCTCGTGTCAAGGGCTGCTCTTGAACCCGTAGATGCCCTATGGCATTCTCTAGAGTTCATTCTAAGGGAAGAGTTAGGTCCACAAGGCAGATGTGTTGAATGGTCCACCCTATAGCTGAACTCCTCCGTTCGCAGATGCCACGTCAAAATGAGCTTTTGGAAAGCCTCCTTGTAAGTAGAAGGCAGAAAAGTTGCTCTGGCATTCCTGTACCATTATACTATGTTATATGCTCTGCACTGTCCCCTAAACGGGATAGCATATTGCCACATCCCTCACCCCGGGATGATTCCATCAATGTCAGGTAGACATTGACCCAGAATAAAAACTTTAGTAGGGTGCTCAGTTGTGTGTTTAATATGAAAGGCTTTTACAGGCAAGAAGAGCTGTGTGAGAGAGCTAAAGTCGGAACTCATGATCTGATATTTAGCACCAAATCATAACTTGACTAGTTATTCTGAAAATACCGTGAAATAGGAATCAAATCCTGCCCTCTCCCAAACTACTCACAGCCTGTGCCTTTCTTGAATGGCAGGCTTGGCTTACAATGCATGTTTTTGTCTTCATAATGCCTAGAGTTAACAAGGGGTAACTCTGGGGACTTGCTTCACTTCTGTCCATTGGTTATTATTTGACTTTCCTTCATACATTCATTTTGTCTGAGGCTTGGTCACTATAAAGAATTCAGTACTCTCCTAGTAGCTTAGTTTTTTGTTATTTTTTGTTTTATCATAAATATTTCAGACATTTTGCAAATATCTACCATTTGACCAAATATATAAAATAGTTCTATAGTGTACCCATGTATCCCTTGACCCCACTAGTCCTTATATTCTCCAGAGAAGATCTTCACCCTGAATTTGCTATTTATGGTCATATGCGTTTTTATAATTTTTCTGTACATTTATGTGTCTATAAATAGTATTGAGGATTGTACTGCAAGTGTTAAACTCATATACTGTACATTGTATACAAATTCATTCAGTATTATTTTTCAGATTTATTCACTTTCCAACCTCTCTTGGTTCCTGATTCTTGCCAAGCACTGGCTAGCATGGTCCATTTGCAGAGCTAAGATGATTGTCATCTCTTAAACTCAGTGAATGATTGATTCCACCTTTCCCGGCTTTGCTTATATACTTTTTGCGATCTCTCTTAAAACTTAGATTTGCATTTCTCCTTTGTCTTCTTTACAACCCAAAGTAACTTGACAAATTCTTAACCAGTTACAGATTGACAGTAGAGAAACTGTCATACTCAGTTCCTGGGCAGAACAGCGTGTACCAACAGTAAGGGAAAAGTTGTTCTCTCTCGCATGCTATAACAGGTTTAGGCAAAATCAATCACTAAATGCCTCAGCAAATTTCTGGAGCACCTGGCTGGCTCAGTCAGTGGAGCATGCGACTCTTGATCTCAGAGTTCTAGGTTTGAACCCCACACTGGGTGTAGAGATTACTTAAAAATAAAATCTTTTATTATTTTTAAAAATATTTACTTAGAGAGAGCACAAGCAGGGGAGGGGCAGAGAATGAGAGGGAGACAGAATCCGAAGCAGGCTCCAGGCTCTGAGCTGTCAGCACAGAGCCCGATACAGGGCTTGAACTCACAACCTTACCTGAGTCGAGGTTGAACTCTTAACCGACTGAGCCACCAGGCATCCCAAAAATAAAATCTTTTAGAAAAATAAAAATAAGTAAATGCCTCGGCAAGTTTCTGAGTTACCAGTAAAGAAATCGGATTTATTTTATTTCCAAAAACAGAATAAGGTTCTGATTCTTGCTGGAAAAAGGACATTTTTAATTTTCATTATTTTGTTTCACAAAGAGTACACATTAGTTTTTTAGCAGAATGGTTTAATGTGACAAGAAGAAGGCCCCAGTTCTCATTGCTTTTAGCTTTGTGATCTTGGGCAAATCGCCATCTCTCCGGGTCTTCTCTTTCTTCTTTTGTAAAAGGAAAAGAATTGGGCAAGGTGATTGTCATGGCTTCCTACTCAGAAATTTTGACTCAGTCTCTGAGGAACTGACACATCTCAAAGATCTGGGAGAAGGGGATCATTTATGTCTCTCAGAGGCCAAAAATACTTCCAGGTTATAGAACATGCATTATGATAATGAATGGGTATTACAGTGAAGATTAATGTGTTTCATTATCTAATCTTCTCTAGGTAACCAAAATAGGTCAGGCTTAGACTTCATTTTATTTTAATGTAGCCTCACGTGGCAGGGATATTTGCAGCCCTAGAAGTCAGCTAAGGACTTTGGCAAGACTTTTTTTTTTAACGAATTTTCTTTCATTTGTTGGTTTTAAATTGCAATAGTGTTCTTCCCGGACCTGGGAAGGGACCCAGCCCAGATGCTCTGGTTCCTTCTTCTCCTGTTAGACTAGCCGGCCCACATTTTACCCAGCGGCAGAGTTCTTCTCTGGCAAGGTGTGGGCATAGCGAGGCAACTGCCTCCAGAAGGGCTGGGCGGGAGGACACGGATCATGCTGCTGTGCACGAACACTCCCCCGTCCTGAGCCCAGACCGCCCACGTTCCTGGGACTCATGGCACCCGTGTTTTCCTGCTGTCCTAAGGAAGGTGGCACGAAGTCGAGTTTCTGGGCTTTTTTAAGTGGTTGACTCAAGTAGCAAAGCGTAGGAAAGGTGTAAGCCCGTGAGGTTGGCGTAGCCCTCACTGGATCCCGAGCCTTTGTAAACAGGCAGTTTGTCCAGCCAGGAGTGCTTTGGAGCCCGAGACTGAGGACCAAGACGGCTGTGTTTGCGGCCTAGCATAACGAAGTGTAAACCTCACCTTGTTACTTCCCTGACCACAATTCCAAATCAGAATGGTCACGACTGTTAGGAGAAAATAACACAGTCTGTATAGGAAAAAAGACTAAGAGAGTGAACCCCCCGGAATGCCCACCTGGTTATCTCTGGGAGGCATGATTATAGGTTTCTTTAGTTTCCTCCTTTGGGTGTTTTCCTTCTTTTCAACAATGAGCATGAGTTACTTGTGAAATTAGAAACAAGCAGTTAGGTGTTATATTTTTTTAGAAGCGCCACTGTGCCTCCAGTGGGAAATCCAGAATCCTTGGCACGGCATGTAAAGGCCCTCACCCTTCGGCCCCAGTTATCTTCAGCCCCAGCGAACTGCTCCCCTGTGCACAGTATGCCACCGTCCCTCACAGTTCCTTGGTGCTCCCTGCGGCCCCAGCCGCCACCCTTCTCTCTGCCCTCGCCAGCTTTTGGGACTCCTTTGGAGAATTCCTTGTCTACGTGCCCACAGGCTGGGTTCGTTTCTCTCTCTCCTCTGTGTTCCTACAGAAAGAACTGAACACAGATCTTTACTATAGCAGTTGGCAGTTTACATAATAACACTCTGTCAAACGTCTGGCTCTCATAAGTCCGGTAACTTCCTGAGGGCCGTGGACTGACTGATTTTAAATTACCTAAGGATTTCCCCTGCCTTGCCCAGTGGGCATTGGTAGACCCTCGTCCCATCGTGGACATCCACTGGCAGAGTTGAACATCGTTGAATTCCGTCTGTTTATTCATAATGGCATTTAATTCTTCACCTGGATTAAGATCACAAGAACTGAAGTGTTCCCAGTATCCTACCCCTGTGACTCACCTCAGGATGGAGCACCCGCGGACCTGTCCGCTGACTTGCCGGCCCGAATGGCTCCTTGGAAAGGATGGCTGGAAAGTTGGTTCTCTTCCTGATGTACCTCAGAGGCTGTGCCTGGTATTTTCTGCCCATCTGCACTGTACATTTAGTAGGCCAGCAACCCTTCCTTCACTAAAGCCTCATAGACCATCTGCAATGTCCCTGATACCATCTGTCCCCTTAGGGAATCAGATTTTAAGAGTGGCTGAGATTGAAGACTTGTATCTGTGAGCATGCCCTAAGTCTATTCAGACTGTTCCCCGAAAAAAAAAACCAAAATTAATCTTCCGTTCTCCTGTAGACTGCTCACAAGAGTCTTCTTCATACTTGAATTTAGTAATTCTTTATCATTTCTGCTTTAGCTTTACCAGCCGGGGTGCTGGCATTTCCACCTGTTCCTAAAACTTCAGATAACCAGAGAAATCTATCAGATTTCAAATGTACAGTCTTTTATGTCAAATATAAATTGTACTTTATGCAAACTTGAATTATATAAAATTGATAGTAATATATGCTACAAGTATTAAGAAAGGCTCATGCAAGTTTTAAAAATAAAAGTTGACACGAATTACATAATTTCAAAGCTAGAGGGCTTGAGCAAATTGTAAGATGCATTTAAGCTACAGCCACATGGCAGCACTGTTTTGGCCAGTAAAATGCAGATACCTGATACCCTTTGGCAGGATTCTGTGAACCACACTGCTGTTGACCACATGAAATGGTGGTTGTGGCCTTGGTGTCTGTTTTTGCATTATTTTAACATCTGCTCTTACTATAATTTGAAACATTTTTACATCCTATTGTAATGTCACCTAAACACTGATTAAATGGTGGTAGTACTTGTATCAGTCTGGAAACTAGCTCATGGAAATAAATAAGTGTGGGATAAAGCTTAGATATGATAAAACATGCTGAATAAGGTCAGACAACCCCCTTGACCCCCTGTGCTGTCATTTAGGAATGAGTAAGTACTGTGAGCACTGGAGACGCTGCTCAGAAATGAAACGGAGCGTTAATATAAGTGCACTGTGGTGACATAGACCTGTGCCTCCCGAGAATGCACTTACTCCTGTGGAAGGATCTGTTCTGAATTTTGTGTATATTATTCAAAGCCTTCAGGAACACATCCCTTGAACAACATGCAGTCATTTTGTTCTTCAGATTTTTTTGTAATTAAAATTATTAGGGGCTCCTGGGTGGTGCAGTCGGTTGAGCGTCCGACTTCAGCCAGGTCACGATCTCGCGGTCCATGAGCTCGAGCCCCGCGTCAGGCTCTGGGCTGATGGCTCAGAGCCTGGAGCCTGTTTCCGATTCTGTGTCTCCCTCTCTCTCTGCCCCTCCCCCGTTCATGCTCTGTCTCTCTCTGTCCCAAAAATAAATAAACGTTGAAAAAAAAATTTTTTTAATTATTATATGCAAGTTTTTAAACCCCATTTTCAAACACATTGGGACAAAATTCATAAGTTTCTATCTTTAAAGGCTTAAATGTGAATGACTTTTACTAATAGGTCTCACCAAGTACTTTATAACTAGCTTAGTAACTTCAAGCCATTCTTTCCACAGTAGCTTTAAAGGTTTCTAGGTTTGATACTGCATATCCAGGGCCATAGGGACATCTAGAACAAACATTTGACATCCCAGAATAGAATGTTAGAATTGAAAAGAAACTCAGAGGTGACAAAGAGGGAAACAGAGAGGACAGCTAAGGGACTGGCTCAGGGTCACACAACATTCAGAGAACTGCATTTTTATATTCTTTTTTTTTTTTAAACATTTATTATTTATATTTGAGAGACAGAGACAGAACATGAGCAGGGCAGGGAGGGGAGAGCAGAGAGAGAGGGAGACACAGAATCCCAAGCAGGCTCCAGGCCCTGAGCTGTCAGCACAGAGCCTGACACGGGGCTCAAACCCGCGAACCGTGAGATCACGACCTGACCCGAAGTCGGACACTTAACTGACGGAGCCACCCAGGTGCCCCTGCATTTTTATATTCTTATAGTGTATTTCTATTTGTATTTAGTGTAGCTTTTCCAGTATCCTTCTCCGCACGTTTATTTCCTGATATGTATGGGACTTTTCCCACCATGAAAATAAAATGAAGTTCAGATACATTTGCCCGAGGGAAGAGTGGAACTATCTGTGTTTCTTAGGGGGAAAAAAAAATTGTGTAAGGCTTTTTTCCTACTCAAGACTCTTGGGATACACAATCTTGTAATTAGACTTTTTTCATCAGCTTGTAATACTAACAGTATCGTGCTACCGTGTACATTAGAAAGGACGTGATACAAACAGCACATCAAATTCTGGTGAAATTGTGGTTCATGGCGTTTTTCTTCTTTTCAAGATAACGCATATGGTAAAACATTACGGCAGCACCACGGCTGGGTAGTTCGAGGGGTTTTTGCGGTAAGTGATCCTGCCTTCTATGTTCTGATGGTCACAGCAGGGTGGTGTGTGTGTGCGCGCGTGTGTGCGCGTGCACGCGTGTGCATGCGGGCATAGCATTTCTATTTGCTTTGTTCTCAAGAATAGGAACATCATGTTGCCTATTTAAGTCTATGTAGATCTTTTTTTGTGTGTAAACGTTGGAAAAAAAAAAAAGCGTCTGGAATAAAGAGGACTGTTACCATGCTTTCCCCTGTCCACCTCCAATGACATTGTGGGAATTTGCCACAGAAGTGGTTGCCTTTCTGATAAGGGAGTAAAGGGTATCCGTGCAGGGATAGGCAGGAAGCTGCCAAATACTCACCAATGATGGGAGATGAGTGGGGCCTTCAAGCTCATAGCTCCCTCTGCTGCCCATTGTATTCCATCCTGTTAATTCTAAGATTTTAATGGATTTTTCTTGCATTTAGTTGGATTTCGTCTTTGACTAATTGTCTAATTGGGTGTGCCAGCAGCTAGGCCTTCTCAGACCATTATTTTCATTGTTGGAGACGTTTGTCCTTGTGTGTTTGGGCTCCTGTTACTCCGCCACTCCTTCCTTGCCAGCATGTTGACCTAAGAACACACACCTGGAAATCGTAGTCCCCTGGACAAATCACTTAGCCTGCTTTCGTAAAATAGCAGGAGTAGATAGATGGCCCCTTTATGTCCTCAGTAATACTCTGTGATTCTGCCATCTGAGGAGAGGTCAGCCTTAGTCAGGGACAGCTGTGAAAAGGCAGAGTGCCATGTGGTGGTTCACGAGCAGACACGTTAGCTGCGAGTGTTCTGCGGAAGGTCGTGGGGCAAAAACAGCCTTGCACGTGCCTTACTAATTAAAGGATAGGAGACATTATTTGCCTGAGGTGAGAACTCTTTAGGTCATGACTTACCAGGGGGCAGGTAAAGAAAGTGGGAAGAACACAGTGGAAGAAATAAAATGGACTGAACTGGTTTTGGAAGGCCTGGAGGTGGCTAGGCCCGTACCCCACCGCTCACCGCCGTAGGAGCTAGGCCGGCTGCAGCTACAGAGTGCTCACGCTCACCTTCAGTATATGTTTTGTAATCACAGTAGTAGCTGCCGTCTGGCCGTCAGATACCTTTGTGAACCACGGACAGTGCTAGGTACTTCCACGTTCATTATCTTAAGTAATCTCAGGATTTACTCTCACCGTTCTACAAGTTCAGAACTATCCGTTCGAGTCCCAGAGTCCCAAAGTGCAGCCGTGGCAGAGCCCAGGTCTAAACCCCCTCCACTGTCTCCGAGGCCGCGTCCGACAGGCTGCCGCTGAGCAGTGGATGCAGCTACATTCATTGATCCCGGAGTAAACACTGACTGCTTGCGGGGGACGGAAACCCACGTTCCCCTGGTTAGATGACAAAGCACAGGAACGCTGAGTTGCCCTATTTACAAGAAACAGCTGTGTGTTGTAGTTGTTGTTACGGTATAGGAGTCAGAGTTTAATCCTGAAATATTAATGATCCAAGAGACGTTGCCAACAGAAATGCAAACGTAGCAGAAAATTTAACATAAGCAAGGCTCTTTAAAAACAGTTTTTAATTTATAGCATTTTCCCCAGCATATAGGACTTTAGACTCATTAAAAAAAAAAAAAAAAGTAGAAATCATGGCAGAATAGAAAGGGAAAAAATTTAAATTGTCCATCTTCTCACCACTCCATACAAAATAACCATTTTTAACATTTTCGTGTTTTACCTTCTTACCTTTTATTTGTATGTATATTTATATATTTTAAGATTATTCTATTTAATTTTATATGTTTATCTAAATATATATCTACTTGTAGGGATTTATATTTTTATATGTACATGTTTGTTATATGTGTAAAATTATTTTGCATACTCTGTATATGCATGTAAATTTTTTTATGTTTAGCTTGTGTGATTTTGTATTATCCTCCCCCCTCCCCCCCACTTAACAGAGTCAACCATGGCCATTTTTAAATGCCATAAGAGTTTTTGAAAATCATTATTTTTAATGACTGCATAATACTTCCCTAGTATGGAGATAATATGATTTATTTGCCCAATCCTCTGTGTTAGACATTTAAGCTGCTTCTGAGGCTGTTGTCAACAGCACTTGTTTATGTGCATTTTTGAGTAAAACTTTTATCTCCTAAAAAATAGGTTCCTAGAAGTGGAATTGTTATGTCTAATACCAAGAACTATTAGAATTTAGAATTTTGAGCACTTACTGTGTACCAGATGTTGTCTTAAGTGCTTTACATACATAAAATTGTTAATCTCCTAATTCCTAAGTATGTTCTCTTACTTTCCCTGTTATAGACAAAGAAGCCTGAGACACAGAGGTGAAGTAATACACCCGAAATTATAGAGGAAGAACATTTTGAAGGTTCTTGATAGTATTGCCAATAATTTTTAAAGTTGCTGGTTTTTAAGAAAATAGATTATGTTGAGCATTTGGCAACAGCCTCGTCAACAGAAGAGCTAACTCAGCCCTTGGAGCCTCTTACTTTTACTCTCCAAGTCACCCCTGCTTTAGAAAGTGTATTGTTTCTGAAGGTGCTAAGTAATTAGCAGAGGCAAATTCATTTAACTGTCTTAGTTCCTCAGTGAAACAGCTTCTACACTCTGGGAATTTGATTCATTTACCAGCCAAACAGTGAACTTTTATCTTCACGCTGTTGTAATTTATGGCACTGAAGCCCAGTCCAGGCTCTGCCTCCAGCGTGATTTTTAATCATTGTTCATTTGACCTTTTTGGTTTCCTCTTCAGTTGAGTTCTATCACTGGTTCCTAAGTCGACTTGACTGCATCATAGTCCTGTAGGAACCTTTGGAGAGATACATAGTCTGGGGCCCCACTCTGGAGAAACATTTCAAAAATTTTATTGTACCTAAATACACATGCATAGGGCTTAATTTTTTTTTTTTTTTTTTTTTATCAAAAGTCCAAAAGTTATAACAAAAAATAGCGGCCCCTGCCTTCTGTCCCCTCCTTCCCAGACTTACTCCAAAGAGGCTGCCACCTTCAACTACTGTGACTGTCTCTTCCAGTACCTCTGTAATCCTAAAAATGTTTACTGTTCTTTTTGGCCTTATCAGTTTTAGCCATTAATGTTGACTTTCTGTTATAGATTAGGATTTAGCTGTCTTTAGACCTTGCTATCACTACCTCACTTCCCCTCCCTCCACCTTGCCAATATAATTATATTACAAGTTAACATGATAAAGATGAGCCAAAATTGTATGGGTTTTTTTAATTTTGTTTTTATATTTTCCTTGCATCATCAAATCTCTCAAATCACCACCATTCTGAACCCACAGATATACCATACCATCTTACTATAGGTCTTGAGTTTTTTTCCGTGAGACTTCCCTTCCAGAACTTTCTAAACTCCGTGCCAATCTTAATTCGTTGTTCAGGCCTGTTGAACTGCTGTGTGCCCTAGGACTCTTCCTTACAAGTTTTTCTGTACAGAATCCCCATCTCACACTAGCTTCCTAAGTTCTGTTACCTCCTATTTCTTGATCTAATCCCTTGTTTTAGTGTCGTCCCCTAGTGGCTTCTGAAAAATGGTACAAGGGAGCTAAACATCTGAATTCCTGCCTGCCTGAAAATGTCTTTATTCTGCCCTTCTTTTTTTTATATGTTTTTTTTAACATTTTAATATTTTTGAGAGAGAGGATGAGTGTGTGCATGAGTGGGGGAAGGGCAGAGAGAGAAGGAGACACAGAAGCAGAAGCAGGCTCCAGGCTCTGAGCTGTCAGAACGAGCCCGACATGACGGGGGGCTCAAACTCACGAACCATGAGATCGTGACCTGGGCCAAAGTCGGATGCTTAACCAACTGAGCCACCCAGGTGCCCCTATTCTGCCCTTTTTTACTAGAGTGATGCTCTGGCTTGTATAGAATTCTAGGTTAATAGTAATTTTCTCTCAGAATTTTGAAGGCTTCCTCTGTTGTCCTCCAGCTTCCACTGTTACTACTGTAGAGTCTAATGAGTTCCTGTTCCATTTACATAGACTGTTCCTCATCCCTCAGGGTGCTTCCAGGATCTTTATCCTCACATTCTAAAATTGCATGACCTTCTCCTTTTGTCTTTTTCATTCATTATGCTGAGTGCTGGGTAGGTCTTTAAATGTGAGGCTCCTGTCCTTCAGCTCCAGGAGATTTTCTCACATTACGTTGAGATAATTGCCTTCCCTTCATTCTCTGCTCTCTCCCTTGTACTTCTGCCATTATTTGAGTATTTGGTGTGTACCAGAAAGTGAGCTCAGCATGTTGTACATATTACATTAATCTCTTCAAATAAGGAAAGTGGTACCAGCCCTCTTCTACAGAGGAAACGCAGGCTCTAGGAGGTTAAGCACCTTGCTCAAATTTCTCGAGCTAATAATGTGGGAAGATTTGGGATTTGAATCCGTGTCTCCTTCACCCAAGCCTGTGCTGTAACCACTGCATGATAATGCCAGTCAGCCTCCAATTGCAGAAAGGGAGTGGGGCTTATTCTCAAAGACTTGTCAAGAATAAGAAGGCTCAGGAAAGCAAGTGTAGCGTAATTAATTGAAGATTCCAAAGTCTCCAGAGATCTCAGCGGAACCAATCCAGTGGATCCAGCCAGCAGATTTTGGCAACCCTAGGGAATAACTGGCCTACGAAAGGAAGAGAGCCATCCAGAGCCTAGGAACTGTTCCATCAGGGAAGGGGTGTGGTGTGGCAGCATGGTTGAAAAAACACAGTCGATCCTGAGTTCAGATCCTGGCCCTGGCCCTCGTTAGCACTATAATGTTCATCTGTAAACTAGGGCTATAAACAGTACGGGATTCTTACACAGATTAAGTGGGATAAGATACATTACAGCATCAGTGTACAAGCAGCCAACAGGGGTAGCTCCCTTCCCTCTGAGAAAATCGTCACGGGTGCAGAGGAAATATTTTCCATGTCGGGGGAAAGAGGGATAGGCAGAGAAACATACGGATGGGACACAAATTGGAGAGTGAGGTGCCCTGGAAGGCTGGCCACGTGGGAACAAAGCCTGGGGGGGCAGCATGCACGCAGGTGGATTCTGAGCATTCAGAAGGAACGGTCTGGATCATGCTGTGAATGAGAAGGAAGCTTTTCTCAGAACTTCTCCCTCAGCACTCCCTGATTTGTTGGCATCGTTCATCCGCAAGACGGCCCAAGTACATACTTGTTTTCTTAGAGCCCGTGGCTTGGAAGGGTGTAGTATCACCCCCCTCATCTCCGTGTATGTGTGTGAGTGTGTGTGCACGTATGCGCTCATGCATAAGCGTAAAGCGTGCAAGAGCAAGAGACGTGGTGCAGATTCTCACGGGCAGTTCTTTTGCAGTTAGCTCTGAGGGCGGCTCCGTCCTATGAAGATTTTGTGGCCGCGTTAACCATCAAGGAAGGCGACCACCAGAAAGCAGCATTCAGTGTTGGGATGCAGAGGGACCTCAGCCTTTACCTCCCTGCCATGGAAAAGCAGCTGGCGATACTGGACACTTTGTACGAGGTCCACGGACTGGAGTCTGACGAGGTGGTATGACGTCTGCAGGACCGCGCTGCCTCCTACCTTCAGGGAATAAAGTCTGCTAACGTGTTTTGTTGCCCTGCTTCATTCCCAGCAGCAGCTTCGACCCTCTCCAGCCCCGTACTTGGTGGGATGGAGAGAAGGAGGCAAAGCCTAGTGCTTTTATATATAATTTTTTTTTAATGCGTATGTGTTCTGTGTGTTCAAAAATCAAGGTGCTATATATTTCAGTTCAAAGGGCCTCCTGGAAACCAAATCATAGCTGTTATATTAGAATTGAACAGCAAGTTATAAGAGCAGATTTGACAAATGAGTTTGTCAGTACTGTGTTTTGTTTTTACCTTTCACGCCCCAGCTGAAAATGAGCAAGTTCTGTAGCAAGGACTGTAACACATAGCCAGTGTTTCGATCAACTTAGACTAAAAATTGGGGGGAAGGCTAAGCCCCTTTGTTGAAGCTATTGAAATGTGGAGTTGGTATTCCTAGACGTTCAGAGAATCTTCTCTCCCACGGCTCTGTGGTCAGGAAGCGCCTGTGTAGTTCAGGTGTTTGGGGCATTGGTGTGGGCATGTCAGTGTCGAGGAGGAAGACACAAACACGGAGTGCCATCCCTGTCCGTGGGGGGGAGACTGTGGCTCCGAAGGGGTGAGTGGTGTGGACTGACCCCAAGCAGGGGGACAGTCTGGCAGAGATGTGACAGGTCACCCAAGATGACCCCTATCTAGTGCCCACACTTAGCCGGCATGCTTTCCCCTGCACCATCGGAACCAGACAGTACAGTGAAACTGTGACATTCAGACTTTAGGGCTTATTACCCATTTCAGAAGTAAGATGTAGAGGTTGAGGAGTTTACTCACAGGCATATAGCTTCTACTTAGAGGAAGCTGATGATTGCAAAGTGTGATCTGGACCAGCTATGCATCAAAATCACATGGACTGCTTCTTCAAACAGCAAATTCCCAGGCCTTACCCTGACCTACTAAAGAATCAGAGTAGTGGGGGGTGGGACTCAGGAACCTACATTTGAATAAACTTTCCAGTTGATTCCTGTGCACCCAGGGTTGAAGAACTACAAGATTAAATTCTAGTTTAAATTCTAGTTTGCAGAACTCTTCTGCATGAACTAAATGGTGTGTCCTTTCTTTTCCAAAGAGGAAGACACTTTCATTGAAATAAAATAGTTAAAGGGAGGGTGAGACGTAGAGCAAGTCTACTCACCATTTTCTTAACTGAACCAGCATCGGCGCCCAGCCATGAGGCTTGAGCATCGCATCGGGGACCATGGTTCTGAATGTGCTCTCTGATCAATCTTGGTATCATCACCAATAGTGCAAAGCAAGCTGTCTTTACAGCTTTAAGACTGTATCAGAGTTTAAAGGTAGGATTTAATCTTGCATAATACAACCCTGGGTAGGCGTTCTCCTGGAAAGCGTGTGACGCCAGGGGTCTCCAGTAGGCCAAACTGCCAAGAGTGGGCGTGGGAGGAAAGTCATGGAGGCTTCCCCCCCAGAGGCTGCTTCCTTCTAGCAACTGGAAGAGAAGGTCCAGCGGAAGGTAGTGCCCCAGGGTAGAAGGTGAGGGCCTTTAAAGGGCACAGGTGCATGCTACCTGAGCAGCCCCAGGTGATTCTCTTCCAGGACAAAGAGAACCCTCTCCTTAGGCGGAGGTTCGTGTAGGGAGGGGTTTTGATTTTGTCTTTTATCTGTCTTTAAACGGATTGGCATTTATTTAGCTCGGATTAATGAAGCAGGTATGCAACTTACGTGAGGACTTCTGGAAAACGCTTAAAGAAAAACAAATGTTTAAAGGCTGGGGAAACGGTGCTAAAATGGTATCGCTTCTTCTGTATTTTAGCGCTTGTTACTGGCAGCTGCCAAGGCCTGTGTGTCGTTTCCCCTGCCCCCACAAGCAGCTAGTGTGGATCTCCTCTGGTCAGTGCGACTGTGACGGAGGAGCCGGAGGCTACTTCGGACTTCCTGCCCTCCCCGTCGCCTCCCGAGAGGGAAAAAGAAAGCAACAGCCAGTCTGTGCTCGAACCCTGAACGAAGGCACTTTAGGCATTGTGCTGTTGCAAGGGGGTGCCACCGGGAGACTGTAAGTATCCCTTCGGAGCAGCTGCTGCCGCCCCGTCACCCCCAGTGAGCCCATGTGGTCTCTTGGAGAGGGTGCGGGTACACGGCGCGTGCCTCGGACTCGCCACCCAAGCTCTGGATACACACAGACAGGAGACAGCTGCTCGGCGTGGCCATTTCACATTTCTGTAGGTACGGCCTTGGTTTCCATAACTTGGTTTTCCGGGGAAGAAGAAATTTAGTATTATCTGGGATCCCTGGGAACCCAGATCAGAATAGCTTGAGTCTTGAATAAGGTACATTTTGTACTCCCCCTTTTCCCACCCCCGTAGACAGGCGGAGTGTTTTTGACAGGTATTTTCCTCACGGGAGCCTGTTAAATGTGCCCAAGATGTATAAAGCTCGCAGGGTCCTGAATAAAAGGAACTGGAAATTGGACCTCGTACTATGTGATAAATGCAACTTGACGTGCAGTTTGGCACAGTCAGAGCTTCCTCCTGGACACACAGCATTTGCTTCTAGTTGAAGTTCTAATCTGCAGGTACTGTCTGAGATGGGAACAAAGAAGAGATAGTTGAGACCTTTTCTGCATGATCCTCCAAGATTTCTGGGACGTTCAAGCTTGCTTTCACCCAGTGAGAGATGAGAAAACATTGGTATGCTGTCGACAGAGGAGTCACCTTGCCGTCATTGCTCAAAACATTTTTAGGGTTCCTTTTTTGGAGTAACCTTTAGAGAGATCCTGAAGAAGAAGGTAATTTGTCTTCTGGGGGCTAGGAGAAGCTGATAAGTAACGTAACAGAGTGCTTGGTGCGCGTAATTTCGTCACGTGCACACCTCTCCCCATCCTCCCCCAGGAGAAGCCAGGCTTTACACTTCAGGGGGATTAACACACATTTGTCCAACTGAACAAACTCCTTTCGATGCCGGCAATTATCGTTATTATTATTTTGTCCTTTGAAGGCAGATTTGCTTCATTATAGCTAATCCTGGTGAAAAATGTTAAGTTGGAGGGATACCTTTTGGGGACCAAACCAACTTACAACTATGAGGTGGAGATGATTTTCTTGTCAGCTCTTGATCCAGCTCTGCAGGGAGTTCTGGAAGCAGGGCTCTCCGGAGGTCGAGCATCTGAGTCCCCAGAGAATTGACTTTGAAAGGCAGTGTTCATTAGGATGTGTAAGTCGTGGCTTGAGGCACCTTGTCATCACTATTTGCATGTCATTTCTGAACAGAGAGTTTCCTCAAATGTCAGTTTGCACAATAAGGGATATCTGGACTCCAGAACTCAGCCTTGCCGCTTTCTGTTACTGGGGATAGCCAGCAGTGCCCCCTCAGAGCACCGGAGCCACCCCCCACTCTAGCTGTTCTGCCCCATTCCTTAGCAGCTTCCTCTAACTCCTACCTACGTGGAGCCCCTGCTACGGACCTAGCCCACAGTCAGGTGCCCAGTCGCCGGGGATTCTGTTCTCTTGGACTTCATTCAGGAGCCTCTTAAAGAACCCCCGGTCCCATTTGTAGCTGTGAAGCAGGTGACCGCCATGTGCGGAAAGTGACCTGTCATCAGATGAGTGCCGCCGGGAACGTTTGCGGGCATCTCTTTTTGATTATTAATTGCATCTGTGTATATACCCAAAAAGTCCATGCTTTCAACTTTATCTTTCTGGAACAGTGTTTTTAATGAACAATAGGTGGAAGGAGCCAGTAAGTAAAGTCACTTTTCTTTATTAAATTTGAAGGAAATAAAAGAGCTAGAGTAAGAGGTCTCTTATTAATGGGACCTGATCTGATTAGGAAAATCACATAGATGAAGAAATATCGTTTAAGACAGTAGAGAGGCAGGGGGTCGTGAGCAATATGAGATGATGTGAGGCAATTTTCTGAAAGCTTTTTATGTTTCTTTTCTATTTAAACTAGTACATCCCACAAGAAGTTGGTTACTTAATGGTGCGTTTCTGAATCGATTAAAATCAGTTACTTCAGGTTTTAGTCCTAGGTTTTACAACTCTTCAGCCTCCCTATTCTGTTTTATGGGTGGTTTTTTTAGGGTAAACCATCAACCTTTTTTACATTTTAGGTTTAGAATTTGTAAGTAAAATATGTTTTAAGCCATCGTTCTGTCAGCTGAGCTAATGTGCTTGGTCTTAGAGGGCCTGACTTCAGATGCCCTTTGTGATCTGGTACAGTCTGTGCACAACCTCAGTGTGTACAGTAAGTCTTGTGTCCCTGTGAAGTGTATATGGAGGGCTTTCTTTAGAAATACGTTCTGCTTCTGGATGTCCCTTTGTAACCTGCAGTTGCTTACTCAGGGCTTTCATAATAATGACATACAAACTACGCAGTAGCTGTCTAATCGTATTTTAAGACCGCTTACCAGTTACAAGGTTGTTAGAGATCCATTCAGCACTTCATGAACAAACTGTTCGCCGGACCTTCTCTGTAAACGTTCCCGGTTCCCACCCTGTTGCAGCCAGTAGTCCTGTGTATGGAGGCCACTTGCATGACTTCTCTCGTCGCACTGCTGCTCTAAGGCACTCCAGGGCATGATTAAGTGATCATTGGCGGTACGCATGCATTGATCCTTCTCCTCCGCTGTTCTTCTATAGCCTTTCATTCAACGGAAAAAACATACCACGGCTCTGTGATGCAAAAGTTTGCAAGATTTTTTGGTTGCCCTTTTTAATCACTTCTCTTTCAGAGCGAACAGATGTTTTCAGCTAAGCTATGTGAGAACATAAGGAAGAGATCCTGCTTGTTTTAAGCACCGTTCTTTCTATTACATATATTTTAAAGTGTGGTCATGTGGTCAGTATTTCTTCCCTGTACTTTATAAACAGCAACCACCCTGGGACGGTTGGCACCCCTTGCAAAACTAATGAGATCACAGACTCCTGTGTACATGTCTCTTCATAGGTGCGTGTGGAGTCAGTGATGACAAGACGGGTGACCTAGAAGTATTCTGTTGCTTCCTAGAAGGCTGATGAGCCAGTGTCATGGCATGTTTGATGTCTGAGTCCCCAGTGTCATGACAGTTTCACTAGAATGTCAGTAAACAGCCCAACTACCTCATGTGAAATTGGCTGTGGACAATCTGTGTCAGATGAGACATGTATTTAAGGTTGATTTAATCTGGTTAGTAGATTGGACAAAATGATGTCTCTCTAAGGAAAAAAACATGAGACCAGATGCCAAAGGCTACAATGTACATAGATTTCCTTGGATTAATTTTTTAAGTCGGTGTTGAATTCCATCCCCAGTATTCTTATCTTGAGTGTTTATGGTCTCATAGATCCACGCACTTTGAATACCTGTCACATGCAGTCTTGTGTTAACTGTTCTTGTCCTAAAGCATTTTGAATGAGCAGCATAATGACAGTAGAAAGCGAGTGTCAAGTAGTTTGTTGATTTGTTCATTTTAATGGGCCTTTACTTAGAATATAATGTGTTGGAGCCTTTGGGGACCAACCAGTGAATGAGAATTTCATGTTTGGTGTTCATGTAAAAACTGTCCAACTTCTTACTCTGTATCTTGTGGGGAGGGTTTTACTTTTTTTGCAAAAATGTTTGAAAACATCTGTCAGATTTTATATTCGTTAGTTATAATAAACTTATTTTTAAAGTATTTTATCAAGTGCTTCTCTTATTTTTAAAGTATTTTTTATCAAGTACATCTTCTAAAGATTTTTCTGTGCACTTCTGAATTGAATATGCCAATAATAAGTCTCATTTGTGGAACACATACTGTTTGCCAGGCATCATTTTAAGCCCTTTACCAACAGTAACACATTTAATCCTCCTACTCACTCTGTAAGGCCAGTACTGTTGTTATCCTCAGATTACAGATGAGAAACGGGTGCAGACTGAGGGAGCCCCTTGCCTAAGATCCCACAGCTGTTAGGGAATAGAGCCAGGCTACAAACTCAAGCAGCCTAGCTCCGAAATCTTTATAAAACTGGTTAAAACCTAAACAGAAATTAATTTTGAAGCATCAAAAGACCTCTGTAATGGCATTGCACTGGGTGTGCCTAGCATTCTAGAACC
Organism: Herpailurus yagouaroundi; assembly: GCF_014898765.1. Lineage (NCBI taxonomy): Eukaryota > Metazoa > Chordata > Mammalia > Carnivora > Felidae > Herpailurus > Herpailurus yagouaroundi. The sequence continues at coordinate 41,480,100 of NW_024412391.1, read as the reverse complement.
ATTAGCTCCTTTCACAGTGGCTCTGTTCTTTGGCCCGGTTTTAATTCTGTTTTCAGAAAAACCACAAATGCAGAACAGATAGATGAGTTTGCTATGCCTAATATGTGAGTGGCTGTGTGATTAAAAAGTTCACGTTCAATAGGCCATACTTTTTTCGAAATCACTTGATGCCAAAGTAGGGTTGCACCTATTGGGTTTTCTCTCTTGTATGCTTGTTGGTGGATATTAAATACCTGCAGGTAGATGGGTCTGCATGGCTGGTGTGTGAAACCACACTGTCCACAGAGAAGCTTCCTGTCAGTTGCCCGCATGAGGCCTCCTCTCCAGCCACCTCTTTATTTTTACTTTTTTAATGTTTATTTATTTTTGAAGGAAAGAGAGACAGAGCATGAGCAAGGGAGGGGCAGAGAGAAAGGGAGACACAGAATCCGAAGCAGGCTCCAGACTCCGAGCTGTCTGCCCAGAGCCCGATGTGGAGCTCGAACTCACAAACCACGAGATCATGACCTGAGCTGAAGTCGGACGCTCAACCGACTGAGCCGCCCAGGTGCCCCAACCAGCCACCTCTTTAAATACATGATCTGAGCCAATTAGAAGTCAGGGAAGCAGGATTGAAGGAAGAGAAGCAAGTGAAGTTGTGGTAGGTCCTTGAGCGCAAGGTTCACGTGGACTCTGCTGGAGTGGCCGTGTTGGGCCACGTGCGAGAGAGAGAAGAGACAGCTGGTAGAGACAGAAAACAGATGGTGTGGGCCCACTGAGGAACCGTGTAACTGCCAGGGCATCTACAAACTTTCTCGGCAGGCTGACTTTCTCTTTCCTACTTCCAGTGCTCAGGAGACCTGCTTTCCTGCCCTGGGAGTCCTCCCCTGGAGAAAGGTGGACCTTTACAATACAGCCCCAACTCTCCTTACACCTCCTCTGGTGGGCGTCTGTCCCTTGAAACAATCACTATGATGAGCATATGTGTCTCTGTTACCCAATGAATATGGGCACATCTTTTTTTTTTTTTTTTTTTACTTTTGTTAATGTTTATTTTTGAGAGAGAGCACGAGCAGGGGAGGAGTAGAGGGAGGGAGAGACACAGAATCCGAAGCAGGCTCCAGGCTCTGAACTGTCAGCACAGAGCCTAACATGGGGCTCGAACTCACAAACCGTGAGATCATGACCTGAGCCAAAGCCGGATGCTTAACCGACTGAGCCACCCAGGCACCCCCCCGGACAAATCTTTTTTTTTTTTTTTTTTTAATTTTTTTTAAATGTTTATTTATTTTTGAGGGAGACAGAGCATGAACAGGGGAGGAGCAGGGAGATAGGGAGACAGAATCCGAAGCAGGCTCCAAGCTCTGAGCTGTCAGCACAGAGCCTGACGCGGGGCTCAAACTCACAAACTGCGAGATCATGACCTGAGCCGAAGTCGGACGCTTAACCGACTGAGCCACCCAGGCACCCCCGGGCAAATCTTAAAGAAAAAACAAAGTGGCCTACATTGAAGAACCACCACCCTTGTCCCCCTTGCTGTATAAAAACGGAAGTGCCTGTCCATACCTGAAGTCAGTCTGTATGAGCTCTCTGCTTGTTCTAAGTTATGGGCACTTTCTCCACAGAACCCTAGGAGCTTTTTTGCAATGGTTTTGTTCTCACAAACCCTTAAACTTCAATACTGCCAGGGATGGCTGTGTGAGGACCAGCTATCTCCTGCCTTCTCCATACCTACCAGGAGCAGTGCTATCAGAAGGTGTGTGAAGAGTCGGCTTTTGTCCCTTAGCACCGCCCTCTGTAGTACTTGGGAGCCATGGAAAGATAAGCTTCCTGGAGGATGAACCATGGTGTGTTCAGAAAGAGAACATGTTTCAATATCTGTCCTGAGTTCCAATGGGTAGGGGATAGAGTAGCCTCCTGATCATGAGGGACCAGCTGACGAGAGGCTGTGTCTGCTGCGTGTTATTCTTCCAGAATCTGTGAATCCAAGTACATTTTCTGTCTCTTCTATTTTTCTACAGTAAACACAGGTTCACTTGGAAAATCTGTGCTTAGTGGCTGTGATGGAGAAACCAAATGAACAATTAGGTAGGAATGGAACCGTCCTAGAGTTGGTGTTTGTATTTGTTCTACGTTCACATGTGTCAGTTAGATGTCTGAGACCCTTTATACAAGCACACATCACACCCTTCATACGTTCATACACACACACACACACACACACACACACACACACACACACACCCTGACACTGTCCTCATCACCATCATTCTTTCCAGAGGCACAAAATGGAGATACTGCCTTTGTAGCAGGGATGGTTCAGGCTGAAAGAATCGATGAGTGTTAATGGTCTGACATCAGCATTGGACTGGAGACACAAATCACACTTAGGTGGTTTGCTGTGTAATCACATCTCCTTTTTTTAGAGAACAGAATTGTCACATCTTTGCTAACACTGAGTGTGCGGCCAATTTTAGGGCTTGCTGCTTTGGCTTGACAGTCCAAGTTGTTGAAAAGTTTTTAGATGTTTTAAAAGTCAGGTCTTGATTCAGAGTTCTGCATGAGATCACCTTCGACATTCCCCCTGACCTTTACCTTTCCACTGACCGTTACGTGTCACTGACCAAACCTTCCCCCAGGTTTTGTGAGTCACTAGGGCAGATGGGGCTCGGACTTTCTGCCTGGCTCCTCCTGATTTAGACCTGGCTCTCTACCCCCCTTCTCTGCAAACTTGTTAAATTCATTCATGTCCAGATAGCAGCCTCAGATGCTTCTGCGATAGCAGACTCCCATGTGGACAGCCCTTAAGTTACCTTCAAGTACAAGCCGCTCACCTGGATCGTGGTCTTGAGCTCCAACCAGACCTACTTGCCTTCTGATCTTCTTAGATGTCCTACCTTCATGTGAAACCCCAAGTCCACACTCGGTCACCTCTTAAGCTTTGCCATTTACGTAGGTGGCGTCACTATTATTCCAGTCACTCAGGCAGGAAATTCCGACACCCTGAGCTTCTGCCTCACTTCCACTCTCTCTACCCAGTTGGCTATGAAGGCCTGCCTCAGCCTCCTCACTCCGGTGGCTGCAGCCTTGACCTCTGAATTCGGTGCTCTTGCAACCTGTCTGCCACTGCCTTCCAAATCTGAAAACACTTTATGACTCCGTGCCGTGGTTCAGATTCTTTCACAAACTTGGAATGCCCTTTTCCCTTCCCCTTCCTCAAAGCCCAGATTGAACCTCACCTCAAAAACTGCCCCACACAATAATCCCAGCCATTAAGTTCACCTCTAAACACCTGCGCTTCTAAACAATACCGCACAAATTAGAACTTACGGATAGGAAGCATGACTCCCAAGAGAACTAGACATTCTTTGGATGAGTCTTTTGTTTATTGCTTGTAGCACCTTCCTCACTAAATCGTGAACTTCACCTTATTCAAGTCAGGGCATCTAGCACCCGACACTGCCTTCCTTACCCATGGAAGGTTTCTAAAACTGTCTTAGAAGTTGGGCGTTACCTCACACGGTGCTCCCCTGGTTCTTTAGGTGTGTTGGTTCCATTATCCAACTAGATAAGAATATTCTGAAGCAAAACCCTGTGCAACTCTCCTTTCCTGCTTCCTCTGCTACTCAAATACTCTGAGTGCCTGACCACTCAGTATAAATAATTTGTGTTTTTTATATTGTGCTGTGGGTTCGGTCTTCGGCTTTGTCCGGCAAAGCTGAGGTCAGCAGAAAGGATTACTCAAGAAAGACTCCATGCAAGTCAAGAGAGGTGAGAGAGAGGCTAAGGGAAGTCTCCCTGAGCTGCTTTCGAGCTCCCACATTTATTGAGCATACATCCAGGGAAACATTGTGCGATACGTCAGTGGGCTGCATGTAGAAAGCATGCAGAAAAACAAGGCGGTTCCCAAGACTGTAAAAGAGCAGATGCAGAAAGCAGGGTGGAGAAGAAGATAAAATATTCCATAGATAACATGGTCTAAGGAATTCATGAGCACAGGCAGGACCCAGCCTCTATATACACGTTAATTAGACACTGGCCTGCTGTTTTCAGCAAGGCCAGAAAGCAGTGTTCTTCTTTGCAGTGTGTTCCCTATGTTCTCCGAACCCAGGACATAGCTCTTTGATTTCCCACATATTACCTTAATTAATGCAGGTATAAAATGTTTTTTAAATGGTGCTTATGTGTATCAAATTAGGAACAATTAGAAGACAAAGTCCAGGGGCGCCTGGGTGGCGCAGTCGGTTAAGCGTCCGACTTCAGCCAGGTCACGATCTCGCGGTCCGTGGGTTC
>NW_024412391.1:41461311-41475428 GCF_014898765.1 Herpailurus yagouaroundi | reverse complement strand
AAAAAAAAAAAAAAAAAAAAATATATATATATATATATATATATATATATATATTCACCATCAACAAAGCAAGGGAAGGAGCCCAACCTTGCCATTAAGCCCCAAACTCCAAAAGATGATCACCAAAGAAAAAGACCAGATTTTCTGGCAAGAATGAAAAGAGTTCCTAATCCTGCCACCCTATTGAGGGCATTTGCAAACTCCAGAATGCTCATTAAAACCTCAGGTTTTGGAAGGAAACTGATTGGAGAGTTGGGGCAAGATGAGTAGACATCTCTTCCTTCCTCTGAGTAGGGCTGGCATGTGTGTGTGTGTTGGGGAAGGACAGGGGAGTTCTTGGAGAGAGATGGGTGAAACACGAGAACAAGAAACAGGAAAAACCAGCCTGTCCCAGAATTAAGAGACAAAACCACATCCCAGAGGTCTCCTCCTGTAGCAGATTCCTCTCCTCTCCATTCGGAAGTTACCCTGGTGCAGGAGTTGATGCAAGCAAGTATCAGAAGACAGAGCAGAGTCTAATCCTTCCAACCAAAAATGTGTACGCACAGCTCCTCCTTACTCCCACATGCAGACACAGACAAGCAGGTTGGTTTGGCTGATACACACTTCTATGGCTGTGCTGGTCATTAAAATATCAAAATACTTCTATACCAGGAAGTAAATATTCGCTGACGGAAGCAGCTCACACTGCTCTGGCCACCCTAGCCCCTCTCACAAGAAACCCCCCAACTCCAGACCACCGACCGGCAACAAAAGAAGTAACGTGTGGCCCAACATGGCGTCTTCAGGCTCCTTCCCCAGAGCTGTGGCCACCCTCTCATCTGTTTGTTCAGTGTCTGTGTTGTGCTGGTTATTAAGTACTTAGAAATCATCATAGAACGGAAGCCCAGGAGAAGAGAAGTCGTCAAATAAGACAGCATACGTGCCAACAGTATATCAAAGCAAATAAATGGTCTGTACAGAGCCACCTTCCACAAGAGCAAATCTAAATAAAATGACCCAGCGACCACGTAAACACACAGCCACCAGAATGGGTGGGGGAACAGATGAAATCAGTTGGGAAGAGAAGCTCACCTAAAGAAGCAAAAGTTCCCACAGGTACACTGTGTTCTCACAAGAACTCAAAAGAGCATGAATCCAATAAGACGAAAGCTCATATATGAGCTGATTAAACAACAGGATGAAAGGCAGACTACACTGCAGCACCCGAGTGGCTCAGTGGGTTGAGCGTCTGGCTTCTGCTCAGGTCATGATCTTGCGGTTCATGAGTTTGAGTCCCGCGTCGGGCTGTGTGCTGACAGCTCAGAGCCTGGAGCCTGCCTTGGATTCTGTGTCTCCCTTGTTCTGCCCATCCCTGCGCACGCTCTGTCAGAAATTTTTAATGTTTTATTTAGTTTTGAGAGAGACAGAGCGTGCGCGGGGGAGGGGCAGAGAGCAGAGGGAGACGCGGAATCCAAAGCAGGCTCCAGGCTCTGAGCTGTCAGCACAGAGACTGACATGGGGCTCGAACTCGCAAACCACGAGATCATGACCTGAGCTGAAGGCAGACAAACCGACTGAGCCACCCAGGCACGTCCCCCCAAAAAAGGCAGGCTGAAGAGCGAAGAAAACGGCTTAGCCAAAATAACACTCTTCTAGAATAAATAAGTGAATTAGAAATAGCAAGAAACATGGTTGAAAACTAGATACCATGGAAGAAAAGGCTTGAGGTTGAGACGACTGCAAAAGCCAGAGTAATTCTTGAGACGACAATTGTAGGAAGACAGAGATACCCTAGCATATGCGTATTTGGTGACCAAAACAAGGAACTAAAAAAAGTATTGAAAGATATAATACAGGAAAGTTCTCCTGAAAGGAAGGAATGAATCTTCAGATTGAAAAAGGGTCCTATATTCTAGGCAATCTGAGAGAAAGCACTTGACACGAAAATATAACCCGATGGAGTCCATAAACTTCAAGCCTGAAAAAAATTGAGGCCGAAAAAGCAAGCCAGCCAAGGGTCTTAAACTTCTCTACCACAAGATTCAATGCCAGGAGGTAATGGAGAAATATCTCCAAAGTTCGACGTAGTTGAAAAAGAGTGACTAAGTAGGTGATTGCCAGCCACGTTGTCAAATACAATGTGAAGAGTGCAAAACTCAGGGAAAACAACACCCACAAGCCCTTCTTGAGGAAACCGCTTGATAGAAAAGGCGAATCAAATAGCTCAATAACGGAGGAGCTTGTAACAAAACGGCAGGTGATGTGCATTGAATTTACATAAAGAACGAAGGCCGAACTGGGAATTGCATTGTAGATTCAGACTGCACGAGATATAAGCCTTAATAATATAACTAGTAAATTGGGGGTGGGAAAGGGAAATATAAGCGTGTCAGTCTCTTCATAACAGAGAGTTGATGTCGTCTAAAGAAACAAACATGCGACCGACCTCTTGAGTCTGTTGGTACCTTTTTAAATTTTTTTTTTCCAACGTTTATTTATTTTTGGGACAGAGAGAGACAGAGCATGAACGGGCGAGGGGCAGAGAGAGAGGGAGACACAGAATCGGAAACAGGCTCCAGGCTCTGAGCCATCAGCCCAGAGCCCGATGCGGGGCTCGAACTCACGGACCGCGAGATCGTGACCTGGCTGAAGTCGGACGCTTAACCGACTGCGCCACCCAGGCGCCCCTGTTGGTACCTTTTTAAAAAATAAGCTTGAATAGAGTTTTAAATACCTGTTGGGGGAAAAAAATATTAAGTTTAGTAGTTGTCTCAATTTACTTTGGTTTCTGTCTTAAATGCAGGCAAAGGAGCCTAGTGTTATTTTTTAAAATAAATGGGATTAGGAATAAATATGATGAATGAAAATGAACGTAAATCTATGACTATAAACGCCTCTATCCTTTCGTTGCTATCTGTGTAAGAAGGAAAAAGTCAGAAATGATACCCAACGAAAAGTTAATGGTGGTTATTGTTAGGTGGGTATTGATTTTGTTTTAGTCTCTTCTTTTTTGTGCCTTATTATATTGCTTGATTTTTATTTGAGAGCCATGCTATATTTTTATTTTAAAATAGAAGGGGAGCTGGGGCGCCTGGGTGGCTCAGTCGGTTAAGCGGCCGACTTCGGCTCACGTCATGATCTCGCGGTTCGTGAGTTCAAGCCTCGCGTCGGGCTCTGTGCTGACAGCTCAGAGCCTGGAGCCTGTTTCAGATTCTTTGTCTCCCTCTCTCTGACCCTCCCCCGTTCATGCTTTGTCTCTCTCTGTCTCAAAAATAAATAAACGTTAAAAAAAAATTTAAAAAAAATAAAATAGAAGAGGAGGGGAGGGGGTATTTTTAAAACAAGGTTAAAAAGCATTGTGTAGTGTAGGTGGGTGCCTGTTTTATGCTGATCCTTGTAATGACATTGCTTTGTAACTCCTAGCAAGATACTCTAAGCTTTTAACTTAATCCCACCACACTTCCTTTTTTGGCACTGGCTATTTTTCACTCAGGAGCCACTGTCTCTTCAGGCGCACAAAGATACTACTCATCTAAAACTCCCATTTTATGCAGCTGAGAAGTGCTGCATTCTTTTGGTCTAACCGGAAAAATTGAACGCCAGTATGATACCTAGCGACCTGCCCAGGACATCTGAAACAAATGAAGAAATGGAAAGAGAGACTGTTTGGAGTGACTGACAGTAAATCTTACAAGAAGGAAGCCAGAAAGACTCAGCACCGTAGGAATGTTGCACATGCATTGGCTGCAGTCCATCGGAGGAGCTGAGAGGTTTCTATCTTCGTGCCTCTGTGAGTCTGGAAAGAAAATGTCAACCCTGTCCCCACCCAAGTGAAATCGCTGGGCAGCAGAGCTGAGCCACGCCAAGAGAGGTGCCATGCAGGCATCCTGGCCTCGGACCTCCCGCCTCCAGCGCTGGGAGAAATACGCATCCCTTGTGGAAGCCAGCCAGCCTGTGGCATTTGGTTCTAGCAGCCCGAGCTGATGAAGACAGTCCCTCTCCTCTCGGGTTACAAACCGAGATGGCACGAGAATGACTCATCCGCCGCCTGCCCTCCCTTGGCTGCCGGGAGGTCCTCTTTGGGAGGAAATGGGGGCAACAGAGAGAGCTGAGAGATGGCAGCGCCCAGGGGTGGAGAGCCCGAGCAAGAGAGAATACGGAGGGCTGGATCAGACCATGCCTGGGGCCAGCTCCACGCCTGTCCTTCCCAGCGGCACAAATCGGTACCTCCCCCTTTATTGAGCTCTAATTGGAACGAAGGCTCTGTCGCTTGTAACTGAAAGAAGCTTGAGGACGTTTTAAGTAAGTCCAGAGACATGTGCCCTTGGCCAGATTGCCCTATTTCTCTCTCGATGCTTCCTGCCTCCACAGAAGATATGGGCGTATTCTTTTGTGGTTAATAGAAGGAAACTGAGCAGCAGGCGAAAACTGGAGCCGCCTGGGGGTCCCATGAAGTCAGGACTATTTGGTACCGCGACAGCATCAGGACACTGGGGCCGACGCTCCGGGTTCCGCTGGCCTCGACCTCCTTCCTAAATAACAGCAATAATGGTGAATATGTATGGACTACCCAGAACCGTGTGAACAACTTCAAATAGCTCACCTCGTCCACCCCTCAGCACAAGCATGCAGTATATGTCATTGGCACCATTAACAGGGGGGCGGGGAGGGGACTGAGACTTGGCAGTGTGGCTCTGTCGGCCCGGGGAGCACGTGCGCGCCAGGCGGGACCCAGACGTGAGCCCACGCAGACTGACACCCGGGCCCACATCTTCCCGCCGCACTTGGGACGGGAGAGCAGAGACTCCGGGACCCGCCAGACCTGGGCTCGCATCCCAGCCCGCCGCACCCCAGCCGTGGGGCTCTTAAGCGTGCTCCTTACCTTCTCTGGGCTTCCCTTTCTCCGCCGGAAACCAAGAGGAGGCGGTTGCACGCCCCCCCGTTCATAAGATCCTTGCAAGGAGAGAAGGAGGCCGCGTGTGAAAATCGCTGGGCACGCTGCCTCGCGCACCCGGACAGGCATGCGCGCAGTGGCACCTTCAGGGCCCGCAAGGCTCCTGAACACGGAGTGGGTGCTCACCCTTTGTGCGGGCCCTTCTGGACCCTCCTCATCCTCCTGGCTGTGAGGGGGAAGCTCCGGACGGGCCTTGGCATGGACAGATCTGGATTCTGGTCCTGCCTTTGCGGTTTGCAGTCCGGGTCACCTTGAGCGAGTCCTTTAACCCCTAGCGTCTTCGTTTCCTCATCTGTCAGTCTGAGGTGGTGGTGTCAACGACATGTCTCCACAACGGGGCAAGAAACAAAAACGCTGCAAACGAATGAATAGCTGTGGGATGCAAGCGTTGCGATGGGTGCCTTGCGAACGCAGGAGTGAGTCGGATACACCTCCTGCCCTCCAGGAATTTGCGGTCTAGGAATGGAGATAAGGCGCCTTCTTGAAATAACTGTGCTATAAAACAGAATGTAACACAAGCTCCACAAGAAGTGTAAACAGGGGCACCTGGCTGGCTCTGTCGGTAGAGAGTGCAACTCTTGATCGAGGGATTGTGAAATCAAGCCCCAAGTTGGGAGTAGAGCCTACTTTAAAAAAAAAAAAAAACCCAACATTAAAAAAAAAATGCTTCAGGAGCCCAGAGCAGGGAGCACATCGTTTTAGAGGATGAGAGCATAGGACGCAGGCTTCCTCGGGGCCCACAGAGAAGCTGGGGCGTAAAGAATGGTGTGGCAGTTGGCATTCTCTTGGTGACAAGTGACTGGAGACCTGACAGACACTATCCACCGCCTCACCTCCCTGACGTTTGTAGAAGGTCCGTTTGCAGAATACACATGGAACATTCACCACGTGAAGCCGTAGGCTGGACCGTCAACAATTTAAAGCCACTGATGTGAAGAGAGATCCTGGGAAGACAGGAGTGGCGGCAGTGTCGTATTCAGTCTCTGAATTCCCACACAAGAACAGAGCAGCTAGACGGCAAAACCAAAAGTTCAGGAACAGCTTTTAGCACAAAACTAGGTGTATTCGTCCCCTAGGGCAATAGCGAGTTACCACAAACATGGCGGCTGAACACAGCGCTTACTGTCTCCATTCTGGGGTTAGCAGGGCCACGCTGGCTCTCAAAGGCTCTAGGGAAGAATCGTTCTTTACCTCTCGCTGGTGGTTGTTAGCAATCCCTGGTGTGCCTTGGCAGGCGCCAGTGTTAACGCCAGCGACTGCCCGTATCTTCACACGGCTGTCTTTTCCCTACGTCTCCAAATCTCTCTCCTTACAAGAATACCAATCATTGGACTTAGGGCCCATCTTAATCCCGTATGACCTCATCTTAACTTGCTTATATATCTGCAAAGACTCTATTTCCAAATAAGATGACATTCACAGATACGTGGAATTAGGAGTTTAGAATTGAACTGGATCTCTTGGAGGGACGCAATTCAACCTGTAACACTAGGTGGCATTATACCTAACAAGATGGTAATGAATGCTTTCCTGCCACAATCAGGAAGAAGGTAAGCATGGGTGTGCTCAACATACAACTTCTATTCACTATTGAAGTTGAGCTCCCAGCAACGCAGCAAGGCAAGAAAAGAAAATGTATACAGATTGAAAAGGAAGAAAGAAAACCTTTTATCTGCAAGTGATATATGTAGAAAACCTTAAGGACTGTACAGAGACTATTGGAATTAATAGCCCGATTTACGATATCCGTAGGGCACAAAATCAATATAGAAGCATAAGTTGTATTTCTACAGTTTTGCTAGCAAAAAAAAACAGAAAATGCAATTTTAAACATAGTGCCACTTAAAATATTATAAAATCTATAACATAATCAGGAATAGCAGTGGCTCAGTCGGTTAAGCGTCCAACTCTTGATTTCGGCTCGGGTCATGATCTCATAGTTCGTGAGATCAAGTGCCACATGGAGCTCTGCACTGACAGTGCAGAGCCTGCTGGGGATTCTCTCTCCTTCTCTGTCTGCCCCTTCCCCCTCCCAAAAAATAAATAAATAAACATTTTTAGAAAATAATCAGGAATGAATTTAGTAAAGTACATACCAAACCTCTACACTGAAAACTATCAAACATATCTAAGCCCTAAAATAAATTTTTAAAGGTATACCATGTTCATAGGTTGGAACATCTGATAACGATAGAATGTCTCCGATGTGTTAGGTTTTTGGTTTCCTTTTTCACTCCACCAAGCAATTCTCCAACACCAGCTGGTCTCCTACAGTTCAACTGAATTCAGTTCGGCTATGGTCTACCCACGGAAAGCGTCGGGTGCCACAGGTTAAGGACTCCTTAGTCCTTAACAGGATTGCCACCCCTCCTTGAGATGCCTGCCGGTCACAAGTCCAGGTTGTTGCCTGGCCACCTGTAGCTCAGAGGTTCTGACAGCCCCCTTTTAGATTGATTACTTTGCTAGAGTGGTTCTCAACTCAGAGAAACATCTACCTCCATTGAACAGCTTATAAAAGGCTGTAACTCAGGAGCAGCTAGATGGAAGAGATGCATAGGGCAAGGTGTGCAGACAGGTGCGGGAGCTTCCATGTCCTCTCCAAGTTCACCCTCTCCCTTCACTTCCATGTGTTCAGTGCAGAAGCTCTCCGAATCCCATCCTTTTGGGTTTTTTATGGAGGCTTTATTACATAGACACGATTGATTAAATCACTGGCTGTTGGGGCGCCTGGGTGGCGTAGTCGGTTGAGCGTCTGACTTCAGCCAGGTCACGATCTCACGGTCCGTGAGTTCGAGCCCCGAGTCAGGCTCTGGGCTGATGGCTCGGAGCCTGGAGCCTGTTTCCGATTCTGTGTCTCCCTCTCTCTCTGCCCCTCGCCCGTTCATGCTCTGTCTCTCTCTGTCCCAAAAATAAATAAACGTTGAAAAATAAATAAATAAATAAATAAATAAATAAATAAATAAATCACTGGCTGTTGATGATTGCGGAAAGTTCTAACCCTCTAATCACGTGATTCGTCCCCCTGGGAACCAGCCCCTGTCCTTAAGTGCTTCCCAAAAGTCATCTATTAACAGAGACTCAGGTGTGGTTGAAAGGGGTTTGTTGTGAATATCAAAATGCCTCGGGGCACCTGGGTGGCTCAAAGGTTAGGCATCCAACTCTTGATTTCGGTGCTGACACCACAGAGCCTGTTTGGCATTCTCTCTCCTCTCTCTGCCCCTCCCCTGCTCTCTCTCTCTTTCTCAAAATAAATAAACCTCAAAAACATTTTTTTTAATAAAATGCCTTCTTGATCACTCTTATAATTTAGGAAATTCCATGGGCTCTATTACCTCTGTACCAGAAACAGAAAACCAAATATAGGTGTATCATAAATTGTAGTGTCACAATGTGATACTAATTCAGCTAAAGATTCAGTACAATCCCAGTAAAAATACCACCATGTAGATATGACACGAAAGGCACGAGCAACAAAAGAGAAAATAGGTTGACTGGACTTCATCAAAATTGAAAACTTTTGTGCATCGAAGACATTGTTGAGAAAGTGAAAAGATAAACTATAGAATGGGAGAAAATATTTGTAAATCGTAGGTCTGATTAGGTGTTGCAGGATTTTTTACCTCCATACCCATGGTTCATTGTCTCGCTGCTTTGAAGAGTCAAGAGGTGGCCACAGAATACAATGAGCAGTAAGCAAAAGTTTATTAGACTATAAGATTAGAAGTAAGAATAGTCTGAAAGCTCTCTTTGCAGAGAGGGCACATTCAAAGGTGAATACCCCCGATTATAGGGAAGGGTCTTTATTTCATAGGGTTTGGGTTGGCCCCTTCCCTTCCCTCTCGTTCCTTCTCAGGTCTTAACCTTTGTTGGCTTGATCGCTCTAGGTGCTGGGTTGTCCATTCCCGATCGGCTGGATTCCATTGTGTGAGGGTCATCCTGTCCCTTGTACAACATAAGCTTTATGGTTTACTTATTTTAGGAAGGTATTTTGATTATCAAATTCCTGAAGGGAAGCTGAGGGGGAGTAGGCGGTGTCTCTGACATTCTTAAGAGGAACCTTACGCCCGAGGAGGTTTGCTGTGATCAAATGCTCCCAGCATTGTTCCAAATTATGTGTGTTTCCCCACCCAGGGAACTCACGTCCTAACCTTTCCCTCTCTTTTATCCTATCTTTGCCATATCATAAATGGCAAATGACTCGTATTGAGAATATACAAACTTACATACTTATAATTCAACAGCAAAAAGACTAACGGCCCAATTAAAAACTGGGCAAAAGAGAAGTAGACATTTCTCCAGAGAAGACATATAAACGGCCCAACTGAGCACATGACAAGAGGCCCAACTTCATTGGTCATTAGAGATATGCAAATCAAAGCAACAATGAGACATCACTTCAGACCCACTTAAAATGGCTAAAATGAAAAACCAAAACAAACAAACAAAAAAAAACAGAAAATAACAAGTGGTGGTGAGAATAGGGAGAAATTGGAAGCTGTGCATTGCTGGTGGGAATGTAAACTGGTGTAGCTACTATGGAAACAGTTTGAGTTTCTCAAAATCTGTACATAGAATTACCATAAGACTCAGCGATTCTACCCGAAGGCATAGACCCAAAGAGTTCAAAGCAGGGGCTTGAAGAGGCATTTGTATGCCAATAGTTATTAAAGGTTATTCACAATAGCCAGAAGGTAGAAATAACCCAAGCGTCTATCAACAGATACGTCAGTAAACAAAATGTGTGTCTATAAAAAGAATGAATTATTCAGCCATAAAAAAGAATGGTGTTCTGATACATCCTATAACGTGGGTGAAACTTGAAAACATACACCAAATAAAATAAACCAGATGCAAAAGACGTATGATTACACGTATAGGAAATATCTAGAATAAGCAAATTCATAGAGACAGAAAGTGGGTTAGAAACTACCACGAGCTGGGGAGTTACTGCCTACTGGTAACAGAGTTTCTGTTTGGGATGCTGAAAACGCTCCAGAACTAGGTATTGGTGATGTTCGTGCTACATTGTGAATGTACTTAGTGTCGATGAATTGTTTACTTAAAAATTATTAAAATTGCAAATTTACGTTACATATATTTTACCACAATCTTTAAAAATTAATAAGGTAGGAGCACCTAGGTGGCTCAGACGGTTAAGCATCCAACTTTGGCTCGGGTGATGATCTCACGGTTAGTGAGTTCAAGTCTTGCGTCAGGCTCTGTGCTGACAGCTCAGAACCTGGAGCCTGTTTTGGATTCTCCCTCCCTCTCTCTCTCTCTCTCTCTCTCTGTCTCTGTCTCTCTCTCTGCCCCTCCCCCTGCTGGTGCTCTGTCTCTCTTTTTTTTTTTTTCATTTTCTTTAATGTTTTTATTTATTTTTGAAAGAGAGAGAGAGAGAGAGAGCAATCGGGGGAAGGAGACATAGGATCTGAAGCAGGCTCTAGGCTCTGAGCTGTCTGCACAGAGCCTGACGGGGGGTAGAACTCACAAACTATAAGATCATGGCCTGAACTGAGGTAGGACGCTTAACCGACTGAGCCACCCAGGCTCCTCCTACCTCTCTCTCTCTCTAAAAAATAAAGAAAAATTTAAAAAATTAATAACGTAATAGGCCAAAAATCACTTGTGAGTTGTATCATTTGAATTGTATACTTGAAGTTTACACTTTTACACTTTAATTTTTTTTTTTTTAACGTTTACTTATTTTTGAGACAGAGAGAGACAGAGCATGAACGGGGGAGGGTCAGAGAGAGAGGGAGACACAGAATCTGAAACAGGCTCCAGGCTCTGAGCAGTCAGCACAGAGCCCGACGCGACGCGGGGCTCGAACTCACAGACCTCGAGATCGTGACCTGAGCCGAAGTCGGACGCTTAACCGACTGCGCCACCCAGGCGCCCCTCACTTTTACACTTTGAATTGTGTGGTAAGTGAATTAGATCTCAATAAAACTGCTAGGAAAAAAAAAAAAAAACACCAGTGTAGAAATTGACAAACGAATCCTAACATTTAGTGGAAATGTAAAGGATCTAGAATAACAGACCCATCTTGGAACTTAACAAGTTGGAGGACTTACATGAGCTAATTACAGGACTTTCTATAAAGGTGTAGTCATCAAGATGCTATGGTGTAAATATCCGTGGAACAAGAGAGAACTCAGAAATAAACCCACACTTACACAGTCAATTCATTTTTGGCCAAAGTACCAAAGTAATTCAATGGTAAAAGGAAGATCTTTTCAACAAAACGTTGAAAGGAACAAATATCTATCTATATAGGAAAAAAACCGAACGTCGACCCATGTCTCACACCATACAAAAAAAAAAAACAAAAACAAAAAAAAACAACTCAGAATAGATCATTTAACTAAATGTAAAAGTAAAAAGTCTAAAGGTTCTACAAGGAAACAAGACAGTATCTTTGTGAATTTGGGGCACACAAGATTTCTTAGGATGCAAAAACACTAACTATAAATGCATGTAAATCATACTTAAATTTAAAAATTTAAGTTAAAAGCATGTTCTCAGGAGCAGCAAGGTTGAAACAGCAGAGCCAACATTAAAAGGTTGACGAACCAAATCAAAACAACAAGTTCAAAACACATCAGTTAGGAAATACACAAAACACAACAGCGAAAGTTACAAAGGCTATGGCTGGATAACTCACCATTGAGAAAATACAAATTGGATTTTAAGAGTGCTAAGCATGGTTTCTTAATGTTTACTGGCTATTCACGGTTCTTCCTCTGGGTATTCCTGGTATTGTTAACGTTCATCATTTTTCTCTTGGGTTGTCTTTCCTTTTTAATTCTAATTCTACTGGTTACATGAATAGCAAATATCTTTTCTTGGATGGTGGCTTGTCTCTTCACTTTATATCTCATGCCTTTTGTTATCAGACAGGTTTTTAATTTTAATATAATCAAATGTATCTGTTTTTCCTTTATGATTTGGGCTTGTTGGATTTGGTTTAGAAGATAATTCCATATGCAAATATCACCAAAACATCATGTGATATTCTTCCCAATAATTTGTATAATTTTTCACCTTTTAGATCTTTAAGCCATCTAGATACTGTCTGTGTATAGAGTGTGGTTTGGATTAATTTTATCTTCTCTTTGTGGAGAGACACTTGACTCAGGACAACTGGAGCAATCCTTTTCCTGTAATTTAAATCCCACGGGGGCTGGGGTGCCTGGGTGGCGCAGTCGGTTAAGCGTCTGACTTCAGCCAGGTCATGATCTCGCCATCCGTGAGTTTGAACCCCGCGTCGGGATCTCTGCTGACAGCTCACAGCCTGGAGCCTGCTTCGGATTCTCTGTCCCTCTCTCTCTCTGACCCTCCCCCATTCATGCTCTGTCTCTCTCTGTCTCAAAAATAAATAAACATTAAAAAAAATTTTTTTTAATTGTTACTGTTATAAAACTGTATTTTCCCATCAATAAATATGGTTTATATTTTCATCTATTTAGCTATTCTACTATGTTCTTCAATAAAGTTTTGTATTTTTATTTATAAAAGTCTTATACATCTCTTATTATATTTATTCCTAGGACCTTATATTTTATTGCTGCCATTGAAAAATATATCTCTTAAAAATCACATTTTATAACTTTTGTTGCTGGTGAATAGTAATGTTGCTGATTTTACATATTTTTTACATTCTGCAACCTCAATAAACCCTTATTTCTAGTAGTTTGTATCTTCTTTTTACTTTTTAGTTTTTTTCCTTTCCATTTTTTATAACTTTTATTTCTTTTTCTTGTCTTATCATGCTAGTCAAACACTCCAGTACTGTGTTGAAAGAAGGGGCAGTAGAACAAATCTCTGGTTCCTGATCACGAAGGGAGTACTTTTAACATTTCATAATTATACAAGATTTTTGCTGTATAATTTTGAAAATCGCTATAATTTTGGTAGCTACCATTTACCAGAGTAAGGAAGTTGTGCTTTTTTTGGAGTTTGCTATGAGTATTAATAATGAAACAATGTTGCATATTATTAAAGTGTTTTCTACATTTATTGAGATAATCATATGGTTTTCTCCCTTAACCAGTTAATATGTAAGTCTCACTAATAGGCTTTCTAATTTGAACCTTCTATGCATGCCTAGGATAAATCCAACTTGGTAACGATGTATTTTTAAAAAAATATTTATTTATTTATTTTTGAGAGACAGAGAGAGAGAGAGAGAGCAGGGGAGGGGCAGAGAGAGGGGGAGAGAGAATCCCAAGCAGGCTCTGCACTGTTAGCTCAAAGGCCAATGCAGGGCTCGAACCCACGGACTGTGAGATCATGACCTGAGCAGAAATCAAGAGTTGGATGCTTAACCGACTGAGCCACCCTGGTGCCCCCGTAATGATATATTTTTGATAGACATTTCTGGATTCGGTTGACTAATGTTTTATTTAGGATTTTTGCATCTCCGTTTCAAAGTAAGATTAGCCTTTAATAATTAGTTTCTCATCCTTCCCTTATCTAATTTTGCCATCAGAATTATTTTTACTTCATAGAATGAAGTGGGCAGTGTTCCCTCATTTTAATATTCCCTGGAACAGTTTGTTTAAGATAACGATGACATGTTCTTTGAAGTTTGGGTCTGACTGGTAAACTCTTCGGAGCTTAATGGCTTGTTTTACTTTATTTTATTTTTGAGGGAGGAGGGTGGATTTTAAAACTCCTGATTCAAGGTGTAAATGTAACCAAACTTATATTTCTTCTTGAGTAGTTTTATTAAGTTATATACATATTTTTAAAACCGCATTTCGTGTGTGTTTTGGATTAACTGGTTCCGAATGTCAAGTTGAGGTGTGCACAGGTGACCCTGAGAGCTGACTCTGGGTAGCGTGGACAAGAAGCTGGCCAGCACTGGCCCCACCGTCTCCTAGAGGAAGGGGTAACACCCATATTCGGCTTCCCACAGGACCAGGAGCTCCCTTCCCTTAGGTCCCCACAGCACCTGCCGCCCCTGTCTCCAGGTGCTGGCAACCGGTTTCCTCAGCAACTGCTATAAACATCAGTCTGCCAAGCAGTCTGTTTGCCTCCCATCGACAAGCTCATCACCCAGGTCCTGACACGACTCCCTACAGTGATAGGAGGACAGTGAACCACGTATCTTGTCCACCATCTTGTCAAGACCACCATCTTGTCAAGACCACCATCTTGTCAAGACCACCATCTTGTC
>NW_024412391.1:41459222-41461301 GCF_014898765.1 Herpailurus yagouaroundi | reverse complement strand
CCACCATCTTGTCAAGACCACCATCTTGTCAAGACCACCATCTTGTCTCTTCTGGCCGACCCTTCATTCTGACCCTATCTTGTCTCCTCTTCTGCCCCCCAACAGAGCCTGTTCCTGATCTCGATCTGTGTCGCATTATGAAAATCATCCTGAGCCCCGAGACCTGATAGGGTGACAGTGAAGGAACCTACCTTGCACAGCACTGGTACGTAATTGTTCTTAGTATCATGGTTACATCTCCGCTCTTTTGTAGTTTATATCCCGTGTGTCAGTTGTAGTTATTTATTTGTGCCTCCTCTCTCTCTTTCTCCCTTTTTCTCTGACTCACTGCGTCAGGTGCACTAAAGGTTTGCCATGGTGGTTTCTTACTTTGATTTTGGAGTCATTTCAGATTTACGGAAAAGATGCAACGATAATCCAGAGTTCCTGTATTACCTTCACTCGTCCTCCCTAATGTTAGCATCGCACCAAACCATGAGCATTTGTGAAGAAACTAACATTAGTACAATTGCCTTAGTACAACACATTAACTACAGTACAAACATTATTCAGATTTTGACCAGTTTTTTTTCCCACTAATGCCTCTTTTCTGTTCCTCGATCCGATCCAGAATACCACATTGCATTTGATGTCGTCTGATTTAATTTTTCAAAACGCAATTGCATTGGATAAAATGTACGCACCATAAAGTTTGCCCATTTAAAGTGTACAAGTCAGTGGTTTTTATTATATTGACAAAGTTGTGCAGTCCCCACCATAGTCTAACGTTAGAACATTTGCATCATCCCAAAAAGAAACGCTGTACCCAGTAAGCAGTCACTCCCCATTCCACCCTCCTTCAACCCTGGGCAGCCACTAATCTGTTTTCGGTCTCCCTGCATTTTCCTATTTTGGACCTTTCATATAAATGGGATCATACACTTTGTGGTCTTTTATGACTGGCTTCTTTCACTGAGCATGTTTTTGAGGTCCATCCATATTGTAGTGTATATATCAGTATTTTGTTCTGCTTTATTGCTGACAAATACTCTGTTGTATGGATATACATTTCATTTACCCATTCAGCAGCTGGTGAGCATTTGAATTGTTTCCACTTTGTGGCTGTTATGAATAATGCTGCTACGAGTATTCATGTAGCAGTCTTCGTGAGGCACATAATGTTTTCGTTTCCCTTGGAAATGTACCCGGGAGCAGAACTGTTTGGTCCTATGGTAACTCCATGTTTAACGTTTCAAGGAACTGCCAAGCTGTTTTCTAAACTGGTCACACCATTTTGGTCTTTTAATCCACCAGTGTATGAGGCTTCCGATTTCTCCGCCTCCTCACCAGCACTTGTTATTGTCTGGCTTTTTAAAAAATTATTATAGGGGCGCCTGGGTGGCTCAGTCGGTTAGGCGTCCGACTTCGGCTCAGGTCATGATCTCGCGGTTCGTGAGTTCAAGCCCCGCGTCGGGCTCTGTGCTGACAGCTCAGAACCTGGAGCCTGTTTCGGATTCTGTGTCTCCCTCTCTCTCTCTGACCCTCCCCCATTCATGCTCTGTCTCTCTGTCTCAAAAATAAATAAATGTTAAAAAAAAATTTTTTTTAAATAAAAAATTATTATAGACAATTTAGTGGGTGTGAAGCGGTAACTTGTGGCTTTGATGTGCATTTCCCTAATGACTGATGGTGTTGAGTACCTTATCAAGTGCTTATTGGCCATTTGTATATCTTCAGAAGGGAAACCTCTGTTCATATCCTTTGCCCAACTTTTCAGTCATTTATTTTCATATTATTGAGTTGTAAGAGTTCTTTATATATTCTGGATACAAGTCCCTTTTCAGATATATGACTTTTAAATATTTCTCACTTTTAAATGCGTTGTCATTTTACTTTTTGATGATATCATTTGAGGCACAAATTTTTTTTTTTAATTTTGATGAAGTCCAATATATCAAATTTTTCTTTTATGGCTTGTGCTTTTGTTACTGTATCTAAGAAGCCATTGTCTAAGATCATGAAGATTTACTCCTGTGTTTTCTTCTAAGAGTTTTATATTTTTATGTATGATCCATTTTAAATTAAAATTTTTTAATGTTT
>NW_024412391.1:41441573-41454222 GCF_014898765.1 Herpailurus yagouaroundi | reverse complement strand
CCCAGCATCCATGCTCCGGTTGACATGATCGTGGAAGGCAGGTTGCCCATTACAGAGGAGATAATCCTGGAAACTGTCAGGGGCAGGTAGGGTGGAAGGAGAGAAAACATTCTTGGGAGACCATGGTTTTCACCCCACAACCGACAAGAAATCGACTCACACTCTATGCAGCATGAAGAAATGTGCATTTCCTGGGCCCTTCCCAGTCAAGTCAGAGCTATGCTATGTCTCAGCCAAAGGGATTTCAGTTCCAGATTGGGTTCTTGAAACTCAAATTAGTTCCAAGTTAGATTCTTTGGTATTTCCAGTAGAAACAATAGTCTTGAAATCCAACACTTTTGATTTTTAACAGCCAGGATTTATGAGAGGAAAAAAAAAAAGTATTTCAAGTTTCAAAAGGCTCTCCCCTAAAAAGACCAGAACAAAAAGTCTGTGCAGTCAACAGGATATTAGAAAGAAATTAGAAGAATAATTGGATGGCTCTATTTCCCGCAGATTAAAGATCATCCAGACTTTAGTCAAAATCATTTTATTAAGATAAAAAGATATATTGGGACGCCTGGGTGGCTGAGTCAGTTGAGCGTCCGACTTTGGCTCAGGTCATGATCTCACAGTCCGTGAGTTCGAGCCCCGCGTCGGGCTCTGTGCTGACGGCTCAGAGCCTGGAGCCTGCTTCGGATTCTGTGTCGCCCTCTCTCTCTGCCCCTCCTCTGCTCATGCTCTGTCTCTCTGTGTCTCAAAAATAAACATTAAAATGGTTTTAAATAAATAAATAAAATAAAAAGTTATAAAAAGATTCAGATCCTGGTGAGTTCCTAAAAGGGGCACAATAATGTCTGTCAGCAGCCAAAGAGCGGTCATGCAGAAGACGGTGGGTGGGGGGTGGCCTGGCAGGACATGGTGAGATGGGATCAATGGAATTCATCACGCCTTAGTTACACCTCTCTCTAGGGGGATGGGACTGACTGAATGCCTCCCCTGAACCCAGAGTGCCCAAGATGTCTGAAGGTGACAATATGGAGAGACGGAAGTGTATGAGGATATCCTGAATTGAGTGACACCTAAAATCCTGGGCAATGCCGAAATGCCCGAGTTTATCTGGAGCTTACTGGATTGCTTTTCTGCCATCGGGCAGAACGAGGGCTCAAAATTTCATTGTGCTACGGGGAAATAAAGTTCAATTGCTTGCGCATTTGAGTTCGTGGCCTATGCAGAACTTGCCCGCCAAACTTTAAGGAGCAACGTGAGGGAGTTGGTTCTAAGCCTGCAGGTGGGCGTCTCGTGGACTCCAAGGGGGGAAATGGGAGCTGGGCTCAGAAAGGACTAGGGACGGAAACTGGAAATTCATCAGGGTCCTTTCTCAGCTCCCGTTCTACTTCTCTCTGCATATCTACTTCCCTCTTCTGTCTTCGAGGATCAGCTTTCTCCACTTCCCCATCCATATGCCAGAATATGGCGGCATCTAGAACCTAAGTTATGCGACAGGTGTAGCCACACATAGAGTCCAACTTTCGGTCTCTTGGTCTCAATTCCGAATCCTTGCACAAGAATCTAAATGGCCTCCTTTAGCTCCATTGTCTGTCTCCCTCAATTCAATCAACAGTGACTGGAGGGGCAGTGGCCAGTGGTACAAACCTGATGGCAGATCCATCACCTCGGTTCAGAGCTCAGTCCTCAGGCAGTTGGAGATGGTTGTGGGCTGAGAAGATGCTCCAAAAGACGATGACTTCCCATTCACTGTGAGGCTCATGCCTCACTTTCCCCATCTACACTAAGAGGAATCCTACCTATAATATCCCCTGCTTGTAGTGAAGGCAGAGGGAACTAACATGTACTGCCTTCTCTTCATGCACCAGCCACTGTAGTAAGTTAGCCAGGTTATCTTAGCTGCTCCTGGAAACAACTCTAAGAGGCGGGCATTTCCCGCCCCCCCCCCCCCATCTTTATAGGGAAGGAAATTGATACTCACAGAGGCTAAATCTCATAGCTGGTCACTTGCAGAGCTCAGATGCAAACCGAGGCAGCGCAGCCAGTGCGGAGGCGGGGGAAAGAGCTCTTTGTAAGACTGAGATGACACCTGGAAGCTGTGCATTACATTCCCGGCTATTGATAAATTGCATGGGACAGTACCTTGCATGTAGTAACCGCTCAGAATTAGAAGTCTCATGAATGAGAGCACCTGACCCTTCAATTACAGCAGAAGTCGTATCACCCTGGCGTGTTCAGCTTACACTGATCTACCAAACACTTCTGGGAAGTGGGCTCCCATCTGCCTTAAGGGACTTCTGCCAAGACACATTGGATTAAAAATGAAAAGAGATGAAAACAGCAGCAGATACCTGTTTTGACTGTCATTGATGTTCAGCCACCTTTTGGTGCAACAGTGCAATGGATTAAAGAGCTTCTAAAGCTGCCATCGCTGCTTCTTGTTGAGGTGTGAATTTTCCAGCTTCCGGGCCTGTTTTCACAGTGTCTTTAGAATGTATCCATGTGCTCTGATCTGCTGACCTTCTGAAGCTAAATATAACTCTTTTTGATTGGTGCTGAGCCCATGCACAGAGCTCAGAGTCTCCGCGTAAATGTTTGCTGAACGAAAGGTTTGTCAACGGGTAATGATTAATCACCTACTGTATTCTCAGCCCTGAGAATGTTAAACCTCTAAGAAAACAATGCATGCCTCTGAGAGCAAACAATCTTTTCTGCGCGATCAAAAACCAAGAAACCAATTAGTAGGGCAATGCAAATCAAAGCCACAGTGAAATACCTCCTCATACTCACTGGGATAACGATACTAAAAAAAAAAAGGGGGGGGAGGAGGTGTGGAATTAAGGGTTGTCAAGGATGTGGAGGAATTGGAACCCTCATACATTGCTGGTGAGAATGTAGAAAGGGGCAGTCACTGTGGAAAACAATTTGGCAGTTCCTTAATAAGTTGAACACAGAATTACCAAGTCACCCAACAAGTCTACTCCTACCCAGGTATACACCCAAAAGAATTGAAAACAGGTGTTCAAACAAGAGCTCACACAAATATTCACAACAGCCCTCTTCGCTGTAGCCAAGAGGTGGAAACCACCCAAATGTTCAGCAGCTGTGAATGGATAAACAAAATGTGGTATATCTAGGTGGCTCAGTCAGTGGGCATCAGACTCTTGACTTCGCCTCCGGTCATGATCTCACAGTTCATAAGATCGAGCCCCGCATCGGGCTCTGTGCTGACAACACGGAGCCTGCTTGGGATTCTCTCTCTCTCTCTCTCTCTCTCTCTCTCTCTCTCTCTCTGTTCCTCTCTTCCTCTCTCTCAAAACAAATAAGTAAACTTTTAAAAATGTGGTATATCTATACTATGGAATATTATTCAGCCATAAAAAGTAAGGTAATACTCATACAGGCTCCAACATGGACAGTAACGCTGTGCTAACTGAAAAAAAGCCGTATGCAAAAGGCCACATATTATATGATTCCGTTTCCATTCAATGTCCAGATCGATTTCTTTATATATATAATATAAGCTTAAAGACTGTAAAAGCTATGACCAGACATGAGAATGTCAATGTCACACACGTTGTCATTCTGTGTGGGTATTCCATCAGATGGCCTTTCTTCTGAGAGGGAGAATCAGGACACATTAGCCTTGGAGCTGCTGTTGGAAATCGGTCCATCTGCTTATTCTAATTGAGTTCAGAAAAGAAATACCACCAGATCCACGTATTGATATATCAGTAACTTCATTGGCAAATGTATACACAAGACCCTAGAACTATTTATGTGTTATACTTTGGGCTACACTTCCATTGTGTTTTTTTTTTTTTTAATTTTTTTTCAACGTTTATTTATTTTTGGGACAGAGAGAGACAGAGCATGAACGGGGGAGGGGCAGAGAGAGAGGGAGACACAGAATCGCAAACAGGCTCCAGGCTCTGAGCCATCAGGCCAGAGCCCGACGCGGGGCTCGAACTCACGGACCGCGAGATCGTGACCTGGCCGAAGTCGGACGCTTAACCGACTGCGCCACCCAGGCGCCCAACACTTCCATTGTGTTTTTTAAAATAGTGTTATCACGACTCACGGTCTGTCTCCTGTACTCTATGAATCCACCCCCTTCCAAGAAGACTTTTGAATCATGTTCATTTATCTAAGAGCCTTATAATCGGGGAGTTCTTTTTTCCTTTTTTTATTATTGAAGTATAATTGATGTGTCACATGATGTTCGTTTCAGGTGTAAAACATAATGATTTAATATTTGGATACATGGCAAAATGATCACCACAGTAAGTCTAGCTAACATCAATCACCACACACAGTTACATTTGTGTGTGTGTGTGTATGTGTGAGATGAGAACTTTTAAGATCTACCCTCGTGCGGCGCCTGGGTGGCTCAGTGGGGTGAGCATCCCACTTCAGCTCAGGTCATGATCTCATAGTTTGTAAGTTCAAGCCCCGGTCGTGCTCTGTGCTGACAGTACAGAGCCTGCTTGGGATTCTCTCTCTCTCTCTCTCCTCGCCCTCTGCCCCTCCCCCACTCATGCTTTTTCTTTCTCTCTCTCTTTCTCAAAATAAATGAAGAAACTTAAAAAAAATCTAGTCTCTTAACAGCTTTCAAATGTACAGTATAATATTATTAACTGCAGTCACCATGCTCTACAGTACATCTCCAGGACTTACTTATCTTAAGACGGAGAGTTGGTACTTCTGATCACCTTCACCCATTTTGCTCATTCCTCTACCCCCTGCCTCTGGCAGCCACCAATCTGTACTCTCTGTCTACGAGTTGTTTTGGGGAAGGAGCTTGATCCATAAGCTTGATCCATAAGCTTGATCCATAAGCAAGATCATACTGGAATTTGTCGTGTTCTGTCTGACTTATTTCACTTAGCGTAATGCTCTCAGGGCCCATGCATGTCGTCCCGAATGGCAAGATTTTCTTCTTTTTTGTGGCTGCATAATATACCGTGTCTTCTTTGTCTATTCATCCGTCAGGGGACACGTAGGTTCCTTTCACGTCTTGGCTATTATAAATAATGTTGCAAAGAACGCGGAGGTGCAGAAGCTTTTCAAGTTAGTGGGGCTTTTTCCTTTCCGATAAATATCCCGAAGTGGAATTGCTGGATCATATGGTGGTTCCATCTTTCATTTTTTAAGGAACCTCCATACTGCTTTCCGCAGTGGCGGCACCAATTTACATTCCCACCAAAAGTGCCCGTCCCTTTTCTCTGCGTCTTTGCCGATACTTGTTATTCTTGTCAAGTTCTTTCTTATAGTGGTTGTTCCTTGCACTTGTCTGTATAGAAAAATTACCCTGGGGGCGCCTGGGTGGTGCAGTCGGTTAAGCATCCGACTTCAGCCAGGTCACTATCTCGCGGTCCGTGAGTTCGAGCCCCACGTCAGGCTCTGGGCTGATGGCTCGGAGCCTGGAGCCTGTTTCCGATTCTGTGTCTCCCTCTCTCTCTGCCCCTCCCCCGTTCATGCTCTGTCTCTCTCTGTCCCAAAAATAAATAAAAAACGTTGAAAAAAAAATTACAAAAAAAAAAAAGAAAAATTACCCTGACCGTTGAAATAGATCATTTGGGGGGTATCTGGCCAGCTCAATAACCACCTTTCATTGAGGGTATCTCCATCTTCATGTGCCAGCTACGCTTGTAATTGATGACCCTGTGTTGCTGGCCGTGAATGGACACCTGACCTGAGGTGAAGCAATCAGATTGGAGTTGGCATTCAGAGTTGAATGAATGACTCCCTTCCAGGTGAACTGGGGGTTATGGAAAACGATGAGCAGAGGCTGCCATCATGGAAAGCCATTCTCATCCACATCTAACTAGAGAGAAAGTGGACATTTAAAGAGAAGGGAACAGATGTGCAAAGTCAGAGGGGGAAAGCCATCTGGCCAGAGAGAGAGAATGAGGTGGAGGCAGGGAGGGGGAAGGGAAGAGGGAGAGGGAGGGAGGAGGAGGGAAGGGAGAAGGCAGACAGAAGGAGAAGGAGGGAGGAGGAGGAAGGAAGGAAAGGAGGGAGAGAGAAATTAATAGTTCCTGGTAGTTTTCCAGTTCCTGGTTACCATGAGCTCTACTCTTGCCCTTGGGTTCTGTGAGATACTCGGGATTTTTACAAACATTCTCCTGCCATTTTATTCTTTTGCCTAAGCTAGTGTGAAGGAGCTTCTGTTATTGATGAACAGCAGACCATTGACTAAGACTGCTAAAACCCACTTCTCCGCCTGGTTTTGAGCCCCCAAACAAAAGAACAGACCTTGACTCTTTCTGAATTAATGAAACACGGTTACAGATATTCAGAGGTGGACTCATCTATTCCACATTCATTTTACAGATGAAATAGCGGTGTCTGAGGAAGTGAAATCGCCCAAACCTTTCCACCGCATCACGAATCTTGGCTGTGCTCTAACAGCTACTTTCCTGGCATTGTAACTGAGGACGTGCACGCTCTCCCAGGCAAGGCTGGGACACAGCACACTCTGTGATGTCATCCCGATCATGGGTCACGGATCATTGTATCTCATAAGAGATGCGTCTGCTGCTAGCATGACAGCGGCTTCTGGTTTAGCAAATTACCTGGATACACGCCCCTTCCCAGAGGGAATCCACACCCTTGTAGGGGTTCTGGTGCAATGCTCTCAGGACCCCTCTCCAGAGGGTGAGCCACTTCAACGGGGTCCTAACAAGCCTCAACAGACAAATAAAATAGAGGCAGAACTATAACCTTGATCAGAAATGGAAAAGAGGAAAATGCCATTTTGCCACCTTAAAGTCTGTGTGTTTCTCTCTCAACAGCACCAGTGAGATGTTGCTGAAAGGAAGTTGTATGTGTTTTACTTAGAAATAGGGAGTATGAGGTGTGCCTGGGTGGCTTGTGCTCATGCACGAGCCCTCCCCCACTCGTGCTCCGTCTCTCTCTCTCTCTCTCTCTCTCTCTCTCTCTCTTTTTTAATTTTTTTAAATGTTTATTTATTTTTGAGACAGAGAGAGACAGAGCATGAGCAGGGGAGGGGCAGAGAGAGAAGGAGACACAGAATCCGAAGCAGGCTATCAGCACAGAGCCCGACGCGGGGCTCGAACTCACGAACTGTGAGATCATGACCTGAGCCGAAGTCGGACGCTTAACCGACAGAGCCACCCAGGCGCCCCATCTCTCTCTCTCTTATAAATAAATAGAAACATTAAAAAATGTTTTCCATGAAAAAAAAGAAGAAATAGAAAGTATGAGAAACTATTTTATTTATTTTTATTTTTTTTATTTTTTTTAATGTTTATTTATTTTTGAGGGAAAGAGACAGAGCATGAGTGTGAGAGGGGCAGAGAGAGAGGGACACAGAATCCGAAGCAGGCTCCAGGTTCTGAGCTGTCGGCACAGAGCCCGATGTGGGGCTCGAACTCACAGATCATGAAATCATGACCTGAGCTGAAGTCAGACGCCTAACCAACTGAGCCACCCAGGTGCCCCTATGAGAAACTATTTTAGATGAAAGTCAGGGCAAGGAGGGGAATGATTGAACCATATAGAATTTTGAAGTGTTTGAATAAAGAACTTAAAATAACCTCAAACTATTTCGGTTTCTTTGATGTATATGAAAGGGAAATATTTCAGGTGCGTTGGATCAGATAGACATGTTTTGAAGACAAATGCACCCAAACTCTGTAACCCAGAGCTTCCTCAAACTTTATTTTAATTAATTTATTTTTTAATTTTTTTAAATGTTTATTTATTTTTGACACAGAGAAAGAAAGAGACAGAGCATGATGGGGGAGGGACGGAGAAAGAGGGAGACACAGAATCCGAAGCGGGCTCCAGGCTCTGAGCTGTCAGCACAGAGCCCAATGCGGGGCTCGAACTCACGGACCGCGAGATCATGACCTGAGCCGAAGTCAGACACTTAACCGACTGAGCCACCCAGGCACCCCAAGGTGTCCCCTTTCTTTTTTTTTTTTAAAAATTTTTTTTCAACGTTTTTATTTATTTTGGGGACAGAGAGAGACAGAGCATGAACGGGGGAGGGGCAGAGAGAGAGGGAGACACAGAATCGGAAACAGGCTCCAGGCTCCGAGCCATCAGCCCAGAGCCTGACGTGGGGCTCGAACTCACGGACCGCGAGATCGTGACCTGGCTGAAGTCGGACGCTTAACTGACTGCGCCACCCAGGCGCCCCAGGTGTCCCCTTTCTTAAGTGTCTTAGGAAGGAGAGGGGGTAGCGCTCATCCCTCCCATGTTGCCCTCTTGGGTGTTGCTTCTCCAGATCCCAGACTCTGTTTACCTCTGCCATCACCGCTGTGACATATCACACACTTCTCTACCAGCCACCACCTCCTGGACCTCAGGGTCTACTGTGCCTCGAGATACCATATGACTGCCATGGGCTCAAAGGGTGAATGTGGAACCAGCCCTACTCACTCCCCTTTCTGCCCGACTCCTACCACATAACCACATAATCTGAAACAGATTTGCCAGAGGGGAGGGAGGGCTCCTTGAATGGATTTACAATGTGGGAGTAACTAAAAGGTTAAAATTACATGTTAGTGTCAGTCTTACTCCCAAAAGCCACAGAGGACTTGGAGGGGGGGGGGGCGCCCCGGAAGAGTCGGTTTCAGCAGGAGAATCTTGGTTGTGCTCAGCAGTTCCAAATTGGGCTCCTGAGACGTCCCAGCCACCATGGGGTTTGAATACGCCTTCTCTTGTCACCAACGCACGTCTCCCAAAGACAAACAGTGGTTCAGAGAGATCCAAGTCTAGATTCGTATAAAAAAGAGAAACAGGGGTGCCTGAGTGGCTCAGTCGGCTGGGCATCCGACTTCGGCTCAGGTCATGATCTCACTGTTTCGTGGGTTCGAGCCCCACGTCCAGCTCTGTGCTGACAGCTCAGAGGCCCTAATGTTTCTTCACCCTCAGGCTCCACAAAAGACCTGGCTGCAGTTCTGGAAAGACCACTGTCCTGTATGTGGAGCCTGAACACAGCCCTACACAGGATGCCTCACCGGACTCTGTCTAAATGGGAGAGAGGCAGAGTGATGTATTATCTTTCTGTCTAAGCAACTGACCTTCCCAGTTGCATTAGGAAAGCCAAGGTTCGAGCGAGTTGTGTAGACGTACTTTCCAGAATTAATTTCCATTGCATTATTGGCATACCCCTTCCATTAGTTAATAAGAATGGCCGAAGCAGAACTTGTGGAAGATTTTTCTCTCTAGATCTGTAGTTCTCAAAAAGGGGCAGGCTTGCTCTCCAGGGAACATTTGGTGACATCTGGAGACATTTTTGTTTGTCACAGGCTGGGGGGACTCCGGCAGGGGGTGGGGTGGGGGGGGGGAGGCTGCTGGCATCTAGTGGGGTAGAGGCCAGTGATATTGCTAAACACCCTACGACACTCACGGCCAACTCCCCACAAGAGAGAATTACCCAGATCCCAATATCAATAGTGCTGCTATTGAGAAACTCTGCTCTAAGTGCTTGGGAAAAATGAGGTTTTCCTTCATCTGTGACCAGTACTAACCAGCCTCCCACCCTCATGTCACTCCTGAATTTTACTTTTAAAATTCATCTGCTGATCTTCCTACAAATCATCTCCCAGAAGCAGCTTAAGAGTGATCATGGCATATACTGTGTACCAAGTTCTGGGACAAGGACTTTACATAATTCGTCTCACTATTGTCCCCATTTTTCAGGAGAGAACATTGAGGCCCCAGGCAGTTAAGTAAGTTGCAAATGTCCATAAAACTTAAAATCCCAGGGGCGCCTGGGTGGCGCAGTCGGTTAAGCGTCCGACTTCAGCCAGGTCACGATCTCGCGGTCCGTGAGTTCGAGCCCCGCGTCAGGCTCTGGGCTGATGGCTCAGAGCCTGGAGCCTGTTTCCGATTCTGTGTCTCCCTCTCTCTTTGCCCCTCCCCCGTTCATGCTCTGTCTCTCTCTGTCCCAAAAATAAATAAATGTTGGAAAAAAAAAAAAAACTTAAAATCCCAGAGGTGGGAATCAACCCAGAATTCCAAAGTTTCTGCTTTTGAACTCAGTGCCTTCCTTCCCTCCCTCCTTCCTTCCTTCCTCCTTTCTTTTTTAAAATAATCTCTACACTTAATGTGGGGCTCAAACTCACGACCCCAAGATCGAGAGTCACATGCTCTACTGACTAAGACAGCCAGGCACCCCGACTCAATGTCTTTCTAAGGAAACCAACAGTATTCAATTCATTAAGCAATTGTTTTATACCCGGAATTCTACTTTTCATAGTGAGAATTTTTCATCTTCTGACAAAAAGTATTTGTTACGTAAATATGTTTGTAACTATGGTCATCCGTCACTTAGAGCCGACTTCATAGATGGATTTAAAAACACATGTATTTTCTAAACTCCCTGCTTTCCAAGAAAAGCTATGTATTTTATATAGTTTAGTCTCAAATTTAAGGAAGCTTTTCATTTTTGGAACTTCCACACTAATGCATATAATGTTTTAAATGGTAGAACCAGAAGTTTACTCTATCTTGAGCTTCCCATATTAGAAAGAAAGAAAGCAAGCAAGCAACATTTTGTAACATTTACAAGAGCATACTGAATGTTTTTATTCATATGCGTGTCTCCTCCATTGTCTTGTATATTAGTTTTCTACTGCTACACAGCAGACTAAAACAAACTTAGCAACTTAAGAAAACACCCATTTATTAGCTCCCAGTTCTATAAATCAGAAGTTCCTGCACAGCCACTACTTAACTGAGTTCTCTGTTCAGGGTCTTTCAAGGCTGCCATCATGGTGTCGGTCAGGGCTGACTTCTCGCCTGGAGGCTCTGCAGAAAACCCGCCTTCAAACTCATGGAGGACATGGGCAGAATTCAGTTCAGACTGAAGTCTCATTTCCTTTCTGTCTGCTGGCCGGGAGTTGCTCTCAGCTCCTAGACTCCGCTGTGTGGTCCTTGCCAGATGGCCCCTTCCATCTCCAAGGTCATTTAGTGGAGAATCTCCCTGATGATGAATCTATCTCATGCTTTGACTCTCTGGGAAAAGCCTAGTCCTTTTTAAAGTGTCACCTGATTAAACCAGGCCCAGGAAGGGCAATCTCCCTATCTTAAGGTCAATTGATTGGAAATCTTAATTATATCTGTAAAATCCCTCACAGCAATACCTACATTAGTGTTTGAATCACCGGGAGAAGGTGTGAGTATACGAAGTTGGCATGGAGCTTGGGAATCGCCTGCCTAGTTTACAGTCTGCAAATTCCTTGAGGGCAAAAACTGGGCCTTGTGTGTCTGGTACCCAATAGATGCTCCATCAAAGGTCACTAAACCAAATTTTAAAGGAATTGGGAAATTCTGAAGTCAGGAGGTTGTTACACAGGAGCATTAACTTCAAGGTTAAGACAACTCCCATCAGGAAACAGATCAGTGCCCGGGATGCCTTTGGGCTGATCACCATCCTGACCTCTTCCCTTACCGAAAGATTAAGTGGAGTTTCTACTTTCTGTATGGGAATACAGCTCTGATTCAGTAAGGGAAGTCAAGGGAAAAAGAATCCCTATCCCAGAACTATGCCGGAGAACAATTTTCCAGAATCACACTTATTCTGTTGGGTAAGGCTGTATTCAGAGGGATGATGGTGTCATGAGCTTCCCTTAGCTGGTCTGCCAGCCCTTTGAGGGTGGAACAACACATTATTCTTATTTATATCCCTAGGGCTAGCACTGTGTCTGGTTCAGAGGACCAACTTTAAAGACAAAAGCTGATTGAACATTTGTAGAATGAATGCTATTCAACGTGTCTCTGCTAGTCGTCATTCAATTCCTCTGGGCGAGGGCCCTTCTGACGCATTTTTTGCAATCCAGCAATGCCAATGCCTGCCCCATTCCTGGCAGTGAGCATTCAACAGGTGCAATTGTTGGGCTGCGTACGCTTGTTTTAAAACGTACTTTCTCCTCTCCAAACTAGTAGTTGGTCATTTTATGTTATGCAATATGAATTGAGGCTGCATAATATTCAAGCTAGTCTCATGAGGCTTATTTCTAAGAAATACTCAGCTTTATGTGAACGCAAAAAAACAACAACAACAAACAACAAACAACAAAAAAACCCCACCCAAAACCTGTCCTCTTCCTATCAAATGGATACTCATAGCAGTGTCTGGTAAATGTATTTAGGACAAACATTTTTTTTCTCCTTACATCAATAAGGGGACAGAGCTTGGATTTCTGAACAAGAAAAGCTCCGTTTCCCTTGGATTCTCTCAACTCCTCCATCGCTAGCCTCAGACAAGGTACAAGTTATCTGCAATTCTGTGGGCGTCCTCTGCGCTTAAAACGCTTTCGGGAAAATACTTTTCCCGACAAGGCCTTCCAACTCCGGATAAACGCAGGCGGGGACTACAAGCCCTCCCCACTTCACTGTACACGGCCCAGCCGCGGATTTCGGGCCCGCGCTGTGACGTCACCGGGCTGGCGTCAGACTCCGCTGGTTGGCTGGGGCGCATGACGTCACGGGTAGGGGGCGGTGCCGGGCTCCGGAGGACTCCGGGATGCTCCGCGTTGGCTTGTAAAAAAAGAAAAAGGAAAAAAAAGTGGTGGGGGCGTACCGAGGAGTCCGCCCCGCCCCGCCCCGCCCGCCGCAAGCCGCGCCGGCCCAGAGCGACAGGAGGGAAGATCGGAAGAGCGTCATCTCGAGTCGGCGGCGT
>NW_024412391.1:41411094-41441173 GCF_014898765.1 Herpailurus yagouaroundi | reverse complement strand
ACCGGAGGGAGCCGCGCCGCCCGGCCCCGCCGCCTGCCCGAGAGCCCGCGGAGCCGCGCGCTGCCCGCCCGGGAGGAGGGCGCCCGAGGAGAGAGGAGGGCGGGCGGGCGGCGGAGGGAGCGGGAGGCGGGCGGCGCGCGAGGAGGCTGAGCGAGCGGCGGGCGCGGCGGGCCAGGATGGATTTCCAGCAGCTGGCTGACGTTGCGGAGAAATGGTGCTCCAACACGCCCTTCGAGCTCATCGCCACCGAAGAGACCGAGCGCAGGATGGATTTCTACGCCGACCCCGGCGTCTCCTTCTACGTGCTGTGTCCGGACAACGGCTGCGGGGACAATTTTGTGAGTGCCGGGGGGGAGGGACGGCTGCAGCGCGCGGGAGTGGACGCGCGGCCGCCTCCCTGCGTCCGAGCTCCCGCACGCCCGGGAGGCTGTGGGCGCGGGGTGGGGGCGTAACCCGCCCGGCTCGGCCGTGTCAGCGTTGGCGGGGGCGGGGGGCGGGGAGCGGCGGGCAGGGGCGCCCTTAGGACCGGGAAGCCGGGCTGGGGCGGGCTGTTTCGAGGACGCGACCCTGCGGCCCGCGCGCTGTGCTCGGCTGGGAGCTTCTGGCGAGGGTCCCCGCCGCTCGCCCGCCCGGGCCGGGGAGCACGGACCGTCCCGCAGGGCCCGGAGTCCCGAGCTTCCTACGGCCGGGCGTCCCGTCGGGGCGAGGAATCCCGTCCCCCTCCCGATGCGCAGACGCAACTCCTCCAGTCGTCCCCGCCCGGGAGATTCCCCCGCCCCCGTGCTATCCTCTGCGCCGCGGGTTTGGACACAAAGCCTCTGTCCACACTAGCGATGCCCCATCTCCAGGACCTTCTTTGCGGAATTACACCTCGGATCTTAGAAAACGCACACGCGCGTGCGCGGGCACACACACACACGCACACACACACACACACACACGCTCGCGGGCACGCCTATCCCCCTCTCCTCCTGTGCGTCCATTGCTCCTCTGTGAGCTTCCAGCGAGGTGTGCGGGGCCCGAGCTGGTTCCGTCCGGCGGAGGCGGCGGCTGCGGCCCCGGCGAAGGCCCCCGGTTTTGCCAGACGGGAGGAATCCCCCCTCCCCCACCCCACTCGGGTCCTGTGCTAGCAGGGACCGGGACCTGGAACTGTGATGTCCAGATCTTCGACTTTGTATCCTGCGCCCACTTGGGATCTTGGCGCTGGCAGTTTAGGAAGGGGATGCGGCGGGCAGAGGAGTTGGGGTGGGAGGTGCGGGGAACGGGCGAGGATGGCGCTCCTTTAACGGTTTGTAAGGACGGGGAAAAAAATAATGGTCCCCAAATGTAAGATGGAGGCGGCCGTGGGCTCGGGTTACCGTGTGGTCGCCGGCTGGAGCCTAGAGCTGGCGCTGCTGCCGCCCCTGCGGACCGAGGTGGGGCGGCGCCGAGGCGCGGCCTGGCGCCGGCTCCTCAGGTGGGGTGAGACAAAGCGGGGCCCAGGCCCCGGCGGCCGCGCGCCCCTGCAAACCCACGGGAAGTTCGCGAAGGAGTTAGAGAGACAGCGAGACCGCCTTCCTCGGCCCCCAGAGAGGTGAGGGCTTGTGTACGACATGACAGTAAGACACGCCCTTCCCACCACCGGCACCCAACCCCGCGGGACGAGAAGAAGCCACCTGGGCCCCAAAAGTGCGACACTAGAAGAGAGATGGCCTTGGGTGACAGCCAGATTTGAGTTCCCTGCCTGTGTGACCGGTCAGATGCCTTTCCCCCAGCTCAGTGTACACATCAAAACAATGGGCATGATACCAGCACCTGGGTGATGATCCGACAGCTGAAACACGGAACCATCTCCTAAGATCTGGGCTTTCCCAGAGTTCAGAGCTTGTCTCTTTTTTTAAAGCCTCAGTTTTCTCGCCTGTAACATGAGGTTCATCGGAACACCTGCATCACCGTTACTTGTGAAGAACAAGTAAGCTATAAATATAGGCAAGAACACGGTTAACTGTAGTTAAAAAAAGTGTTACTTGTTATTGAGAAAAATGGGAGATCATTCGAAAGGGATTTACTCCGTTGCGAACGTGTGAGAAAGCCCCAGGGATACGCTGGAAAGGGCACCAGTGACCAACTAGCTACCATGTTAGGGTTTGATTAGGAGTTCCTTCTAAGCCTAGTCTGCCAGTGGTCTTCCCCCGCCTCCCCCCCTTACTGTGTGAGACAGAGCAAGAATCACTCAAGGTTCTGGATTTTATAGGGGAGAGTTCCACATGGCCTTCCTGCTGGAACTGCAGTAGACCTACCCAAAGAAATTACTCCAAAGAGAACCATCATCGCAAAACATTATGCATATCACACCTTTCTCAAGGCCACTCATAATATATTTTAAATGTTTTCTCACCTGTATGAGTAAAATGCTTGAACATCTTCATTTGCTTCTTCATAATTAAATGAAATAGATAAGAAAGAAGATAGGAGGAAAAAGTAATACCTTGGGTAGACTGGAAGATTCTTTTTTTTTCTTTTTTGCGGGGTGGAGGAGAGAGAGAATACGTGATGTGCAAGTGGGGGAGGGGCAGAGGAGGAAGGAGAGAGAGAACCTCAAACCAGCTCCGTGCCCAGCATCGAGCCTGACTCCGGGCTCAGTCTCATGACTGT
Source organism: Herpailurus yagouaroundi (assembly GCF_014898765.1). Taxonomy (NCBI): domain Eukaryota; kingdom Metazoa; phylum Chordata; class Mammalia; order Carnivora; family Felidae; genus Herpailurus; species Herpailurus yagouaroundi. Next base: position 41,438,539 of record NW_024412391.1, on the reverse strand, counting down.
GAGATCATGACCTGAGCAGAAAAGAATTGGATGCTTAACTGACTGAGCCACCCAGGCACCTCAATACTGGAACATTCGTAAAGTTTCTGGAGGCCATAACAGCCAGGGTGCCAACCACCAGATTTTTCTTAGCCCAGATCTCTCCTCACATTTGCCCCAGACCAGGTTGGTCAAGCTGCTGTTTGCCCCTAGTTAAAGGGACTGAGGCATGAAGTAAATGTCCTACCTCTGTCCTTGTCCTTTTCCCAGGAAAATCTGATAAGCATTAGAAGAAATTTGAGATAAATGGAACTCCTCTAATCCAAAAGATTAACATTAAGAATATTTACATAGCATTTCTCAATTTACAAGTGTTTTCACATGATTCATTCATTTGTTCATTCATCAAACATTTATTGAGGGCTCACTTTGCTCACCAGGCCAGGGCCTCCTAGAATAGGATGTCTGCCCTCACTTTCCTGGGGCCATTGTACCCAGCTGAGAAGCAGTGTAGCATAGTGGTCAGGGGTGCAAAGGTCTCGGGTCAGGCTACTTGGGTTCGTACCTCAGCCCCCCATGTCTAACTGTGTGCATTGGGGAAAGTTATTTAATCCCTCTATGCCCTGATTTCCACATCTGGAAATGAGGGATGATAACATTAGTACCTTCCCAGTGCCTAAAATAGGGGTGGTGATATTAATACCTCTTTGGCAGTCTCCACACAGCAATCACTCTGGATTTCAAATATAATCCAGGTCATGATCTATGACCTCACCTAAACTGACTTCCTATAACTTTCACGGTAAAACTTGAGCCTTGCCCTGGCTTCAAGCGCCTACGTGATGTGTCTCCTGCCACCCCTCTGACCTCCTCTTGGACCACTCTTCCTCCTTGATGACTGTGTTCCTGCCACAATGGCTTTTCTGGTCCTCAGACATGCCAAGCTCATTTCTGCCTCAGGGCCTTTGCATTTGCTGTCCCCTCTGCCTAGAACATTCTGCCTCCACCTCTTTACGTGGGTAGCTCCTTTATGCTGTTCAGGCCTGAGAGATGACTTCCTGGCCACACGTTCCTTCACCTCACCCTCTTTTATTCAAATCGTAGCATTCATTAGTACTTGATACCCTCTTGTGTATTTTCTGCCCGCCCCCCATGAGGAGGGAGAAAATAAGCTTCAGAAGAGCAGTGGCATTTTCTGTCTTTAGCACTGTGTCCCAGAACTTGGAGCAGCGTCGGTTATGTGGCAGGTGCTCAGTCCACGTTCGTAAGAATGAATGAGTGAATGATGTCGAAGAAGACAGGTGTTAAACTTCAAGAACGACAGCTTCAAAGAACAGTAACTGCCACGTGTGTAATTTACTATATAGCAGACACAGTTCTGTGTACTTTGTGTGTGTGTACTTAGTTAATCTTGGTAATTTCACGAGGCCCTCGCTGTAATTTTCTCCATCTTGCAGATGGAGAAACTGATACCCAGCAAGGTGTACTAGCTTTTCCACTGAATAATAACTAATAAATGGTAGAGCAACTCGAATCCACGGCCCTGTCCTGAAGACACAGCATCCCAGGAGTGACATTCAGACTGCGGGTTCAAGGGCAGCTTCCTAGTGGGCCTCACACAAAAAGTCTCTGACTTAGGTATTATCCCCATTTTATAGGCTGGGAAACCGAGGCTCCGTTTAAGGAATCTGTCCAGGACTATAGCACTAAGAAGCGACAGGCAGGACTGAAACTCAAGTCCAGAGGCTTGTCATTTGCACCATGAGGCATGTCCCACAGGCAGGATCAAGCCAGGATCTCCAGGGGCCTTGGGAACAAGGACTTCCTTTTGTTTTCCCTCCACTTTGGCAGCTCCTGGGTCCCTTGTGCACTGTTCCCTCTTCTCAGCTCACAGGCCATTCTGTTCACACTGTCCCTTTCCAAACTGCTGCCCTGATTCAGGCTTCTCTCTGTGGACAGCACACAAGGTCAGATCCTGGGATAAAATGCAGCTGCCTTTGCCCTCTGTGTTGGGCCTTCAGGGACAGAGCCAACCCTGCCTGGCTCTACAGGTGTGACAGGGAGGGGGCCGAGAGCGTGGCGTGCTACCTTCTGCCAACCCAGAAGGACCTGAGGGCTTCGGCAGGTTCGAGGAGTGGGGTGTTGGCAGCCGCTCACATAGCAGCCGGACAGAGGGACGTGTGTGCACTCTCTCCTGGCCCTGGCAGCCCCAGCGGCTCTCCCACCTTGTCCTAGGCCAGGAGCAAGAACTCTGAACAAAGAGCACAGCCCTGCCCCTCCCCGGTGCCTGGAGAAGGGATGAGCTGCCTTATTGTCCTGTTTTTTTTTTTCTGCCAACCCATCAAAAACATGTTTGGATTTAAAATTTTGTATAGTTTAATCTCTCCTCAGTATAAAAACAAAGACAGCGGTTGTCATTCTATTCAAGAATGTCATTTAATTCTATTAAAGAATGTCATTCTATTTATTTATAGAAGGACCACGAGATTTAATTTTATACGTATGTCTATGCTTGTTATTTATATATATTCCTCCCCGATTTTTGTCCTGGGCCTGTCCCTCTCCTTACCTGTGTGACCAAAGAACAACCTTTTCACTTTGGAGCAAAAAAAAATATAACTTTTCTAAATGAGATTGCATCATTTCATAAGGGGGGAAAAAAGCACCTTCATGTCTAAGTTAGACTCACCCTCCGTTTCCTCCTGTGTCAAATGGGGATAATCCTATGTGTATTACATTATTGTGAGGAGCCAATGAGGAAGAGTGGTAACCAACTGTAAAGCCTTCCACAGTGGCTGTGCATTATTCACATAGAGTGATTTTTTTTTCAGGGAAAAAGTATGCATGTCCTTAGTATATTCACGGAGCGGTAATCCTGAGGAGGGTAAAGTCACGCTCCCGTGAGTTTAAACAGATGGGAATGAGCACTGTGGACTCCTGCTAAATGAGAGGCAGTCTACGGGGGATCTCCTGTCATCTTTATGACTATCCTGTGAGGAGTGGTATTTTCTGTGACTTACAAAGGAGGGAGCTGAGGCTCAGGTTGAAGGCGTGCCCACTGCTGTTGACGTCTTGGCTTTGCCCCTTGCTCCCCATGTGACCACAGACACGTTGCTTAACCTCTCTGAGCCTCAGTTTCCTCCCCAGCGACACATCTCGGTGCTTGGCACACGGAGCAGGTCGTAGGCCTGGCGGCGCACTCTTCTTACCCTGGGCAGAATCCTATCGGGGGCGTGAGACAGCTTGTACCTCCTCTCTCCCACCATCTCTTCGATGGACAGCGTGGAGTTTTGGGTTAGGACGCCCCAACTCAGAATGGACTCCCTGGTCCTAATGATGGCGGAAAACCCACGCAGCAAGAGTGAGGCCCTTCGGCCCTCAAATGGCCCTTTGACTCAGATAACTGAGTCCAGGGAGGAGAAACAGGTGCATTCTTTGCCCACCCTCCCCCGGGATCCCCCACTGTGCCGCAGCCCCAGGAAGCCACATGCCATGTCCCCAGGTGTTAGAACAATAGGAGCACAGGCTGTGCCCCAAAAGATACCTGTCGGATTGAATTGCCGAAGTGATCGGATACCATTTTTGGATGAGCTGGATATTCTCATCTACACTATAGAACACAGAAGGTGCTCGGTCCCCTTTGTGCAGATGGCCTGGTTGTATTGTCTTACGCTGGGCAAGCTTTGATGATAACCTCTGGTCCAACTTAATGACAGAAAGAAGGGCCACGGATGGCTTGTTTTAAAATCAAAGTTCTCACCAGGGATTTCCACCTTTGCCCCTCTATCCCCAAATGTGATGAGTCAGAGTTCTGGTTCTCAAAGTGTGTTCTCTAGAACCGGCAGTATGAGCTTCACCTGGGAACTTGCTGGAACTGCAGGTTCTTGGTGCCACCCCCCCCCCGCCCCCACACTTGTGTTTTAATAAGTCGGGGGGTGCGGGTGGGGGGGTGGTGTCGTGATACTTGGCCGAAGCCACAGGACCACCGCTGGCCTCTCTTTTGGAAGCCTTCTCTTGGCATTCCTCCTATTCTAACAGGCACCCTGGCTCTCACTACACGGTTAGAAAGTCAGTACATTCTGTGTCCAGATTCATATCTGCCAGGGAGTTATATTGTTCAAAGCCACAGGTTCTCTGACCCCTGCTGTGGTTTTTTTCATGGCCAAAGTGGCCGTTTGGTTCAATATCCAAGTTGAAGTCATTGTTGGTCACGCCCTGGGGTGCGGGATTCCGGGTCTCCAGTCATCCACTTGTCTTTGTTTAAGACTAGACCCCAGAATCTGTTTTCAGGAGCGTCTGCCCAGCCACCAGTCTCTCTGCTGTCTCCTGGTTTTAGAACGGGCCCTTCTCTTCTTCCTGGGAGATTACCATCGTTGCCTGATAGCTCTGAAGAGCACATCTATTTTATCTGGGGACACTGCCGTGGGACACCAATCGCACAGGCCTGTAGTAAGCTACAGCGACAACTGTGTCCCATCCGCAACAGGTGGCCAGGTCCGTTGACCTGGCCCTGTTTGTCCTAATCTCACTTGGTTTTATATACTTTTCCTCCCATCGTTTTCCCAACTACGGACTCATTTTTTGGTTCATCTTACCTTGTTTTTTATGGCTCTTTGAGAACCGGCTTGATCAAATGTGGAAGGAAACAGTTGCAATAAATACAGCAATACTTTGTGTTACGAGATACCATGGATCTGAACCAATTAGCATTTAACAAACGATGTCCTCTGAGCACCCATGTCCACGTGGGTCTATCCGATTTCAAACCCCGTGCAGCCTCACGTTATCGTATGGGCGGAGATTCGGTTAAAACTTGTTTAAGCCACCAAAACCAGCATGACTGAGAATCCAGGGTGAATTAGACAGCCAAATGAAGTAAATGTAGGCCGCCTGGACAGAAGGCTCTTCCGGCAGGTGTTAGGTCTTCCTTCCCCAAAATATACTCATAAGTCAATAGCTCCAAAAGCGGAGTCATGAAAATTGTGGCACGGACACTCTCCTCACGAGGTTAGAAATGCCCTAGAAACACTCAGGGGCGCCTGGGTGGCTCAGTCAGTTAAGTGTCCGACTTCAGCTCAGGTCATGATCTCACAGTTCATGAGTTCGAGCCTCGCATGGGGCTCTGTGCTAGTAGCCCAGACAGCTTCAGATCCTCTGTCCCCATCTCTCCCTGCCCCTCCCCCATTCGTAAGCACATAAGCTCTCTCTCTCAAAAATAAATAAACGTTACATGTTAAAAAATGCCCTAGAAACACTTAAAGAATCTGTCTGATTTCCAAGTAGTAGTGGATACGGTGCGATTCTGTTGCTTGAGTGATCCCACTTTCCTTAGTTTACTTTGTAATTTAAGGTCCAAATGTATTTTAGAAAATAGGTATACAAGGTTTTCATAGATACACTATTTCGGAATTAACAATAACCCAGGTTGCTTTGGGGAGTGTTCTCAGTGAGGTCACACTGGGTGTCTCATTTGCGCAGTGGGGGCCCTTAGACTTGTGGCACATGGAAAGCCCAGCCCTACCCCTTCCTCCCCATTCTCCTGCCGACACAGAAGGGGAAAGAGGACACTCCCAGCCACCATTTATTGAACGCCCACTGCATGCCAGCCAGGGACTTAAGAAACTTCTTACGTTTTTTTCTTTTTTTTAAATTTTTTTTCAACGTTTATTTATTTTTGGGACAGAGAGAGACAGAGCATGAACGGGGGAGGGGCAGAGAGAGAGGGAGACACAGAATCAGAAACAGGCTCCAGGCTCTGAGCCATCAGCCCAGAGCCCGACGCGGGGCTCGAACTCACGGACCGCGAGATCGTGACCTGGCTGAAGTCGGACGCTTAACCGACTGCGCCACCCAGGCGCCCCTTACGTTTTTTTCTAATCTTCACCTAGATGTTAATCCCATCTTTAACTTGGATAAGGATTTTAAATATGCTGGAACTTTTAAAAATGCGAGTATGAAAATGGGTGCTGAGCAGAACTTACATTAAAGTAGGACTTTATTGTTCTTGCTGAATCCCTACTGATTAAGAATCAAGTGTGATAATGGCTATAAAAGCACTTTGTACTCATCCTTTCATACAATGTAAGAAACTACCATTACATAAATGGCATTTCAGCTGCTCAGCAACTCTTAAGGGTCTCTAATTCATAGGGACTCATGTTGGAGTTAGAGAAGCCAGAAGTTGTCTTCGCTAGGTTGAGCCAAAAGCTCCTCTAGAAGTCTGCTGGAATTCAAGCAGCATGTGTCAGAAATGGACCTTTCCATCTACGAAACACAGATAACTGGAGTGGAAAGGGCACATCAGCGTCTAGTTAGCCTCTTGGATCTGAGCAGTTAAGTCTATAGGTCCAGTCCTTAGAAGTGCGCCAATGAGAAGGAAGGAGGTAAAATGTTTCTTGAGTGATTGACATGGAACTCTCTGGGGTGATGCCCTAATCATTATATTAATGGAAGGGAGCCAGTGTGTGCTAGACGTGGACCATTTCTCCAAATGGATCTTGTCTCCTGCTGCCTCATTTCTGCTTCTTGCTTTAACTTCTGGATGTCTTCCTCTCTCCCGTGCCTCTGCACTGTCATTGATCGGGCCCCCCTAAACAGTGACTCTTGGTTAGACACCCTGATGTTACCCTAGTAGCCCAGTGCCTCTCCCCAGCTCAGATGTGCAGAGCAGGGGGGCTTCTGCCCCCAGATCTCTCAGCCTGTTTCTTGGGCTCATTCCAGATCCCTGAACATTTATGGGAGAGACTTATCTCGTCTTAAAGAGGTGCTAAAACAAGTGTCCTCACATGGGAAAACAAACAAACAAACAAACAAAACCAATATACCGTGTCTAGCCTTACGAAAAAGTAAAACCTAAAACCAGGTCCTTGGTGCATGTTGACGTTGTGAAGCAATGCCGCCTTAATGCATCCTAAGAGAAGGTGAGCTTTCCGAAAGCCTTTGCTTCCCAGTGATGGAGTGGTGGCTTTTCTGTGTGTTCTTTTAATTTTTTTTTTTTTAATGTTTGTTTATTTTTGAGAGAGACAGAGACAGAGCGTGAGCAGGGGAGGGGCAGAGAGAGAGGGAGACACAGAATTCGAAGCAGGCTCCGAGCGGTCAGCACAGAGCCTGACGCGGGGCTCGAACTCACGAACCATGAGATCGTGCCCTGAGCCGGAGCGGGACGCTCAACTGACTGAGCCACCCAGGCGCCCCTCTGTGTGTTCTTTTTAAGTCATTTTGTTTCATTCTGTTTTGTTGTTGTTGATTTTAAATTCATTTCATTTTGAAGTAAATTTACCATCACCCCCGCTCTGCAGGCTGCTCTGGGTGAAGAATGTTTCATTGCAAGTCAATGGTTACAGATTATGCTTAATTAATCCTTCAGCCACAGCTGAAGGCAAAGCCAAGGATCATGCAAACCCTTGGTTTCTCCTCCCTGCTGCTTTAAAACCCTCCTTACCCAGCCCGAGAAGGGCTATGGAAATGGTTGGGTGGGGCAGGGGTGGGGGAGCGGATATGGATCCCACTGCTTTTTTTTGCTTCGCCCCAGCGGATCTGATGGCGAATTGAGCAGGTGAGACTATGGACTGAAAGCATGGAGGTTTCCCGTAGGGTAGGCATTTTCTCGTCCCCTTCAATGCGAGCAAATCGAGAACGAATGTGGGAATTTTACCCTGGAACAGAGGCCTTCCAATTTATGGAATGCAAAAAAAAAAAAAAAAAATCTTTTTGGCTGTCTGTATTTCACACCGAGTGTAATAATGACTGTGTGTCTTTGTTCTCTCCTCTCCCTCGCCTGTGGGCGCGCAGCACGTGTGGAGTGAGAGCGAGGACTGCCTGCCCTTCTTGCAGCTAGCACAAGACTACATCTCCTCCTGCGGCAAGAAGACGCTCCACGAAGTCTTGGAAAAAGTCTTCAAGTCTTTCAGACCTGTAGGTGCCTGCTTGGCTTCCAGAGCCGGCTTCTTTTCTGCAGCGATTGTGCTGGGAATCACACGGGTGGTGGGGAAAGTGGGCAAGGCCTGGGGGTGACTAATTGTTTTTCTCTTGTCTGCTTTGTGGCTTAAAGATAGCAGCTCGGGGAGGGAGGGTGAGGGCGGAGAGGGAGGGGGGAACGGGATGTGACACAGCTGTTGGTTGCAGGAATGATGGTTATTTCTAGCATCACTTGAGTGAAGAGTCTCTGATAGGGTGGGAAGCAGACAGAGCCTCTATGAGACTTCTGAGTATTCCTGCTCTTGTCCAGTAGACTTAAGGTCACAATTTGTGGAAGCTATGGAGGTTCTCGTCCGTGGTGGGGGTCTAGATTTGGGGGGCTGCCAGAAGGCTGTATACAGGATGTGTGTGCCTCCATATCTGTAGGGTTGGAGAAGGAGGACATTGGATACTGGCTCTGGTCTTTTCTCTTCTGATAAACTCTCTTGTAGAGAGCTTGCTTCCTCCCCCGAGCTCCAACACAGGATTTAGGAATCTGTCTATTCCTGCTAGCTGACAGTTTGGTTTTGTTCCCGCTGAAAACACGTGAAGTGAATTCTCACCCCTGTTTTGAAGATTACCTATTTCCTTTATCCTGATTGGAAGATAAAGTCAGATTACTGTTGTGATGACAAGTCCTCTGAGTTCCGCATCTCAGCCCACTGTGAATATGCTACACCTTCCATGGTATTTGCTCTGGATTTTTTTTTTTTCCAGTTCTTTTAAAATAGTGTCTACTCCTCGGCTGCAGTTTTCAAGCTTGCCCTTCGGTTCCCTGAACTTAGCAGGCCCGATCGCATGGCTGCGTCATAGACCACGTCTGACATTCCAGCATCTCAAGGCTTGTGAATCGGTTTGGCCATCTTTGGTCAACTGGCTGTCACCCTTGGTATCTGGTTTCCTCGTGTTGGATTCTCTCTGTGTGCTGGTTATCATATTTGAAAACTTGTATATAGGAATACATTGAGGCCTGGGGCACCTGGGTGGCTCAGTCGGTTGAGCGTCCGCCTTCCGCTCAGGTCGTGATCTCACGGTCCGTGGGTTCGAGCCCCGCGTCGGACTCTGTGCGGACCGCTCAGAGCCTGGAGCCTGCTTCGGATTCTGTGTCTCCCTCTCTCTCTGCCCCTCCCCTGCTCATGCTCTGTCTCTGTCTCTGAACAATAAATAAATGTTAGGGAGGAAAAAAAAAAAAGGAACACATTGAGGCCTGAGGTGATGGCACCTTCCTCCAGAGAGGATTTTGATCTGTTTCTGCCAGGGCTTGGGGGTCCTATCACGTGAGACACCTTCAAGCAATGTGAGATTTGTAGTTCTTGGAACTCTCCAGGTGATGAAAGGCCAGCAACTCTGGTTGTTTCTAGTTCAAAGGCTGTTGTAGTCCACGTAGACCGCGGTAACAAAATACCGGAACCTGAGTGGCTTGTAGACAACAGACATGTATTTCTCACAGGTGTGGAGGCCGGGAAGTCCAAGGTCAAGGTGCCAGCAGACTTGGTGTCTGGTAAGGGCCCACTTCCTAGACAGACAGCTGCTTTTGGCTGTAACCTCACATGGTGGAAGGAGAGGGAGATCTCTCTGGGGCCTATTTGTCAGGGCACTGATCCCATTCACGAGGGCTCCGCATTCATGACCTCATCACCTCCCAAAGTCCCCACCTCCTAATCTGTCACCTCAAGGGTTAGGATTTCAACACCTGACCTTTGCAGGGACACAGGCATTCTGACCATAACAGGTCTTTGAGACCTCAGCTTAAAGTGGGGATTGTTCGTCATAGCCTGCTCCTTTGGAAGACCCAGGGTTTGACTTCGGCCTCCCTAGCTGTTATAGCAGGCCAGGAATGCAGTAGAGTTGCTAGCTGTTTCTTACAGGTCCACAGATGCTCTCGGGACAAAAGCAGCTTTTATGTTTGTCTCTCTAGGTTCTAATTCTTCCGTGTATTTAAGAAGGCATTTTTCGTCTTTATTCCGGCTTTTTTCTCTGAGGAAGAGTTGGGCCCCAACCACTCATCCACCATTACAAGAACTAGAATTTCAGTGGCTTCGGTCACTGTGTCTGATTTGTATCATTTGCCCAGGCAGTCCATTTTTTGGTTCTTCATTTTCTAAGCCTGTTTGGCTCGCTCAGGATAGACGCGTGACTGAAAAGTACTGATGTAGCCCTCAATCGTGCAGTATATATTTACTGAGTACCTGACTGCTCTGTTCCTAACACTCGACTCAAACAGATGAAAATCTTATCCTTATATTCTAGCAGCGGTGGGGGGAAAGATAAAGAAGTCCAGCACATAATGTATTAGTGATAAGTGCCAAGGAGAAAAAGTAGGTAAGTCAGGGAAAGGAGGTAAGAAGTGTCAGAGGTACTCGGATTTTTTTTTTTTTTTTAATCAGGGGAGCAGGGGAGGCTTTGCAAAGACGTTCACATTTGAGTAAAACTCGAAGTGTGAACAGGAGGAAATCCAGAGGAAAGCTTTCCAGGTAGACAGAACAGCAAGCACGAAGGCCGGGAGGCCGTGGTGGATGGGGTGAATATCAGTGTTCGGGGGACAAGGAGAGGGGGAGGTGGTGTGGCCCACGTGGGAAGGGTGGGGAGGAGTCGGAGAGGAGCCTGAGAAATGTCAGGGGTTTGCAGGTCACAGAGGGTTCGGGTTTTACTCCAGTGTCGTGGGGAGCCATTGGAGGAGTTTGAGTGCAAGAGGGACCCGACTTTGCATTTTGAAAAGCCCCCTCTGCCCCTCTGACCAGCTGAGAATAGGCTGCAAGGGGCAGGTGGGAACAGGGGGGACGGGCGAGGAGGCCATTGCTGTCGTGCGGTGACAGGATAAGGGGTTGGACCCGGGTGATCACAGCAAAGGCGGAATGAAGGGCCCAGACTCTAGAGGTGACCTTGAAAGTAGACCCGATGGGACTTGCTGGCGGATCAGAAGTGGGTGTGGGAAAAAGAGAGGGCCAGGGTGACCCACCGGTCCTTGCCCGCGCAGGGAAGGGAGTGGCGCTGTCATTTACTGAGATTGGGGAGGATGCAGAAGGGAAGGCTGGGGGGCCATGCGACCAGGAGCTCAATTTGGGGCATAGCAGTATTTGAACATGCCTGTTCGGCATCTAAGCAGAGGTATCAAAGTAGGCAAAATTTTTGTAAAACTTGACCCCCCCCCGCCCCAAGTCTTAACCAGAAAACAACAACAACAACAACAACAACATCTATTAGCAAATGATACTCACTTTGCGGCTAGTTTCCTCACAGGGGTTCCATTCATTAGCCTTCCACCTGCTTTTCTTTCTCTTTGATGGCGAGCACAGTACGGGCAGAATTGGCCTCACTGTTCGAGAAGGTGGTCTCTCCCGCCAGGACTTGTTTTGCTGTTTTTCTCTACCAAGAAGCCAGGGCTGGATTTTGGCAACCAGGCAGCCACATGTAAACGGGGTGGGGGGCGGTGGGGGGGGATCGCAGTCCAGAAAAATCCAGACGCATAGCTGAAGACAACTGGATTGTTTGAACATTTTCTTTCAGAGTTAGCTGCTGCTTGTCACAGAGACACGCAGGCTTGATGTGCCGTCGCCGTTGGATCTGCAGGGTTCCTTTCTAGAGCACAGCCTACATCTTACGCAGGGATGTGCTCCCAAGGAGAGGAGGCCTGGACTGGTAGGGCGCCGGCTGGTGGGGAGGTTTCTGTGTGGGTCTCTTTGACCCTGGGGAGAGGCGGGTGGGAGGCACCTTGTCAGGGTTAGTGAAGGTGAAGAGCACGCGGTTGCCTTTCCCTCAGCCCCGACGTGCCCCAAGTTCGATGAGTCCAGGACTGTTCCAGACCACAACGAAGGACTGTGGACTTCAGTGGGAAAGTTCCACCCTCTCCTCCTCCACTCAAGAGTGTGGTTCCTCCCACTGCTGCTATATATCTGTCAGCTTTACGTAAGGGACCTTTGCGTTTAGAAGTAAGACACAGGAAAAGGCCTCATTCCTCATGGAAGTACTGGTCGAAGTAACACATACCCAGAGGCCACAGGGTCGTCAAGTAGGTAAACTTCCACGTCATCTCCCTGAAAACAGGTGGTAATCTGATCAACTCCTGCGGCTGCTTTCTGTTTGTAGTCGGGAAAACCATGGGGGAGTCTTTCCGCCTTCATCTTAGAACAGCCTCATCCGTGGCTTTGACTCGTTTCCCCTTGGCCAACCTATCACCAGCCCCTGCCCTGTGTCGTCTCTCCGGAAAGACAAGCACCAAGAGATGAGCAGCCTTCTGCCGCCCTTTGGGGCTTTACTTGAGCACAGTCTGTTTGACTGTCCGTGGACACCCCTGAACGCACGGTCCAAAGGAGCGGGGTCATCTGGTCCTTCCTCAGCCGTCCTGCCCAAAAGGCTAAACGTGCCCCTTGGCACCCTGGACCTTCCTGCCTAACAACTTTGTAGACTCTGCTTGTCCCCCTCCCCCTCTCTTTTTTGCCTCCCCCGCCCCCCACACTGAAGGAGGCAATATCATAATGAAAGTTTCCCCCACCCCCACAGCGAAGAAACCTGTTGTTGATAGCCAAACTATGGAGAGAGCCCAAATGTCCGTCGACTAATCAATGGATAAAGAAGATGTGGTTTATATGTATGTACACACACACACACATTGGACTATTACTCAGCCATCAACGAGAATGAAGTCTCGCCATTTGCAACCACGTGGATGGAACTAGAATGTTTTTATGCTAAGTGAAAAAGAGAAAGACAAATACCGTAAGATTTCACTCATATGTGGAATTTAAGAAACAGATGGACATACAGGAAGGGGGAAGAAAAAGAAGAGAGGGAAACAAACCACAAGAGACTTTTTTTTCAATGTTTTATTTTTGAGAGAGAGAGAGAGAAACAGAGCACGAGCAGGGAAGGGGCAGAGAGAGAGGGAGACACAGAATCTGAAGCAGGCTCCAGGCTCTGAGCGGTCAGCACAGAGCCCGATGTGGGGCTCGAACTCACAGACCGCGAGATCGAGACCTGAGCTGAAGTCGGATGCTCAACCGACTGAGCCACCCAGGCGCCCCTAAACCACAAGAGACTCTTAATGATAGAGAACAAATGGGTTGATGGAGGGAGGTGGGTGGGAGATGGGCTAGATGGGTGGTGGGTACTAAGGAGGGCACTTGTGACGAGCTCTGGGTGTTGTATGTGATGAATCGCTGAATTCTACTCCTGAAACCAATATTGCACTGTATGCTACTAACTAGAATTTAAATTTTAAAACAACGAGAGGGGCGCCTGGGTGGCGCAGTCGGTTAAGCGTCCGACTTCAGCCAGGTCACGATCTCGCGGTCCGTGAGTTCGAGCCCCACGTCGGGCTCTGGGCTGATGGCTCAGAGCCTGGAGCCTGTTTCCGATTCTGTGTCTCCCTCTCTCTCTGCCCCTTGCCCGTTCATGCTCTGTCTCTCTCTGTCCCAAAAATAAATAAACGTTGGAAAAAGAAAAAAAAATTAAAAAAAAAATTAAAAAATAAAATAAAATAAAATAAAACAACGAGAGAAGGGGTGCCTGGCTGGCTCAGTCGGTTCGGTGTCCGACTTCAGCTCAGGTCATGATCTTACAGTTTGTGAGTTCGATTCCCACATCAGGCTTTGCACTGACAATAGGGAGCCTGCTTGGGGTTCGCTGTCCCTCCCCTACTTGCACTGTCTCTCTCAGAGTGAATAAATAAACTTAAAATGAGGTGGGGGGGGGGGGAAGAAAAGAACCTGTTGTCGGACTTGAAAAGCAAAAAAGTGTTTCTATCTCACTCGTCCTCTTTTTTCCCACATTTCTTCACCACATTTTCAACAAAGCGTATTGATTGTTTGCTGTTTGCCAAAGCACTGCTTTCGAGAGCGAGGGGCAGGACATAGTGCCCGGTTCTTGCCCTCAAGGAGCTTTCTGATGGGAGAGGCAGCAGAGAAAGCCATGTTACAAGGCAGAACATTTCTTTTGGTCCGGACACCCTCCCAGATACCGTATAGATGAGCAGAGGAATCTCATTGATTCTGCTGAAGAATCTGCTGTTCTTACATTGCTTTGCTGTTCTCTGGGGAAGTATTTCCTGGGAGGACATTAGTTAGGCTGTTTGTGGTCTCTTTACCCAGTTATGTGGACTCAGGATACTACATGTTGAGGAACCCAGGCTTTGTGGGCAGGCTGCCTGTATTCACATCCCAGCTCTGGCTCTTCGTGGCTGTGTGACATTAGCCAAGTTACTTGACCTCTCAGTGTCTCCATTTGTAAAATTAGGAAACAACTGACGATAGCTACCTTAGGCATCTGTAAAGATTAAATGATGCAGTTCTCACTGGGAACTTGGTCCGACACATCACGCGTGACAAGCACGGAATAAATGCTGGCGGTGATACGGCCCGGCTGAGCACACGCGGCGAAATACTGTTGAGAAGGGAGTAGGACTCCGTGAGACCTTCTGTGGGACTCTTAGATTTTGGGTGGAGAGAGAAAACAGGTGCTAAGTGATTTCAACACATTGCTTAACAGAAGCATCCAGCTAAGGTAAGGGATTTTTTTAAGAGGTGCTGTTGGGGTATTCTAGTCAGAAGTTTACCCACATAAACATAATGAGTTTACCACAAAAAAACGTAACGAGAGACGATGTTGTATGTTTTTTTTCAAACCTGTATTTGCCTGTAGTGTGTGAGGAGGGCTGGGAATTCCAGGTATGAGTGGGCTCACTGAGGAATCAAGTGCCAGGCGGTGACTTCCTTGGAAGTTGAGACCTGAAGACGTGGCGGGATCCAGACGGGCTCGGAGCAAGGGAGAGCTGGCCGAGAAGGAGGGCCCATTGTGGCCTCTCGGCTCAGAGTCTCAGAGATGCCCCGTGGGTGGGGGAAGGTGGCTCGGCTCAGCCCTGCCTTGGCTCCCTGTCTGGCTCCCATGCCGTCATGGCCTCCAGCAGGTCACTGGGACCTCAGTGTCCCCCTCTTTAAAATGGGCGTCGTACATGTTTTGAGGTCTTGTGGATCCATGGGGAGCTTCAAAATCAGACTAAGAGCACAGAGGACCGTCAAAGCCCTTCCACACTGTTGAGGTCCGTCTCAGTTTCTGGTTCGTTGGGTAGATCCGGGCTGGATGCAAGGGCAGCGTCCCTCCCAGAGGGACACGCGTTCGGCTCCCCTCCGGGGGCCTCCTAGCTTGGACCCAGTGTTTTTTCCCTTCCTGGCTGAACGACATATCCAAACGGTACGTATGTGCAGATGACCGTGCCGAGCGGGCCGTCATTGCCGTCTGGGGAGCAGGCGGGTTTATCCCTGTCGTGCAACCCGTCACGGCTTCGGAGACCCCCATCAATAGCCTTGATAAATGTGAATTGGAGAATCGTCGGAGTCTTACACGTTTCTTGTTTAAGTGGCCCTCGGTTGACGGTTGCTGGTCATCACCTGATTGAGCTAGATAATAAAATAGCGGTTATAGATCTAAATAACGGTGATCGCGCCATTTATTTTTTTTCCTCGGTGTTTTCGTAGCTTTTATTTAGTGCCAGCCGACAGGCTTCCCCTGGTTAAAAAACAGTTCACAAGAGAAGAGCTTATGGTTTCCAATTTAGCTGCAAAATCAAACCTTATCTTTGCCCTTTCAATTTCGCTCAAAGCTGTATTTTATTTTATTTTATCCTGGACCGTTACTCCTCCTCCTCTTCTAGCACTGTGGACATTAGGGTCATGGGGCATCTGTTGTTATGACAACTTTGTGTGCCGTTTGGCTGATGTTGCTTTGATAGCCCTACCTGGAGTTATAGCCTGTGGTTCCCCATGTTTTCTTGCTGTCTTTGACCCTGGTCCCCCGCTCTGGGGTTACTGTTCTGACTCCCATGTTTTTTTCTGTCAAGAAGCAGACACTTCTAGCAGAAAAATCCCCCTCGTTCCAGCTTGCTGGCCCAAGAAAGATTAATATTTTCAGTTTGCCACTAAGAGCTGAGGAGCCGGGAATTAAACCCCACGGGAAGACCTTTTGTGACCCAGAAAAAGTCCAATTCTTGCTTCTACTCCTATAGTCTGGTTAAGAGCCAGGGAGAAGAGAAAGAATCCACCCCCCAGTAGGTCGGAAAGTCTGGTAAGAGAAGACTATGCACTCCTGTGGGTTTTACTAAAAGACATTGAATGTTGATAATTTAAGTTTATCGTAGCTTTTGTTTTTTGCTCAGGTATGAGCTTTCAAACCCGTGTATTTTTTTAGGAAATATCATGGCCCCTGAAAGTGAGAAAGTACCTACCAGTCTTGCCCATTTGGGTCTTCTATCCACCTTGTCACCTGCCCCTTTTTATCTCCTAGTATCAAGAACACAGACTGACCGGGGTGCCTGGGTGGCTCAGTCGGTTAAGCGTCCGACTTCAGCTCAGGTCACGATCTCGCGGTCCGTGAGTTCGAGCCTCGCGTCAGGCTCTGGGCTGACCGCTCAGAGCCTGGAGCCTGTTTCAGATTCTGTGTCTCCCTCTCTCTCTGCCCCTCCCCCATTCATGCTCTGTCTCTCTCTGTCTCAAAAATAAACAAACGTTACAAAAAAAAAAAAAAATTAAAAAAAAAAAAAAAAGAACACAGACTGACCAGGATCTCATTGTAGGTTTCTTGGTATCAGTGGCATCATTGATCATTGAGATAAATAGTGACAAATTCCCCAAAGCTTTAGAGTAATGCTTAATGCTCAGAGTGTGGTTTTTGGACCGGTCGTATCCCTATCACCTGGGAGCTTGTTAGAAATACAGAATCCCAGATTTCACCTGAGACCAGCTGAGTCAGAATCTACATTCTAAGGGCATCTCTGGGTGAATCGTATACACAGTAAAGCGCTTCAAGGCGTCCTCTGGAAAGAGCTCACAGGGACCTCTGAAGCCACAAGACACTTACTGAAAGCTGCCTCGCTAATTGGCTGTGCTCTCCAAGGCATAGACATCCGTCTCCCTTTCTTCCATAAAGACACTGTAGGCCACTATGCTAAGTGAGGGCCACCTTTGGAGACAGCAGATGCTAAGTGCCAGCTAAATGTGTCCTCAACTAATTTACGTAACTTTCTAAAAGACCTGGAGTTAGTCCTACAGATAATTGATCCTCTTCTGGGTCTGAAGAAGTTGAATTCTTAAGGGTTGGCATTTCTACCTTTCAAGTACAACCCTGTGTGGGTGGGTGGGCCCCAGAGTTTTTGTTTTTGTTTTTTTTTAATTTTTTTAATGTTCATTTGTTTTTGAGACGGAGAGTGAGTGGGGGAGGGGCCGAGAGTGAGGGAGACACAGAATCCGAAGCAGGCTCCCGGCTCTGAGCTGCCAGCACAGAGCCCGACGTGGGGCTCGAACCCACCAACCGTGAGATCATGACCTGAGCCGAAGTCAGATGCTTAACCGACTGAGCCACCCAGGCGCCCCTGGGCCCCAGAGGTTTTTATGTAAGATCATATGTTGCCCAAAGGAAGCTTTGTGCACAGCAAAACTCTAGAAATGCCAACACCACTGTCCAGAGTGAGCATCAAGATTTTTTTTCCCAGTCCGTTGAAAAAATTCCGCTCAAGAGACTTAATGATTATACCTATCAGAAGTAGTTGAAACATACCAGATAGGATTTCTGGGTCTGTCTCCTTTTCTTTAGAAGAACAAGCGGATACAGTACAAGCAAGGAGCCCAGGATTCTTACCAGTCTGTCTGTATTCCTGTCTCTGACATGTCTTCCTGACTTAAAAATTTGGATCCAGAAGTTAAATGTAGATGTACCTGCCGTAGATGGGAGTAGAGGCAGAGGTGGGAATGCTAGATTATTGCATGTCTGTATGGTATTCTTTGCAATCCCAGGCAAATTATAGTTCTTGTGCTTTTTCTGCTCTGCTCTGTGTGTTTCCCAATCGTACATACTCATAGGTGTAGACATTACCGTTGCACAGCGAATGCTTTAAAAGGTGTATTACTCAGTAGAAAACATTGAGGCCTCCAGCTGAAGGAACAGCATCGCCAGCTGGAAGGGAACCTCCTGGGTGGTCAGGTTGTAGTCTGCAGTCTGATGGCCTGGGTTTGAATTCTGGCTCTGACACTAGCTGGGTAACTCCATGCCTGCGAGTGACTCAACCTCTCTAGGTCTTATCTGTAATAGGGTGATAATCATAGGGCCTAGGGCTATTCCGAGGAACCAATGGAATTAACATATGTAAAGCTGCTTAACTCCCATGCCTAGAAGATAGTAACATGACCAGTATTGACTATTATTATTATTACATCTGAAGTGTGATCAGATTGGTGGGTTGGATGGAAGGCTGTGACTCTAAGTCTGAGAATCAGATGAAGAGGCTAACAGAATTGAGTTTCTTCCTTCCTTCTCTTTATACTTCTTAGAGTACTGATTACCAGTGAGGTGACCCAGAAGCGAGCACAGCCGAGGGGCGAGCGAGGAGCGGGGGCTGGAGGCCGTCCAGACGCAGCCGGCACTCCCCCTTGAATAACCGAACTGCTGTGCTTTATTATTTTTTTTAAAGTGTGTTTGTGTGTGTGTTTGTTTAGAGAAAGCACATGCGTGGTGCGTGCGTGTGAGCAGGGAAGGGGGAGAGAGAGGGAGAGAGGGAGACGGAGACTCCCAAGCAGGCTCCGCGCTGTCAGTGCAGAGCCCCACACGGGGCTCCATCTCACGAACCGTGAGATCATGACCTGAGCCGAAATCAAGAGTCAGATGCTTAGCCGACTGAGCCACCCAGGCGACCTGCACTGCTGTGCCTCACAACGAGAAGCCACTGAATAATTCACACGGGGCTCTACGGTTTGCTGACCGTGGCCACACTCACTTTCTCGTTTAATCTCCAGAGTTTCTCTGGACGCAGAGCAGGTGTCATGGTTCCCACTTTCCAGAGAAGGACGCCGAGGCTCAACCAGGGTAGTGGCGTGGCAGAGGTCCCCAGCTAGAGCCGTACCTTCTGGATGCCAGGTCCAGTGCCTTTTTCACACAGCCTCTCGTGAATCTGCAGACGCTGCACTCAAGTTGCCTGGGAAGTCGGGAAGGTCCGCTGAGAACTGCTTCTGTTCTTTCTCCCTCCTCTCAGGGCAGGGGGTGAGCAGTTCTAGATGTAGCATGCACGTATTTCCCACGGAAGGGAAGGGCCTCACGTGTGGCTGATGCTCCAGACCTAAAACTATGTCCTTTGGATTCACCTAAAGGTAAGATAGGGAGCTAGGAAGAGGAGAGAGGAGAAGAGTTGTGGTAATGGTTTCATGGCTCGCTGGGACCTCTTCTACAAACCACCCTAAGCTGAGGAGAAGAAGGGTGTTGAGGGCTACCTATGGTTTGGGTCTTTTTGAATTACCTACGCGTGTCGTGAGAAAGAATAATGGTGGGCACGTGTCTTCAGGACAAGATGGCAAACGTGTAGATGCATACCTCCACCACACCCTCTTTACCCATGGCCGCCATTGCCAATGGACCACCATCTTTCCCACTGAGCCTCTTGGAATCCTCAACCCAGGGCTCCAGGCAGCCACTACCAGTCAGATTCTTTAAGTGAGAGAGACCTCCTTGGCCACTCCTCTTTTAAGGGGGTATCCCTTCGGGGCAGTGAGGAGAGTCCCATTTATTGCCGAATTAACGCATCTGCAGTTGGCATTTTGGCGATGCTGGGGTTCTCCGTAGGGGCAACAATACTTCTGTTTTACCAGTGACCTACATTATCACCACTCATTTGATGCTTTCACAGTTTGCCGTGTCACCAAGCATCTCTTCAAATAAAAATTGAACATCAAAATTCTCGTCATCTGTGTCCATTGTGGCCATCTTTTCCCTCTCTTTGGGGGAAAAGATGATCCTTTGCTCACTCTCCTAAGATGTGAGAGGGAGACAGCAGTGGGAGAAAGGGGCTTCTTGCTTCCCCCAAGCATACGCGAGATCGCTCCACACTGTCCAGGCCAGCGGGGATGCGCTCCTCCTGCCTCACCCCTCCAAGCCAACAGTGGCTCTTTGAGACATCCGCAGCACTCTGGGCTCTGAGGGGAAAGCGTGTGGCTGCAGCTGGCCATGCCTGCCTCACCAGGCCACGTGTGTAACATGACCCAGGGCCTGGCAGATGATCTGGTCCTGAGTGTGTTCGTAGGGCTCTGTGAGACCGGCGAGGGTTGCCGTTGGAGAACTTCAGGGTAAAGGCATCCTTTTGATTGAGATTCTGCTTGTCCTTGACTCGTTTAAGCATTTGGGGAGAGGCTGGGAAGACAGGGGAAGGGAGCACGGGTTGCAGGGCACTGGGGGGTCATGCAAAGTAAACGGAATGATCTAACTTATTCGAGTGGCTTAAGGCAGTTAGTTTGGCTCATAGGGCCATTCAGTGAAGTTGCCTGAAAGTGATCAGCCAAGAGGGCCACCACGTGAGAAAGTCAGGGCAGTCGCATGCAGTGACCGTAAGTCTCACCGAGAAGCTGTGGGATTGGAAGCACCGTGATCACGGTCGGGGCCCAGGAGGACCCAAGGCCATGGCTTCCTGCCGGCACCAGAGTTTTTCGTTCATACTGATCAGACCCGGCAAATGGCACTCAAGCTTCTAACCGAAGACCAGTCAGTGCTTTAAGAAAACGTTTACTGTGTATTTAATTGTGAATTTCCCTGATGATAATTACAGAGCCTCTGGAAAATACAAAAAGATAAAAAGGAAATAAAAACGTACCCATTACCTCATTGTCTAAAAACAACACTTCTGAAATGTGGATGTATTTTGTCAAAGTCTTTTTTTCTAGGCATTTGTGTATAAATTTGAAGAAAATCTGTATTGCACTGAAAATGCAATTTTTATCATGTCTTTTTACACTTAGGAGCATATTCTTGTATCATTAAGTTACCCAGAATACTCTTTCAAGTGGGTATATGAGATCCCATCTTACAGATCCACTGTGATTTGTTAAATATTTTGTTAAATAGATTTTGTTATTTTGCTACATCTTTTAGTGGTTTTCACGTTTTTCTGTGTGTGACAGATGCTGGCAGCACCTGTTTTTAGGTCGGAAAATAGAGGGGGATAGATTTTGGTCGTCTTGATGGAACCGTCAGCACTGTCCGTAGTACTTCTGCTGACATCTGACATCCCAGATGTGTGTGTGTGTGTGTGTGTGCACAGACACTCTATTATTGTACATGGGGGTGTGGTGCCATGCTTTGATACTTAAAAGTAGAGAAATCTCCAGGCTCCCCAAGAAAACTTAGCCTTTTGGGCACCAGCCCGTTAAAGCTTTGACATTTCCACCCAATACGGTTATAAAAATAATCGTGGGCACAGTTCACACCAGAGGGGAATCCATCGGTGCTGTGCTAAGTCCTGTCAGGTGCTGTTGAATTGGGATCAGACATCTTTGATTACCTTCCTGCCCACGGGCCACTTGGTACTCACGGCTGGTTCTCTTCTCTCTCCTGTAGTTACTGGGGCTTCCGGATGCAGACGATGATGCATTTGAAGAGTACAGTGCAGACGTGGAAGAGGAGGAGCCAGAGGCGGACCACCCCCAAATGGGGGTCAGTCAGCAGTAAACTTCCGAGGGCTCCCACCGAGGAGAGTAAACCCCCGGTACCTGAGGTGGGGTTGCGTGCTCCTGGGTTAGCATTTTGCGTTAGCACTTCGAAACAGGACGTCTGGCTCCCAGCATCCAAATTCAAACCAAGTACCTTTTTATTGACCACAAAATTTCTGGAATGAGCTTTGCTCAGAAGTGACCTGAAGTTTACTTCCGTTTCCGTGGGTTTCTATGGAGTTGTCTCGGTAGCCTTTGCCATTTTGAAGTTAGAGTCCATTTTGTGGCTGACCGTTCTCTCCTGAGTTTGTGTTGAAGAACTCACTTTCACTGACTCGAACGTAGAGAACTCGGAATGTATTAAGGATTATGTTTTGAGTCCTCACAGGTGACATTATTGAGGGGAAAAGCATGGCAGAGAAGAAATGCAGTCTGCACTTTTTACGTACTTTTTAAGTGTCCATGAGTGAAGGAATTTGCTTATAAGGCATGAGTTTTAATACCTAGTCATTAAACTGCACAAGTGCAAATACAAGGGCAGAAAAGGATAATCACTTAGCTTTGGATGAAGAGGGTAAGAGAGGCAAAGAAGCCTTTGCTTAAGTGTTCCGCCATCACTAAGTTACCTGGATAGATTGCAGCTGGTTCATGGTTAGGTGCAAACATGACTTGCATGTTCAGTTATTTCAAAACATGCTAATTCCAAAGCCACTTTTAAAATCTAATAGCGGAAAATATAGATGGGGTGACATAAACTATTGATTTCTTTAAAATGTTTATAAACCGTCCCACATATGAAATGAAACATTTACGTTCTCTCTTTATAACCAGATGGCAACTTGTTAAATCATGAAAACATTCAGAATCCAAGTGCCACTTAAACTTTGAAGCCATAGATAGATTTAACGGGGAAATAAACCAGGATAATTTTTTTTTTAATGTGATGGAATCCTTCTTTACTTTCTTAATTTGTCTTTTATTCTTTAAAAAAGAAAAGTCAAGAAAAGGATCCCACTGTATAATTTATTAAAAAAAACAAATGTCATCAGGTGCTTCGAGGAACCTAACTGCCGTGACTTTTTAAAGCGATAGGAACATGAGAATCTTTCAGTCGTGGGTTAGCTTGGTTCAAAGGGGGGAAGTTCTAATGATCAAACTACTAAGACAACTCACAGAAACAACTACTTAATAATTGGAAACACTGCTGTCAGTATTCAGCCAACAAATACGTTTCCAAGGGAGATCCTTTGGAACGCTAAGGTGGAGTTATTTAAAGTAATTCATTTTTTTGGACCTCTCTGCATCTCTCGTGCCGATAACTTAGAACGCAGAATGCCTCTTCCACAACCCTTAACTAAACGTAGCATCTGGGGTGGGAATTTTAACATGCACACACATGCCTGCGAGGTGGTCATAGTTTGGGATTAGAAATAAAAGCAGCAGCAGCGGAGAGCACAGAGCTTAGGGGAGTCTTGTGTATCTTCCAGGCATGTCAGTGTCAACCTGCTTAGCTAACATTTTCTGTTTAATTGATTGGTGCCGTGACGAGCACGGCTGCTTGTGGCAGAACCGCGCGCTGCGGTTTTAAGTCATCGGGTAAAACAATGTGGTGGTTTCCATCCGTGCTTTGGTACCCGCGTGTTTTTCCTTGCTTGGAAAAACCATATCGAAGGTGAGCCTCCAGTGGAATGATGTCCCTCCGAGTCGCCTGTTCACACGACACACCTTGGTGTTTCATCCAGCGGGGTGAGCGTATCCCGTGCTTTGCTCCCCGTGTTCCGACCGGCCCCGTACCCGAGCACGGGTGATTGTGTTTTGTAGATGCCACTCAAGTGTGGTGGCCTCTGTGTTGACACCGTGTTGACTCCACGGGCTGAAAGAGTAAGAATGACTTCTGCCACTGAAATGAAGAAGGTTGACGAGGGACACTGGAATTTTATACGGAGAGGCTCAAAATCTGAGTTTCCATATGTTCGAACGTGGACGTTAATAGAAAAATGTATTTTATGAGAAAGCGTTTAGGCTTTGACCAAATGCGCTCTGGTATTATTATGTTAATGTCTCTGTTTATAAAAACGGCCCCGAGGTCAGCTCAGCCGGTCACTGGGCTGAGGCGAAATCTCGTCTTTGTTCTGCCCCCGGGGTTGAGGATGCCATTGCTGCATGTTACTTATTTCCAAGGCCAGACCACTGAAGGCATCAGCACATCGGACTCTTTCCTCTCCAACTTCCTTTCCTCTGATTGTGCACACCTGCGCCCGTGCACACGCTCACGCCCACCTGGCTGTGCGTTGTGTGTGCGGGTCACGTGCGGCGTCAGAGCTCGCCTGGTGCAGAGCTCCACCCGGATGGGTCAGCGAGGCAGGCCGCCTGTGGTGGTTGTCACGGAAGAGGTTCCATAGTTAGACACATTCCTGACTTTCCCGAACATAGAACACTTACGAAGAGGCAGTGTGGTGCAGCGGAAGGAGCGCCGGCCCAGGAGTTAGGACAGAGACCTGGGTTCTAGTCCTGGCTCTGCCGGTGACCGTGTGACCTTGGGCAAATCACCTAACTTGCCTGAAACAAGGGGTGTTTTCCCTTCCTGCTTCCACCACGGTCGCCCCATAACTGCCTTATGACGTGTGTGTGTGTGGAGAGCAACCGTCAAGGAAAGCTTTA
The DNA here is from genome assembly GCF_014898765.1 of Herpailurus yagouaroundi. Lineage (NCBI taxonomy): Eukaryota > Metazoa > Chordata > Mammalia > Carnivora > Felidae > Herpailurus > Herpailurus yagouaroundi. The sequence goes on along the minus strand of NW_024412391.1, from coordinate 41,414,492 downwards.
GGGAAATGAGAAAGAAATACATTTTGAATCACGCCAAGATGCTAACCTGAGGATCCTGGCCACAGGACCACCTTGGAGTATGTTTCTGTTGGTCTGTGAGTGTTGAAACCCCCTAAAGCGTGATCCCGAGGGGCTGATGACTTCCTGTCCCTTACACAAGAGGATAAAGTAAGGCTTCTGAAGATCTAGAAACACACTTGTCCCGGATAGGCAGGCTTCGTCATTGGAAGGCATAGCTTTTCCTTGTGCCCTGATAGACGGTGGCTTCGGAAGTGGAATAAGTTCCCTGAAGAGTAGCTGGAAGAGAGTGGAAGAGAAATACTTTTGCTTTTTTGCCGTGTCATCCAGTAGAAAGAAAAGCGCGAGAGAGAATGTGTGTGAGTGTGTGTAGATGTGCAAATGGTGGTGGCACACGTGTGGGGGGGGGGTGGCGATCGGTGGCTTGTTGGTCATTCTGGGCCAGCTGTGAAGTCAGGCCTCTGGCGACGTGAAAAAAACCTTGATCCTGGGTTTGAGAGACATTTTCCGTATGGCAGCTGGTCCCTGTCTCTGCCTGATGGTCCTACTGAGCGCACGTCGGGGAACCGGAGAATGAGTTAGGGAGCCAGGGAGGGAGGTGGGACCCCACGCGATGCCTGCCAGCACCCCGGATTCAAGTACACGGAGACGTCCCCTCAAGTCTCCCAGGCTCATAGCAGCACGTAGGACTTTTTTTTTTTTTTTTTTTTTTTTTTATGTGACTACAACATGAAAAGTCTTTGATTTAGGAATTCTCCTTGTGTCCTGGTTGCCAGAACCAGGTTTCGTGTCCTTCAGTGAACAATCTCTCTCCTCTCGTGGCTACTGTCATTTTTCACATACAAACGGAAACGTTTCCTCCAGCACAACTACGTCTCTGACTGTTGTGTCTGTCTCCTAAGAGCACAAAGCGGATGGACCCGGGGGGGGGGGGGCGGGCTGTGCTTGCAGAGCATCGTCGGAACTCATATTTTAGAAATCTCCCTTGCACGTGAAAATTCACAGGTTGGGAAACCGGTGTGAACACATCTGATTTCCCACGGTTCGAGAGGCACATGGGAACAGGCGGGACTTAATCTGGGGCGGGAGGAGATGAGAGTGGGAGAGTTAGGGAGTCCGATTCTTAAAAGAAAAAGCCCCAAGGCAGTTATCACGTAAGGTATAGGAAAACTGTCTTCATGGCATTCACGCTAGGAGCCCGCTTTCCTCAAAGGGATGATGGCCTGAACGTTGAGAGGCGAGGCCTGTGTCGGGGGTGGCTTTGTGGCTTTCCAGATGCCCCCCCCCCCCCAAGGAGCCCGCGGGCGTGTCCTGCAAATATGGTGGAGTTTTCCTCAATAAGCCGGCCGTCAGCCAGAGAAGCCTGTCTTCCCAAAGTGCCAACGGATCTGGGGGCTCTCATCACCTGGCAGGCGGAACGTGAACCAGACTGGATCTTGCCCTCAGCGTGGAGGCGGCCGGGGGCTGGAGGGCAGAGCCCGCCCACTGACTCCAAGGTGCTTGAGGGTGGTAGAAAGAGCACAATGCAATCTCAAGGGGCTCACAGATCCCTCTTCCCTGTAATGAGTGTTAACCCCGAAGAGGTGCCCCTGCCTATTGCTTCAGATGACCAGAGAAGCCTGAGAGTTTTTGGTTTGGTTTTGTGTTTTTAATTAAAAACTCATCCTCTTCCACAAAGAGCCAATTAGTTATCTTGGTTTTGTGACACCAGGTATGACACCAAAGGCTGAAGTTGCTTAGATTGTCTACAGCATATCTCAAACTTGCCAGGATGCCAGGAGCCTCTGGTGTCCATGGCAACGTTGTGTCCATGGCAAAATATCTATAGCTCGTGTTCCCCGGACAAATTGTTAAATAATATGTTGTCGTCGATATTTTTATTTAAATGCGTATTATAAAAATAGAGGGCCCGTGAGCGTTACATGTTAGAAGCCTCACGTAAAGCACCGTGTGGCCGAATGGGCACAAGCCGTTGAGAGCGTGCGCCGGGCCACACGAAAATAAACACTTAATTTACTGAGAACTGGATTCAAATTCTTCGGTACTGCAGAGAAGGCGGATAGTCTGTTCTTTGTAAAACTGCCTTTCCCTGGTTTTTTCTTTTGTTTCGTTTTTGTTGCTGAAGAGTCATTCTTTAAGCACCTTCTGAGAGCCAGATGGATAAAGACACAGAGCAGTACCGTGCACCCCTGTCGGCTTTTTAGAGGAGAAAGCAAATCGTCCACCCTGGGGAAAATGCGACACTATCTGTGGGCCAGTCTTAATTGGTGTGTGAGAGCAGAGTTGAGTCATCTACTTGAGAAGCAAAATCAAGGAACAGTTTTGGGTTTCTTTTTCCTTAGGCAGAAACGTTTCATGCAAGGTGTGTATGCTTTCTTTGCCTTTATATTTCCTTTCCGCGGAATCTCTTGTACATTACAAAACTGTGAAATGGGTTGCCAAAAAATTGTTGCCCTTGGTTTTAGATGCCTCCGGCAGTGTAAATCCTAAACCGATCCCTGTCTGCATCTGCACCTGCCTCTCTCCCCTGCGAGAGAGGATCTCATCCACCCATGTAATTACCATACGCTTGCTATTAAAGAGCCTTCCAAACTATGGTGGTGTTTGCCTCTTTTTTACTCCCTCCACAATGTTTGGTCTGAGAGGACACCTCATGTGACACAGACAAAGGGACAAAGAATGAGGACCGTCAGCTAGCTTGTGGTTGCCAGTGTCAGGGCTGGGTGGGAGATGGCCGGGGCGGGGCGGGGTGGGGGGGGGGGGGGGAAGAGAGGGAGAAGGCAGTTACGTGAACCACTGACATGATTCAAATGCTGTGGAATTTTGTGACATTGAGATATCTGTGCTGATGTTGTGGCTGGTGTTTAGTTCTTTCCCAGTCTTCCTTCAGACCTAGTACTTTAGGTGTGTATATGATGGGTATGACAACCCTATTTTCCCCCATCATAGTGAGGAATCCTTTGTGGCACCGGCTGGAAACCTGTGGTCACTCTGTGATGAATGACCCTGTTTCCCCACTACTCCCTTCCCAGCTATGACTATTTCGTAAGCAGTGACATTTAAAGGATCCGTCCAAAGTTCGTGGTGAAGTCCCATTCTTTGATTAAGAGCAGGTTTCTTTCGCCAGATGAATAGGTCTCCATAGATTGTTAAATGAGATTTGAGATTGCCTCAGTAGACAACAGCGTAGAGGTTGGTGTGTGTGTCTTAGATAATTTCATTTGCAGTTCTTTGTGTTTGGCACGGCTGTTGTCAGAGATTGGACGTGAGTAGTGGGCTGTGTGCAGGCATTCCCAGTCTCACTCAGTCAACGATTCTTTCTTTCTTTCTTTCTTTCTTTCTTTCTTTCTTTCTTTCTTTCTTTCTTTCTTTCTTTCTTT
>NW_024412391.1:41381159-41411084 GCF_014898765.1 Herpailurus yagouaroundi | reverse complement strand
TTTCTTTCTTTCTTTCTTTCTTTCTTTCTTTCTTTCTTTCTTTCTTTTTTAATTTATTTTGAGAGAGAGAGGGAGGGAGAGAGACAATTCCAAGCAGCCTCCTCACCATCTGCATGACGCCCGATGTAGGACTTGAACTCGTGGAACCGCGAGATCACGACCTGAGCCGAAACCAAGAATCAGACACTTAACGGACTGAACCACCCAGGCTCCCCCAGTCAACGATGCTGACCTCAGCACGGTGCTGGCCTGATCTTCCCCAGCCAAAGCCTTTCTTCTGGGGGAATTTCTTTGTGACTGTTATTTGATTACTTTTCACAGATAAACTTTTAAAAAAAAAAAAATGTTCATTCTTTTTGAGAAAGAGAGAGTGCGGGGGAGGGGCAGAGAGAGAGAGAGGGAGACAGAGGGTCTGAAGCAGGCTCTGCCCTGAGAGCAGAGAGCCCACCCGATGCGGGGCTTGAACTCATGAACCGAGAGATCATGATCTGAGCTGAAGTTGGACGCTTAACTGACGGAGCCACCCAGGTGCCCCCACAGTGTTGTTAAATGTTGTTGTGTTAAATGGTGTTGTTAAAATGTAGCTCGACTCCTTTATCTAATTGCAGAGACCAGTGTTAGAAAGACCTACATTTCCCCCTTTGTGGTGAATCGTTCTGAAATCCATTGGCTGGGGGTAAAGGTTCTAGCCCGGGCTCCCCCCTGACCAGCGATGTGGCCGTGTCACCTCTCCCCGCCCCCCCATCTTTGTCTCCTCATCTGTAAAAATAAGACTGTGGACTCATTTCTAAGTTCCTTCCAGGCACTAGCATTGTGGGGATGTGTCTCGTCTTGGCTAGTGGGGCTAGGGAGGGTGGGAAGCAACGTTTATAATGAAACTTTTGTCTCATGAAACCAGGACTGGGTGGTGACATTGGCAGAACTGTGTTTCTCTGATTTTGAGCCCATCTTCCTAGAATCCCTTCTAGGGGTCCAAAATAGTGGGTGCACGCCAGCCCAGATGCTCATGTCCCAGGGTACTTTCTCCTGCCTTCCTACACTTCTCTTTGCGATCAATCCTGTGGAATAAAGAGCGACAACAAAAGAGGAAGATTTGGGGTATTTTGCTTTGGACTGTAACTCGCAGTCTCATTTCCTTTAGAAACGAATCTCGCTTCCATAGGAAAGTCAGGTCCGGCGGGACGCTTTTTTTTTTTTTTCCCCCAGTGTTCATTGTGGACATGAATGGGTTGAAGTCAAACAAAGTAAACCGAACTAAACCCACCACCCAGTATCTGGACCCTGTGCCGGGGTTTGGACCACGTACGGGCTTGACGCCTGTATGCGGGGGGTGTGGCACAGCGTTTTGCCTGGTGCCCTGAATCGGGGTGAGCGAACGTTCTTTCCCTTTGGCAGGCCTGGCCATCTGTTACTTTGGAAACCCCAGAAACGCATCCTGAGATAAGCTGGCACTGTACTTTTCCTCTTAGATCCGTAGTAGAAAAGTAGCTCTGAAACGCTCTATCTCCGACCTGCCTTTTTTCCCTTTTGGAGCAGAAAACATTGACATTTATGAAAATCTGGGCCAGCCGTAGTTAGGCAGCCTAAGAATGAGGTAGGCATTTCCTATTAGGTAACGTTGAAAGGAGCAGAGACATTTCCTCCTCCTTATGTTCTAGGAAAATACGGCAACACCACAGATGGAGAAACCGGCTGTAGAACGAAGCTGGTCCTTTGGGATGCTTTTTAATTGGAAGCCTCTAGAGGTCAGCACTGCATAAAAAAGGGCTTTCTAGTTCTGGGTCAAGCCGGCGCCCGGGTCTTGGTGGAGCGTTTGGGAGAGAAGGGCCAGCAGACTCCCGGCACGAGGAGAGAGGTGAAGAGCCGGGCTGTGTGTGGGAGAGCAAGGCAAAGGGTCCTTTCCCTTATACAAAGCCCTAACATTTGTCCTGGGTTGCTTTTCTCCCCCCCCCCCCCCCCCCACTTCTCATCCATCTTTCCCTACAGCTCCCACACCCTGGTGGGCACACACTGTCAGCTCAATAAACACGACTTATTGACCGATCGATGAAGCGTGGCATTTAGCTCATTCGGAGAAGGGCTGGGGAGACGCCAAAGAGGAGATGGACGGCACAGTGCACTTTGCTTTGAGCGAGGGGAGGGGCCCCTGTGGGCCCCGGCGGCCCAGAGCCTTTCTCGTTATTAGGCGGCAGGCTTTGCTCAGCCCTGCAACTTGCAGTCAAACTTCAGGGTGCCATGGGCAGTGCTGGGACCACAGGTTTCCACTTGGAACCCCATCAGGCTCCCTGATGCTCCCAGATCAGGAGTGGGTGGGGAAGGCTTTTAGGACCCTTAGATCTGACCAGAACGGAAGTGGTTGGGAGTCCCCCAAAACGGGTTGACACTCCTGGGGCGGGGAGGGGAGACTCCAGGGCACGAGATGCAGTTGGAATATTCTTGGGCTGGTGGCTCAGGCTTCACAGCCCGCCGCAGGCCAAATCCAAACCCGGAGGCAGCGTTGGGAGCTCCCCGTAGCTCCCCGTGGTGCCTCGGAGTTTCTTTTTAACCCAAGAAGGACCAGAAAAGCCCTTTCTCTCTTCTCTCTCTCTTGTTCAGGATTTTTCGTGTTCCTGTCTCCTGAGTTAGGCCTAACCTAGCCCACAAATGGTGTTGACAGCTGTCCTTTGCTGGGTGATTTCACTGGGCCTGGGACCCACTGACGGAAAAGGGATATTAGCGGAAAGGACAACTAACATGCCGCACACACAACAGAAGCCCAGACTCCCCGGAAAAACGTCTTACCGGTCAGCGACTTAACGGCAGTCTCACTGCTACCATTAGGTTTCAGAATCATCCTGGTGAGTGCGGACAAGGCCCAAGGTTCCCTGCTCCCCGGTGTTGGTTGTATTCCGTGCAACTGACTCTTCGGGCGTCTTGTCGTGAAGCCGGCAGTGCTGAGTGAATAAATCCAAGCTGTGTATGGCATTACATACAAAACTCTATTTTAACAAACTTTTATAAAGCTCCTTCTGAGTACCAGATTAAGCAGCAAGCACAAAGCTCCTTTTAACTCCTCGTATCCTTCCAGCATAAGGTAGATGTCATTTGGTAGCCCCCTTTGACAGATAAGGAAACTGAGGCACACAGAAGTTAAGCAAATTTCACAGAATCACACAGCTAGTAAGTTCTGGAGCTGGGATTCGAACCAAGGCAGTTTGCCTTCAGAGCCCTTTTAACTGCTCTGCTCTGAATAGGGTCATCGGGGTTGGTCTTAAAGTTTAATGAAACCTCTGGCTCTTTGCTCAGCACTGCGGAGGCCCTGCCCGTAAGCTTCACGCAGAGAACGCTAAACACTATTAGTCTGCTTGGTTGCTGTGCACAGCATGGACTAAAGGGAACGTTACTTTAAGTCTTTGCCTTGCCCAGGACCAGGTTGGCCATGCCCGGTGGATTAGGGTGCTGAGACATTTTTTTTTTTCCTAGTATCCATGTGGTGGCAAAGATTTCAAAGTGATTGGAAGAATTGGAACAACAGGCTTGTTGAAATAATTTAGTAAATTGGTAAGACAAGAGGATCTCTAGGCAGGTGTGCGACTGTGGGGACAACCAGTACGCTGTCCTCTCTGTTCCCTTCTTTCTAGGTCTTGCCCCCTGAATGGCCCTTTCCGGGGCTGTTACAGACTCTTCTAATAACAGAAGAGGCTATTACAGACACCTGGTCATGAAGCGGCTTTTACCCAAGCTTGCCCTGAAGTAGCCAGGCGCGTAATTCGCTCTGTGGTCAGGCCAGGACCTGAGAGCAGGGAGAAAGCTCTCCTTGTCCGCTTACCCCTCGTACCAGTCACCACCACACACTGGAGACTTCTGTCTCCGTGTATCTCCCTGGGTCGTCCCAACACGCTTCCAGCCCCCCCCCCCGGGGGGGGGGGGGGGGGGGGGGGCTTCCGCCTCTGTGCCGAGACAGCAGCGTGCACCCCGTCAATGCCCCCAGCAATGCTGCTTGACTTAGCACGGCTTTGTGCCGACTGCCTGGAAATCGAAGGACGCGTTGCAAAGACAAAGTCAAGTTTGATTTGGAGCTCGTGTTCTTGTTTGGATGACCTCCACCGTTGTTTCCTCTGCAAATGCAGGGGACAAAAGAGCCGGCCAGGTCATAGCCCGTAAGAAATGTTGGCGTCCCAACCCGGCCTTCCTGGGTTCTGAGATCTCGGGTGGCCTCACGCAGATTCCCCCGTGATTGGGACCTTGTGGTCTTGGCACGCCGGCGTGGGCTCGTGGGCTCGTGGCTGCAGGGAGAGTGTGCGGCACCCCGGGAGCAGCGCTTTCCCGTTTTCCAAACGATGTGCAGCTGAAGGGAAGAAAAGCAGAAAAGGTGAGTCAAAAACACTCCTTAGAAAACGGCAGTTCTCCAGGGATCACGAGGCTGCGCAGGTTTGGAAAGAGAAGGGCACAGTGTTACATTGTAACGAAGACAAAGTTGGTTTTCTGGATCCCGCTCCTGCTTCCCACAGGGCCTTGGTCTTTTAAATCTGTAGTTTCTTCTGCTTAGATGTGTGAAGGGCCACTTGGAGCCTTAGGCTGCAAGGGCAGTAAAATACAAACCGGTGTGGAGGATCAACTTTAACCTGGGTCTGGGGAGTGTCAGGGCTTAACAGTTTCTGACTGCAATATTCCCTGTCATCAGAAATAGAAATCTCATAGCTCGAGAGGACTTCAGCTACAGTCTCACCCCAAATCTCACTCTGCGATAGGATTTCAAGTCGCATGCACCCTTGAGGGCTGTGTCAGGGTCTGCCTCTCCCCCGACCGCACCCCTCCGTTCTCTCCTCCCCAACCTTGCCTGACGTCGAGCACTCTGTACGTTACAGTTTATCTGCATTTAAAACGGGGATATAATTACGTCCTTTACTAGACAACGCTATGTCTTCAGAAGCAGGTGCTTTGTATTTGCGAGTGGCCTTAGCTTCCAAAGTGTACTCAGAGGAAAGTCCCAGTATGCAAAACAACTGTTGGGTAACCCAGGCCACTTGTGAGCTGGCTTGCACGGTGTCACTAAAACCCGTGCTTTGGCGGAGGAGTTGGGTCATACTTCGTGATAGAGCTGGACTGTCCTGATCTCTTTTGATTCCCCCTTCCTTTGAAGACTATTTCTGACTCTTGCCAGCTCCCAAACGGCTCCTATAACTGGCTACAAGAAGGGCTAAGTGGGATGATAGGACTGATTTGGGGTGAAGCTCTTTTTTTTTTTTTAATTTTTTTAAGTTTATTTATTTATTTTGAGAGAGACTGAGCCAACATGAGTAGGGGAGGGGCAGAGAGAGAGAGAGAGACAGAGAGAGTCAATCTCAAGCAGGCTCTGCACCATCAGCACAGAGCCTGACACAGGGCTCGAACTCACGAAAAGTGAGATCAGGACCTGAGCCGAAACTGAGAGTCAGACACTTAGCCAACTGAGCCACCCAAGCACCCCTGGGGTGAAGCTCTCGCCGGGCTGGAAACATAATCTGGTGCCCTCCTCATGAGAGAGGTGGGTGGGAAGCGTCTCCCCATGCAGCTCACGAGCTTTTGGAAAAGATCTCTCATCCGGAAGCAGGCCAAAAATGTCATCTAACTCCGTGCTCATGAACTCATCAAACCCACCCACATGGTGTGTTCTCTTCAGAACTGGGGCCAGCCCTCTGCGTCATGCGTGAGAGAGTATTCCCCAAAGTGCACTTCAAACCTTGCTCTGACCCCACAACTGTTCAGCTCTGGAAGAGTGCCGACAAAATTGGCCACGCGCTCTGGAAAATCTCATTTGGAAGCTCGTGTTGGTGAGTCTGGATGGGATTTTGACCCAATGGACGCGGGATAGGGTATTCTACTTGCCGCTTGGAGTCTACCCCCCCCCACCCCCCAGGGACGGCCCTGCCTGCTGCTGAGGGAGAGGGCTACAGATGTGGAGTGGGGCGCAGCGGCTGCTGGGAAACACAATGACCTCGGTCTCTTGGTCTGTCATCAAGACAATGGCACTTTTGTGCATCCTCTAGAAATAGAACTTTTCATCTGGCACCACAGCGTGCTACATTCTGGAGCAGTGATGTCACAAGAAGGCAGAGACTAGGGGATTCATCCTCCTAGGCAGGGTGACTGACACTGTTTCCCGATCTCCGCACATTTACTGATGTCACCCATTTCCCCCAAACCACAGCGGCCTCGGGGGGTGGAGAGAATCACAACGAAAGGCAGATTCTCATGTCTGTGGCTCTGAAACTTACTCTGGGGATTCCCAGCCCTTCTCTCTCCCGTTCCTCCCAAATAGCCCAGGCTGTTGCTTGAGATGTCTCTTGTATGTTTCACAGGCTCGCCTTCACTGGTACCCGGTGTTCTCCTTTCTGGCTTTAACTCACGGCCGTTTCTGCTAATGCTGCACAGCTCCAAAGCGTAGCTGGGCTGGGACAGGCTCAGTCACTGTCCACCAAAGGTACCCTCCTTGTGCCACTGCCTGCCAGTGCGGGCCCCGCGGCCACTGGTCCAAGGCGTTGAGGCCCTGGCCGTGTGGTCCAGGCTGCTGGCAACCATGCAGGTGCTGCCCTGGTGACAGCCTGCTCTCAGTTTGTATTTATCTGTTAATCCAGCCACTCACCAGAGGAGTCTGAGTCCCGAAAGTTCAATGTGCTTCTGCATGACGGGCTCAGAAAAAGCTTTTATCCAGCCTTTCCCAAGGTCACCCTCCAACGTTAGTGAGCCTGGCATGTTTCTTGTGAGTTCTGCCCACGGAGGCTCATCAGCCCCTCCTGGAACAGGCTCTTGAAAGGTCTACCTGTCCTAGACCTGGTCAATCTGTCCAGAAATGGCAGAAGCTGGAACTCACCATCCTCCTGTATTAGGGTGGGTAGGTGCCTTGGGTGACCCCCACCATGCTGAGTGGGGGGGCAGGGTTTAGCCAGGACTGGAAGGCTCAAGGTCCCGTGATTTGAAGTATCCTGTGCCACACAGGAAGTACTTTAGTAAAGACATGAGTCAGGTGACTCCACACTGTAAAAACTATTATGCATAGAGTTGACCATGAAAAAGTGATTTCTTGGGGCGCCTGGGTGGCTCAGTCAGTTACGTGTCTGTCTTCTGCTCAGGTCATGATCTCCTGGTCCATGAGTTCAAGCCCCCTCGTTGGGCTGTGTGCTGACAGCTCAGAGCCTGGAGCCTGCTTCAGATTCTGTGTCTCCCTCTCTCTCTCCCCCTCCCCCGCTCACGCTCTGTCTCTCTCTCTCTCTCTCTCTCTCTCTCTCTCTCAAAATGAGAAATACACATTTTTTTAAAAAAAGTGATTTCTAGATCCTCAGACTAACAAAAGCCTAGGCCACCAATCAGGCTTTTAAGTGGGGAGCCTGTGAAACGGGCAGGTTCTTGGACTGGTGCCCCCAGGGCCTGGTGAACACGGGCAGCTGTGTGCTTACAGATATTCCAGGCGGTGCTGCCTCAGGTGGTCCACACTCGGAGAAACCCTGCGGTTGAGCTGGCCTCCAGGCTAGGAATCATTCACTGTGTTGGGAGGGAGCCAAAGACTCACCAGGCAGTCCCTGTGTGCCAGGCGCTGGGCAAAATGCCTTCATGGTCCTAACGCATCTTTTTCCACAAAGAGAAAATCCTTATAGAGATGCCACAGTTTTGTCTCCATTAAAATCTCATGACTTGGAGAAAAAAAAAAAAAAAAAAAAGCCACTCCTCTAAGCTCACATGGTGGCAGAACCGGGAATAAAAGCCAGTTTTGTCTAATTGCAAAGCCTTAGTCTCTTGTCACAAGACGTCACGCTGCTCTTGCGGCATTTGGGGAACAATAATGGGCAGAGGCCAAGTTGTATTTGTCGGCGGTGCTTTTTTATGGCTAAAAACTATTAACACCACCCTCAGTACACGGCAAAGAAACGAGAAGATCGTAAAGAGACCGGAAGCCTAAAGAACCGAGGACCCCCTGAAATTCACGACACTCTCCACAATATAAATGTACCATCCAGCGGGCCAACTGAAGACGACATTTCCCACCAGATTATAAGCTACATGCGGGTAGAGGTGCTCTCTCTTCCGCTCTCCACGTATCCCCTGTGCTTAGCACAGTCCTGGCATGGGGTAGGCGGTCATGAAACCTTTGTGGAATGAATGAGTGAATGAATGAATGAGGTATGGGGAGAAGAAAGAAATGTTCCTCTTTCTCTCAGGAGTGTGGAGAGACTGCTTTGCTCTGAGATTGACCTGCTGTCGCTCACTCATGCATGGAAGCACACAGACCCCGAGACACAACCTTCAGGGACCTGCCTTTATCCCTACAACTCAGAGAAACTGTGTCCAAGAGTTGGTAACGTTGTTGGTTAAGTCTCCAAGACTTTTGCGTTTTACCAGGGGATGGGAAACAGCAGCGGGTGGATGTCCCAGGTCGCTGTGCCCGCGATCTCGTGATCCCTGAGTGACCGTCAAGGACGTGCCAGCAGGAGATAGGAAAGTCATAAAGCCAGATGCAGCCCTAGACGCATCCTGGGACACATCCTTTCCCTGGTGGGAAAGCAAGAAATGTGCCGTGGCCCTTCCTGCTTTCTGCGCGATAGCCGACCTAGGATAGAGGCTGCCCGAGACACAAGACACCCACTTTCTGGTGCTCTCCAAGGCTGCCTGCGTCTACACCATCTCGGAGAAGACTCAGAAACTGCCCCATCCCAGCAGGACAGCCCAGGAGCAGAAAAATGCCCTAGGTGCCTTCTGGGCATGGTGAGAAATCAGTATGACATTTGCTGTATCAAACCGTCTTGATCGTCACCTTCAAGAAGATGGAATCTTTTGGTGCCTCTTTTCCAGCCGCCATGGTATGAAACTCCAAATCAATCAGAAGAAAAAATCTGGAAAGAACATAATGCCTTAATCAGCTTGGGCTGCTATAATAGAACACCACAGACTGAGTGGCTTATAAAAAACAGCAGTTTATCTCTTACAGTTCTGGATGTCCAAGATCAAGGCACCAGCAGATTCAGTGTCTAATGAGGATCTTCCTCTTGGTTCATGTGTCCTCACATGGCAGGATGGGTTGAGGGAGCTTTCTGGAGCCCCTTCTGTAAGGGCACGGATCCCATTCACAAGGGCACTGCTCCCGTGACCTCATCACCTTCCAAAAGTCTTACCTCCAAATACCATCACGTTGGAGATTAGGTTTCTACGTATGAGTCTGGGGGGAACACGTTCAGTTTATAGCATAAAGTCACCTAGGTTTCTGCATCTAGAATAATGTCCATGGCCCCCCCCCGCCCCCATCACCTGTGCTCAGTCACAGGAACTCTCGGGCTTCTTTTTTCCCAATTCTCTCTTTAAAAAAAAATCTTCCGAAATACTCACCACCCCCCCCCCCCACCCCCCGTCAGGCCCCAGAATTTCATGATCACCAAGGAAGGAAGTGGGGTGGGTCCCTGAAGGCCTCACAGGCCCGGTCCACCAGTGCTGGGCCACCGATTCTGTGAAAGCTGTTGGCACAACTGGCCTTTGAGACCCAGTGTCCTCAGAACCCTGTTTTTGTCTTGCTTCCTCTTTTCTTTTCCGGTCACTTCATTCCAACTGGTTGTTCCTTTCCTACCCCTCTTCCACCTCCCTTCTCATTACTGCACTGACATATTTCCCATTACCGGCCCGCCTTTCTCCCTGGTGACCTTCGAGCAGGCTTTGACTCCCAGGTGTGGTAACCAAACGATAGCCTTGACCCTTCTGCTTCGGACCCCACAGAAGACCGAGTGGCGTTTCCCTGCTATTTCCAAAGATAGGAACTGGGATTTTTGACTTGAGAGAGCTGCATGAGGGCTCTGGCACCTTCTCGAAGCCGGGCCACTAGGGGGTAGAACTGAGTTCTGATTGGGACCGGGTCCCCCTGCACTATCTTCCAGCCGTGTCTGTGTTGACCTCAGGGAGCACCAAGTCGTGCTAATTAACGTGTTCACAAAAGACACGACTGGAATCACTGTTCAAGAGGATCGGTGAGCCTGGAGTGATTCGAGAGTCGGGTGCATTTACCTGCCAGTCAAAGAAAACCTCCAAGCTGCCTGGTTTCCCCGTAACACTAACCGCAGCTGCCTTCAGGAGGGGTCCGCCCCAGTGCTGGTTGGTGACGGCCCCAGGCTACGGGGTTCTCTGCCCAGCAGCGGCCCCTCTGCCCAGATTATCTTTCCCCACCGCGCCTGCAGCTGGTCCTGCGCAGAACGCATAGACGTGGTGTGGATGCCGCTAAGACTGCTAGTCAGGAAGCCCCTGCAAAGGACTTCTATTTTTAGAGAAGGCATTCCTCTGGTGCTCAGGCACTCTCCGGCCTGCTGAGAAGTCGGCTGCCCTTCCCAAAGGGCAAGGCTGCAAACCTCCTCTGCCGCAGAAAGGCGTTGTTCTGCCACGAACAATGGTAGGGTGGCCCTGGCACGATGTCAGATGAGTTGATGGCAGCTGGTTGTGCGTTCCCTCTCTGCGTTGACAGCTGAGCCCCTCCAGATCCAGAGCAGTCTTGGATTTGGGTTTTGGAGGATGAATCACACCGAAAGCCAGGGATGGTCTAGCTCCAGTTGGCTTAACTAAGGAAATGGCCATAAGCCATAGGTTGTTATTTAGTTCTGGCTGCCTGTGTCTTCAGGGGCAGTGTAATTGCTAAATGCGGTCGAACGGGCAGCCAGGGCCGGCGCAGGGCAAGAGTCACGGTGGGCAGCCGGGTGGCCGTCCTGGAGGGAACTGCGGTAGACGGCCGGGCTGTTTCAGGTAAAAGCAGAAAGGGCCACACCTCTGCAAGTGAGCGCTATCCGTGTCCTTATGCAGCCTTCACGTTTTCATTCATCGGTTCACCTGGACCGTACCTGGGATGCAGAGTAACCGGCCTTGTGGTTGAGAATGGGCGCTTTTGAGAAATACAATCACGCTCCAGTCCAGCCCGGCCGCTTACTCGTGCTGGGACTTGAAGCCAGTTAACTTAATTTCCCCAGTCCTCAGGTTTTCCATTAGTAATTTGGGATAGATAACCCAATAGAAAAACAAACCAAGAAAACAGAGAGGCGACCCACTGAGGAACAAATGCAAATGGCCAATAAATACATGAAAACGTATTCAAGCCCTGGTTGTCGGGAAACTGTAAATTAAGACGGGACCTCATTCTTGGAAATTCTTAGAAAGATCGATAATGTCCAGCATTGGCACGGAGGCCACGCCCCTGTTGGTGGGAAAGTGAATTGGTTCAAGCACCTTAAAGGATCATTTGTCAGTCTCTTACCATATGTTTTCTGTGCAAGTCCTTTGGCTTCACAGTCCCGCTGCTAGGAACCTATCCTGAAGAAATCATTGTGCATATGGATATGGGTGTTCATTATGGTATTGCTTGGAGTATTCTTTTTTTTTCAAAAAGGAATGGAGATGATCTGTTTCTCAGCAGAGAGGTAGTAAGTCCCAGGCGGGTGACTGCAGGTGGCCCTATAGTTTCTGATACCAACAATTGGAACATAATGTGGCGGGAGAGGGGTGACGACAGCGGGAGGGAGGAAGGAAGATGTTCACGCTTTACTCTTTTTACTTAAATCTATGCTTTTGCATCTTTTCTGTCCCAGTTCACCTCTCTGCACCGCATTCCTGCCGAGTTCCGTGGCTCAAGTTATGCAGATTGTTGTGGTAATCCCCAGATCGATTTCCTAGGTGTTCAAACATGGTTTGGGGCTGATCTAGCTGCGTTTCAGGGATGAGACAAACTCAGGGTCTCCGTGCTCCTCCGCCATCTTAACTCCTCTCCAAAGAACTATCGTTTCTCATCTTCAACAGTATGCCCTGTAAGGTCCTCCCTGTTCCATATCGAGCTGTCAGGGCAACACTGAGATGTGAAGGCTGCAGGCGCAGCAGAGCTTAGAGGGAGAGTGTGAAATCAGAAGTTCGGATCTGGGCACCTGAAATCTCAGATGCCCCTTAGACATCCCAGTGGCGATGTTAGAGGAGTCTGATGTGGGGGTTGGGGATCGCATTTGATGAGGAGTCCCCTAGGGTTTGTGGGTGGTGTGGAGAGAAGTTCCGTCAAAAAGAGAGGGTGGGTACCCAGAGCCAACCATAGTGGGCACCCAAGCCCTGGATTCCAGTGCCTTTGGCACGAATTGACTTCCGCTATGTATTTAAACACTCGTAGTGTCTTAATCAATCCTTCCCACCTATTGGCATCATTGGCACCTTATAAAAGTCTCCCTCCATCTTATTGTTAGCACTGCTTCCTGCTTTTCCTTTGAACCCACAGCCCTGTCTGGCTGAACTCTTTTGGTGGTTTCTGGAGTTCCCAGCTTTGCCTTCACTCGACATCCCATCTTTAGCTCCCCAAACTCCAAGCTTCGTAGCTGATTCAGGGAAGCCCTTCCTGCTCTTCCCACTGAGTACCTCTGCCCACTGCTCTTCCCCGCTGTCTTCAAGACCCAGCCTAGGCAGAGCCCAGACCGCTTGCTCACTCAGATGTCAACAATTGCACACTTCTGTGTGTGTGTGTGTTTTTGCAGTTTCTCACATAAATCCCCAAAGACAGCCATTAACATCATCATTTCTATTATTATCCGGGCCACGTTGACAGATGAGAAAATGGAGGTTTCAAGGGCAGGCAGGGAATAACCTGCCAAATCCACCCAGATGGGAAGTGTCTTAAGATTCTATTGCCGCGTGACAAATTGCTACAAACTCAGCACCTTAAAACAGCGCACATGGATTGTTTCACGGCCCCCGTGCTTCAGGAGCCTGGGGGTAGCTTAGCCAGGCGCTCTGCTTCTGAGTCTGTCACGGGCTGCCGGCAGAGTGTCAGCCAGGGCTGGGGTTTCATCCGAAAGCTCAACGGGGCAAGGATCCGCTTCCAAGGTTCTCAGTGGTTGTTGACAGAATTCAGTTCCTTTGAGCTGTTGGTCTGAGGGCCTCACATCCTTGCCAACTGTTGAACCGGAGGCCACTCTCTGCAGCTTGCTGTGGGGGCCCAGATTTCAGTCTGGGTGATGAACCAACCCCTGACTGACAGAATGTCCTTCTGTGGTGACAGCTGGGAGAGACGGCCGCTTGCTTCATCCGTGTGTGAGCTGAGAGAGCAATGGAGTCTGCTGGCAAGGCAGAGCCCATCATCTCTTCTAACCTAATCTCACAAGTGCCATCCTGTCACCTTTGCTATATACTGTTGGCTAGAAGGAAGTTGCCAGGCCAGCCCATGCTCAGGGGGAGGGACCATACTAGGAGGGGGATCACTGGGGGACATCGGAGTCAGGCTGCCACAGGAAGTAACAGCTGAGGTGTTAACTCAGTTATGTGAGCCTCCCGTCTTTGAGATCTTCTTTCTCTGCACGCCTGGCTCCTCATGGTTGTTCCCTGCTACAGTCTGAACAGAAAGATAACAGTAACATCACTTTCCCTGTGTGACTCCACCAGTTGAAAACTCTTAGCCAGTGATATTAAGTAGCCTGATTTTAATAAGCAAGAAATGGGAGTTTCAAAATCCAAAACAAAGTGTTATTTATTTTAATGTTTTTAATGTTTATTTATTTTTGAGAGAGAAAGAGAGACAGAGTATGACTGGGGAAGAGCAGAGAGAGAAGGAGACACAGAATCGGAAGCAGGCTCCAGGCTCTGAACTGTCAGCACAGAGCCCGACGCGGGGCTCGAACTCACAAACAGCGAGATCACGACCTGAGCCGAAGTCGGACGCTCACCCTGCTGAGCCACCCAGGCGCCCCAACAAAGGATTATTTAAAGCTGAGTAGCTTAAGTGATGCAGAGGACAGCACATGGTACCGTGTTATAATGGCAGCTGATACAACTGTTGGCCCTTTCCAAACCAGTCTTGAACCCGCAGACCACTGTTAAAGAATCTCCATATGCCCAACCCAGCAAATTGGCCTTTTATTGAATGCCGCCACTCCGGAGAGAGAGGTGGGTCAGCGGAGCAGGAGAAAGAAAGCCAGGCATGACATTATCACCTCAGCCTTCTCTGTGAGCCGTCTTCCTCCAGGCCACTCGGGTGGACACAGATTTCAGTCTGGGTGATGAACCAACCCCTGACTGACAGAATGTCCTTCTGTGGTGACAGCTGGGAGAGATGGTTAGTGTCTGCCCTCTCGGCCCATGTCCCCCACCAAAACTCCCCCTGAAAACTTCTGACAGGGACAGTTGCCAGCACGGTGGCTTCTTGGCAACCTGTATGACAATCTGACATCCCTCTGCTCCCACGTCTGTTTTTCAGACCACTGCTGGGTTGGGCTCTCCCCTTACTGCCCCCACTCACCAGAATGGTCACTCAGTTTCCACGATTCCCATTCATCTCATCATCTGGGACCTTCTGTCTCTAGCTTGACCCCGATGGGTATGTTTAATTAGTAACTATTTATTAAGAACTCACCATAGGGACATCTGGCTGGCTTAGTCAGTACAGCATGTAACTCTTGATCTCAGAGTTGTGAGTTCAAGCCCCACATTGGGTGTAGAGATAAGAAAGAAAGAAAGGAAGGAAGGAAGGAAGGAAGGAAGGAAGGAAGGAAGGAAGGAAGGAAGGAAGGAAGGAAGGAAGGAAGAAAGAAGAAAGAAAGGAAGGAAGGAAGGAAGGAAGGAAGGAAGGAAGGAAGGAAGGAAAAGAAAGAGGGAGGAAAAAGAATTCACTATAGGTAGATGTTCTTCCAGGCACTGAAAAAGAGATATTCCTTGTATGTGGACATACATACACAGATACCTATGACGTAGAGGTTAAGGGCACAGCTTAGAAGTCAGATAAATCCTGCGGCTCCTGGCTGGCTCAGTCGGTAAAGCACGTGACTCTTAATCTCGGGGTTATGATTTCAAGCCCCACACTGGGTATAGAGATTACTTAAAAATAAAATAATTTTTTTTTTAAATAAAAGCTTTAAAGGGGCGCCTGGGTGGCTCAGTCGGTTAAGCGTCCGACTTTGGCTCAGGTCATGATCTCATGGTTCGCGGGTTCAAGCCCCGTGTCGGGCTCTGTGCTGATAGCTCGGAGCCTGGAGCCTGCTTCAGATTCTGTGTCTCCCTCTCTCTCTGCCCTTCCCCTATTCGTGCTCTGTCTCTCAAAAACAAATATATGTAAAAAAAAAAAAAATTTTTTTAAATAAAAGCTTTAAAAAAAAGAAGTCAGATAGATCCTGCTGTTTAGTGGCAGTCGACTCTACTTGGCAAGTTCCTTAAACTTTCTGAGCCCCAGTTTCCTCTTCTGTAACGTGGAGATCAGTAGTCCTACCTTGTAGGACTGTTGTGAGAATTAAGTGAAATCATACTTGTGCAGCACTTAGGACTATGCCTACCACACACGAAGCACTTAACAGTACTTCTCCGTGATCAGCACAGGACAGCAATTTCCCATCCCCACCAGACTGTAGGCTCCATGGAGGCTGGGACCACATCTCTCGCCTTTGCAGCTGCGGCCTCAGTACCTGGCACAATGCCTGGCACACGGTAAGGGCTCCCTAGACCTTTGTGGAAAGGGCTTATAAATAAATAAATAATACTGCCGTGAAAGACAAAATATTTACCTAGTTCTGCTTTCCAGGGAGCACGGAGGTCTCTGAATATCATCTAATTCAAAGTCCACCTTGGATGGTAAGTGGCAAGTTCGGCCACCTAGTTAAACAGTTGACCAGGGTCTAATGGCGTAGGCTGGGACTCAGGATTCAGACTCTCAGCTCACTGCGTCCAGCATACCCAGTATGCTGACATCATCTTCCCAGCCTGACTGATGTGGCAAATAGGGAAAAGCCCCTCCGATAGGGACTTTCTAATTTGTGGTGACCGTGACTCATTTTGAAAGAAACCATTCAGTTATCCCAGGCGTGGTGCTGAGCAAGTGGCAGAGGGAAAGCCAGCTGCCTTGTTCCTGTTGGTCCAAGAGTGTGATCCGAAGGTCTCTGCAGACTTCATCCGGTACCCCCGTGGGTCATTTTCCTGCATGGTGAGGCTATCCGCTCAAGCGTGACCAGCGGCTATTCTTGAAGATCAAGAACAAATCTCAGTGTCAGGTGATCTGGCTTCTAGTCCAGCTGCACTAGCTGGGTGACCTTGGACACGTTTACTTAATGTCCCTGTGTTTTCATTTTCTCCTCTGAAAGGGACGGAAAGTAGCACCTGGTAAGGATTTGATGATACGATGCGTGACAGAAGGTACCCAGCACAGTTGCTAGAGCAAGCTTGTGGAATGGGATCCAAATGCGGGGCCGGCATTCATCATCCCCTGTGGTGACAGGCCCAGGAAATCTCCTGGTCCCCTGAATCTCCCTCGTAGCTGGCCTGATTCCCTCTGGCACTCGGGGCCAGGTGGTGATTTTCAAGATTGATTTCAGAACAGAACTCGTTTGTATCGTTTTGTCTAAGTTCCATCCAAAACTTGACATGGGATTGGAACCGAAGTGTATGAAGCCAGTGGAGTCTGCACTCATCAGAGCAGAGCCGGGGACCTGTGACCTGCCCCTCGACCTTCTGAGGTGGCCTCCCACGTATCCCCCTGGGCCCCAGGGCTTCCCGGAACTTGGTTTGAAAACGACCCAACTAAAGTGTTTTACATGGCCTCTGTCAGAGTAATAGTCGTATCAACACGTTATTATAACGCATTATTACTATTTATTGCTGACATTTACAGCACTGGTTCTCAGACTTCAGCCTGCATCAGAATCGCCTGGACCTCTTGTTAAAACACAGGTTATTGGGCCCCACACCCAGAGTTTCTGATTCCATTGTTTTGGGGAGGGACTGAAAGAGAATTTGCACTTCTTTTTTTTTTATTTTTTTTTTTTAACGTTTATTTATTTTTGAGACAGAGAGAGAGCATGAACAGGGGAGGGGCAGAGAGAGAGGGAGACACAGAATCCGAAACAGGCTCCGGGCTCTGAGTGGTCAGCACAGAGCCCGACGCGGGGCTCGAACTCACGGACCGCGAGATCATGACCTGAGCCGAAGTCGGCCGCCTAACCGACTGAGCCACCCAGGCGCCCTGAGAATTTGCACTTCTAACTAATCCGTAGGGCTGCTGCTGCTGGCGTCTGGGAACCCTGTGACAGCTGCCGATTTCACGTGTGCTTTCCGTGTGACGGGCACTGTGCTGGACTCTTCACCTGGGTCGTTTTATTTCATGCTCACAAGTGCGCTTTGAGGGAGGGATTGTGCTATTTATAACCCTTATTTACAGATGAGGAAACAAAGGCTGAGAGAGTCAGATAACTTGCTCAAGGTCTTACAGCTACTGAGTGGAAGATTCCAGTCCAGTCCCCACGCTGCACCATAACGTTCAAATGAAAACGTTTTGGAAGGAGGGGATGGGCACACTTATTGCCCTATACTTACTTTCATTCACTGACCCAGGGCAAACAAGTTAATGAAATGAACTGGCTCTGAGAGAGAGGGTTCCAGCCTGGTTGAGGTTTAACGGAGAGCAGGAAAACCAGACACGACAGCAATGCTTGAAGAACTGTGCTTACCGAGGTGTGCCCATTTGGAACACCTAGGAAGCCACACGACTTCTCAGATACCCTGGAGACATTTGCCCAAGAAGGGGCGGTCCTTGTGACCAAGGATAGAAAACAAAATGGCACTTCATTGATTTATTACTTCGTTCATTTGCAAAAACTTACTGAACGAACCTACCGAATATGCTGGGTGCTGTTTGGTGCTGGGGATACAATGGGAAGTAAACATAGGCATGTCCGTGATTCTCAGACCCTACAGTACACTCAACATTATTAAGTCTAGTAACAATTTTGCCCGAGTCTTGATATCTTGAAATTCAGCTTTGGCCACAGGATTCTTTTGTGCCCCAGCCGGCTGGTTCTGGCTCGTCCAAATCGTATTATCTTATAGTATCCGAGCTGTCTGTTGACCTAGTGAATTTCCATTCTGAACTCATGCAGTTCAACCCCGTCTGACATCATCGTCTCAAAAGTCTGTCTTCTCAATAGATCTTTTTCAAATTCTTGATTACGGACAGGATTTGGCTGGTCTCTGGTGACTGGTAGCTTTCAAATATGACTAATAGGTAGATGGTGTTTAATTGGTCTGTTCTTGTGTTCTGACTCATTACTGCTAATTACCCAGTGTGTTGGATATGCCAGGTGGATGCCTAATGACTGGTCTAATGACGAGCTGGAACACCATATTCAGATCCAAGATATCATGGTCCTGGGAGGCAGGTTCATGTGGTTCTTCATTCTGCCACCTACCACCTTTCCTGTTAGAGTGGGTTTGAGGCGGCCACGTCAGATTCTAGAGATCATATAGCACTGTTCGATTGCAAGGA
The DNA here is from genome assembly GCF_014898765.1 of Herpailurus yagouaroundi. Lineage (NCBI taxonomy): Eukaryota > Metazoa > Chordata > Mammalia > Carnivora > Felidae > Herpailurus > Herpailurus yagouaroundi. The sequence goes on along the minus strand of NW_024412391.1, from coordinate 41,392,837 downwards.
AATGTCCCCTGCATCCTGGGCCTCGCCTGCTATGTGTGAAAACTTATTTGGATGAACACTCTGTGTTACTTGTTCCGATTTGGATTTGCTCACTCCAGCAAGGTTATGACCTAAAAAAAAAAAAAAAAAGTATTAATTTAGTAGTCTTGACAGCTAGCACGTCAAGTTTCAAAGAATCCTGTGAAAGAAAGAAAATTAAAAGGGAAGAAAGGAAGGCTAGGAAAGAAAGGCTAGTGAGAGATCTGTGACTGATGTGAAATACGGAGTTTTTACCATGAGCTCAAGGAACCCTCCAGGCTGCCTCCCAGAGACCCAATTTCTGGCTCTCTAATCTGTAGATGGGTTTGCATTAAAAACAAAGCTCAACTTAAGCTTCAAAGTAAGAAGTCAGTGTTCAGGGCAGACAGAGAGACTGTTTGTTGTGAACAAGCGGCAGTGATCAGTCATCTCCGAGAGTTGTCCCAGAGAAAGAGTTTGAAACCCAGACTATAATGATAGCTGGCACGTGGGACCTGTGGAATGAAGTCAGTGCTTCCAAAAAAGGACACAATGAAAAACAATACAAAGAAGCAGCAGCCTACACATTAATGTTCATGAACGTACGTTAACATTGACATTAACTTTGGGTTAATGTCAAATTTTACTAACCAATCCCAACAGACCCACTCGTGATTATTCTTACTGGGGCGTTTTCAGTGGAAAAGTATCCAGTCGGTAAAAAGCTTCAGTAGTTGTGTTACGAAGGACACTATTTTCATTTTGACACAAAATTAGCCTGGGCTCTTGTGCCCACCTAGATACCCTCATGCTGCCTACTCTGCCCTTGATTTGGGCAGAGTGCCCCTCCAGCATGACATTCAGCCTAGGTCCTATCCTTGTCTAGCCAGGGCCACAGCAGAATAGGGGACAGGGGAAGACGAGGGTGAGGAGTTGGGTATCAATGAGTGTTTAAGAGCTCAGGCTCTAGAGCCAGAAAAACATAGGTTTCGGTCTCAAATCTGCCTCTTACTATGTGGCCCCGGGCCTCAGGTTCCTGATAAGTCTTGATAATAACGTTGACTCATTACAGAGATTCAGTGAGATAGTATACACTCAGGGTTTGGTGCATTGCATGGCGCGTGATATATAATCAGCAAATGATCCCTGTGGTTACTGGAGTCTTGGTCTTAGTATTTGTATGGGTGGTTTAAAAGAATAAAGTAGGTGGGTCAAGAGCAGTTCTCAGATGAATTTGTACCAGCTATGAAGTTGGTCCAAATTAGTCTCTAAATCCATTATACAGTGCCTTCTAAAGAACATTCTACAAAAATTAAAAAGCCCTATATCTGGGCTGCCCAGTATAGTTTAGCCATTGGCGCATGAGCTACTGAGCACGTGAAATCTGACTAGAGAGAGTAGATTTTCAAATGTAATTAACTTAAACGTAAGTAGCCATAGGTGATCTGTGACTACCACGTTGGTCAGAACTTCATAAGATTAAAGTTGCCTGGGGCGCCTGGGTGGCGCAGTCGGTTAGGCGTCCGACTTCGGCCAGGTCACGATCTCGCGGTCCGTGAGTTCGAGCCCCGCGTCGGGCTCTGGGCTGATGGCTCAGAGCCTGGAGCCTGTTTCCGATTCTGTGTCTCCCTCTCTCTCTGCCCCTCCCCCGTTCATGCTCTGTCTCTCTCTGTCCCAAAAATAAATAAACGTTGAAAAAAAATTTAAAAAAAAAAGATTAACGTTGCCAAATCTGCACAAGAAAGGGCAGACAGACATTGTGAGGGAAAAGTTAAATGTGAGTGGAAGGAAGCGTAGAGCTCAGAGGATTGGAAACATCAGAAAGAATCAAATGTTTAATGAGTGATGGACATGATTCTGATTACAGCCCCTTAGCACAAACACCAGTAAAATATGAAACATCTGTAAACATTAGAAGTCAAACAGTCCAGTTTCAAGAGCTGTTTGACAAATTCCAATTCCACTGAAATGCAAGAGATTGAACTTTGACTTGGAATTTAGAGTCGCAAAACGTGCACCACTTGGTCAACAGCCCTGATGAATAAATGAGGCAGCATCAGACCTAATCGTGAATCCCATCAGGCAGAGAGGAGTTTCCTGAATGCCCTTCTCACGGTGCACGTTGAACTTGGACAGGTGAGAATCATTTTGGGGGAAAGATAATAGAGGAAGCAATGTTTACGTGATCACCGCTGAATTGGCAACGAGCTCGCTCTTTGGCAGCCTAATGGAAAAGCCCAGATGGGGAGAGAATAAAGTTGGCATGTTTTCTGTTCCTACCGGCACAACCCAAGATACAGGTATAAATGGTGTTTGTTCAGTAATAACTCAAATGTGTCACTGATATTGTGACAGAATGTCTAGGGTCTACAATAAGTTTCAATATTAAAAGAATTATAATCCAGAGGGTCAGGGGTCTAAGATGAAAAAAAAAGGCTCAAACAGCACTGGTTTTATTTACAGAGCAAGGCATATTTACACAGAGATCCCGCATAGTTGGGGTAAAAGTGGCTTTACCTTGGGAATGAAGAGACACGGTGCCTTCCTGGATACCATGTATGGATGAGACCTGGTTTCCGCTGGTTACCAGTTGGGGGCCCTTCAGTCAGTTATTTACATACTCTGTGCCCCACAGTTTCCACAGGTGTAAAAATGGGGTTGGGACTGACTGCCTCATAAGATTCTTACAAGGGTCAAGTCGAAAACAATTTGGAAAACTGTAATGCACTTTGCAGACGGGAAGTGTTACCATTGCCACTGTTGTTTTGACTTTCTCAGTAATGCTCCGAGAGAGGGAACAGCACAGCTGGCCATTTTACAGATGAAGCGACGAAGCTGAGAGGGCGGGGTTCCATGACTTGCCCAAGGTCATGGGCTGCCAGCACTGTGATGGCGGTACGAAACATCGGGTGTTAGCCAATGGATACAGAAGGTTCCTATTTCTTTTGAATCCTTTGCTTTAAGAAATGCTTAAACTCATGGGGTTGTGGGACTGGAACAGCCAGACTGCCTTTGGGTCCAGACAAGAGGGCCCCATGTGTTAGTTAGAAGGGCCTGCAAACTGGACCAGATCCAGCCTGTTTGGGTAAGTAACGTTTTATTAGAACACAGTTGCGCTCATTCATTTACGAATTGTCTGCGGCTGCTTTTGTATTATAGTGGTGCAGTTGAGCAATGGCAGTAGTGACCACAGCCAAAACTATTTACTCTCTGGCCCAGGACCCACGAAGTGTACCCACTCCTGGGTTCAAGGGCCCCAGTATCGCCAACCACACACAAATAAGTGTATCGAAGAGCACACGGGCACTCTCTCCCTGGGGATCTGATCAGCACTTGGCAGAGTGTGACCCATGCCCCCAAACAGCCACTGTTGTTACCCAGACCTCCACGTCCGCATCGTGTCCACAAAAGAGACCACCTCTGGATGCCGATAGGGTTTAGGGCTTCCACTGTTCCTGACTCTGGTGGGTATAGATGGCTTTGGGGTACGAGGAGGATTTGAGGTGCACTTAGACTTCTGTTACTTGGATCAGAAAGGACACATCGATTAATTTGTCAAACCCTTCCTCTTGGCCAGCATAACGGGACTGGATTGTTGCATAACCAAGTATCGGTTCCCAATGGAGTCAGGCATCTTTGCTTCTCTTTGAGTTTCGATTCCTGGTTCTGGTTCTAGGGGTGCTCAGAGATTGGCATGGTATTTACAACAGATGCACACGGTAACTGGGGAACGGTTTGCAGTATTAGCGCATATTACATTTAAAAATTTTTTTATGTGGATCTCAAGATGAGATTCTTCAACTGGCAGCTTGACGGATGTTGAACACTAGAACCACGAGTGGTTTTATTTTTCGAAAATGATTTTATCTAAATCATTTAAAAAAATTTTTAATGTTTATTTATTTTTGAGAAAGACAGAGACAGAATGCGAGTGGGTTAGGGGCAGAGAGAGAGGGAGACACAGAAGCTGAAGCAGGCTCCAGGCTCTGAGCTGTCAGCACAGAGCCCGACGCGGGGCTCGAACTCACGAGCTGTGAGATCGTGACCTGAGCCGAGGTCAGACTCTCAACCGACTGAGCCACCCGGGCGCCCCCTAAATAATTTTGATTTAAACTTTTGGCATTCGCATACTGTGCGTTGTGTTTTGCCTTTCAATTTTAAGGACAGATTTCTAATTTTTAGAAGACATCTTCGGGAACATGAACATTGAAAATGGTTAATTTTTTCACCTTTATTTTAATTTGCATTATTTGATGAAAATATATGCAGATTTCATATACTCTGAATGCTCTTTTGACTTATTTTTATAGTCCTTTGAGCATTAATGTCAATGAAATAAGATCTGGGTTTCTTATTTATGGTGGTAGTCGCTCTTCTTTGGTTTTGGCAATAGCAGAAATGATATGCCTATCTTTGATTTTTATTTTTCTTTAAGACAACAGATGGGAAAGCGACTGAATGGAATCATTAATATGGTTATTTTTCCCCATCCCCCAACCGCCTGAAAGGAATTCTCAGTTACATGCATTACCTGTTACCTCAATATTTCTGGGAATCTATTTCTTAGGGGGGGGGAGAAAAGTTCTCTTCAGGATTAGGGCTACACAATCCCATGTGACTGCTTTCTGGAGGGTTCGGGTCTCTTTCTCCAGTGACTAATTACTAGGAGGCTGCTTCTCAGAGGTTCCTGCAGCTGCCAGCACCAAGTTCCTTGAAGCCCCATCTGCGGTTGTCTTGCCCAGGAGGAGCAGGAAGGGGCTGCTGGGCTGGCCTGGAAACTAGAAACGAGGGTCCCTTAGCCCCTTTTGGCCCATAGACGGCCGCTTCTCCAGGGGTGCCTCGGGACCAGCCAGCCACTCAGGGAGCCAACCAAAAGCCTACTTCTCCTGTGGTGGGGAGAGACATACTTCCAAATCCACCCACGGCTCTCCTGGAAGACTGGCACACGCCCTTGTTGAGTATCCAAGTGGCTCCAAGGCTAGCGCTCAACTCTGGCACCCCAGCACTTGGGGGAGCTTCTCCCACACTCTGGAGGAAATACGTATTCGTCCATGCATTAGCTCACTCACTCACTGAGCAAATGTTGACTGCTTGCCCACTGTGCCAGCCGCTGTGGTGGGCATGAGGCACACTGTGAACGTGGTCTTCTTGCGGTATAGTAAGAAATATATCTGGCCTTTGTCTCTGGTTCCTAGTGCCAAGCTTCCAAAACCCCTGGAACTTCGTCAGGGGACTGTCTGTTGTTTTTCGTGATGAGCTCCTTTCCGTCACCCTTGAGTTTATGCCAGGGAGGTGACATAGGGCGGGCGGGGTTCCTCGGTCGCCTCAGAAAGACCCAAAGTTTGGAAGGTTCGAGGTTTCAGCCCTGTCTGCCATCGTGGGGTGGGAGGACGGGTTGCTGGAGAGTGAACTCCACAAAAACTCTTGAGATGGGTGAGAGAGAGTCAGAGCAAGGGTGTGATTATGGGACTTGAGCCCCTGGATGTCATCTGAAATGGCTGGATATCTCACTTTGCAGTCCCACAAACCAACAGGCTCCCTCTTTTGTTTAAGTTCATTGAAATTGGGGTTTTCTGCACTTATAAACACGAGCCTTGATTCATAGAGCAGACGGGCAGAAAATCTACTTCACAGTGACGTGACGAATGCCATTATAATAGAAGAAGGGAGGCATGGGTGAGTGGCTGTGCGGCAGATGCTGTTGGTGCCCTGCCTATCTCCTTGGCCTACCGTGGACATCTCCTGTGGCTTCGGGGGCCCTTTCCATACTGTCATCAGCTTCCTCCTCAGTACCCGAGCGTGTCTGTCTGCCTGGAGGAATGTGCTTGGCCCCAGCACGGGACAGACTGAGTAACAATATCTTAAATGAGAGAGTTGATTTCTTCTTCACGGAATAGCAGCCTGGTCCGGTGAAGTGGTCAGGGCTTCAAGCTCCTTCCATATTTTCTTCTCATCATTCCTAGGGTGCTGACCTGGTCCTACGGGGTCCCAGCTGTGCCTGTGTCCACGTGTCTGTTGTTTTGCTTGTTGATTCACTGCCGAGTGACCCCTTGTCCCCTCCTATGACCGCTTTTTAGTGCCACCCGTAGGCATCTGGTGACCTGGTGGCTCTCGCAGAGAACTTGGGAAAGGCGGAAGACATCTTGGCTGCCATCTTGCCACTTCCATAAATCAACACACTCTAATCCCTCCCACCTTCCAGGTCCTTCCATCATCCCCTGCCTCCTCTAAATCTCAGTGTGGAGTGGAGAGCAGGGCAGGGCATGCCTTCAGGACCCGTCAGTGGCCTCCTGCTTCTCCTTCTCCCACTGGGAGAACTCCAGTTTGGGTGAGAGAATGGGGATCAGGACAGCTGTGTCCCTTCATCAGGTTTTTCTTCCAAATGTATTTTTTCATGCTCTGGGTTTTCCTTGCTGTCCCTGAGACTTAAGCTTTTGAAATCAAAGGCAAAGAACTGACTTCTTAACGTGTTTCTCAGCTTTTAGCACCGTCTCCTCATCTCTGAGGCAACTTGGGTGTCAGGCTGACTGGTGGGGAAAGGACACAGTGTAGAAGGACAGAGGGAGGGGAAACACATCAGTCTAGCACCCGAGCACCAGGAAAACCACAAGGCTGTGACTGAATAGGACACCGTAGCTTCCTGCTACCAAGATTTGGAAACCTGGCTCGCACACTCGTGTCTGGTACATTTTTTTTTGTCCTGGAAGCCCGAATAACCCCTGAGAATATTTTACTTTTGCGAAGAAAATCATGCATATTTCCCTAACGAGGCTGCTAGGTTGTGGCCCAATTTCAAAGTAACAGCAAATACCGTGACTATGCCCTCAAATCCAATATTCATCGGAAATATGCCAGGCTCTGATCTGCCACTGACGTGTAAGTCAAATATGTTTCCATGGCAGCCACCCGTCCCTGTGACCAGCCAAGAGTCTATCCCTGACCAAAAAAAAAAAAAAAAAAAAAAATTGTTGTGTCTCTAGGAATGAGACCCAAGCTGGTGATTGCCAGCTCTACCCCACGGCGCCAGCCTTTGCAAGGCTATGAACCAAGTTTCCTGCTTTCAGGTCTTTCTGGTCTACCCGCCAAGCCTCACTTGCAGGGTATGAAGCTAAATGTAACTCCTGTGGCAGATGGTCAGGTCACCTTTCAGTAAAATAAGGGAAAATGGCAGCCAAGGACCTGCATGCCATTTCTGGCACAAACATATTGCAGGTTGCAAATCCCTGCTCTACCTGCGTAAAAATGCCGTCAATGGACTACAGACAGAGAGGTCTTTCTTTTTTCTTTTTTTCTTTTTTTTAACGTTCATTTATTTTTGAGAGAGAGACAGAGTGTACGTGGGAGACGGGCAGAGAGAGAGGGAGACACAGAATCCCAAGCAGGCTCCAGGCTCTGAGCTGTCAGCACAGAGCCCGATGCGGGGCTCGGACTCACAAACCGTGAGATCGCGACCCGAGCCGGAGTCGGACGCCCAACGGACGGAGCCATCCAGGGGCCCCAGAGGTGTCTCTCTTAAAGTGTGTTCTGTGCAACGTGTCAGACACTATAGGAAAATGGGATTGTATGATCAGATCTATTTAGCACATCAGCTTCTGTTGAAGTTGAAGAGTCTGTTGAAGATGAAAGATGGTGGTGCAGTGTGTGATGTTGACCCATTCACGTGGCCCTTGTGGACTTTCTGACACAGATAGCTCCTGGGACCGTGGCCGGGCAGGACACACTTTGAGAACTGCTGTGACAGCGCACACGTCTCTTGTTACAGGATATTGCCCTGTGGTCCTGACCATTGTGGCTTGGGGTTAGAAGAAAATATTATTTTGTAGACGCTAAGTGACTAAGAAGCAGCAATTTGGAGTTACTATCAAAGCAGCATCTCATCATTCCTGTAAATGTCCAGATACCAAGAAATCAATGGCTGGATCATTGCCACTGCCCATTCCAGGGCCGGGCTTGTCTGGCTTTGTTCCTACGTGTCCAAGGTCCAAGTTGTTTCTCTTATTTATACTTTCTTTTCTGAGACACAAGCACGGTCTCGAATAACCCTGAAACACAGCAAGGATCACACAAAGCATCTCAAGAGTCTTTTCGGGTGATGAGTCCGTGGCCTATTTCTTATGAAATTCATTCATCCAAGTACTGGTTAGCACCTCCTATGTATTAGGCCCTACAGAACGTGCAAGGTTGACTAAGGTAAAGCCTCTATTCTTAAATATCTCCTGTGCCAGCCTCTTATGTTCTAGAAAAATGTTACAGTAATGCATTTATAGATAAAGGAACCCATCTGGAGATGAAGTAAATAGCTGGTTCCAGTTTTGGTGCTGTGAGATGAGAGGCTGTTCCAAGGCAGCAGAATAAGGAAGGAAGATCATTACTTCACTTCCACTTAATTTTAGTGAACTTCTTGGAAGAGGTGGTGTTTTGACAGATCTGAAAGAAGAGCATTGGACCGATCTCAAGACGAGTCGTTCAATAAATGTATGAGGATCCAGGCTTGGAAAGTCAGTATTGTGAACGAAAGGAGGCCACCTCCACTGACAGCTCAGAAGCAGTAACGCTGGGTATTCTAAATGTCTTTGTTCACTGTCGAAGAAAGTTTTTCTATGTTTCCTAATTCCCACCGTTGTGAACTGCCAAGCCAGTGTTTCATTATAATCTTGGCTCTTAAACAGTACAGTTCATCCAAAGACGACAGGGTCTTGTGAACAGAAATTCGGCCTTGGACCAAGGTTGTAATAGATCGTACGCTTCATTATACAGGTGAGGAAAAGGGACCAGCTGCTGCATGACAGATTTGCCGTGGAGCAAGAGGGCAGACCCCATGCGGTGTTTCAGAAATGGTGAACTTTGACTGACCCACGAGATGACTTACTTTTGGAGGAAGTGGTGTGGAAGGAGGACCGTAAATGGAAAATTGGGGAGGAGGGGGGAATGTTCCCTCCATCCACTACTCCCTCAAGCATCATTTGAGCCCCCCAGGGAAATGTTAGCATGGTATGATGCTTAACAAATTTTAAAGGAGAAAATAAAATGATTTTTCTATTCAAGCCCAATTAAGATCTACATGAAGACCTGGATAATTTCTCCTCTCACCAAAATGAACAAAAGGCCAATTAATAATGTTAGGATGTGACCTCACTGTGGTTAAAAATATTTATGTTGTGGGACGCCTGGGTGGCTCAGTTGGTTAAACGCCTGACTTCGGCTCAGGAGATGATCTCACGGTTCGTGGGTTCGAGCCCCGCACTGGGCTCCGTGCTGACGGCTCAGAGCCTGGAGCCTGCTTCAGATTCTGTGTCTCCCTCTCTCTCTGCCCCTCACCCGCTCACGCTCTGCCTCTCTCTGTCTTTCAAGAATAAATAAACATGGAAAAATTGGGGCGCCTGGGTGGCTCAGTCGGTTAAGCGGCCGACTTCAGCTCAGGTCACGATCTCGCGGTCCGTGAGTTCGAGCCCCGCGTCGGGCTCTGGGCTGATGGCTCAGAGCCCGGATCCTGCTTCCGATTCTGTGTCTCCCTCTCTCTGTCCCTCCCCCGTTCATGCTCTGTCTCTCTCTGTCTCAAAAATAAATAAACGTTAAAAAAAATAAAAAAAAACATGGAAAAATAATTTTAAAAAATATTTGCGTTGCTTGAATGTAAAATGGCGGGTAACCCATTCAGGACTAGTGTGGGCAATAGGAAATAATAAACAGAAGAGAGAAAAGGAAATAAAAATGCAGTGGCAATAATAGGCTTGGATTAACACCAGTATTTTCAAAGATGCCCGCACAGCTTCAGATTCAATAGAAGTCCTTTTGCCAAGGACTCTGACACATTTCATCCATCAGCAGACTGGCCACTGTTCCCTAAGGAATGTCCCTAAGATCAGCCCTTTCCCTCTCATCCTCTGTGCCAGAGCCCATCCTGTTCTCCCAACGCTGAAACCATCATTGCGTGGCCGTGAAGCTCAGTCCGGCTGCTGTGTATGCTGCCTCTGAGTTATAATCCACCTTATCTGATTTTCCCACATGCACCCCGTCATTCATTTTTTTCCCTCCATCTGTAACTGAGGAAATAACAGATAATTGGTTAGATGGCTATTTGAGCCTCAACCAGGCACTTCAGACTTGTCCTGGTTTGTTTGGTGCCCTGCGGAGGCAGATGGGATCCAACTCTTTGGTTTATTTCAGCGGCTTGGAATCCTTGCAGTTGGCTACAAGGGAGAGGTGGTGCCTAGCTAGTGTTGGACGTTTCCTGGCCAGGGGACAGGGTGTAGGTGGCTGTGCCCCTCCGTGGTTCTGTGGACAGTTTGGAGGCCCTTCTAAGAGAGAAAGGTTCACAGCAAAAGCTGGAGAAGCTGTTCTTGTACAGTGATCTATGATATTGGGGTGAGACTATAAGGCGGAGGGTGAAGGCGGGGTGCGCAAACAAAGCTGCTAAGCTGTGTCGCCACTGTACCGCGTGATGATCTGTTGCAGAACCGGGAAAGGGCCACTTTCCCCACTGCTGCAGAAAATTCAGCCCCTGTCTGGCCCCATGAGACCTGGCAGCTTCGAGAACAGGAGGCTGTGATAAACGACCAGAGGCTGGCCGAGAACCTGGTGTGGATTTATGAGTGGGCCATTCTCTGCTACCCAGGGAGAGTAAACTAAAACGTTAAAAAGAATAAGCCAGCCCCCTTGAGCTAGAAGCTGCCGGTGCCCACCCATACCTGTGTGCGCTGCTCCTCCCGTGGGCACCGGGCATCTCCCCGCCACCTTGCACTATAGGGACCGTGTAACTAGTCCTGGCCAGAGACTAGTGGAGGGATGGAAGCCACTCTGAGGAAATCACTGGCTTCTTCAATCTTTCTGTGAGATCCTCGACCCCGTCTGTCTTCACTGAGCTGCTGGCTGAATGTAGAGGACCCAGTAGAGGATTCTAGAACCCTAGGTGATAACAGGGCCACAAGATGGAAGGAGCCTGGGGCGCTGGATGATGGCATGGAGCAGTCTCTCATACCACACCACACCCCCCTCTTTCCTGGACTATGAAGTGAGTGAAAATTTAAACTTTTTTGTGTGTGTTAAACCACTGAGATTTGGAGCTCGCCTGTTATAGTGACTACCACACTGGCTAATACTGAACTGACGGTGAGAAGTCATGACGTGGAGAGAGGGGCCAAGGCTACTTACTGGTACCTTCTCAAGTGTTTTTCAGTGACGTTTCCAGATGCGCAGATAAGAGTGCATGCATATCCCCAGGTCCTGGGGCTCGTGACCCAGCTGGTTTGCTTTAAGTTTCCGTTCCCTCTTAGTCTTCTGAATGGAAAATTTGTCTTCCTTTCTAGAATATATTCATGTTTATCTTCATGTAAAAATAATATTTGCTGAGATTTAGCCCTCAAGTTGAATTGACTTTTAACCTAGCATCCCAAGTAGCAGCCCTGTTACAGTTTGTCTCCAAAGATCCCTTCCATTGCCTCCCCCCCTGCACCCGCCCCCGACCTCTCTGCCCTGGTTGTTGGTGAAAAGCAAAGCTATGTCAGGAAACCCCTTGCAGGGTTTCAGTGAGTTAACACCCTTCAGATTTCAGATGCCTGACTTAATTCTTTAAAAACAAAAATGAAAGCAAATTTGGTCTCATTTGGTGTTAATGCTGAGGCTGTTCAAAATGTTTTCACCACTTGGCTTCACAAAAAAGACAGAGCTGAAAAAAAAAAAAA
>NW_024412391.1:41351377-41376159 GCF_014898765.1 Herpailurus yagouaroundi | reverse complement strand
GGGGAGGCGGGGGGGGGGGGGAGTTCGTGTCTGATGGGTCAAGAGTTTCAGTTTGGGAAGATGAAAAAGAAAAGCTTTGGTGATAAACGGCGGGGATGGTTGCACAACAGTGTGGACGGACTTAATACCACTGAACTGTACGTTTTAACACGGTGAAGACGGTAAATTTGACATTCCGTGCTTTCTACCACATAACATGTGGAAGGCAAGCGACATTGGGGAATACGTTGGGAGGAGGAGACGGTCCCCTTGCCCCTCCCCTACGCCCAGATAACCTGGGCAATTGGAGTCATTTCTGTAGTTACAGATTTTGTTTGCACATAAGCACCCAGTTAGTGATTCGTTTTGCTGCTTTCGACTCCTGAGCAAAAGAGTAAAGCAATTTCCTCCTTTTCCAGGATTTTGTGTTCTTTAGTTCTGGGCCCACTTCTCCCGTGGAGAATGATTGGCTTTTCTGTGGTTTAAAGGCTGCTGAAAAGGCAACCCCCACGCAGGTCTCTATTTGGTCAATTTGGTCATTGGGGGCCCTTCTAAGGAGGGCTGGGAGTTACCCGAAATGGGGAAGGGTTGGAGCAGGGAGGTGGAGACTGGGAATTTGAGATGGGGTGGGGGGGTGGCTTTGAAGGGCTGGGAGGGGTTGCAGACTCAATACTAAAAGGAGGATGTGGATGTGGGGGGCATGGGTCCCCAGCGGGAAGTTATGTTAGTACCTGAGAGAAGGAGCCACTGATGGCTTGCAGAAGGGTTCAAGGCAGGGCCCGTGTCAGTGAGGAGGTGCGCATACGCTCACATGATGGCCGCCTACGGTGTGGAGAGATGCCCACCAAGGGTACAAAACCAATGCCCGTGGCAGCAGCAGGTGGCAGAAGGGGCCTTCCGCCCAGGACAACCACAGTGGATTAGGGAGCAGGCACCACCTTTATTTTGGGGGACCACACACACTTCCCTTTCAAGTGCCAGTCCCTTGAAGGAGGGGAAAGAGCCCAGGCTTGGGTGGGGGGAAGGAGGGAGGAGTAAGTGCTCAGCTGGATAGGAGTCGATGGGGAAGAAACAAAGACGTGTGTCGCTGCCGACATCTTTAACAAGTGCCTTGGAACGCATCCAGCCGTCACAATTGTCCAAATTTTACTCCAAATCCAATCTGTGACTCCTATTGTCTTCTTCCACTGGGGGACACTTAAAAAGACGTAACAGATGGCTGTGTGTGGCAATAGTGTTCCTTCCCCACTGCCAGGAGTGAGTTGTTTTTTTTTTTTTCATCGATGCCTTTCTCTTTCATCCAAAAATAATTTTCTTCCTATCAAAAGCAATACATTGTTTTGATATCGTAGAAAAGCATAAAGAAGAAAATTTAAATCTCCCACAATGCTACCAGCCCAGAGACAACCACTGCTAAAATTTTACTGCACTTCCTGCCCGGTTTCTCCCCCATGCATGGGTTAGTGTATTTGGCCAAGTACGTACGTCTTTCAGGTCCCTCTGCCCAGGTGTGCTGATGAGCCTATACTAAACTTTTCTGATTCCAGGCCCTTCATGCAGTAGCAGACGAAGCTGGGGGGGGGGGGGGGGGAGACAGTGTGGGACATGAGTCAGAGAGAACACTAATCCACCCATAAGGGACTTAAATACCATCTTCTCAGCAGATTCCTGATCAGCCACAGACCTGATCTGACCATAAGCAGTTTAGATTACATTCCGCTGGTTCCAAATGTTTGTTGGAACTGGTGTGATATTTATCCATAAAAACAAAATTATAAATGGTGGTTAGATTTGCAGGCCATAAAGCTCAAGATGACCAGCGGCGGAACTGAGAGATCGTTGATAACTGTTCTGATCACAGATTCCTCTTAAGCCCTTCTGAAATCGTCCCTCGGAGACCTGAATCCCGGATGTCTGAGTCTTTTTAAATTTTTTTTTTTCAACGTTTATTTTATTTTTGGGACAGAGAGAGACAGAGCATGAACGGGGGAGGAGCAGAGAGAGAGGGAGACACAGAATCGGAAACAGGCTCCAGGCTCTGGGCCATCAGCCCAGAGCCTGATGCGGGGCTCGAACTCACGGACTGCGAGATCGTGACCTGGCTGAAGTCGGACGCTTAACCGACTGCGCCACCCAGGCGCCCCCCGGATGTCTGAGTCTTGACCACTCCCCTTGTCTACCCTAAATTTTCAGAGGGTAGGAGGACTCAGGTGGGAGAGTCACAGCATCATTCACAAGTCCAGCACTGCTAATTAGGGAGTCGGTATTGAAACCGTGGGCTTTGGAGACAGCCCTGCCTGGGTTCAAATCCCAGCGCTGCCTGGAATTAGTTATGTGAGTCTGGGACGCTCGCTTAACCTCTTTGAGTCTATTTTCTCGCCTATAAAGTGGGAATCATAATGCATATTCCTAAGGATTTCTGTGAAGGTTAGAGAAGATAGGACGTGAATTCTTGGACTCGAAAATGACAATATCCCACAGATTCCCACCATTGATTTAAATTACTGAAATGAGGACCTTTCTTAAATATCGATAAATACACTCTTTACAACTATACGACCAAAGGCAAGAGTACAAGTCGAGAAAAACCAACAGAACTAAAGTTGGCTCTTGTGATTAATGCTGTTATTTTGCTGAAATTAATTCGCCTTCTTGAAACACCAGTTTCTAGGACGGGGTTCTTTTGAGCCGGGCATCCCGAACCCACCATGTGCCGCGCGATGGTTCAACTTGCCGACAACCTTTCTCGGGTCTGGACATTGTAACCTGGAGGGCTGTAGGCTACGTGTGGCCCATGGATGGACGTGTTTCACCTGACCCTCATAGGATTCATTTTTTTCCAATTAGCTGCCGTTATAAAAGAATGAAGATATTACACCTAAAATGCGCTGTTCCCGCTCCTCTTGAAAGGCTGGAAGAGCCAGCCCCGCAGGACTGCAGGGTCGGGGGGTGAATGGCAGTCCCCTGTCACCTGAGCTGGGCTTCCCAACTCCATTCTCCTGGCTCTTCCCATGTGCGTAAGCTGCCAGCCTCTGTGGGATTTGCTCTGGGACCTCTTCCTCTGTGACTTACACCCGTTCCTCAGCAGCCCGTGACGGCCAAACAGCATTTCAAGACACCCCCAAAAGGTAAGAAACACAAGAGCAAAAAAACTTCTGCTGAAATTGTGAGCAGCATTCAGTTCTCCCGTGTCCATCCAGATGACCCGGACGAGTTTGTTTGCGTACATGTGCTTGAAGGTTTTTATTGAAGCGCAAAGACAAAATGTTGAAATCCTCCTAAGCTATCCTTCGTTCCTCCAGGATCCCCGAACCCCCAGTTTGAGTGCCGATTCCCTCTCAGAGTCCGCAGGAGGAACCAACGCCGCCGACACCTTGATTTCAGACTTCCAGCCTCCAGCACCATGAGAGCATACATTTCGGTTGTTTTAAGCCACCCAGTCTGGAGTAGTTTGTTAGGACAGCCTTAGGGAGCTAAGATAGTCACCTTGCATAGAATCGGACCCCAGGAGAGAATGAACCGGACGTGACTATCATTGAAGGGAAAGAAACTGAAGAGAGGGAATAGTACCAGTCCAAAAATGCAGTAGGTGGTTCCCCATCCCTCACCTCTGGCGGACACGCGGGTGGATTATGGCCCATTCTCCCCCACGCCGCCACCATCATCAGACCCCTGCCCTCTTCTGTCTGCGGCTTCTTCAAGGTATACTTTCCACTGCCTTGCACCTCCTTAATCTCCAGTCTTCTCTCTCTACGTTTGTAGTGAGGGCTGGGTAGAACAGAACACCAGAACAGGTGCATGGCAGGGAGAGACGGATGAGAAGCAGGGTCCAGCTCGGGGGTGGGGGGTGGGGGTGGGAGATGGCTGCTGGGAAAGAGGAAGGCCAACGCAGCCAGGAAGCACACAGCATCTAATACACATTCTGTCCACAATTGGAACCAGGCAGACCCCGAGAGACAGCATCTGAAGACAATGCCGGAAGTATCTCAGAGAGAAGTCTTTGTTCTGGCCTCGCCAATACAAAACAAAACTGTTTTTTTTTCTTTTCAGGCAAAAAGACACCTAAATAGCACTCCAGTCTTCAACAGAGCTGGGTGCAGAAACAAACCACCAGTTCATGCAGTGTGAGTTTTTAAGGGTATGTTCCAATTTTCTGCGCCCTCTTCCAGGGCAGATGTGAAACCTTGCGTTCACTCCAGCGCTCCTTTCCGGGCAGCGCGTGGGGGCTTTCCCAGCCAGTGTGTCCCCCCTCGCACATCGCTGCCTGCCGCGGTCACGGACAGCACCTCAGTTGAACTCTGACCTGTCTCGTCCTGACGCCCACCGAGCCTGCTGCTGTCTGTCTGTTGTAACATTTCTGTCTGTCCTCAGATCTTTGGAATAAGCTGACTGTATTTCACCAGACCTTATGGCTCCTCGTCTGTTACCTTCACGCCCTTCACACTGACGTGCTGTGCTCAACTTTGCAACCAAGTGTTTCACTGGCTGGTGGCGTTTTCTCCCCCATTCCCGTCCTACCCTCCTGCTATTTGCATTGCATTAATATGCAAATGAAACGAAATGAAACACTTCCTTTTGGGTTGAGAATTCGCAGTTTTAGGGCTGAAGACGGGCTGCTTTAGTTTTTCATAGACTTTTGTGACACCACGTTCTGCTGCTGTGTTGGAACGTAGGACCGTTCCCAGATGTGTGCCTGCCTGCTTTCCTTATTCTCTTCCTTCCCCTTTCTCTCTCTTGCCCTTGCTGGGGATCAGGACATGCTATCCCAAAATACAGAATGCCAAAATATTGGCATTTTGAATATATTTTAAGCTGAAAGAGTTTGAGAAACTGGCAAAAGCAGGAAGGTCACTCTGACTCCCCTCCCCTCCGCCGCCCTTCTTCCTTGAAACTGGTCGTAAAACTCGCATGTGAGAGGTACCCTCCCTACACCTGGAGGAAGGGAACAACCTTATAAAAAGAATCCCCCCAAACAGGTCTTGTTAATTTTTCCCCAGTTTACTATACTTACCTCAACATATTAACCTATCATATTCCTCCACGATTGTCCACTCGTCATCAAACCTAGCCTAAAAATACTCAGGTCTAATTGTTCCTCTGGATCTTCATTTCCTTATGAAGGCTCCCATGTCACGTAAAACTTAAATAAATTTATGTGCATTTCTTCTGTTAACCTGTCCTTGTTACTTTAATTCCAGGGACCCTAAGAAGGGCAAGGAAAATATTTTCATCTCCTATATGCTCTATTTCTTCTTTCCTTTATTTATGTTGTGATGGTAAAATATATGTAACATAGAAGTTACCATTTTAACCGTTTTTAAAGATATGGTTCAGTGGCATTAAATACATTTGCTAGCAAGTTAATTTTGTAGATATCAATAAACTGATTCTAAAGTTTATGCAGAAAGGCCAAAGAAAACAGAATAGCCAATAGTATATTAAAGGAGAAGAACAAAGTCGGGCAACTGACACTCCCCAGCTTCAAGACTTTTATTCATTTATTTAAAAAAGTTTTTTTTGATGTTTATTTATTGTTGAGAGAGACAGAGACAGAATGCGAGTGGGTTAGGGGCACAGAGAGAGGGAGACACAGAATCCGAAGCAGGCTTCAGGCTCTGAGCCATCAGCACAGAGCCTGACGCGGGGCTCGAACTCATGAGCTGTGAGATCGTGACCCGAGCCAAAGTCGGACGCTCAACCGACTGAGCCACCCAGGCGCCCCTAGTTTTTTAATAAAGCTACAGTAAGTGTGGTATTACTGAAAGAACAGACAAATAGATCAATAGAACAGAACCGAGAGCTCCAAAGCGGACTCACATAAATACAATGAACTGATATTTGACAAAGGAATGGAAGCAAATACAATATGCAAAAGATAGTCTTTTCAACAAATGGTCCTGGAATGACTGGACATCCACATGCAAAAAGACGAATCTAGACACAGGCCTTATATTCTTCACCAAAATTAATTCAAAATGGATCAGAGACCTGAATGTAGGATGCAAACCTATGAAACTCCTAGGAGATAATATAGGAGAAAATCTAGATGACCTCGGGTATGACGATGATTTCTTAAATACGACACCAAAGGTACATGAAAGAAGTCATTGGTAAGCTGGACTTTATGGAAATTAAAAATGCATGCTATGCAAAAGACAGTGTTGAGAGAATGAGAGAAAAGCCACAGAACTGGGAGAAAATATTTGCAAAAGACATATCTGATAAGGGACTATTATGCAAAATATGCAAAGAACCCTTAAAGCTCAAAAATAAGAAAACCAACAACCTGATTAAAATCTCAGCAGAAAAACCTGAAAAGACACCTCACCAAAGAATACATACAAATACGGGGTCCCTGTGAGTGGTCAGTCATTTGAGCACTGACGGCATAGAGCCTGCTTGGGATTCTCTCCCTCTCCCTCTCTCTCTCTCTGCCCCTCCCCCCACTCTCTCTTTCTCGCTCAAAATAAATAAATTTTTTTTTTAAAAAGAGAGAGAATACATACAGATGGCAAAGAAACATATGAAAAGATACTCCACATCTTACTTCATTAGGGAGATGCAACTTAAAATAAGATACCACCTCACACCTATGAGAATGGCCAAAATCCAGAACACCAACAACACCAAATGTTTGGGAGGATGTGGAGAGACAGAATTCTCATTCTCTGCTGTTGATGATGCAAAATGGTAGACCTACGTGGAAGATCACTTGGAAGTTTCCCATAAAACTAAACATACTCTTAACATATGACCCAGAAATTGTGTTCTTTGGTTGTAAGTCAAATGAGCTGAAAAGTCATCTGGCATCATTACTCATAATAGCCCAAACTCGGAAGCAATCAAGGTCTTTTAGTAGGTAAATGGATGTATAAACTGCGGTGCATCCAGACAATGGAATAGTATTCAGTGCTGAAAAGAATGGAGCCATCAAGCTATGAAGACTTCATGACAGATTAAGTGAAAGAAGCCAATATGAGTAGGCTCTATACTGTACGATTCCAACTATATGAGATTCTGGAAAAGGCAAAACCATGGAGATGGTGAAAAGATCAGTGATCATCAGGGGCCAGTGGGAAGGGAGGGATGAATAGTAGGAGGAGAGAGGATGTTTAGGGCAGTGAAATTATTCTGTATGACACCATAATGGTAGATATGTGTGATTATACATTTATCAAAATCCATAGAATGTACAACACCGAGAGTGAGCCCTAATGTGAACCATGGACTTTGGTTGGTAATGATGTGTCAATGTAGGCTCATCGATTGCAACAAATATACCACCCTGATGAGGGATGTTGATAGGGGTAGGCTGTGGTGCGTGGCCATACAGTTATATGGGAGCTCTGTTCTTTCTACTCAGTGTTGCTGAAACTGCTCTAAAAATGTCTATTTAATAAATAAATATTTTAGATAATTCAATATGCACTTACCGTATGACCTTGTCCTTCCACTCCTAGGTATTTACACAAGAGAAACGAAAACGAATGCCCACGCAAGGACCAGTACACAAATGTTCAGAGCAGTCCTATTCATATGAGCTAAAAACTGGAAACAACACAAATGTCCATCAGTGGGTGAGTGGATAAATAGGGCATATCTATGAAGCAGAACACTGCTAGCAATAAAAAGGAACACGCTGCTGATATCCGTCATTACACTGAGTCAAAGAAGCCAGAAGCAAAGGGTACATATTATATAATGCCATTTATATAAAATTCTAGAAAACGTAAATTAATCTGTGTGGTGACAAGACAGATCAGCAATGTGGAGGAGGAGGAAATTACCACATGGGGCATAAGGAGACTTTGGGGGGCAATGGAAATGTTCTATGTCTTAATCGTGGCTGTGATTTCACACATGTGTATTCGTGTTAAAAGTCACCAAAGCGCACACTTTATTTTTTTTTTTTTTAATTTTTTTTTCAACGTTTATTTATTTTTGGGACAGAGAGACAGAGCATGAACGGGGGAGGGGCAGAGAGAGAGGGAGACACAGAATCGGAAACAGGCTCCAGGCTCTGAGCCATCAGCCCAGAGCCCGATGCGGGGCTCGAACTCACGGACCGCGAGATCGTGACCTGGCTGAAGTCGGACGCTTAACCGACTGCGCCACCCAGGCGCCCCAAAGCGCACACTTTAAAAGGGTGTAGTTCATTATATGTAATTACATCTCAATCCAGTAGAAAAAATCTAATCACTTAAATTAACAAAGGGCTTTCACCTGAATCAGGTTTGTTGAAAAATTGAGCATTAGGACTAAAGAAAAGCCGGTATTAAAAGCTATCAAAATGATTTTTTGGTCCAGCGTTTCCACATCAGGAAATTGATTTTAAGGAAATCACAAGAATGTCCATCCTCATATTACTCATAAAGGACAAACTGAAATGACCTAACGGTTAATAAAGGGCATTATGGCATACACATATGCTATTCCATTATCTAACATGGAAAGTCATGTTATGTAAGGGTATTTATTGACACAGACTTTTACAATACACTAACGAGGGGAAGGGGGGGTCTGTTTACCAACACACATATACGGTATGATCCCGTCTTTAAAAAATATCATTATGGGGGCGCCTGGGTGGCGCAGTCGGTTAAGCGTCCGACTTCAGCCAGGTCACGATCTCGCGGTCCGTGAGTTCGAGCCCTGCGTCAGGCTCTGGGCTGATGGCTCAGAGCCTGGAGCCTGTTTCCGATTCTGTGTCTCGCTCTCTCTCTGCCCCTCCCCCGTTCATGCTCTGTCTCTCTCTGTCCCAAAAATAAATAAACGTTGAAAAAAAAAATTAAAAAAAAAAAAATCATTATGTCCCTAAATACATAGAAGTCTGAGTGGTAGTAGTCACATGGGTGGGTATGACATCCACATGGGTGGATCCAACATCTGTTCTCTCTTCCATGGTGGTAGAATGTTTGACAGGGTTCATGTTCATCCAGCTGAAGGCTACATTTCCCAGCCTCTGTGGCAGCTACATATGACTATGTTCAAGCTAATGGGATCTGAACAGAAGTGTTCGCGACTACAGGTGATTTCTCTGAAAGGGAAGGGGCACGTTCTCCCCGGTCTTTCCACCTTTTCCAATGGCGGAATGAAGCAGCGGTGAAGAGCCATCGTGGACCATGCACACAGGGGAAAGAGCCAGGAATGTTGGAGCAAGAAGATGTAAAAAACCGGGGCCTCTGACCGTGTCACAGAGCAGAGCCAAATTACCGACTCCAGTGTTTACATGAAAGGGAAGTGAAATCCTACGCTTTTTAAGCAACGATTTTTCTTTGGGTCTCTTAAATGTGGCGAATCAATATCTATCCTACTCAATGCATGTAGGGAAAAGACGGGTTAAAGAAGGGAGTGGTTAAGAGAGAAATGCAGCCGATAGGTCAAATAAGGTGGGGGCCGAAGAGCTGGTGACCCCGGGGAGAGCGTTTTCAAGGGGGAATAAGATCAGAAGCTCAGTTCTAAGAGTCAGCTCCAAGTGAGGAAGGATGGACAGTAAATGTAAGCACGCTGCCAAGTTTCGCCATAAAGGAGGCAATAACTAGGTAATAACTGGAGAGCGACGCGGGGTTGGAGAAAAATCCTGCCTCTCCTCCCTTGCACTCTTCCATGGCGTTCTCGGAGAACAGGAAACTCTCCTAACAGTAATGGCGAATGTTCCCAGCCTGTTTTACTTACTGATGATTGTGTAAAAGTTACTCCAAACTACTGTGCCCTTCAACCGTGTTACATCTCAATAAAGCTGTTGTTACAAAGAAAGCAACCTACTACAGAATAGAGGACTATTTCAGCAAATTGTGGTATATCCAGTAGGTGGACTCTTCTATAGCAATTACGATAAGAAGAGTATGAAATAACACTGGGAACTGTTTATAAATGGGGACAAATGGAAAAGGCAGCACGAGGTTCTGAGCACGCTGAAAATTTTGTAGAAATGTGTATGTAGAAAATTTTGTAGAAGAGCTTCTGCAAGAGGAAAATACCTTCGTTGGGGAGGTAGAACACCATGGATTTTCCCCCTTTAATTGGCGTTTTCTGCGATGTTGCTGTATTTTCTTTTTTTTTTTTTTTTAATTTTTTTTTTCAACGTTTATTTATTTTTGGGACAGAGAGAGACAGAGCATGAACGGGGGAGGGGCAGAGAGAGAGGGAGACACAGAATCGGAAACAGGCTCCAGGCTCCGAGCCATCAGCCCAGAGCCTGACACAGGGCTCGAACTCACAGACCGCGAGATCGTGACCTGGCTGAAGTCGGACGCTTAACCGACTGCGCCACCCAGGCGCCCCAATGTTGCTGTATTTTCTAATTAGGCTCCTGATCCTTTCGTTTTGCGTCCCTTCGGTTCTGTTCGTGTCAGGCCTCTTCCGCACGTGCTCTGACAGAGCAGGTCCTGTGTCGGTCTACAGTACTTTGTTCCTGTGTGGCCCACTCCCGAGGCAGCAGGGACACTTGCACGGGGCTTTAGATGGGGGCAGTGGCGCGGCCTGGAGTGACGCAGCGCTTGTGTGTTCGTCAGTCCTAATAACAGGCTTGCTCCCTCTCCTGCCTGGGGCTGTCACACGGGCTTCCAGGCGCAGACAGGTTCTATTTAATAATCACTTCCTTATTAGTCATTCTCTTCCCACTTCCCCTTTCTGCCACCTTCGAAAACACACTGGTTTAGCAAGCCCCGTGTGCCTGAATCACGGCCAGGCTTCCCGCTCCCCGTCTGCCCGCCCCAGCTGCTCGCCCTTCGTTTAGCAAACGAGACAAGGCTTCACTTACCTTGGCAGCATCTGAAGATGGAGAAACAGCTACTACCTGTGTCAGCGGCAAAGTGTCCCGCCTGCCCCTCCCTCTCTCTCCCTCGCTCCTGACTTAGTCTCTTTTCACTGAGAGGCTACTTGGGGAAACATGCTATTATGCTTTCCTAGGTGTCACGCAATTACAAAGGCAATTTTCCAGGGAGATGGGCTCAGCAGGCCAGTGCCCCAAAATGGGGACAGGAGGGAGTTAGGCCTTTTCATCATACCCCATTGGCTCCAAGTCCCCATTTTGCTTGCCATGATGGTGCTCGCTGTCTGCTTAAGATCAGCCCTGCCCCTCCCGATGATACACACAGAAAGACAGCCGATGGCAGCCTGACATTTACAGTCTCGTGGGCCATGCTGTCTGCATTCCCAGAGT
This sequence comes from Herpailurus yagouaroundi, assembly GCF_014898765.1. NCBI lineage: Eukaryota > Metazoa > Chordata > Mammalia > Carnivora > Felidae > Herpailurus > Herpailurus yagouaroundi. The sequence continues at coordinate 41,365,016 of NW_024412391.1, read as the reverse complement.
CAAGTGCGGGCAGCAGGTCCCTGATAAAGGCTTGCAAGTCAGAGCCAGAGAGGCGCCTGCCAAGTCCCTGTCACCTGGCTGCATGCAGGAGCCAGAGGGGTGGGGCGGACAGCCAGCGTGCCAAGGGTACAGGTGCAGCTCCAGCCGTGGGTTCTGCCGGGCAGGCCCTTTGGCTGTAAGCAGCCAACCTGATGTCTGTTACACTGTTCCCCAAGGTAGCCACACTAAGGCTCAATGCAACACAGTAGAATGACCAGTATGCTGTCCAATTGATTGGTTCTTCAAATGAGACTTTTTGCTTTGGGAAGAAGGCCAGTTTCCAGTGAGGGCAGCCTAGGCAGTGCTGGAAAAAAATGTAGGTGCTCGGCAGCGCGTGGGGCATCTATGTGGCCTCCAACAGCTGTCATTTGGGGCCCACTGATTCTTGTGTCTACCTCAAAGCAGTCTTTCAGAGCCGTCTTCTCTCTTACATTTCCTCCCTTACCCTTAGCCTTCCTCACTCTCTTTTTGACGCTCTGTTTTACATCTGCACAAAACTTTTGGCAGAAATACATTTTGGGGGCGCCTGGGTGGCGCAGTCGGTTAAGCGTCCGACTTCGGCTCAGGTCACGATCTCGCGGTCCGTGGGTTCGAGCCCCGCGTCGGGCTCTGTGCTGACCGCTCAGAGCCTGGAGCCTGTTTCCGATTCTGTGTCTCCCTCTCTCTCTGCCCCTCCCCCGTTCATGCTCTGTCTCTCTCTGTCCCAAAAATAAATAAATGTTAAAAAAAAAAATTAAAAAAAAAAAAGAGATGCATTTTGCAAGCTATAGTCACAGTAAGAATGCCAGGTGCCATCTGAGTGGGAGAGACGTCAAGCAACATAGGATGATGTGCTCTGTTGCAGCTGGGATCCTTCACCCTTTCTCTCTCCTCTTCTGCCTTTCCCGAATCCCCTACTGGGCAAGAGAATGCAAGCAGAGGAACAGGTGTGCATCTCCTTTCCCCTCCTCCACATTCTGGAAGGCGGTACAGCACCAAGAAGTCTTCCTTCCCAGTGTTTGTGATTTACATAATGAAAAATGCTTCCTGTCTGTGCCCATTTCATTATTATGGTAAATAGACAGTATTCCAAAACAGTGGGGAAGACTTATCAAGTTGGACCCTCAATGATTTAAAATTACATTTATTCAAAACCACCAGGAGATACCAACCTCACACCTGTCGGAATGGCTAACATGAACAACTCAGGCAACGACAGATGTGGGCGAGGATGCGGAGACAGAGGATCTCTTTTGCGTTGCTGGTGGGACTGCAAGCTGGTGCGGCCACTCTGGAGAACGGTATGAAGGTTCCTCAAAACACTAAAAATGGAACCACCCCACGACCCAGCAATTGCACTACTAGGCATTTACCCACGGGATACAGGGGTGCTGTTTCGCAGGGACACAGGCACCCCCATGTTTATAGCAGCACTATTGACAATAGCCAAAACATGGAAAGAGCCCAAATGTCCATTGATGGATGAATGGATAAAGAAAATGTGGAGTATTACTCGGCAATCAAAAAGAATGAAATCTTGCCATTTGCAACTACGTGGATGGAACCGGAGGGTATGATGCTAGGTGAAATGAGTCAGAGAAAGACAAAAATCATATGGCTTCACTCATATGAGGACTTTAAGAGACAAAACAGATGAACATAAGGGAAGGGAAACAAAAATAATCTAAAAACAGGGAGGGGGACAAAACAGAAGAGACTCATAAATATGGAGAACAAACTCAGGGTTGCTGGAGGGGTTGTGGGAGGGGGGATGGGCTAAATGGGTCAGGGGCACTAGGGAATCTACTCCTGAAATCATTGTGGCGCTATATGCTAACTAATTTGGATGTAAATTTTAAAAAAATAAAACTAAAAAAAAAAAAATGCTAACTATACTATAAAAAAGGGATGGTGTTGGAAATCCCTCGGACATCCTAAGTACTGGTAACGAAGATTTTAGATTTGATCTCCACTTTTGGCGGATTGAGACACTTGAAGGACAGATACGACTTGACTGTCCTGAACTGCAGACCCCTGTCAGTCCCCAGGAGGTGATGAAGTCCTTGAAGGTAGACTGTGCCATGTGGAAACATTTTTGCAGTTCTACTAGGTCTGGCGCAGGAGGGAGTCAGTAACTATCTGTTTATTTATTAATAGACAACTGTTTCCTGAAAAGGACCAACAATATCCATATGTTGAACAGGGGTACTTTTATTAGGACAATTAGTTATTTAATAAATGTATGAATTGTATATTCCCTCCATATTTCATCACACCAGGGGAATCAGCTGAGCTAGGAACGCACAGCAGCCGCCAAATTAAGAATGCCTTAGCTGCTCCGAGGGATACTATTTTCACGTATGGCATCGATTACTAGGAGTCTGTGGGACAATTAGGAGTATTTGTGCAATTTTACAGAGCTGTGACTGCTTACGTGAGCTGCTTTGCTCGACCTGTCTTACTCCAAAGCCCTCTAGGATGTGAGTTCAGGTGTATTCACCCCGTCGCACGGCAGGACCGAACGAGGCTACAGTGTTGGGCTAGCCTGTGACTCTCTGCCCAGGTGTACGTCACTGTCACCTGTGGAACTTCTTGAACAACACCTGTTGCCCGGGCTCCTCCCAGGACCGATTAAATCAAGATCTCTGGAGCGGAGTCCAGGTATCGTATTTTTCAGGCTCTCTAGAGGAGTCTCAAATGGAGCCAGGGCTGGCACCTTCTGGAAAGCCAGAGGGAGGAAGAGGCACAAAGAAGGAAAGGTAAGAGAAGAGCATTCCTTTCTGCTTTCTGCAAGCTCCCGGTTTGCCTTCAGCCAATAGTGCTGCTCAAACTTTAATACGTACGCAGACCACCTGGGGGTCTGGCTGAAATGCAGATTCTGATTCAGGGCTTGAGATTCCGCATTTCTAGTGAACCACCAGACGGTACAGGGGTGGCTGGGTGGCAGGCCACCCTTGGAGTAGCAACGATCCAGAGTTGCAAAGTCCAGTAAGCTGACCATGAGCCACCTGTGGCTACTGGGCAGGTAAAACGTGGCCAGTCCACGTTGCAATGTGCTGTAAGTACAAAATAAACACAAGTTGGAAGCTTTATTACAAAAAAAGAACGTAAAATATGTCAGTGGTAACTTTTGTAGTGATTACATGTTGAAATGACAATACCTTAAATATAGTGGGTTAAATTAAATGTATTATGAGATTGATTTTACCTGTTCCTTCTCATTTTTAAATTTATTTTAATGTTTATTCATTTTTGAGAGAGAGAGAGAGAGAGCAGGGGAGGGGCAGAGAGAGAGGGAGGCACAGCATCTGAAGCAGGCTCCAGGTTCCAAGCTGTCGGCATAGAGCCCAATGCGGGGCTTGAATTCACAAGCTGTGAGATCATGGACCTGAGCCGAAGTCGGATGTTTAACCCACAGAGCCACTCAGGCACCTTTCTTCTTACTTTAAAAAAAAAAATGTAACTACTAGGTCCGGGCACCTGGGTGGCTCAGTCAGTTAGGCATCTGACTTGGGCTCAGGTCATGATATCACGGTTCATGGGTTCAAGCCCTGCATCGGGCTCTGTGCTGACACCTCAGAGCCTGGAGCCTGCTTTGGATTGTGTGCCTCCCTCTCTCTCTGTCCCTCCCCGCTTGCACTCTGTCTCTTTCTCAAAAATAAATAAACGTTAAAAAAAATTTTAATGTAACCACTAGGAAATTTAAAATTACTTACTAATTGCATCATATTTCTTTTGGACAGTGTTGGTCTAGAATACTGTTCACAGCAACTGCGCGGTGGTGAGAGTATTTAAAGGGGACTGGATGTGAACGCAGTTGTGGGTGTCTGGTTTCCTGCTTGGAACACGGACTGTCACTCACTGGGTGCTCACTGAGAGCTCTCACTGTTCTAAGTGCTTTGTAGGAATTCACTCACAACAGCCGGTGAGATAAGTGTTACTATAATTTCCACTTAACAGATTGGGGACTTTGAGTCAGAGATAGAATAAGCAACTTGCCTACACTCAGCAAGTGTAGTGAGTTTTAGAAGCCCCTGCTGTAGACCCTGTCTACCTAAGTACGTCCTTCCTCCACAGAGCAAACAGACCAGGGGGCCAAGAGGATGTGCCTCCTGGAACTCGTACTCCCATCCCTATTCTAGAACATGCTCTGGTTACCCAGAATCTCGGAATTCCCTGCCCACAGAGTTAGAGGGTAATTTGCAAGGCCTATGTGGATCTCTTCCCTGGATCCATCCTCCTAAGGTTGGATTGTTCCTGACGGATCTGGGTTGTGGCTGAGGTCAGCCTTTTGCCGGGGGCAGGAGGTATGGATAGAGCTTCACTGCAAGATGGAACCAGGGTTGGAAAGAGAGGTAGGGCAGGCTGGGTGATGGGGGCTTCCAGTCGTGCTGCTGCTCTGGACCCCACTAATGTCGAGAGCAGGCCTAGTGCCCAGATCTACAGGCTGAGGGGCTGACATAGCTGAAGATGGTTGGCTTCCAAGACTTTGCAGGTGACTCTGGGCCTGGAGACTCACCCTCACATACAACAGCCACAAGGAAAGCCTTACTACGGCAGTGATGGGAGGCCAGTGGTGACCTTCAGAAGTCCTGTTTCTGCCTTGGTATATAAGCCAACGTGGACTCTGACGGTGGCAGTTTCCATGCCTGCCCCTTCCCATTTTCTCCTCAAATTCAAAATGGCCCCCCTTATGGACAGCAGCCCTTTTGTTCTAGAAAGCAAAAAATAAATAAATAAATAAATAAATAAATAAATAAATAAATAAATAAATAAATAAAAAAAAATAAGAGCCTCACTGTCGAAATCACAGTGCTGGAATGTATTTCAATAGTTTAGTACTACCAGGGGGAAAAACAAAACAAAACAAAACACCCTGAGCTTTGATAGAGAGTTCATTCTTGTAGGTGCAAAAGGGAAGAACGAGAATATCTTTGCATTTTTCTTTCTGTAACATACAGAGGGTGGTTATATGTACCCCTGAATCTTTTGTGCTGAGTGCCATTAGAGCCTTCTCAAGTCTTACAAAGGAAGATTCTGGAAAACAGAGCACTGTGGACCCCTACCCTTGCTGGGCCGGTGGCAAGAGACTTTTCAGGGCTCCAGTCCTTGCTGTGAAACATTGTTTTCTTTTGTCTGCCTTCCAGGCGGTTCTTTCCTGGGCATTAGATGGGACTTCAGTGATCAACATCAGGAGAAGCCCTCGCCATAGGCGGCTTTGTTAGCAACATGCAAATATTCCCCTTATCTAGAAGCCTATCCTCAGCTTCCTTCTGACGCTTCCTTTCTTGCCAGATTATCTTTTGAACTGCACGTAAGATAAATTCTTAATATTCCGCTTAACAGCATCTAAAATAAATTCTTGGCTTTCCTTCACTGGGGAGAGGAAGAAGAAAACACAGCAGCAGAGCAAGAATCTAAACAGCCTGCAAGGTCAGGCCAGGGTGAAGGAGATAATCCTTATCTCCTCCGAGATCAAAATAAGAGGCAATTAATTCACTTGGCTGTGCAAGGGGCTCTGGGTAGACATTGAAAGAACTCCCAGATAATGAGGATTTCTGAACTGGGGAATGAATTGCCTGGGTGGGATAGAATCTTCTTCCCTGGAGGTACTTAGGAGCTGGAGCAAGAGCCAGGCGGTACGTAAGTGCCGATCGGCTTGCGTGGACGGAGAAGAATTCGCCTTGTGTCTTGCTCAGGAGGACGATGAGGGCAGCTAGCTGAATAAAATCCGTCTCTCCCCTCCCTTCTAGGTCTTCTCAGGCAATTCACATAAACCAGGCCAGCTGTGATAAATACCTTGCATTGTAGATTTCTAAAACGCTTTCATGTTTTCCGTTGGTTCTTACAGTGGCTGCTCCACGAGTTAGCTGGAAAACGCTTGTATTGTGGCCACGGGGAGGGGACAGCAGAGTGTGGGGAGCTGCTCCCCCTCGCACAGCTGGTTAGCAGCAGGGCCGGGACTACACTGGGCTCCGGATGCGTTGCTCTTTTCCACTGAAGGTTGAACACTGAATCCGGTGAAGTATTAGGGGTGGTGGGGATTCCGCGATAGCTTACATGGCATTTCTGAAAATGTTCAATGTGTTTAAAATGTGTTTAAAATAATATGGACTTCTCACCTTACCTCCTTGTTAATGTTTGGCTGGAGGGTGGGATGGCTTGAGCGTTATTAGAATTGACACGAACCACAGATGCCACTACATTGAAAAAAACAAGGTGGGGCCGGGGGGGGGGGGTGCTGTCCTCTGCCCAATTGCACGGTCTGCTTCCCTGTGAGGCTTTGTCCCAGGGGCTTGACGCCAAACCAGAAAACTCTGGGGAACAGCATTGCTGCAAAGAGCCCAGTCTCGCTCCAGGCAGATAAACCAGATGATTTGGTTCCGGCTTCATCGGCCCGACTCAGTCCCGCATGGCTGCTTTCCTTAAGAAATCGAGAGTAGGGGCGCCTGGGTGGCGCAGTCGGTTAAGCGTCCGACTTCAGCCAGGTCACGATCTCGCGGTCCGTGAGTTCGAGCCCCGCGTCAGGCTCTGGGCGGATGGCTCAGAGCCTGGAGCCTGTTTCCGATTCTGTGTCTCCCTCTCTCTCTGCCCCTCCCCCGTTCATGCTCTGTCTCTCTCTGTCCCAAAAATAAATAAACGTTGAAAAAAAAAATTTAAAAAAAAAAGAAATCGAGAGTAAAACTGAATTTTAAAAAATAATGAAAACCACTCTATATCTCTCCTATGGATCTGAAGTCAAAGAAGGGTGGAGCTGAGTTTCTGTGTTCAGAGGGTTTTTCCAGGGAAGTCACAGGTGGGGTGTAGTCCTAACGTGGAATCCTGGAAATGGGCTGGCTGCAAGTATTCACCTTCGAATCAATTGCAAATGCCTTTCTGGCTGCCCACCACCTCCGACTGCAGCCCTCACCTAGTCTCGTTTTAAGGTACAGGCTTGTTACAAAAACGTCACATGGAGATCAGCAATGTCTGTGAAAATCAGAAAAATAAACATTTGATATTCCGTAGTATTTGTAAACATGAAAAAAACAAAGACCTTTTTAATTCTTCTATAGGAAATACCACTCTGGGACTTGAGAAGAAGGGGTTAGATTTTTCTGCTTTAAATTTTGGCTACGTATATTATATATATTATATATATATGTATATGTGTGTGTCTACATATATTATATATATACTATACACATACATACATAGATACATATACACATACACACACACCTATGTAGACACGCACATATTTGCATATGTGTATGAATCCCTTAGACACATACCCTCTTCCAGATAAATCATCCAAATCTGTATTTGCCTGTGTGCAAACATACCATACAGATCCAACACACACACACACACACACACACACACACACACACACACACACACACAGCAGAACCCACAGAACTGAGTTCCAGCAATTGTTGTTTTGTTTTGTTATCCACTGATGATGGCACCTTTAATCTTACCCTTTTGTAACAGAAGGTCTGGGGCTCCTGGCTATGACACTGAACAGTGTTTTCTTCCCTTAAGTTTATTTATTTATTGGGGGCGAGGAGGGGCAGGGAGAGAGAGGGAGAGAGTGAATCCCAAGCAGGCTCCACGCTGTCAGTGCCGAGCCCCACTCGGGGCTTGATCCCATGAACCGTGAGATCATGACCTGAGCTGAAACCAAGAGTCTGATGCTTAACCAACTGAACCACCCAGGCGCCCCACCAAACAAGTTGTTGTTGTTGTTGTTGTTGTTGTTGTTGTTGTTTAATCTGAGAAAGGAAGGAAGGAAGAAAGGCGGAGTTTTAGCAGAATTAGTTGGGTGGTAGAGGCCTCTCGAAAGCACCTTGCCTCTCACAGGTAGCAGAGAAGGAAGAACGAGAAACCGGAGGGGAGACTTTCCTGCTCCCATTTCCTGCACGAAGAAACTCCCTCTTAAAGTGAGTTGGTACAACCCATCTGCAGGGTATATTTGTCTTATCCATCCATTTGGATCCCATTCTTGTTGCAGAAATTATCCTTGAGAGGCAATGGAACAAATGTGCAAAGATGAATATGTTGGGATGCACATTAGTGGCAGGCGAGACAATTAAAGACAACGTAACATCTGTCAAGGCAAGACATTATTTAATGTGTGGTAAATGTATCATGCTATACCCCCACATATCACAATGAACTGCCATTCAAATGGTGATCCATATTCCTTGCCTGGAAAGATAATGAGAAGTGCTATTTAATAAGTGTTGACCGTGTGGCAGGTGTTTTACATATATGGTGTTACTCAATGCTCATAACCAAGTTCAAGGGATGATAATCCTCATTTTACCGATGAGGAAAATGGCCTGAGGTTAAGTAGGACCAAATCACAGATTCAGGAAGCAGTCGGTTAAGATTTAAACTTTACAGCCCAGGGGCGCCTGGGTGGCACAGTCGGTTAAGCGTCCGACTTCAGCCAGGTCACGATCTCGCGGTCCGTGAGTTCGAGCCCCGCGTCGGGCTCTGGGCTGATGGCTCAGAGCCTGGAGCCTGTTTCCGATTCTGTGTCTCCCTCTCTCTCTGCCCCTCCCCCGTTCATGCTCTGTCTCTCCCTGTCCCAAAAATAAATAAACGTTGAAAAAAAAAATTAAAAAAAAAAAAAAGATTTAAACTTTACAGCCCACTGTCGAAACATCTTTGCCCATAGCACTTTTTTTTTTTTTTTTAATTTTCAAGACTGAGAGAGAGAGCACAAGCCAGGGAGAGGGGCAGAAGAAGAGAGAGAGAATCTTAAGCAGGCTCCATGCTCAGCGAGGATCCAGATCCACAGCCCTGGGATGATGACCTGCGCTGAAATCGAGAGTCGGATGCTCGACCAAGTGAGCCACCCAGGTGCCTCTCACAGCACCTTTTTGGATGAAATGATTAAGGTAATAAAGGGACTCCATTTACACAAGTCCATATACAGAAACAGGAAAGCAGGAGAGTTGGAGAAATCACCCAATGGGTGAGACCTACAGGCTTTGGAGTAAGAGTGAGATCAAATCCCAGCTCCCCACATAACCTCGAGCAAGTAACTGGACATCTCTAACACTTCGTTTCTCGTAATTATAAAAGAAAGGCAATGTGGCCCATCTCATGAATTTGTTGTAAGATTAAACACTAATTGGGAGCTATAATTGGAGCTTCGAGATGTCCAGAGAGACATCTGGAAAGCTGTTCGCCTATGTACAAACAGAGGTCGTATCGCTAAGGAGCAATATTTGGAGGTGATTTTTATTTTATTTTTTTCTGCGTGTCTTCGTATCGTTTTCAAGACAGGAAATCCAGGAAAGTCTTTTTGTTTGTTTGTTTGTTTGTTTTGGAAAATAATAATCTGGTGGCAAAGAATGGGAGTGAGGAGGAAAAGGGAGAGGAGATGAATTCAGTGAAGGGGATGTGGCACCATCCTTGCTAAACTGTTGCCAGGGGGGTTGAGAGCTTGAATCAGAGCGTTCTGCCTCATGAATGAGCATAATGTGCATTTTCATCAGCTCAAAGAACATTCGGTAGGAGTCACGCAGGTCTGATTGTAGAGGAGGACTTTTGCTAGGGCTGCTGTTACCAGGCCTGGCCCATGTCTCTGTGCCCTTGGCCAGATTCCTGACTTCTCCAGAAGCTCTGCTCTTTCCTCTGGGAAGGAAAGCAGTCTGAAAAAGGAATCGTGTGAAGATATAAGGGATTCGTCAAGTTATGGGAGTCCTCTCTAAGTCATTATATTAATTAAAAAAAAAAAAAAAAAAGAGGGGCACCTGGATGGCTCAGTTGGTTAAGAGTCTGACTCTGTTTCAGCTCTGGTCGTGATCTCAGGGTTAGTGGGTTCAAGCCCCACCCTGTGAGTGCAGAGCCTGCTTAGGATTCTCTCTCTCTCTCTCTCTCTCTCTCTCTCTCTCTCTCGGCCCTTCCCTGCTAGGGTTCTCTCTCTCTCCCTCAAAATAAATAAATAAAATTAAAAAAAAAAAAAAAGAATTCAGTGGAACTCTTGGCCTCTGAGGGAGAGACTATATTTGTCTAACCACTTAAAGTTAATTTAGGTTTGTACCAAACTCTTAGAATTATACATACAGTTTTTAAAATCTTGTTTTAATGTTTATTCATTTTTGAGAGAGACAGAGTGTGAGTGGGGGAGGGGCAAAGAGAGAGGGAGACACAGAATCCGAAGCAGGCTCCAGGCTCCGAGCTGTCAGCACAGGACCCAACGCGGGGCTCGAACCCATGAACCGCGAGATCATGACCTGAGCTGAAGTTGGATGTTTACCCAACTGAGCCACCCAGGAGTCCCAGAATTATACATACGTTTTGATCTAGCAATTCTACTTTTAAGAATTTACCCCAAGGAAATAATCATAAGTATACAAAATGTGTAGCTATAGGAATATTCATTATAGTACCCCTTTATAATTGTGAAAATTAAGTCCTGACTACACGTCCAATAGGGGATTGCATAAATTACATAGCTCTGTTCAGTGTAAAACATAGGCCCCTCTCAAACTGCTGTTGTAGGAGTATGTTTATTGTCATGGTGAAACGTTCACGATATGCTATTAAGTAAAAAAAGCCAGGCCCAAAACAAAGTATTCCCAAGGTGAGAAAAAGGATATTTACACTAAGGCTTTTGAAACATAGCAAACTGTTAGCAGTATTTGTTTCTGAACTGTATGAGATTATTTTCTTCTGTTCACTTATTGAATATATATCATTTTGGGAATAAATAAGTAATGTTATTATAATTTTTTTTTTAAGGCAAAGGAACCCAAAGTATAGCCACACTGCTCTGCATCACCCTAGGCCGCTAGCTTCACGAGGACATGTACCACCCCTGCTTTAGTCCGTCATTATGATGCCAGCACCTGTCACGATGCCTGACATGGTAAAGTTCTTGATATATATTTGTCGAATGAATGAATGAATGAATGAAATGTATGAAGAAACAAAGTGATGGCAACAGGGGGCCCAGATAGAAGAGAAACTCAAAACAAACTCAACATACAGCTGCTTGACCTCCTCCGTGTAATTTGGTAGGTGAGGTCTGTAGGATGAGACCCAGTCATCTTTTTTTTTAAATGCTTATTTATTTATTTATTTATTTAGAGAGAGTTCACGGGTGAATGGGGGAAGAGCAGAGAGAGAAGGAGAAAGAGAATCCCAAGCAGACTCCACACTCAGCTCAGAGCCCGACATGGGGCTTGATCTCACGACCATGAGGTCATGACCTGAGCTGAAATCAAGAGTTGGATGCTTAACCGACTAAGTCACCCCGGCTTAGTTCATCTTGGAACCCCTCACAGTGCCTTGCATATAGCAGGGGGTGCTCAATAAATGTTGCATGAAAATATAAACAATGGTTTATCTTTTTCCTCCTGGGATCATTTCTGCAGACTTTCCAGTAACATGTAAACGCATGCCTGGTGGCAGGTCATGTGCAAGAACTGTAATAATGGCCATGGCAACAGGAAGCTGTGCCAGTTGGGGTTAGGTTTGTTGTAAAGTAACAGAAAAAAAAAACAACAAAGAATGATTTTTTTAAATGAAAAGTTCATTTCTTTCTAATGTTTAAGAGATCTAGAGGTAGGCAGCCCAGAGTTAGAAGAGAGTTCTGTGGTGTTAGGGACCCAGCTTTATTCTCTTTGTTGCTCTGCCACAATGGCTTCCATTCCCAAAGTCAACTCATGGTCCAAAATGGCTCCTGGAGCTCCAATCATTTCATCAGAATTCCAGCCAGAAGAAAAGAATAAGAGAAGAGATACCTGCTCCCTCTCCAGAAGTTGCATACATGACCTCCACTATCTCCCATTGACCAGAGCTTTGTCAAGGGAGCCTGATGAATGTAATTTTTATTCTGGGATATCTTGTTCCCAGTTCATGATTGGCGGTTCTCTAACCGTGGAAGAAAAGAAAAACTGATCTTGGAAAACAACTGGCAGCTTCTCTCACCGAGGTGTCATTGACCATCCTATCACTAGCCAACCAGAGTCTCATCGAATGCATAGCACCTGCAAAGGAAAGTCACCGGGTACTTGGGGCTGCTGCTGACAAACACTGCTCTTTAGTTGCCTTTTAACGACACATTTCCATTTCTAGCACAATCTCTGCCCTGCCACGGGGGTGATCGGGGTCACTGCTTTCTCCCTAGCAGAGCTGGACCATAAACCAGAAGTCAGCATCTTTCCTGCTTCAGCAATTGCTTATGTCCTGCCGATCATGACTGGCTACAGCATTCAAATCATCAGAGAAATCCAGAAGTGCTGTGAGGGAGTCTCATTACATAAATGAGGAAAGAAACAGAGGGGGCTAAAAGTCTCAGAGTTTATCTTTAAGGTATTGGAGTGAGGCCACGGGGTGCTGCCCTTCCTGACGTCACCATGGGTCTGGCGGGCCACTAGACGTGAGAGGAGAGAAGAAATGGTTGGCCCTTAGAGCAAAAGACAAGGAAGCGTTCTTTCTTTGTGGAAATGATACGAAGCAGAGAATCATAATCCTCTTAGCAGCTGCCATTTAGTTAGGTGTTGGGCAAGCCCTTTGGTTGCCAACATCCAAGGCAGCCCTTCACGATCCTCACTTCCCAGCGTGCATGTGCTTACATGGTCCCCTTCTGTGTTGAATCAGGACTGACCTGTACGACCAACAGAATACAGTGGAGGTGGTGATGTGCGACTCCTGGGGCTAAGTGGTAAAAGGTATTGCAACTTCTGCCTTGGTCCTTGGATGGATTGCACTCGGGGAAGCCAGTCACCATGCACCAAGGACACTCTACAAGTCCTGTAGACAGGCCTGTGTGGAGAGGAACCAAGACATCCTGCTAAGCACCAACTTCTCGACCTAACATAGTGACCAACTTTAGATGTGGTTCCTCCAGCTCCTGTCTATCCATCAGATGAACTGCAGCCCAGGCTGCCATTGGGCTGAACTGGATGAGAAGTTCCATCCAGGGGCGTCTGGGTGGCTCAGTCGGTTAAGCATCCACCTTCGGCTCAGGTCATGATCTCATGGTTCGTGGGTTCAAGCCCTGTGTCGGGCTCTGTGCTGACAGCTTGGAGCCTGGAGCCTGTTTCAGATACTGTGTGTCTGTGTCTCTCTCTCTCTCTCTCTACCCGCTCCCCCACCCATCCTCTGTCTGTTTGTCTCTCTCAAGTGAATAAACTTAAAAACAGATGATTTTTTAAAAAAGAAATTCCATCCAGAACCATCCAGCTGAGCCACTCCTAAATTCCTGACCCTCAAAAACCATGAGATAATAAAAAGACTTCTTGTTGCTTTAAGCCACTATGTTGGGGGGTAATTTGTCATGCGGCAGTAGATAACTAACACATCCTTTATATATAACGTATTTATCACCACAACACTCTGAACTAGGCATTATGACCCCCATTTTACTGGTAGGGAGACCAAGGCCTAGAAAGGTTAGTTTGTTTTCCCCAGTCAGAGCAGCTGGTGAGGCCAAGCTGGCACTCCAGATTAGCTCTGCCCGCACAAAACCTGTGCACTGAACAGCTGCTCGCTGTGCTAGAGACCATGGGGACCCATCTAGGACTTCCACAATGCCTGGAAACAGAGCTAAATGCTCCCGAATGAACTGAGTGGTCCTGTTACGGTGAGGTTTACCTGCTAACGTCTGGGATTA
>NW_024412391.1:41297677-41351367 GCF_014898765.1 Herpailurus yagouaroundi | reverse complement strand
ACAGTTGTGGGTCTGTGGCCTAAAATCCACAGCCAGCGTGAAACTCAAGGGCACAGTCATGCTGTGAAACATCAGGCACTGCCTGCCGTGGGAGCCCCATTTAGGTCCTTGGGATGCAGAAATGTTCCTGAAGTCACAGCAGAAGTTTAAACAGCCTCAGGACAGTTGTCTCGCTTGAGGTTTCACTAGATCAAGTTTTAAAGTTTTCTGAATACAGAGGGCCGGGATGGGGTCTCTGGCCAGGAACGTGGAATGCAATGATCATTTGCCCTTCACTTTTTTCCTATGGTGGGTCAGTCTCCATTTAACAACATGGCTGCCTGCCAGTGTGCTGATGGGGCCAAATTCAGTCTGTGCCTCCTTGTCAGCAAAAGGATGTGAACGTTCCTCTGAAGGCACATCAAGGAATGGGCTTCTGAGCTCCTCGTTTGAACTAACTGGTTCATGTGTGTCTCATTCTGGCCAGAGCCCTCACTGAGAGACCGGCAGTCACTTGATGTCTAGTGGAAACTTCTGGTCCTGCCGTCCTGTTGACTAAGAAACCCGAGGTCGTGGGTACGAGGTCTGTCCTCATTGCCCAGGCTTCTCTGTTGCACTCCAGACGCAAATCTGCTCTGGCAACCACATAAGCAGTCCAGTAAATGAGGGAGGAAGGTCTCTTTCTGAAGGATGAAATGTCACTTCTAAAACAGAACTCATTCTCTCTTTTCAGCTCTCCCAAACTTTCCGTCCTACGAGTGGTGCCAGTATGCCCCTGAGCTCAATATTTTGGCATCAACATTGACAGTTTCCTCCGTTCGGCCCTTCAAATGGAGCCAGCCAGCCAGCCAGGCTTCTCAAGTGCGCCTTCAAACTCTCCTAGGATGATTTCTTTCCATTCCTGCTTTGCCTTTGGGTCGTTACATAGTTGGATACCTGGGCCTAAATTCCCCTTCCCTTCAACGGCTCTAAACTACCTACTGCAATGATCCTAAGTTTGTTTGTCTACCTTTCAAGACCCTGCATAATTTTCTCCTACCTGATTTTATTTGCCACGGCTCTCAATGCTAATCCGTCTACACAGACATGCACATAGACACACCCACACTCCCGTGGGTGTACACGCCCTTCCACCATCACCCACCTTTCCCTCGGGCTGCCTCCTCCTGCACACCTTTGGATGGTCTCTGTAATCCTGGCTTTATCCGTCGGAACGCACCCCGGGAGGGCGTTTACCACCTCCGGCACCAGTCTACCGTAATCTCTCCTTCGACCACCTCCACAGGCTGTGATTTTCGGCGACAAGCCACACCTCTGCACTCACCCCCGTTTTCCTGCTCCCTCAGGCTTCTGGAATCCCCCTGGACTCAAAAAGCCTTCGAGAAAACAAAAGTGGAACCGATGGACAGTAGAGCACCGCGGCTGAGGGCCAGCTCACCAGCACTGCGAGGCAGAGCCACTGTCCAGGGACCGCACGGTGCTGAGATCCGTGGCTTGCTGGGCTGAAGGAGAAGCACCCACTAATTGGTTCAGACCACAAAGGTCAACCCCACGAGCATCCAGTAAGACAGGCACGATGAAAGCCACACAAGCCGGGAGAGAAGAAAGTAGCTGTGGTGAGTGGGGCTGGGTGTGATTAGAAGTGCCAACAGGCGGGGCGCCTGGGTGGCGCAGTCGGTTAAGCGTCCGACTTCAGCCAGGTCACGATCTCGCGGTCTGTGAGTTCGAGCCCCGCGTCGGGCTCTGGGCGGATGGCTCAGAGCCTGGAGCCGGTTTCCGATTCTGTGTCTCCCTCTCTCTCTGCCCCTCCCCCGTTCATGCTCTGTCTCTCTCTGTCCCAAAAATAAATAAATGTTGAAAAAAAAATTTTTTTTAAAAAAAGAAGTGCCAACAGGCACTGTGGACTGCGGTGGAGAAGCAAGTTGATGATGAGGCGACAGAAGATGCCAGCTCTGGGGTCTGCGGGGGTGGCAACAGGCCCACGCTCACTCGTGTGCTCTCTCTCTCTCTCTGTGCAACAACCCTTGGAAACGAGGAAGATTCTGGGAACGCAGCAGCTTCCTGTCCTGCCTAGAAGGCATGGTTCTGCTGCCGCAGGTGGAGGGGTGGGAGTGGCCAGCCGTGTGAAACCCCTGGCAGTGTGTGTGGCCCCTCTGCATCGCCTGCCAGAGGCTACCACTCAAGTGCCCCCAGGGACCAAGCAGGGAATGCGCGTGTGCAAGGTGGGGCAGGTATCAGGAACAGAGAGGGGTAGGGACCATGACGAATGGAAGAGCACACACGCCATCAAAAAGCATCCGAATGCGCATCGTCTTAAGATAGCGTGCAGGCGAAACAAACATGGGTTTGGCCCACATGTGGCCCACAGACACCCCGCCTATTGTCTCTGGGCTCCGCAGGTGCGTGTGCAACACACTATAAGGACTGACGATGGCAGGGGTGACCCTGAGTTGCCAACACGTTGGTGAAGCTCTCCCAAACTGCCAGTACAGATGTGGTCTGATGCGGTTATCTTCCCTGGATCTGGGGGGGGGGGGGCTCAGCTGGATGACACGGCTTCACCAGCCACAGTGTATGCTCAGTGAGCAGTCAGGGATCCTAGCGGCTCCCGTGGCTGCACAGAACTTTATTATTATTATTTTTTTAATATTTATTTATTTTGAGAAGGGGGGAGGGAGGGGCAGAGAGAGAGAGAGGGAGAACGAGAATCCCAAGCAGGCTCCACGTTGTCAGCACAGAGCCCATCGCAGGGGCTTGATCTCATGAACCATGAGATCATGACCTGAGCCAAAGTCAAGAGTAGGACGCTTAACCGACTGAGCCCCCCAGGCCCCCCACAGAACTTTAGAAAGTCAACGGGGGAGAGGCCTGGAATCTTACTGTTCCCTCAGTAGCCGTCATTGGTGGCTTCCTGCCTTAAAGGCTCGGCCATAGTTACAATTCTCCTGCTGTTACCCCGTAACTCTTCGACTTTCCCTCTCTCTGCCTCTTGGCCTCTACTTGTCCCTGACTTAACATCGCTTCTTAGCAACTGCTTATTTGTGACTTGTCTTGCCTTGTGGCTTCTGCCTCTCCTTGCGTGACCCAGCTTCCGTTTCATAGGTGAGCCAGTCAACATCTACCCAGTGCCTTTGCTGGAAAGCTCTTATGCCAGATGGCCTCATAGGCTACTCACTAACCTACAGATGGGTGCTTTCGGTGAAGTTCCAAGAGTCAGAGTCAACTTTGGCCAGAAAAACATGGTCCTTGGCACAAAGCATGGGACTCATTTATAAAGAGCTGCTGATTCTTGCTCTCACAAGGGGCAGTGAGCATAGCAGATACTTGGAACGTCATGCCCACAACACTAAGATATATACAATTTTTTTAAAGTAATTTCTACTACCCACAATGTGAGGATCAAACTCACAACCCCCAAGACAGAGAGTCTCATGCTCTACCGACCGAGCCAGCCAGGCGCCCCTAAGATATCTTAAGCTACATTCAGGATACTCTCTTTGTGAAGGCAGGGGGAAAAGTCAGTTCAAATAGGCATGGAAATCAAAGGCTTACCTCTCAGATAAAGTGACAGAATACCCAGTTCAGAGCAGCTTAAATAACTATGGACTCTTCTCCTGCTAGAAGTAGAGATAGGCGGTTATTGGTATTGGTTCAGCCACTCTATGATATTAGGACAACCATCTCTGAGATTCCTTTGGCTTGTACCTCCTGGTTACAAAATTGCTGCTGCAGATCTGTGTTTAAGAACGAAGGAAGGTTCGGGGCACCTGGGTGGCTCAGTCGGTTAAGCGTCTGACTTCAGCTCAGGTCATGATCTCACAGCTTGTGGGTTCAAGCCCCGCATCGGGCTCTGTGCTGACAGCTCAGAGCCTGGAGTCTGCGTCAGATTCTGTGTCCCCCTCTCTCTCTGCCCCTCCCCCACTCACACGCACTCTTAAAAATAAATAAACATAAAAAAAAAAAAGAATGAGAGAAGGGACCACTCTTACCAGCTGAGTTGGTCCCTTTTATCAGGAGAGCTAAAGCCTTCCTAGAACCCACCCACCTTCACCAGTCCACTTTCCCTTAACATCCCTCTGGCCTGGGCTGTGGCACCCTCGTTGTGGGCAGGCTGGGAAATCGAGTGCCTAGCTTTCTAGTGAGATTGATAGCACCTTGTTTCTTACGCATACGGATTTTCTCGCGTTGTGTGTTCAATGCACCATACAGCATTGGGCGCCTTAGGAAGGAAGTATGAAGTAACAAAAAAAAGCACAGAAAAAAGGATAGGTTTAAACACCAGCTCCATGATTTCCTCTGTAATCAAAAGCAATGAACTTGCTGAAAGTCATCCTCAAGCTAAAGAAAAAGGGGTATCAAATACTTCCTTGCAGGGCTGTTGTGAGAATTAAATGAGATAGTGTGTTTACAATCCTTGGCCAGGAAGAGATACCCCCAAGTGATTACTGTTCTACCATGGTCTGTTGTCTCCTGTTTGATGGGCACACGGTGGGTGGACACATGGTGGAAGGCAGTAGAGCTTGACGGTCAAGAGCACAGGCCCCAAAGTCAAGTGGTTGGGTCCAGTCCCATTCTCCACCACTAACTAGCTGTGTGACCTCGGAGAAGTTTGCAGTCTCTCTGAGCTTCAGTTCCCCTCTTGGAGACTAGAGGTAATAGACCATAGCTCATAGGGGGTACACTTGGAAGAAAAGAAGAGATAATGTCCCTTTTAAAGCACTGGGCCTGGGCCACAAAGCACACATGCGGTAAATGTTGGCTATTATTATTAATTGCCGGGGTGCCTGGGTGGCTCAGTCGGTCGAGCTCAGCTCGGGACTTCGGCTCAGCTCATGATCTCACGGCTCATGAGTTCGAGCCCCGCGTTGGGCTCTGTGCTGACGGCTCAGAACCCGGAGCCTGCTTCGGATTCTGCATCTCCCTCTCTCTCTGCCCCTCCCCCACTCATGCTCTGTCTCTCAAAAATGAATAAATGTTAACAAAAGATAAAAAAATATATATATATATATTAATTGCATTTTTTTTCTCCCTTGGCCCAGAACTAAAACCTATTGAACCAGAAGAGCAAGTACCTTGCTGTTGAAACTTTTAAAACCAAGTGGTCTTCAATGCCCTAAAATACACAAACTATCGAACCAGAAGCAGCAGCGCACCAAGAGTCGGGAAGTGTTGGAGCAGGTGGGGTGGGGTGGTCTGCCCTGGATTCAGGCAATAAGAAGGTACATTGTCTGCAGAGAACTCTTTTAATAATAATTTTTTTTGACACAGGGCTTGATCTCGCGGCCATGAGCTCGTGACCCGAGCTGAAATCCGATGCTTAACTGACTGAGCCACCCAGGTGCCCCAATAACTACTTTAAAACCCCCAAGTAAGATAAAAAATTTATTTGCCTTTCATTACCACCATGTGCCAAGATTTCTAAACAATGTAAGTGATCAAATAGACTCCCCAAACCCCATCACGTTTGCCCAAGTCCTAAAGGATTGCTACAATTACTGTTGAGTTTTAATAATAGGCAAGCTTCGCATTAGCACATTTTTATTAGCCTTTAATAAATATCGCATTCTACTGGAGAATTCCAAGTTCTGCAGTCAGCCTCTGACACCCGCAGAGTCTGGCCCTAACTGTTTGGAATCACAAGAGCCCCCTTCAGATTGTCTGCAATTCCCTAGTCCTTCACTCTCCTGCATGTAAACCACAGCCTCTGGATCGACCATGAGAACGCAGGGCCTCTAGAGACAAGGAGAGGAAACTCGAGTCACTTCAATTCTGTGTGGCTTCGGGGAATTTGATGTGTATTGAAAGTTAAAACAGCTACCAGATGGTGAACTGCAAGGTGTGATATTTTCGTTTGGCAGATGCAAATTTTATTTCATACATGGTATATCGTACCCCAGGTGAGTGAACTTTTAAAGTAAACTCCTTCTTTGAAATTATGTCTTTGTTTTTAAAATTAAAGAGCAAATCAAGGAGCTGGTGCTCATTGTTGATTGCTTCACGATCATTCCTGAAAACAATTTTGTATCAGAGAGGAAGATGTGAGGCATGATTCGCCCTGATTAGATTAACGTTGCCGCCCGGGTGCTGCGATCCGCAAAGATGGGAGAAGGCGGAGGAAGGCGAGCAAACACCTGTATGTTTTTATTCACATTTCAACCTATCTGAAATCACAATGTGTGTCACTGTTGCCCCTAGATGGGTGGTAGTCGTGACGTATCGTCACTGCCAGAGCCCGTGCATCAACACCAGCGTCCGTGTGGAAGAAAACCCCAGGGATAATAACGAGTCACTCTTCAAGCAATGCTGCAGGAACCACTGCCTTGCTGGACCAAGGAACAGCAAGATGGGGCAGGTGGAACAGAGGGACACTGAACTGGGCATGGCTTAAAAGAGTTCTATGTTTTTTTTTTAGATTTGTTTTTGATGTTTATTTTTGAGAGAGAGAGAGAGGGAGAGTGCAAGTGGGAGCAGGGGAGGGGCAGAGAGAGAGAGGGAGACACAGAATCCGAAGCAGGATCCAGGCTCTGGGCTGTCAGCACAGAGCCCAACGTGGGGCTCGAACTCACGAACCGTGAGATCATGACCTGGAGCTTCCCTGAGTGAGCCACCCAGGCGCCCCTCTTTCTTCTTTTGATGTATGAATGCACAAGAGTGATAGAAGATAAATGTGTGGGTACAAGGATGCTCTCTCCATAAATACAAAATTTTTAAATTCTAAAAAAAAAAAAAAAAAAAAGGAGCTACTCTGGTAGCAAACGTGGCCACATAGGAGGGGTCTCAGAGAGAACCTAGCCCAAGCCCCTCATTTTACAGCCGCCCCAAAGAGAATCGTCCGAGGTCACCCTGATGGTCAGCGAAGACAACTAGACAAAAGTCTCCTGGCTATTGCTGGACCACCTTCTCCTTCATCCGCTCCCAAGCTAAGGAAAGTAGCACCACAGTGTTGGTGCTTTGTAAACTGTGATAAAGAAGCAAGTGTTTAGAAACTTACAGTCAAATCCTAGCACACACTGCAGGCCTCTTTTGTGACTCATCGTGCAAGTTCATATCCACCCGGCCTCACCCTGCTCAGTGAAACAAGTATGCTCGGCGAGGCAAGTGCCAATCACGTGGACTAGCTGCCACGCCAAGTCGCCACGGAGGTCTCAACGTTTTCTCTCAATTCCGCTCTTTGTCATGGCTGGTACCGGTTCTCAGACCGGCCCTGAGTAGCTCCCTCCCACCATCGTACAAAGTCTGTAACAGACTGATGACAGAGAACATCCCTGGATATCTCCGTAAGCAAAAGCTTAAGTCTCTGCGTTGTTTTGTTTTCATTTCGTTCCCCGGGTGTGGTCTGTGAGGGTTAGGAGCACAGGTTTGAATGAGAATCACGACTAGCTGTGTGGCCTTGGGCTGGTGCCTCAACCTCTCTGAGCATGAGTTTTCTCACCCGTGGAATCAGGGCACGTGAGTAGCCAGCTCGAGGGACGCGTGTGCAAACGCCAGGGGGCCTGCTACGCAGCAGGCCCTCGTAAGCATTAGCTATTATTAGTGTTATTAACCCTCGCCTACTAATGGGGAAGGTCATCAGAAACACCTGACCGCCAACTGACCCGTGAGTTGGACCCGGGCATTTAGAGGCTCCTCACCCCCACCCCTGTCCTGGGAAGTTGGGTTCCGCTTGCCTTTCCCGCTCCCAGAGGCTGCTCAAGAACGTAGATGTGAGATAATGATGCGGTTTAACAACACCTGCACGGTATATGTGCGCCTAGTTAAAGCCTCTACATAAACTTCTAAGATCTGGCGGGGGCAGGCGTGGCCACCTATTCGTCCCGCTCCTGACCAAGACAAGCCTCCTATGTAAGTTCCTTTGCTTATTAGCATTGCCACCTACGACCTGGAGCGGCCTGCCTCTTTCTTTGGTCCCTCCTTGCCCTCCGTGTACGGGGCCAATTTTAGATTACACCAAGGAGGATCCTGAGAGGGTCGTGAGCCAATACTTACCTTTTTCGTTGGGGGGGGGGGGGGGGGGAGGGGGAGATTGAGGTCGTGGTGTGTGTCACTGTGCAGCTACCATGGACGTAGCATAGGACAAGGAGAGCACTAGGCCAGGAGTCAGGGTTGTGGCTCCCGCCATGTTCTCTGGTGACCCGGCCTGTGTCACCATGTTGATGCACATTCAATAAGCAATAATGGGGCTTTGTCTGGTGCCAGGCCTTGCGCTGGGTGCTGGTTGAGAAAGGGTTTCTGACCTGGAATCTCTCACGTTATGGAAGAGACAGAGACACTGACGGCACATAGTAGGTGCACATCCAGAAGTTGCAATCCCTCACAGAGGAGCCCCAGCCAGCTCTGGTGGGAGTAAATGAGCCTCTCCGTCTATAGTTCTGAGTTCGAGCCCACAGAGTGAGCATGAGTTAGACTCACGTTAGAGAGGGACGCCTTCCCCTACTCTGCCTCCCTTGAGGAGAGATTTTGCCCTAAGTGTACCCGTTACCCCCCCTCCACCTCCCGACCCGATCTGATCTGAGTGGTAAATCTGGGAGAACAACTGGGTGCTGGATTCTTTGCTTGGCTGCTCCCCCATGTGGTCCCTTGGGAGCCTCCTCTCTCAGGAAGCCGGCCCCCTGTGCTGAGTTCCAGGGCAAGCCCCTGCCCATCCTGGGGGCCTGTGGGGAGACCCTCACAGGCCAGCTCTGCCTGCGAATGGGTGAAGGGTTGGCCCATTTGGGGGTTCAGCTCACAGACCTACTGAGCCACATTCTCCTGCTTCACTTCGATCAGCAAGAAAAGATGATACATGGGGGCGCCTGGGTGGCTCAGTCAGTTAAGCATCTGACTTTGGCTCGGGTCACGATCTCACGGTTCGTGAGTTCAAGCCCCACATCAGGCTCTGCGCTGGCAGTGCGGAGCCTGCTCGGGATTCCCTCTCTCTCCCTGTCTCTTTGCCCCTCCCCTACTCTTTTTCTCTCAAAATAAATTTAAAAAAAGAAAAGACGACACATGTTGGCCATCGCCTGCAGATATTCTTTGATTTATTTCTCAATAAGTTTGGAATTTGGTCAAGAGAGAGCAATGTTATTTCCTGCGCCCCTGGGGGATCCCAGGAGTTAGGCATAACATGTCACTAGACGGACCGCAAGCTCCTTGCCGCAGGACCCAGGGGCGTGTTCACAGAGTGGCATCTCTGGCTAGCACACCATTGATGGTTGCTCACTGATACTGGTTAAATCACTTAGTGGTTTAGGTGCGGGGGGCTGGAGGGAGGCGCAGGCAGAGGGGAACAGAAAAGCTACAGAGAAGGTGAGGTGTTTTATTCAGGCTTCAAGAGATAAGAAGCAATCTGCCAACAAAGCGAGGTAGAAATAGGCACTGAGCAGTGAGTGTCCGGGGCGGGGCTCGTTCTGTGACCATTTGTGAATTTCCTTCATTGTGAAACCCACTTTTTTCATCTGTAGAACGAGGATAAGACAACTGCCCTCGCCTCCTTCGCTCGGTCCTTGGGAGTGTCCTACAACATACCAGGGGGCAGAAATGTTTGCAAACTAAAAAGTGCTGCGCGAATCGTTATCTAATACTCAGCCTCCAGCACAAACATCAACTGTCAGCAGAGAGGGTTAGAACAGAATTCTGTTCAAGTTGACGAATTCTTTTAATCTTTTAGAAACTGAACCCTCCCAGAAATGGTTTTTTGTTAATGTCCGATGCCCACAGCTGAACCACCAAGCCTCCTGTCTCTTACTAAAGCACGGGTCCCACACAATCTGGCTCGCCTTTATGGATGTGTTAAAAATGATATTTTCAGGGAGAAAAACAGACAGTGTTGTCAGTTTGACATTCCTGGCTGGGATATTTCCAGGCTGCTGATGTCTATATGCAAACAATACATTCAGAAACCAAATGGGTGCCTTATGAATTTCTTTCTTCTCCCCAGTTTGCGCGGAGGGGAGGCCAGTAGAAAATGTAGTGGCAATCAAATTTCAATGGTAATGAAACAAAGAGACGTTTTTGACTGTGGGTAGTATTTAAATAATCATGAAAGCAGCAGCTGGCTCCTTCCTCTCTTTTGTCCAATTAGGAGGCGCTTTCTCTGCGAGGAATACTCCATGGCAAGCATACCTGACCCTCCATGTGTCCAAAGTCTGTCTGAAAGACTGACTTCTCATCAGACAAAGCCACTTAGAAAAAGAAACGGCACAATTTATTTTTCTGCCTTGGTACGATGCCACCTCAGAGAAAGGCTGCTAGCTCGGAGCAGAAATCGTCTTTCATCCCTGGTGTGTCAGGGAGGGCTGTTTCTTCTAGGGCTTGGAGGGGATTGTGCTAGGTGAGGTAAGAACCCCGTAGAGCCAGCGGCTGTCGGCAAACAAAGGGGCTCGGTGGGACGTGTGAGAGAACGTGTGCATTAGGGCGAGGAGGTTCGGAGTTGCCGCGCAGCAGCAGCTCTGGGAAGGGAGAAGCTCTGTAAATAATCCACTTGCAGACGGTTTTAATGCTTGGAGAATAGTAGCAGCCCATGTGCAGAAACCACCTGATAGGGCACACTGCAAATTGCACTTCTAGCGATACGGATGTGCTTTCGCTGCGAGCTAAAGTTCTGGCAGCCTGGGGAGGAAGAGGGACAAGAAGGAAGGCTTTGAACTATAGGTGTAGCCGCCCTCTGCTCCCTGGTGCCCCAGGGAAGGGGCTCTACCGCAGGGGGGGATCCTAGCTATTGATGAGAGCCAGCGTAATTTCTCCCCCAGACTCAAGACTGATCTCCAGTTGCTGACAAAGCTCACGGAGCCTGGTCGTAGTGGTCACTGATCACCTCTAGTGTGTCCAGCTCGGTGCGAGGTCCTCTGGGGGAGTCAGAAGACCTCACCGTAATCCCTAGCGTCTGTAGAGCCGCTGGATGGCTTCCAAAGTGGTTTGCACTTAAGGAGTTGTAGCTTTTTGCCTCCCAATAATCCTAAGGGGTAGGAAGGGATTTGGAAGTTATTTCCCAGGGAAGAGGAGTAAAGCAGTCAGACTTCATAATACTAATAACTCAGATGTATTGAGCATTTGCTGGAATTACCTTCTGAATTTTCACATGGAGTTTCCACAAGCACCATCATCTCCAACTTGCAGATGAGAAGACAGAGTCTCAGAGAATTGAATACGCAGGTCCTACCGCTGGGCCATGGCAGAGTGAGGCTCTCAGCCAGCCAGCTATGCTGCCTGGACGGGCAGCCTCCCCATTTGGACATTGGGTCCTGTTCTTCCCCCCAGGGAGAGAGCTTCAACAAGCATTAAGAACCTACTGCGTGGGGTGCCTGGGTGTCTCAGTCAGTTAAGCATCTGACTCTTGGTTTCAGCTCACGTCATGATCTCGCGGTTCGTGGGTTTGAGCCCTGTGTCGGGCTCCTTGCTGTCAGCACAGAGCCTGCTTAGGATTCTCTTTCCCTCTCTCCCTCTGCCCCTCCCTCTGCCTCTCTCTCTCTCTCTCTCTCAAAATTAATACACATTTAAAAAGAGCCTACTCGGTGTCAAAAATAGCTCTAGACGCCATTCAACACATATTTCCTGAGTGCCCACAGTGTGCCAGGCACTGTTTTGTGCTTGGAGTACATCAAGGAGCAAAGCTCTCTGCCTTCCAGGAGCTTACATTCTCTTGGGGTGGGCCGACGTAAACATGATATGGTTAAGGAAATAGCGTGGTATATTAGAAAGTGATAAGCTCCATGGAAAAAAAGAAACTTCAGGGCATAGGAAAGGGGACCAGGAGTGCTAGAGTTAGGGGTAAAAGAGACAGGATATGATTGTAAATAAGGTGGTCAGGGAGGTCTCATTGAGAAGGTGACATTCAAGTATAAACATTGACAGATGCGGGGGAAGTAATCATGCCCTCGCATAGCGAAGAGCACTTCAGGCAGAAGGAACAGGAAATGCGTGGTGTGGCCAGAACAGCGAGGAGAGCGGAAGGCAATGGAAGATGTGTAATGGGGGACCAAGCCATGGCGGGCCTCGTGAGCTCTTGACTTTCCCTCTGAGTGAAATGGAAAACGCTGCCAGGCCCTGAGCAGCAGAACAGCCTCTTCTGACCTCTGGACCACACTGGTTGCTATTTTGAAAATGGCCTCCAAGGGGGCAAGGGTGGGGGCAGGGAGGCCAGCCAGGAGGCTGCTGCAGTGATCCAGATAAGAGGCGATTCGGCCTGCGATGGTGAACAGAGGTCGGATGCTGCATGCTTTTTGACCGTAGATTCCCCACCAGGTCATTCGACCTGCTAAAACCCGGTGAAAAGAAAGTTGTTTTCGTCAAAGAGGAGAATAGAACATAGGAACTCGTGAGTGGTGATTAAAAAAAAAAACAACAACAACAACAACTGAGAAACCGTGCCAGCTAGGAATGAACTGTACTTATAATGACCCAACAGAAAGCACCAAACTGTAAAACCGGAAAACATAATAGAGTCTTTGTTTTTATTCTTTATATCATTAAATTCAATGTATCCATGCAAATTAGCGAGCCTGGCGAGCAAAGCCACGTCATTTATAACTTTAGCCTCGTGACTGTGCTGTGAGTGCAGTCCAGAGAAAGAGTGACGGTATTTTAGGAACCATTGCTTCTTTGTCTTCCCAGCTGAACTCGTAACTATTTTAATCCACTGGGAAATGCAAATAAAAGGAGAATGGCAAGGGAAAGAATGCATGTATTATGGAACTGTTCCTGATCCCTAGGACGATGACATCTTGTGATTTTGAGGATTCAGAGGAGATTGGGTCTTTCTTGTCTCATAGATTCCATCTCTCAGATACTAATTTGGAAAACAAAAGTGGCCAGATGGACCTCCCATCCCTATCTCATGAGACGAAGGTGAGTTGTACCCAGTGTGGAAGGCAGTCATCCCTGGCGTGGTGTTTTCATCCTCTGTGAATGTAGCAAAGGAAGTGTTTTGCTGGGAACACAGATTGGATCGTCACTCGGTCTTGTATCACAAGTCCGTGTGGGCGGGGAATGAGCACCAGCAATGCTTTCTGATTGACTCCTGTGTGCCAGCCCTCTGCTGTCTCCTTCACCTTTGCTTACCCAGCGTCCGGTCTTTTAAATCAGCCCGATGTTGTTCCTTATTAAGGTGCACGCCATCTTTAAATAGTCACAGTTGAATGAAGATCTTGCTTTCTGCTCAATTATATCCTAATGCTCTTCTATTAAGGGGACATTATTCTTTTTTTTTTTTTTTTTAATTTTTTTTTCAACGTTTTTATTTATTTTTGGGACAGAGAGA
Source organism: Herpailurus yagouaroundi (assembly GCF_014898765.1). Classification (NCBI taxonomy): domain Eukaryota; kingdom Metazoa; phylum Chordata; class Mammalia; order Carnivora; family Felidae; genus Herpailurus; species Herpailurus yagouaroundi. Next base: position 41,338,154 of record NW_024412391.1, on the reverse strand, counting down.
GACAGAGCATGAACGGGGGAGGGGCAGAGAGAGAGGGAGACACAGAATCGGAAACAGGCTCCAGGCTCCGAGCCACCAGCCCAGAGCCCGACGCGGGGCTCGAACTCCCGGACCGCGAGATCGTGACCTGGCTGAAGTCGGACGCTTAACCGACTGCGCCACCCAGGCACCCCAAGGGGACATTATTCTTAATGGAACTCCCTCCTAAAAGTGGGCTTTTAGAATCAGGAACTAGTCTGGAAGATCCATATGGTCCTGCTTGCCAGGGTTGGGTCGGGGAGCAAATCGTACAGCCAATATCAGACTGTGGGGTGAGAAAGTATGACCCAACTTTCCCCTGAGGAGACTACTATGGATAAATGTCTCAGCTTCTTCTCTGCCAAATACGCTTAAATACTCAAAGCATTCTTACTAATCAGGATCGCTATTTCTGGAAATTCTAGCCACCAACAGACAAGAAAAGGAAATAAGTAAACAGCGTGATTATTCTTTGTGAGACTTAATCAGGGAGGGGAGGGGAAAAAAAAAAAAAAAAAAAAAAGCTCAGTAAGGAGCCACTGCTAGAAATCCGCTTTGAGGGAAAGCTAAGAGACCAGCCCTGGCTCAGCAGAGCCTCAGACATCAACTTGCTGACTTATGGTAGACAGGACGTTTATTCTTATATCGAACTTTGTCCACACTCGATGTAAGATCAGAAGAAAGAGAAAAGTTTGTGGACCCTACGTCCAAGAAGAAAACAGAGGGCTGAAAATGAAGGCTTCCTTATTCTTTAACCATCTAAAAAGGAAGTCGGACATTCCAGACCAAGGACTATGGCTACGAGAACTTCGGGTATACAGCCAACTTTCTCACATTTTTTAAAACTCCATGATGCATGATGATCCTTTATATGCCTGTCCCCATCACTAAACACACACGTACACACACACACTCACACAGGGATTAGTGATAAACCTTTAATGAGACAAGAGCCTACAAGTCTGTTTTCAGGAACAATGACCGTAAGATTGTTGTCCTATCCCACAGGCAGGTTTGAGAAACCCAAAAGTGATGCAGTAGGTGGTAGCAATGACTGAGGTTGCAGTTAGGCTGGATTTGGGGGAATGGAGTGCCAGGTGTTTAAAAATGGATCCAGGGGCGCCTGGGTGGCGCAGTCGGTTAAGCGTCCGACTTCAGCCAGGTCACGATCTCGCGGTCCGTGAGTTCGAGCCCCGGCGTCAGGCTCTGGGCTGATGGCTCGGAGCCTGGAGCCTGTTTCCGATTCTGTGTCTCCCTCTCTCTCTGCCCCTCCCCCGTTCATGCTCTGTCTCTCTCTGTCCCAAAAATAAATAAAAAATGTTGAAAAAAATTAAAAAAAAATAAAAATAAAAATGGATCCAAAATTCTGCTTGGATGTGGCAGACAGGTCCAGCCCATGAGAATGGCTGGGGGAGACAGGGATGGTCACTTGACCTCTGGGGGGGCAACCTCAAAGAATATTAGAATAATTTTTCTTTTGGTTTCAAAATATCTTCTCCATGGCTTTCAGTACATGGATCTTTCTAAGTGTGTCTGAATCTAAGAAGGCTGTTTCATGGCAAGGCATACTTTTCCCCTTGTTGCCATGGAAACGGCACGGTGCTCGTGTCTCGGCAGTGTATGTGCACATACACGCACTGTATATTCATATGTTCTCAGGGAGATGCCTTTTATGCCTTCTCCTTCTGGTGTTCTCTAGAATTTTAAAAGATACATCCAGAGCCAGAAATTATAATTTTACTAATTATTGCCACCCAATTGTTATTATCCCCTTAGCTTTTCATTAAAAATTCTGATGTCAGGGGGCGCCTGGGTGGCTCCGTCGGTTAAGCGTCCGACTTCGGCTCAGGTCATGATCTCACGGTCTGTGAGTTCGAGCCCCGCGTCGGGCTCTGTGCTGACAGCTCAGAGCCTGGAGCCTGTTTCAGATTCTGTATCTCCCTCTCTCTCTCTGACCCTCCCCCATTCATACTCTGTCTCTCTCTGTCTCAAAAATAAATAAAGGTTAAAAAAAATTTTTAAAAATTCTGATGTTAGGTTTTTCTTTGACATAGTCTCTCCTGGAGGTGAAATAATCTATTTGCCCCTTCATCTACCTCCAACTTTTCTTCCACTTCTTAAATGAACATACTGTAGATCTCAATACATCTAGTTTATTAATTAAAAAAGAAACCTAGGGGCACCTGGGTGATTCAGTCGGTTAGGTGTCCAACTTTGGCTCAGGTCATGATCTCCTGGTTCATGAGTTTGAGCCCCACATCAGGCTCTGTGCTGATAGCTCAGAGCCTGGAGGCTCCTTTGGATTCTGTGTTTCCCTCTCTCTCTCTGCCTCTTCCCCACTTGTGCTCTGACTCTCTCTCAAAAATAAATAAACATAAAAAAAAAAAGAGGGGTACCTGGGTGGCTCAGTCGGTTAAACATCTGACTTCTGCTCAGGTCATGATCTCCTAGTTCGTGGCTTTGAGCCCCATGTCGGGCTCTGTGCTGACAGCTCAGAGCCTGGAGCCTGCTTCAGATTTTGTGTCTCCCTCTCTCTCTGCCCTCCCTGTTCTTGTTCTCTCTCTCTCTCTCTCTCTCTCTCTCTCAAAAATAAACACTAAAAAATTAAAAAAAAAGAAAAGAAAAGAAAAAAGAAACTTAGGGGTGCCCAGGTGGCTCAGTGGGTTAAGCATCCAACTCTTGATCTCAGCTCAGGTCATGATCTCACCTTTCATGAGACTGAGCCCCAAGTCCGGCTTCACTCTGACAGCCGGAGCCTGCTTGGGATTCTCTCTCTCCCTCTCTCCGTCCCTCCCCTGCTCACTCTCTCACAAAATAAAGAAAACATTAGAAAAAAGAAAGAAACCTAGTCCAGATTTTACTCAACCTCTCTGATGGGTAAATGATGCATTTTAGGTACTTCATTCCCTTAACTATTCTTTGTCCAAAATATTTTTAACTGGCAACACAGCGATTCTTCAGAGGAGTGGTGATGAGTCACAAGTTTGAGTGTGGGACTGATGTTGTCTGGTTTCATTTTCAATCTATATAAACTTGAAAAGAAACTAAACAAATCTCTGATGCAGAGGAGTAATTTATTTCAGCAGGTCTTTCTTGGGCACCTACTCTCTGACCGTAAATGACCCAGTTCCCTTGAGAGCTGATTCTGACTATGTGGAGAATCTCAGGGACAACTTTCAAGCTGGCCAGGCAGCACAGTGTGTGTGTGTCAGGAGACCCATCCTGGATTTCACCACCGGCTCTGGGCTTTCACTTCAACTGAATTGGGCTGTAGGATCGTAACCTATAAAATGAACGACTCGAATTAGACTATCGCTCTGGTCCTTTTAGCTCCGTGATGCCATTCCTGTAATTCCGTTTCAGAGCCCGGCCTGATGGAGGTATGTAGTTGGTCAGGCAGCCTTAGCAAGGCCCACAGGCTAGGGAGTGACTCAGCTGTGCCACTGGGTGAGGTCTGACACCGTATCAGTCTTCCTGTCCCTTGTTGTACCCATATCTACCCAATGCTTTGGCCTACACAGTGGGATGGCGCTCCTTCCCGAGTGTCCCTCCGAGACCATGCCCTCTTCTGCTTTCATCAAATCTGACTGTCCTTTGTCACTCCCCCACTGAATTCCTCAACCTGCTACATTCCTCCACGCCAGCCTATCCAGTGGCTTCATTAGCTACATTCAAGGTCCTATTCTTTCATTATGAAGTTACCTTTTGAAGATCCAGACCCTGCCAAAGTCTCCAATTCAGTTCCTACAACTTGCCCTCTCACATGCTTTGCTTTAGCCTCAGGGACAATTCCTGGAACTCACCAAGCTCCCAACTGCCCCGGGCCTTGGCCTATGGCCAGTGCCGCTGCGGCTGCCCAGAAGGGCTCTTCCTGCGCTCAGCCCTCGGTTAACTCCTTCCCACCCTCAGGCTCACTCAAAGTCCCTCCCCATCTGAGCCATTGCTCTCCTCTCCTCCTCCTTGAATCTTACCACCAAGGACAATTTTGTAATCCTTGACTGTCCATCTCCCCCGGTAGGTGATAAAACTCCACAAGAGCATTGTGTCATCATATACTCAGTGCCTGGCCCACCCGAGATTTAGTGCACGGACGAGCAAACGAATGACAGCTCTTGTCCCAAAGAGGAGAAAATGTTGGCAATCTCAGGCCCCAACCCACGCTGACGGGGGAGAGACATTTTTGAACAGGTCAGACTTGCCTCTCGCCTATATTTGCAGTGCTCACCTGGCTCTTGAAGGACAGACATCGGCAGCAGAAAACCTCATTACTTCCAAAGGTACCGGCTTAGCCTACAACTATTTGTCAACAGGAAGGCTCTGACTCACTGTGAAACATTTCTTTACAGAAATCCAAAGCATTTTACAAAGGGGCGAACGTATTGGTGACGACAGCTCTTAGAATATAGAGCACGATGGTAGGAACAGCAGATCGAGATAGAAAAGTTGCGACTTGCTCCCATCTCATGGCGAACCTTTAGTGGAACGAGCACCCGAAGCTAACTTTTGCCCACCAAGTCACTGCCTCTCTGGGCCTCAGTTTTCTTCCTCTATAGATGCATTTCCTCCCTTCCCCCATGTCATTCCTCAATGGACACTGGAACACCATGATTTAATGCAACTCTTCTGAAATCAGTAATGCCCAAATCCCTCCCTTGTATTTAAAAAAAAAAAAAAAAGGAGTAGAGACGAATGTCAGGCATTTAAGTACTACACATAAAATAATTTTTAAGTGTTGTGATGTTTGTGACTTTGTCAGCTCTTTAAAAATTGTTATATTCTCTAAATATTCATGTTTATATCTTAAAAAAATCACTCACGGGGCGCCTGGGTGGCTCGGTCGGTTAAGCGTCTGACTTCGGCTCAGGTCATGATCTGACAGTCTGTGAGTTCGAGCCCCACGTCGGGCTCTGTGCTGACTGCTCAGAGCTTGGAGCCTCTTTCAGATTCTGTGTCTCCCTCTCTCTCTGCCCCTCCCCTGTTCATGCTCTGTCTCTCTCTGTCTCAGGAATAAATAAACGTTAAAAAAAAATTTTTTTTTTTAAATCACTCACGCACGAACTTTTCCTTAAACAATTGGCTGATAAGAGTACACATATTTCTGGGAATACAAAAAAGCTTTAGTGCCATTTTTTGCAGCCCAGATTGATGCTGGCAGGCCTACAGTTGTCCCGCTTGTTCAATTTGTCCTGCCTGAAGAACAGATAGGACTGAGGGATTGTCCTCAAATCTTTGAATGTTTGTTCCAGCTTTAGAATATGGTTTCACATCCTGTTTTTACCGTTAAATCAATGCGAATTAGAAAAATCATCCAACCCCTTTATGTGTTAGTTTTTTCGCACGTCAGAGGTAAAGAGTACCTGGCTCTACGTATGTCCCAAGGGATTTGGCAAAGACTGTTGGAATTAGTGGCTGTGGCCATGCCAGTTCCGTGGAGAGGTCTGACCTCAGGGCAGCACAACGATGTAGGCTTGTCAGGGATCTGTGGCACTTCTGTTACCGGGTGCCACAGAGGATTTCTGGAGTGGAGTTCTGTGGCCTAAGAAGACCGATTTGATGTTACTTTTAGAACAGTGCCTTCCCAGAGGACCAAGTCCCATTGGGTCTGGTCTATAGACAGTAAGCGAATTAAAGATAAGCGTGCTATATGTGTCTGTGTGCAAGCGTGTGAATGTGCAGGTTACTGTCGGCTGTTCTTCTGAGGTAATTTCCTTCCTCAAATTGGTGTTTTTAACATCCATAAAATATACTCATCCATAAGATTCCGAAGTCCGCTTAGAAAACCTGAGCTGGGGCGCCTGGGTGGCTCAGTCGGTTAAGCGGCCGACTTCAGCTCAGGTCATGATCTCGCGGTCTGTGGGTTCGAGCCCCGTGTTGGGCTCTGTGCTGACAGCTCAGAGCCTGGAGCCTGTTTCAGATTCTATGTCTCCCTCTTCCTCCTACCCTCCCCTGCTCATGCTGTCTCTATCTCTCTGTCTCAAAATAAATAAATGTTAAAAAAAAAAAAAAAACACCTGAGCTGAAGGACAACCTTGTTATTGTTTCTTGGATCTTCTATGACCTGGTTTTGTCCATCAATGATTAACTTACTTTGGCTAGCAGGGGTAATGCTAACGTTTGAAAATTCACCTAGCTTTCTAAGTGGAAGGACGCTAACATTTACTGAGCTAAACTGTGTGCCCAGAACTGCTTTGGTGATTCCGTGCCCATTATTGCATTAAATCTTCTTCGTAACGTGATGAGGAAGTATTACGCTCCCTGAAGCTCGAGGAAGACCAGTCACTTGATCAAGGTCCCAAGTTGCTAACCAGCAAAATCTGAATCTGAACTTAGTTTGTCTGAGACCAACGTCCATTGCCTTTTCACCTCACTGGCTTAATCCCCCAAATGAAACCACTAGATACATATTCTAACCTGGAATATGCCTCTTTTATGTTGCAGTATAATTAATGTCAGTGTGATATTCGTTTCAGGTGTACGATACAGCGATTCAACAATTCTTTACATTACTCAGTGCTCGTCACATCACGATAACTGTACTCTTAATCGCCTTCACCTGTTTCACCCATCCCCCTACCCACCTCCCCTCTGGTAACCATCAGTTTGTTCTCTATAGTTAAGAGTCTGTCGTTGGGGGGGGGGGGGAGAGGGATACAATTTTGATGTCAATTGAAGGCTATTTTCTGTCTGTAGAGTGTGTGACAGAATCCGAAGAGGTCCCAAGGCCAAGCACCAAGTAAGACCAAATGCCCAAGTCACACCGTGTCTCTGAGTATGCTCCAGAACTAGGTGTAAAACATTCTGGATTATCTCCTCTTTGGTGCCATCTATCCTTGATTGTCCCTTTGTCTTCTATTCTCCTTAAGAATAACTAGTGTTGGCTAGACTTCATGACGTCAAAAAACAAATAATTCATTTGCCCTCCAGGGCCATAACCAGTGATTGCCCTTCTAGTCAGTGATACATGGGCCAGTGTTTATATCTGATACCTTGTTTTATCTGTGGTCAAATTCTGCTCTGAAGATAACAAAGAAAGTTGAACATTCTGAATTTTAAAGACTTCATTGTGAAGAAATTCGCTCAAGAAAAGGCCAAGTCTCTGGGAAGAAAGACCGAGAATCTCTAAGCCCCAGGTTTGCAAGCCTTGGTTAAAAAGGTAGAGTCCTAGCCTGCCTGCCTGCCTGAAGGTTCCCATTTAGTAGGTTGGGAGTGGGGTCCTGGAATCAACGTTTTAACAAACCAGGGGATTAAGTACAAGCAAAAGCTGCAGGGAACACACATTGGGAAACAGTTCTAAGATACATCTCATCCAAGGAGGATATAATTCTTCACTTACTAGATGGAGGTTCTTTCCTTTCTTTTTTTCTTTTCAGCTGACAGAGATAAAGGACCGCACCTCTTTACCCTAATGCTGAGAGGGAGCTACGTGAACCTCCACAAAACAACTCATTTTCTGGGCATGTTTCAATATAAAAAATGGTTAGCTGTGGAGAATTCCAGAGAGCTGAGGTGGGGCAGGGGTGGTAACCAAGGAATGCTAAAGATCCAAGAGGGGACGCCCTCACGAATACCCTTCATGAGGACAAGGAATGTGCTTGGCCCAATCAGTATGAAGGCCATAAATCTGGACTAAGCAGCCGCACTAATTCAAAAGTCCTTTGGAATTTCCAGACAGTTCTGTTTTTTATCGAGTATACGAGTCAGCATATCTTTCAAAAGCTGCCTGAAAGTGCCAACGCTCTGGCTGGCTGCCATGTTTCTCCAAGGTGACGCGTACCGTGTGCAGGGCTGTCTTCATGGTTGTTTATGGGCAAGGAGCCATTTTGGTTGATCAGCACCTGAGCCAAACCAGTTGTTAAATATACTGAATGCCATCCCTGACTGTGCCAATACCTCTTGGGCAAGTGTTGGCCATGGAGGTTCACAAAGAGTGAAGGGTGTAAAGGGTGCCTTGAGAAAGGAGAGCTGGAACCTCAGGCAGGGTGGGAAGAGGAGGGGGCAGGGAACGCAGAAATACTTAGCTCAAAAGCTGTCCCCAATTAACTGGGGTGGCAATCTCTTTAGAGGCGTCAGGGCGGAAGGGCAGGGCGTGGCTCCTGGGGCCTGAGCTGAACCTGATTCAGAGATCGTGGTCTCAGCAGTGATCATCTGCAGTGATTGATTACTGATGTCTGCCAAGGGCTCAAGAAGGGCAGTGTATGTGTGGCATGCTTGTTAGCTGGGCTCTAACTGACGTGGAGCTACATTTTGAACTCTCCAGCATTTTGCTGATCTCTCCCTTCAGAAACACACACCAGCTTTTTCTTTCTCCTCATGAATATACATAGCCATCAACATGCTGCTCGAATAAGAGATTTATAGTAGTTTAGGCAGACTCTCTCAGAGGTATCTGGCCTAATGAGCAGTAAATGCCACTCAGCATATGTCGCTGAAAACTATGAACAGGGAAATCCCTATAAGATAGCTTTCCCTGTGTAGCCACTTATTTTCTTTGCAACAGATGTCCAACGCATCAGGTTCTTTCGTGCCCTGGAACCAACTGTCACCCTCAAATCCCCTGGAGTGGATCATGACTGTGGTAGGATTTATGACATCTGTCACCGGGCTTCACACAGAAGACCTGGTAGATTAATATGAAATATGACTGAGTTCATCAGCACTTTCAGCCATAACTGAGCTCTCTGGAAACATCTGTACCACTTGAGCGTGCTGATGTTCCCAGTTGTGTCCAGCTGAATGGATAGGAAATGGGACCAAATAGGGCACTTATCATCCTTCCTTATCACACTCCACTGCCTGGATTTTGACCTTTTTTTTTTTTTTTTTTTAATTTTTTTTTTCAATGTTTATTTATTTTTGGGACAGAGAGAGACAGAGCATGAACGGGGGAGGGGCAGAGAGAGAGGGAGACACAGAATCGGAAACAGGCTCCAGGCTCCGAGCCATCAGCCCAGAGCCTGACGCGGGGCTCAAACTCACGCACCGTGAGATCGTGACCTGGCTGAAGTCGGACGCTTAACCGACTGCGCCACCCAGGCGCCCCCTTTTTTTTTTTTTTAAATAAAAATCAAATATCCTTGGGGCACCTGGACCACTCAGTCAGTTAAGCATCCAACTCTTGATTTCAGTTCAGGTCATGATCTTGCCATATGGGATCGAGCCCCATGTCAGGCTCCACGCTGAACATAGAACCTACTTGGGATTCTCTCTCTCTCTCTCTCTCTCTCTCTCTCTCTCTGTCCCCCTCCCTTGCTTACTCTCTCTCAAAATAAATAAGTAAACTTTAAAAAAATCAAATATCCTTTTTAAAAAATTGTTTTTAAGTTTATTTTGAGAGAGAGAAAGAGACAGAGTACACAAGTGGGGGGAGCAGAGAGAGAGGGAGAAAGAGAGAATCCCAAGGAGGGTCCGCACTGCCAGCATAGAGCCTGATGCAGGGCTTGAACCCACAAACCATGAGATCATAACCCAAGCCAAAGTCAAGAGCCAGACGCTCAACCGACTTGAGCCACCCAGGTGCCCCACAAAAATTAAATACCCTTAAATATTAAATCATCTTGATTAAATCATCTTGTTACAAGATTTCTAGAACTTGTGTTTTCACTGGAAAGCACCAGTCTTTGATAATGTAACCAAAGTTTCTAACACCAGAGAGTTTGCTTTACAGTTTGATCTGGAAGTTTTGTGCTTTGGGCTTTTTGGGGGTTGGTGTGCTTATGGTACTGGGTTGAATTAGTCAGGATTCTCCAGAGAAACATATATGTATATATATATGGACCTATTATAGGAATTGGCTCATGGGAATATGGAGGCCGAGAAGTCCCACAATCTGCTGTCTGCAAGCTGGAGAGCCAGGAAAGACAGTGGTATAATTCAGTCCAAGTCGGAAACCTAGGGAACCAGGAGCACTGACGGGCCAGGGCAGAAGAAGATAGATGTCCCAGCTCAAGCAAAAACAGCAAATTCTCCCTTCCTCTACCTGTTTGTCCAATTCACTTCCTCAATGGACTGGATGATACCCCCCTACGTGCTAAAGACGATCTTCTTTACTCAGTCTACTGATTCAAATACTAATCTCTTCTAGAAACACCCTCACAGACACACAGAGAAATGATGTTTTGCCAGCTAACTGGGCATCCCTTAGCTCAGTCAAGTCGACACATAAAATCAACCATCATATGGCTTGAGAGCATAGATTCTTAAAACTCATTACGATTTAGAGAAATCATACCCTTTAGAGAAATGGTATTTGTCAGTTTTTTTTTTTTTTTTTTTAAAGCAGTGTGATATTTGATTACTAATGTGAATTGTAGAAAGATGCCATTGAGGAATTGTGTGGAGAAATACCAAGAAGAAACAGCAGTAGGATGGGGAAAAATGGTTTGGGCCATTGAACCTGTTTTCTGTTACGTGATGTTAAATGACGGTTCCATTTGTTGAGTTATCAATGTGATGTAGAAGGTAGGAGCCACACCTGACTTCAGATCCTAACCCACCACCTATTAGCAGTGTGGCCTTGGGCTAGTTTTTAAGTCTAAGTCCCAGTTTTGTCACTTTTGAAACAGGGATAGTAATAGCTTTTACTTCATGGGATTCAATGAGAAAAGCCAATGGGAATATACACGAGGTAACCTAGCACCGTGTCTGGAACACGGTAAGTGTGTGTTAAGTGTTAGTCATCATTATTATCATTTATTATCAGCATTAGGAAGCAGGAGCCCTTTCCTCAACGACTTACTTAAATTAATAATCAGGGTAACAACAACAGTAGCAAACACACGTCCAGGCCCTTAACACGTATTCAACTACAACCACCCTATGAGGAAGGTACTAATGTTATTACCACCCGTAACTTATAACTGAGGAAACTGGGTCACAGTGAGATTAAGTATTCACCCGTTTGTGTCTGGCTTACTTCCCTTAGCGTAACATTTTCAATGTTCACCCGCATTGTAGCATGTATCAAAGTTTCATTCCTTTTCAGGGCTTTTTAAAAATTCATGCACCTGTTGGGGCACCTGGCTGGCTCGGTTGGAAAGGTGTGCGACTCGTGATCTTGGGGTTGTGAGTTTGAGGCCCACGCTCGGTGTAGAGTTTACTTAAAAAATAAACTAAATTCATTCGTCTGTTGATAGACACTTGCCTTGTTTTCATTTTCTAGCTACCATGGAAAGGGCTGCTAGGGACATGGGTAAATGAGTATCTGTTTGAGTCCCTGCTTTCAGTTCTTTTGGGTGTATCCCTGGAAGTGGAATTGCTGGATCGCGTGGTAATTCTATGGGTAACTTTTTGAGGAAACACAATGTTGTTTAGCACCAAAGCTGCACCATTTTACATTCCCACCAACAGTATACCACAGTTCTGGTTTCTTCAAATCCTCATCAACACTTCCTCCTCCTCCCTTTTTGGTAATAGCTATCTCAATGTGTTTTTTAATATACCTTTTTAAGTTGTTTTTTCTTAAGTTTATTTATTTTTAGAGAGACAGAGATAGTGTGAGTGGGGAAGGGCCAGAGAGAGGGGGAGAGAAAGAGAGAGAGAATCACCAGCAGGCTCTGTGCTGCCAGTGCAGAGCCCGACGTGGGGCTTGAACTCCCAAAACTGTGAGAGCGTGACCTGAGCCAAAACCAAGGTCAGACACTTAACCTAATGAGCCACCCAGGCGCCCCAAAGGTGCGATAGTTAATTTTATGTGTCAGCTTGACTAGTTCATGGGGTGCCCAGATACGTGGTCAAGTTATTCTCCATTCTCCATGTGCCTTTGAGGGTGTTCCTGGATGAGGTTAACATTTAAATCAGTAGACTGAATAAAGTGGATGGCCCTCCCTAATGTGAGCCTCATCCAATCAGTTGAAGGACTGATTAGAAACATCAGACAGACCCTGAGTAAGAAGGAACTTCTCCTGCCTAACTGACTTTGAGTTGGGACATTGGTCTTTTGTTGCCTTTGGACTCAAACTGAAACACTGGCTCTTCCTGAGTCTTGAAGCCTACTGGCTTTTGGGCTGGAACTACATTAGCATCCTTGGTTCTCAGGACTTCAGAGTTGGACTGGAACTACCATCCACTCTCCTGAGTTTCCAGCTTGCCAAATGCAGATCTTGGGACTTTACAGCCTCCATAATCATGTGACCCAATTCCTTATCATAAATCTCTCGATAGACTGACAGATAGATAGATAAGGGGCAGGGAGGAAGAAAGGAAGGGAGGGAGGGAAGGAGGAAGGAAGGAAGGAAGGAAGGAAGGAAGGAAGGAAGGAAGGAAGGAAGGAAGGAAGACACCTCTTATTCTGGGTTTGTCTAGAGAATGCTGGCTAACACAAATGGAAAGAAAAAATAATAAAGTAAAACCTTGGATTCTTATGTACATGTAACCTGAAATAATAAAAACCGACACAGTGTCGGATTTCATCATGTAATCCAAGGAGAGACAGGCATATTTGGATCCTGAGATTCCGCTTTGCGATAAAGTTTTAAACTGAAATCTAAATTCCAATGGTTTGGACAAAGTGTTTCTCCTTAGAATCTCTAAAGATAGGCTACGGAAAACTATAAAACAAGAAAGATCATAGTTAAAAACACTACAATGAAACATTAAGGAAAAGAAGAATGAGAGCTCCATAGAGGAATGAGAAGAGACAAAAACTTAGGGCAAATATATTTATTTTTTAAAAATTTTTTTTCAACGTTTATTTATTTTTGGGACAGAGAGAGACAGAGCATGAACGGGGGAGGGGCAGAGAGAGAGGGAGACACAGAATCAGAAACAGGCTCCAGGCTCTGAGCCATCCGCCCAGAGCCCGACGCGGGGCTCGAACTCACGGACCGCGAGATCGTGACCTGGCTAAAGTCGGACGCTTAACCGACTGCGCTACCCAGGCACCCCGGGCAAATATATTTAAATGAAACTTCCTCTTCTATTAACATTTCTAGGCCCCAGAGAAGGAAGTTCCGTGTGTATATATTGACAAGTCACTAGAAAGGAAATATAAGAGGTACCTATACATTTGAAAAAAAAATGTTCAACTTCATTAATGAAAGAAATTTCAAACCATTGAAATAGCCATGTTTTTGCGACAATGTGAATTCTCACTGCTGGTCAGGATGTGGTAAAAAATTAGCAGGAAGGGAAATGGATATGAACAAGGTTCATGGATATGAACTTGGATATGAGCCGTCCGGACACCATTTGGCAACATATTTTAAGAGGCTCGAAAATGCTCATCCTTTCGACACTGTACTTTAATTCTTAGGGAAGTATTTTTCTTAGGGAAACAAACTTTATTTTTTTATTTTTTTAAAAATTTTTTTTTCAACGTTTATTTATTTTTGGGACAGAGAGAGACAGAGCATGAACGGGGGAGGGGCAGAAGAGAGGGAGACACAGAATCGGAAACAGGCTACAGGCTCTGAGCCATCAGCCCAGAGCCCGACGCGGGGCTTGAACTCACAGACCGCAAGATCGTGACCTGGCTGAAGTAGGACGCCTAACCGACTGCGGCACCCAGGCTCCCCTGGGGAAACAAACTTTATATCAAACAATGTGCACTGCGTTATTACGTAGAACAGTAAAAAAAAAAAAAAAGAAAAGAAAAGAAAAGAAAATTGCTACAGACAGCTTAAATGTTCACAAAAGGTAATGATTCAGTAGATCATATCTACGAAGTAATCTATAAAGTAGTTTTTAAAAACTGTGTTCGTGAAGTGTTCGTAACATTGCAAATGCTTATAATGTTAAACAGGAAAAAAATCAATACTAGACTTATATGCCAAGCAGGGCCTAAACTGCCTAGTACAGGTCCTAGAATGCCAGCCATTCCTTATGGTTCTCTTATATGGGTCTTTTATCCGGTGACCTTTCCAGCTGACCACAGCTGGGCCAGGGATGGAACGCTGCCCAGGAAAAGGCCGTTTATCTACAGAATGGCCATCAGGGAAGATAGTGATTAACTGGACCATGCAGAACATTCCTCGGCAGAACCTGAAGTTGAGGCCCAGGGACAGCAAAGCAATTGGACACAGGGGAGAGGTTAAAAAGTTGTCAAGTCTCCAACACGGTGGCGATGAAGCAGTGTCTCCATTATCTACTGTTGTATAACACACCATCCCCAAACTTGGTGTCTTAAAACAGCAATACAAATTTACCTTGCTGGGGCGCCTGGGTGGCTCAGTTGGTTGGGCGTCTGACTTTGGCTCAGGTCATGATCCCACGGTTCGTGAGTCCGAGCCCTGCATCGGGCTCTGTGCTGACAGCTCAGAGCCTGGAGCCTGCTTTGGATTCTGTGTCTCCTTCTCTCTCTGCCCCTCTCCCGCTTGTGCTCTGTCTCTGTCTCTCAAAAATAAATAAATGTAAAAAAAAAAATTTATCTTGCTAACACATCTATTTCTTATTTTATTTATTATCATTTTTTAAGTAGGCTTCATGTCCAGGGTGACGCCTAACGTGGGGCTTAAACTCTTGACCCTGAGCCGAGATCAAGAGTCGGAGGCCTAACCGACTAAGCCACTCATTTGTAGGTGCCCTCACAAGTCTATAATTTGTCAGAGCTGAGTGGTGACAGTTATTTTCTGTTTCATGAGGAGAGTCAGGGAGGGAAGTTCACCTGGGGGTAGAGGGTCCAGTTTCAATATGGCTCACTCACAGAGCTGGCACATTTGGGCTCACTATGAGCCATGGGCCTCTGTTCTCCTCCACATGGTTTTCTTCATGGACTTCCTCCCAACATGGTGACTGGGTTTCAAAAGGACAAGGTTGAAGAGCATGACTTTTCTTTTCTTTTCTTTTCTTTTCTTTTCTTTTCTTTTCTTTTCTTTTTCTTTTCTTTTCTTCTTTTTCTTTTTTCTTTTCTTCCCTTTCCTTTCCTTTCTGTTCCTTTCTTTTAGCACATGGCATGTTTATGACCTGGACTTAGAAGTCAGAGCGTTGTTGGAGGTCACCAAGGTCATCCTAGTATCAAAGGCAGGGGTCATAGGCTCCCCATCTTGCCACAGGAGTGGCAACGGTCTGGAGCGGCACGGGGAATAGGAGATACTGTTGCAGCCATCTTTGGAAAACACCGTCTGCCACAAGTCCATAGGGTTAAGGAAGTGAGAGGGAAATAAATAACCTGGTTTGCTAAAGCTGTGCTGGGTCCTGCATGACCTGAAGTCTCAGAGCTACATTCTAGACACCATGAGACCTGGTATTCAGTCCTGGGGGCCCATGATATCAGGCCTGTGCTCTTACAGTAAACTTCCATTTCTTTATTACTTAAGGTGACTTTAGCAAACCTTCCACCTTGCATCAACTGCAACAAAAGCCCAACTAATCCAGACACATCATGATTTCAGTTATTGAAAGACAAATGAGGGGTAGCCTGGGTGGCTAGGTCGGTTAAGTGTCTGACTCTTGATCTTTATTAAGGTCCTGAGTTCAGTCCCCGTGTTGGTCTCCATGCTGAGTGTGGAGCCTACTAACAAAGGAAAGGAAGAAAGAAAGAGAAATTAATGGAAGGAAGATTGGAAATATGTTGAAATGTTAATAGTAGTTGACTCTGAGTGGTAGATTCTTAGGTGATTTTTTTGGGTGATTTACCCCCTTTGAGATTATTATTTTTTAATATGAAATTTATCATCAAATTGGTTTCCATACATTTAAGATTATTTTTAAAACACTGAGGGGTGCCTTGGTGGCTCAGTTGGTTAAGCGTCTGGCTTTGGCTCAGGTCATGATCTCGAGGTTCATGAGTTTGAGCACCGCATCAGGCTCTGTGCTGTCAGCTCAGAGCCTGGAGCCTGCTTCAGATTCTGTGTCTTCCTCTCTCTCTCTGTCCCTCCCTTGCTCATTCTCTCTCTCTCTCTCTCAAAAAATGACTAAACAGTAAAAAAAAATCATTAAAAAATTAAAAAACACAGGAAGGCTAAAAAGAACTAAAAAGCTTTACTCAGAAAAGAAATAAGGTTCTTCATGGTGTGGAGATCTGTCTTATAAATGAGCCTTCTATCATGTTATGTCCAGTCCCTTAGACCTGGTTCTCATAATGGCCCTGATTGTACCTCGTTCTTCCTAAACCTCATTTTTAATAATCCCAGCTTGGGGCCAGTTATTCGCCAGATGGCTTTCTAGACATCATCGTGTGTAATGAAGACCCTACGATTGGGAGTTCAAGGAAATTGTAAGAGGCCTCTTGTCTGGTCTGCTTCTCTCATTCTTCCCTGCCCTTGAGCAAGCAGACCCTCAGAAAGGGCAGACTATTAAGCCCACTCTGCAGACAACCACTGCATCAGGTTGGTCAGTCAGGCCTGCCAGTTTCTCGAAAGCTCTGTCACAAAGAACAATGACACTCCCTCGCGGGAAAGTCCTCATGGGCTCAGGACTCCATTTCAACTCAAATCCACTGAAGGGTCCCCATTTTGTTATTTCTGCTCTCCCACGACTGCTAGCCATGAAGCAAGTTCAAGCCGAACTCTCTCCATTCTACAGATCCTCTAGAGCTGTCCCCACTGGCTCTGTCCCTTTCACATTGTCTTGTATGGGGACAGGACACCTACTGTCACCAGCAGGCATGGCCCCTCAACGTGGTGGGAAGTCAGCTCAGCTCCCAGAGATTACCGGAGCATTCTCTCTCATCCCCCTCTCCCACTTCTCTTTTCCTTTTCTTGCTCACCCTGCCTCACACACTCCCACCCCCTTTCACCTCGCTCACATGCGTCATTGCATGCGCGCGTGCACACACACACACACACACACACACACACACACCCTCTACTGTCACCTCGCGCAGATCTGTTCATCAGGGTTTTTGTTGTGCCTTGGTACAGTGTGGTTTCCCCTCATTCAACACCGAAACCTCTTTTATCCTTTATCCTCAATCCCCACCTACTATCTTATTGCCTACAGATAGGCTATGTTTCCAAGCCTCTGTGAGCTTTGGAAGTGTTGTGTTTGCTGAGAAGTTCCAAGCATCCAGGTTTTTTTTTTTTTTTTTAAGTTTACTTATTTTGAGAGAGACGGAGACAGTGCCAACGGGGGAGGGGCAGAGAGAGAGAGCGAGAGGGAGAATCCCAGCAGGAGGCTCCATGCTCCCAGCGCAGAGCCCCGATGTGGGGCTCAAACCCACAAAACTTCCTGATCGTGACCTGAGCCGAAACCAAGAGTCGGGTGCTGAACTGACTGAGCCACGCAGGCGCCCCGCATCCAGACATGTTCATGGTCAAAATGGCTAGGGAAAAAGGGGTGGGGGTGGGGTCAAGCCAACATAGGGGATCTGTGACGTTTGTTATTCCAAATGTGTGACCTCAGGAGGAGCCCTGCCACGTACTAGTGAGACCGGGCTTTCAGATCTGCCCCATGTTCCCCTAGAAACGGCGAGGGCTTCTCGGACAAACAAGATTGCTGTATCTTGGAGGCACCTCTCCGTAAGCGCATGTTCTGGCAAGAAGTAATCGCTGTTGTGACCTACAGTAATGGGTCTGAGCGCTGGTGTGGAGCGACTTCGACGCGTTTCTCATTGGCTCCTTTGACAATTGCAGAAGTATTAACAGCAGCTCGGCAGAATCATCTCGATCACACGAGCACAAGGTGAAAGCGGCAGTCGGTTTTTCCTTGGTCACTGCGTTTATGAAGAAGCTTCACCTGTGAGGCCTCTGCCTGCTCACCCGGCACAGAGACTGCCCAGCCAGAAAGAGTCGTCCCTTCGCACAGCCATGCTTGTGTGACAGGAACGTTGGGGTTTGGAGCTAAGGCATTTTAGTCCTTTTGAAAACCTTGGGGAACAATTAGCTGGAATAGTTTTGTATCGCTAAAGCCAAAAACTGTCTGATGAAGGGCCCATCTCTTCCTTGCTTTCTGAAACAAAACAAAACAAAACAAAAAAAAAAAACAACCCTGTTACTTAATGCAGTATGCAGCATGAAATACAGTTTTAACTTTAACTACAATTCAACAAACCTTTACTTAATTGCAACGATTTGTTCTAGGCCCTGAGGAGGGAACAGTCTTTAAAACGGGATGCTCTCTCTCAAAGAGCTCATTTCCTAAACAAAGTAATTAGACCTGTGTGATAAATGTTGCAAGTATATACGAGGGACAAGGGGGGGGGACACAGGGGAGGGAGAAATGAACTCTGGAGGGTTCAGGAAGTCTTTCTGCAGGAAAAAAGTGCTTGCGGTTTTGCGGGATGAGTAGGAGTTAGTCTTGCAAACGAGGTGGAGAACAGGACATCATTCCAGAGGGACAGAGGCAATACTGTGGGTAAAGGCATAGACAACCGATCTGTATGGGGAAGGCAGTGAGGTCAGGAGTCGATAAGACAAATTGGGAGAAAATGGTGGGGTCAAGAGCCTAATGGTGTTCATGAAGTCTTTTTAATTTTTAATTGAGATACAGTTTACAACCATAGGATCTGCCCTTTTAAAGTACCCTTTAAAAAATGGTTTTTAGTACATTCACAAAGTTGTACAACCATCACCCCTATCTAATTCCAGAGCATTTTCACCACCCCAAAAGGAACCCTGTCACCCCCTTTCTCCCTCCCCCTGGCTTGCTTCTGGAAAACACTAAGCCACGCTCTGTCTCTATGGATTCACCTACTCTGGACATTTTATATACATGGAATCATAGAATATGGGGCTTTTTCCATCTCGTTTCTTTCACGGAGCATAGTGTTTTCAAGTTTCATCCATTTTGTAGCATGTAACATTATTCCTTTTTAGGGTAGAATAATATTCCATTGTATTTGTTAATCAGTTGATGGCCATCTGGGTTGTTTTCACCTCTTGGCTATTACAAATAATGCTGCTATGAACATTTGTTTACACCCTTTTGCGTGACACATGTTTTTAATTCTCTTAGGTATGTACCTAGAAATAGAATTTCTGGGTCTCATGATTACTCTCTGTTTAACTATTTTCTGTTTGTTTAGTTCTTATTGCATAATCATAAACTTAACTCTGCAATCCAGCCAGACTTGGAGGAGAGTAAGGAAAATGTGGAACCCATAGAACTGCAGCGAAAGCACAAAGATTATCGAACAATTTGAGCAGATGGGGGTGAAGGGGGCTCTTCTGAGCTACAGAAGGAATGGTCTGGTAGTTAAGATAAAAACACAAGTCAAATGGTGATCTTCCTGCTGGTCTTGCCATTCATGGACCCAAAGTGTTTCATGGCTTCTACAACATACCCTCTTTCGCCCTGCCAAGACCACATGCTTGCCATCCAGCCACTCAGTGTCGGCAGTGCAGATGAAAGACTGGGAAGCATTTGTGTTGGGTCCAGCATTGGCCATGGACAAGATGCCGGGGTCCGTGTGCTTCAGAATGAAATTCTCATCATTGCATTTCTCCCCATCGATGGACTTGTCGCCAGTGCCATTAATGGTGTGGGAAGTCACTGCCCTGGCACAGAAATCCCAGAATAGTCCTATGAAAGCAGGAACCTTTAGAGCCAAATCCTTTTGGCCCAGTGCTCAGAGCACGAAAGTTCTCTGCTGTCTTTGGAACTTTGTCCGCAAACAGCTCAAAGGACACGCGGCCCAAGGGTTTGTTGTCCGTGGCGATGTTGGAGAACGTCATGGGGTTCACCACGGCTAGGCAGCGCAGGCAGCTCTGGGGTAGGGGTGTCTCCAAGGTCTCTGTTTAACTTTCCGAGGAACAATTAGACTGTTTTTCAAAGAGGCCATGCCATTTCCCATTTCTGTGAGCAATCACAAGGGGTTTCAATTTCTGCGCATCCTTACCCACACATGTTATTTCTGTCTTTTTTTATTCTACCCATCCTAGTAGATGATGGGTAGACTAATGATGTTGAACATCCCTCTGTGTGCTCATCGGCATTGGCAAATATTCTTTGGAGAAATGTATATTCAGATCCTTTGCCCATTTGTCAATTGATGCGAACCTCATAAAATTTACAAAGCTTTAGTTGGACTGACACCGAGAGAAGAATAAAAGTACTAAAATCGAGACATTACTACCAACCTTACGGGGAATTCTATGAACATTCGTATGCCAACAAATAAATCAACTGGATCTTCTCAAAATAAAAAATGTGCTTCAAAGGACACGATTACAGTAGAAAGACAACCCACAGAATAGGGGAAGATATTTGGAGATCATGTGTCTTGTAAGGTTTGCTCTCCGGCATCTATAAATAACGAACTCTTACAACTCAATAATAAGACAAATAACCCAATTGCTCTCAGGGCACAGGATTCATCCATCTTTGGTCTTACGCACAGAGTCATGAATATTCATTAAGTAAACTTCTTTCAATTGATTTTTTTCATTGTTTATAATAGCAAAGCGCTCGTGGCCTACACCACCGATGTGTGTGCGAAAGTAGCAGACACTGCAATGTCCTAACTGGGCCATTACCAAGTTACATCCAAAGACAAGCAAAGACATCAAGATTTGGGGCTGAAAAACGCTCTCAACACAATTGCTTAAACCCGCTACCGCTCTGGACAAGGAAAAAACGCTTCAAGTTCAGCTCCCAGACTGTGAAAGTGAGACCCAGGGGACCTGGGGTAAATTCAGCGTCTCTGTCTCTAATTTCCTAACCACATGTTTCCACTAGACTCAGAAGTAAACAGCATGAGGAAGCAGGGAAATTGCCTCACCCTCAAGCCGCTGCAAGCTCCTTCTCCTTCAGATCCATCGGAGCCTCCAGGGAAGAGGGTCCAGAGTTGGCTTCGAGGACTCATGCCCCTGCTGCCTTCAACGTGCCGTGTGGCCAGGGTCCCACTCCCACCGCTCCAGAAAGTTGAACAACGATGGACGCTCTCGCGTCAGGAATGGTGTCAGTCTTCATCCCACGCGAGCTGAGGGTCCTGAATGAACGAATCGTTCGTCAGTCCCCAAACCTGCTCCTTCTATCACCTTCTGGGGCGCTCTCTCTCCCGTTTGCCCTTCTACCCGCTCTGACCCCATCTTTCTTCCCCAGCTCCTCTTCTCCCACCAGCCCCTTCCCGTTTCTTGCAAGTGCATCCTAGGTTTCATATTTCATATTTTCTCCCTCCCTAGCTCCTCTCCCTTGGTGATTTTCAGCAACTTCCTCCTAGCACCGTTATCTATAGTGACCCAGTCTCTGTCCCCAGTCTCCACCTGTGAGCTCCACGCCTTGAGCCCTAACCGCCTGTGGGACGCTGACACTGACAACGGTTTTGAGCAAGTGTCTCCAACTCGACGTGCCTCGGACTGTACCAGCTCTCCCCCAAACCTGCTCCTCTTCTTGTCTTCCTTAGCTTAGTCCTCACATCACCCAGCCTGGATAATTCCGAGTCATGAAATATTCTCCCTCCCCCTCCCTCTGTCCCCATATATTCAATCCACTGCATTTCTGACAAAACCATTCCTGGACATCTCTCCTCTCCACCCCCCGCTGCCTTCCCAGCTATCTGCCCGACTGTAGGCACGGCCTCTCCTTCCCAATCTGCACTGCTACCAGAATCTGCTCTCATACACCCAAACGGGAACAGTGTCCGGCCTTCAGGTTTTTCCAGAGCTAGGGTGACTGGACGTCCCTGTTAGCCTGGACCAGGGCAGTTGTGTGTTGGGTGTTCTCTGATTCCATCTGGGCTACCTGCCCTTTTATTCCCAAAAGTGACCTAGATGGATGATGAATTACGTGGTCATCCTCTGACGGCTAACAGGATGAAATCCCAGCTCTTTTATCTGCCTTAGAGTCTGGCCCAGGCTAACTTTCTAGCCCTATCTTCTTCCACTCTGGCCACCTGCCATTCCCCAAACATACTGACCTGACCATCCCAAGCAGTTTCCTACCTTATCGCCACTGTCCATGCTGTTCTCTCTTCCTGAACGCCTTTCCCACTTATCAACTCCTCCTGAACCTTCACTGCCACAACAGCACCTCTTCTGTGACACCTCATATGCGGTCTGTCCCCATCCCCACCTGTCAGAGCCTGCTGCTCCCCATCCTCCCCCAGACCCCTAGCCGGTGACCCTGCAGAGGTTCAATTTGTTCACACCTCTGCCGCGGGTTCTTGGAATCCGGTACAACACCTGGAATGTTGCAGTCTTCAAAGGGTTTTGCAAGAGAGGATTTAAAGAAGCATGAAGTCAGGAGTATTTTCTCTGGCTCTGATTAGAATTAGGAGCTTTTATCCTTCATATGGGACTTGCTCGAGAAAATCCAACATGTCAGAGCCACGGCTGTTTCTTCGTCTATAAATTAATAAGGACAATAATTGCTGCTGCCCAAAGCTACCCATGTGAACTCAGTAGGGTAATAAAAACAGGTCCTGCTGTTGAAGTATAACACGTTGAAATAAAGAGTGAGATGAGCTTTGCATCTCCTGTCATCTGGCCCTCAGCCCGGGGCCTGTGGAGGGCGGGGGCAGGAGAAGTTTCTGAGCGCTGGCAGATGGCTAAATGGAGAATTACCTATGGGAGGTCAAAATGATTTATCACCATTCAAATGAAACTAACGTGAGGAATAACCATCTATTGATCACGTGCATGGGTCAAATACCGTGCTAAGAATGTTACATGCCGTCTCTTTATGTAAAGCCCATCTCGTAAGATGGATGTTATGATTTCCCATTTCACATTTGAAGAAGCCGAAGCCCAGAGAGGTTAAGTTCATTTGCCAAGGGCACCAGGCTAGTAAGTGGAGTTGGGATACATAATCATGCTACTGATAATGCACATGTATGTGTCTGAGTCCTTCGGAAGCGTGATGCTTGGTCCTCACAACCACTCCATGAGTTACCATCATCAGACGGGAAAACTCTTAAGTAGATGGCCCAAGGTCACATAGCTAGTAAGAAACTGTGCCAGGCACTTTACTCCAGAAACCACATGCCTGGTCACCACCTTTGCTGGCTTTCAGGTCTGTTTGATTTTGCTGTCTCGGCTTATTCTATGTTGCCAGCCTCCATCAGACACTCTACTCTTGTTCCTGAAAGTGTAGTCTGCAGACAAACAGTATCAACAACACCTGGAACGTACGTGAGAAAGAATCTTGAAACCCACTGCAGACCTAGGGAATCAGAAGGTGCATCATAACAAGATCCCGAGGTCCTGGTCTAAGCCCTTGGGTCTCAATCTTGTCTGCATGCTGAACTCCCCAGGGGAGCTTGAAAGTGTCCTGATGTTGGGGCTCCACGGACAGCGATTCTGTTTCATTGTCTGGGTGTGGTGTGAGTCCTGGGCTTTTTTTTTTTTTTTCAACGTTTTTTATTTATTTTTGGGACAGAGAGAGACAGAGCATGAATGGGGGAGGGGCAGAGAGACAGGGAGACACAGAATCGGAAACAGGCTCCAGGCTCCGAGCCATCAGCCCAGAGCCCGACGCGGGGCTCGAACTCACGGACCGCGAGATCGTGACCTGGCTGAAGTCGGATGCTTAACCGACTGCGCCACCCAGGCGCCCCAGTCCTGGGCTTTTAAAAAGCTTCCCAGGGGATTCTGATGTGATGCCAGGGCTGAGAACCACTCTCTTAAGCAAATACACTGTTGGTTCCTTCCTTCCCTCATTCCTTTATGTGCAACAGACCTCACTAAAGGGCACGCACAGCTTGCTGGGGAGATGGACAAAAAAAACCCCAATTACAATAGAGTAGAAGAAGCACTATGAAATCATTATTCCAGGGCCAGGAGAGACTCAAAGGAAGGCCCAATGTCTGGGTCTGCATGAAGGAATCAAGGCAAATTGCTCACAGGACTCTCAAGAACAGATAAGAGCTCTTGGATCTGCTGAGGGGGGTGGTGAGCTGGTGTGGGTGAAGGGAAGGTTCTGTGTTCTCTAGTAAATTGAGCTTTATAGAATTTTAAGCTAGAACAGATTACACAGATCACTTAATGAATCCAATGGTTTCCTAACATTTTTGACTATGGCCCGATTTAGGAGACACATTTTATGTGTTGGCCCAGAATATATACAGAGTTTCATGGAATAGTATTACCCTTCAATACATGTGATGCACTTTGATATCTTCTAGTCTTTCAACACACTTCTCTTTCATTAGATAAAAAAAAATCCTTGGGGCCCTTGGGTGGCTCAGTCGGTTAAGTGTCCAACTTTGGCTCAGGTCATGATCTCACCGTTCATGAGTTCAAGCCCCGTGTCGGGCTCTGTGCTGACAGCTCAGAGCCAGGAGTCTGCTTTGGATTCTGTGTCTCCATCTCTCTCTTCGCTCCCCCACTCATTCTCTCTCTCTCTCTCTCTCTCTCTCTCTCTCAAAAATAAGCATTAAAAAATTTTTTTTTAAGAAAAAAAAAAAATCCTGGGCATGCCTAACTGAACTGGTCTTCTGTTCCACTAACAGGTCATAACCTGCAGTTTAAAAGACCTGACTTAATCTCTTCCATTTTTTCCTTGAGGAAACAATGACCAAGAATATTTAGACAAGCTAGCCTGAAAGAGTAAGGAAAAGTGTATTTAAATCCCAGTGTAAAGAATTAGTCTTAGCAATAAAGAAACCCTTCTCTAGGGGATTAGTTGTTGGAGATTTCAGAAGGACTCGCCTTCTTTGGAAGTCCTACCAATTTTCTGGGAGGCTAAGACAGCCCTGTAGAGAAGGCAAAAGGGTGAATTAACAAATGAAGTGTCCAAGTACTTTCTAGCCCCACTAAAATATCCTAGATGGATGAATATTACTAAGCAAGAATTCTCAGTTTAGCTAGGTTTGGGGAGGAGTCAATGTCACCTGGAAGGCAGGGGGGAGGGGGTTGTGGAGAGAGCCCTATTAGACCCCCCCTGGGGGCCATCTAATATTCATGACTCCCAGCCATTCTGATATGCACACTGCCCCTTTAAGGCCAAAATTCCAGCTGACAATAAGCGCTACTGAGGTTGATGGAGGTCATTCACTCCAGTGCATTGGGACAGGCAGGAAAAACAAAGGTGAGAACCACTGATCTCTTGAGCAATGGTTCGCCAACTTTTTGGTTTCACAGGCCCATAAAAATTCAAACTGAGTTTAGGAATCAATAACAGGGTGCAAACGTTTATTGTGTCAAATAAGGAAGTAAAAAAGAAAAACCCAAATACACAAAAAAAACAAAACTCCCCCCCCCCCCAAACTACTGCCATCTACAACTATCATGAGGATAGAAGGGACATGATCTTAAACGAAAGGAAAGTCTTGCAAATTGAATACATTTAATTTTAAGAAAATTTTTTAGAGTTTATTTTCATTTATTTTGAGAGAGAGAGAGAGAGAGAGGGAGCGAGAGGGGGAAGGGCAGAGACAGAGGGAGACAGAATCCCAAGCAGGCTCCGCGCTGTCAGCACAGGGGCGGATGCGGGGCTCCAACTCACACACTGTGAGATCATGACCCGAGCCAAAACCAAGGGTTGGACGCTTAGCTGATGGAGCCACCCAAGCACCCCTCCCTTTAACAAATTTTAAAGAAATGTTTAATTATGGTAACTATACATAAGACAAAATGTATCGTCTTAACTGTTTTTAAGGGTACAGTTCTATGGCGTGAATTAAATTCAATTGCTGTGCGACCAATCTCCAGGGCTCTTCATCTTGCAAAACTGAAAATCTGTATCCGTTAACGAGTCACGAAATCCTCCTCCCCGCAGCCCCTGGGAGCCATCATCCTACTTTCTGCCCTATGAATGTGGCTACTCTCTAGCTACCTCATATAAGTGGAATCATACAGTATTTGTCTTTTTGAGACTGGCTCATTTCACTTAGTGTAATGTCCTCAAGGTTCATCCCTGTTGTAGCACGTGTCAGAATTTCCTTCGTTTTGAGGTCTGAAGCCATTAGCTTGATTACACTAAATATGAAAAACAAGACAGTTCCTATTATTCAATTTATCACGTCATCATCATTTCAAATTTGACTGTAAGTCACAGTCATTCTAATATTGGGCATTGAAGGTAACAGACACTTGTTTTTCCCCTTATATGAAGTCTGTGTATATCAAGCTAAGTAAATTTTCTGCATGGTGGGGCTTTGAAAAAAAAAATTTTTTTTTGGAGTGGTATGTACATTTTAGGTTCTTTGTGAGCTACAGAGGAAATTCTTTTCCTACTGAAACTCATGAGTTATTATCAAACAACCTTAATTCAGTAGAACAAAAATCCTACCGTATTAAAATGAAATCCTAACCGTAGCTGTCATTCTCCTCATTATTACTGGTCTTGGCAGGGGGTGCCTGGGTGGCTCAGTTGGTTGAGCGTCCAACTTCAGCTCAGGTTATGATCTCACAACTCATGAGTTCAAGCCCCGCATCGGGCTCTGTGCTGACAGCTCAGAGCCTGGAGCCTGCTTCAGATTCTGTGTCTCCCTCTCTCTCTGCCCCTAACCCACTCACATTCTGTCTCTATCTCTCTCAAAAATAAACATTAAAAAAAAAAGTACCGGTCTTGGCAGTATTTTTCACTTCTTCACCCAATCATTGGTGGGAGATGGTGATGAAGAGATAACACAATTTATTAGTAGTATGCCATCTGTTTAAAAAATATGCTGGAGAAACCAGATAGACGTACATTTGAACCTTTAATTGAAATGTTTTACTGAAGAAATTAAAGATCTCCTCTAATTCCTCCCTAGAAGTTCAGTGAATCACAATCTCAATGTATTACAAGTTCTGAAAAGCAACAAATTGTCTTTTCCAAACCTATGAGTCTGTTGTTTGCACAAGTCCTATCTGAAGTTCCTTCCTATTTTTCTTTCCTTTTTTTTCCTCGCCTCACGGAAGTAACTGAATTCTGGAAATGCTTTTACCGCTCATATTTTTGACGGTGAAAACTGAATCAGAAGATGCCTAATGGACTTTTTTCCCCCCATTTTGCCCTGTCTCTGCAAAATATGTGTTTTTAGTGCAGCACATTTTATTTTCCTATTTGTATGAATTGCTTGAAGCTTGATATTAACATGTCACGGAAGAAAATGCTCTACAGGTATGAAAAAAACACATCGTAAGATCTAATTATTTCATGATGTTTAGGTCTGTTTGTTTCAGTGAGAAGATTGTAAGAGTGTTTTGGACATTAGTGTGCTAGAGGTTAGTATTTGTTCATCTGTAGTTAATGTGCACGTTTTGCCCATGAGAATGATAGGAAAATGTATCTGCCTCCAATCATTAGGATTAGACCTGTGGAATCTTCTTTCATGCCCACTGCTACTGATGTGGGCCAGCCTCTCATTAATTTTTTATTCTGGTAAGATATACACAACATAAAATTTATCACTTTAAACATTTTTAAGTATAGAGCTCAGTGGCATTAAGTACATTCACATTATCATACAGCTAATCATTTTCTACCTGGGTTGCTGCACTAGCCTTTAAAATCTAGCCTTGTTATGGGATGCCTGGGTGGCTCAGTCAGTTAAGCATCTGACTTTGGCTCAGGTCACGATCTCACGGTTGGTGAGTTTGAGCCCCATGTCGAGCTCTGTGCTGACAGCTCAGAGCCTGGAGTCTGCTTCAGATTCTGTGTCTCCCTCTCTCTGCCCCTCCCCTGCTCATGCCTCTGTCTCTCTCTTTCTCTCAAAAGTAAATAAACGTTTAAAAAAAGTTAAAAATTCAGCCTTGCTTCTAATTTTGCCCCCATTACGGAAAGACATAGAAATCTTACCTCTGTCGACTTATTTTCACCATGTGCATAGGGAAAAAATGGGAAAAAAATGGATGGGGCATTCTTTGCCATTTCTTCTGTGCTTTCGGCTTCAGAATTGATGAAAACCTAATGGGGATCAAGTTCTAGGGGCAAAGAAGGGCATACGTACCTGCCGCCCTCGTTCCATCCCTGATGCGGGTTATTTCTTGCTCGGGACATCACACCCAAAGCAATTGTTCTGTGAACCTAGAAAATATACATGCTTTTAAAAACTCATTTGGCATTCAAGTGTCTAACCACCGGAAGCACGAAAAGGTTTTTAGAAGTAAAATGTTTTAGCTTTACAATGTGTGCAAATAATCATTTCAAAAACTTAAGAGCTAGGACTCTCAGGTGGTTAAACTTGGACAGGTTCACACAAGTGGTAAAGGAGCCTGCCTTGCCCCGGGCCCCACCGGTGGGGGAGCTGGAATCCCCTGGTCTGCACTGAGTCTTGAGTCCTGGAGAGGGGTGGGGGGTGGGGGGTGGGGGGGAGGACTTGTGCTTTAGAAACAGGGAGCCCATCCATGCAGCCGGCTCAGGTTTCAAGCCTTTGGCAGTGCAGTTTTGTATCACTAGATGTCAGTGTGGGCTTTCACAGCTGCCACCTTCTTTCCTCTGTGGGACTCGTACCAGACTTCACCCAGGGGCCTGCCTCAAGTCCTGGCATATGCAGGCCTATCTTCAGAACCGCAATTTCACCAAATCTATCGTCCGCTTTTGAATTTTTAAAACACAAAGACCCCAAGACTGCTCCTTTTAATGCTATGGCCTTCTGATCTCAATGCTTGCGTTTAGAAGGCGGTCTGAGAGGCTGTTGTGACGCAGGTAATGGGACGTCATTGGGGCTATGCTCCACATGGGGTCTTTTAAAAGCACCGTAGATACTTACTGGTAGTGCCCAGCTGCAGGAGACCACAATGTCCTATGCTACCAGGGCTCAAGAGTGGGGCAGGGAGCCAAGAAGAAATACGTATGATCCACCACGTAAAGATTTAAGGATTTCATGGTCATGTTTATTAGATTTTTTTCTGGTTTTCAGGCAGATTATAGCCGGGGGCTAGGGGGCGTTCTGAAACCTTAAAGGATAGTCATTAGTTTCCCGTTGCTGCTGTAACAAGTTACCACAAACTTTGTTGCTTAAAACCACAGAAATCTATCATCTTATGGCTCTAGACAGAGCTTGGAAATCCCAAATGGGTCTAACTGGGTTAAAGTCAAGATGTTGGAAGATCTGTGCTCTTCTTGGAGGCTCTCGGGAAGGATCTGTTTCCTTGCCTTTTCCCGTTTCCAGAAGCCACTGGCATTCCTTGGCTTGCAGTCCCTTTCTGTGTTCAAAGCCAGCAGCGGCCAATCAGGTCTTCCTTGCACCGCACTCCACTTCCTCTGTCCCTCCTCCTCCCTCTTTCACTTTCGAGAACCCTTGTCCTTACATGGGGCCACTCAGACAATCCAGGACAATCTCCCTGTCTCAGGTTCCTTCATTTATTTGCACCTGCAAAGTCCTTCTTGCCACAGACGGTAACATATTCACAGGGATGAGCGCATGGACATCTTTAGGTGGGCATCTTTCTGCCTATCGTAGTCATCATTTTAAAAATAATAAACGATGCAATGTTTGAGGTGATGAGCCTTTTAATAGCCTAATTTAGTGTAATAGGACCCTGCTGTTTGTACCGTAGACCGTGTTAGAAAATAACAAGCCCTGGATTTCCTTCGTTCCTGGAATGTTAACAATGAAGAAAAATAAATTTGCCACGCCTAGCATTAATATTTGGTCGCCCTCCAATCTGACTGCACAGCACTAACTCTGCTGCCCCTTGTGACTCCCCATTTTCGGGAGGTCTCTCCTAGGGATGGCACCCAGCTAGTACAGGGCGAACACACACGGAGAACAGGAGACGTGGCTCCAGCGCTGACAAGCATTGTGCAAGAAGCAATCCGGGGCTCGGAGAAACCTGACTAAAGTAACCCACGTACCCCTCCATGAAAATTCCACATCGGCTGGGTGTCCAAAGCCAAGAGAACTTAACCCCATGCCTTGCCACAACCTAAAGGCCGGTTTTGTTCTGCTTTGTAAACCTGACTTGGTCTCCCTACTTCTCACACTTGATCTTTCCCCCATATTTCCCACCTAGCGATACCAGGGACCAGAAAGCTTACCTGTCACCCTTGAGCGTCCCTTCTCGGTCATGCACAAAATCCAATTGGTTTCCAAGACATGTGGAGGCTTCTCTCTCTCTCTCTCTCTCTCTCTCAGTTTATTTATTTATTTTCAGAGAGAGAGAGAGAGAGCCTGCGAGCAGGAGAGGGCAGAGAGAGAGAGAGAGAGAGAGAGAATACCAAGCAGGCTCCATGCTGTAGAGTTTGAATCTGCCCTACATCAGTCTCTTCTGCATCACTCTTTTTCCCCCTCCTATGAATAAATACTCCAAAATGCCTCCTGAGTTATCCTTCTAAACTGTAAATACAATCACGCTACTTCCCTGTTTGCAGGGTGGTTCCCTTTTGCCTTCTGGAATGATTCCAACCTCTTAGCCCAGCGCCCCAAGCCTCTTAGACTCTGCCTCAACCTACTTTCCCAGGCTGTTCGCTCACCTCAAGGCCTCCTACTCTTCATTCCAGCTACAATGAGCTGCTTGCAGCACTTCAGAGGCTCAAAGCTCTCCCTCGCTTCATGTTCCCTCGGCCTGGAATGCCTGTGGTTGCTTAAGCCAGCTCTCTCTCTCTCAAGACTCAGCCCACTATCACTTCTGGGAATGCATCCTTGTCCTTCACCCAACCCCCATCCCTGCACTCAGCTCCTGCGTGCACTTACCACACTGCACTCGATACATCTCATTATTTATGTCTGTGTTCCTGATGATAAGCTGTAAGGTTCTTGGAGGCAGGGACCCTGTTTGATTTAACTTTGCATCCCCTGTGCTAAACACAGGGCCTGACATATTACTGACGTGCAGTCGCTTTTGGTTTAAGGAACGAAGACATCTCCGGTTTGGGTCCCAAGGTATCCTGATGTCTCCAGGCACCAGGGACAGACTCAGATCGGGACTATGTTCTGAAACCTCCCCAGTTTAGGCCTGTGGCCTCTAGAGTACAGCCAGAGAGCCCAGCTGGCTTTTGGGAAATGGGGGGTGGGGCAGGTTGAACTGAACAGTAGCTTTTATTGCTCTGGATTTTTGTTTTGTTTTGCTTTGGTTTTTTGTGTTTTTTGTGTTTTTTTTTTTTTTTTTTTTTTTCTCGTTTCCCAGGAAAGTTAGTCCCGCAATTATGAGCTTACCACTTCCAATCTGGCCCAACCTGAGAGCATATATCAATCAGTAGCAACTCTAAGGGAATCGACCACCTAAGGCACGGGCTGCCCTGGCCCAAGAGTGCAGAAGACAGCAAATGTGGCAGAAGACAAACGTAATGTGGTAATAGCAGCCTGTTAAGTCAGTAGTAATTCAGGACATGCGTTATCACCGCTAGCCCTCGTGATCCCCAGCAGTTACTGAATGTCTTGTGTGTGCACGCTGTCTGGGAGCTCTACAGGCAGGCACTGTAGGGACTTAAAAATAAAACAGAAACAGAGTTTCCGTACTTGGGAGGCTTGTGCAATCTATAGGCCAAAAATAGGGAGCTTGCCTTTACTGGGGCTTTTGGCTACCTCTGGGGGGAGGGGGGGAGGAGGTGGTAAGGGAAAATGTCTTATAAGACTTTTTAATCATTCATGTCTAACCATAGTGATTTAAACCAGTGGTAGGAAGCAGGGATGAGAGAGCATAGGCATTGGGGGCGGAGCCACATGCATTATGCAGCAGAGAACTATTTTTTCCCCAGATTCTTCTTCACTTCAGTAGGCTGGGAAAATTCCCTTGATACTGACCCCGTGTCACACCTTTCCACTGAGCGTTATACCTTTTCAACAGTAGGTCCCTAATAAAGATCAGGGATTCCTTTGAAAACGCTAGGTACGGAAGCTGAGCGATTTCTTCATAATGGAGGAACAGTAGCATGGGTTGTGGTGGTTTTGTGTTAAGGGTTTTAAAATAAGGGCTTTTAACGATTTTTTTAAAAATACTGTTCGTTGGGGCGCCTGGGTGGCGCAGTCGGTTAGGTGTCCGACTTCAGCCAGGTCACGATCTCGCGGTCCGTGAGTTCGAGCCCCGCTTCGGGCTCTGGGCTGATGGCTCAGAGCCTAGAGCCTGTTTCCGATTCTGTGTCTCTCTCTCTCTCTGCCCCTCCCCCGTTCATGCTCTGTCTCTTTCTGTCCCAAAAATAAATAAACGTTGAAAAAAAAATTTAAAAAAAAAAATACTGTTCGCAAGCCAAAGTGGATTGAAAGTAGAGCATAATATAAATATTTAAGCTCTGATTACTACTTTATGCCATTTTGATAAGAAAGAATTAAGTTATTTTTATATAATAAAGATAGGTGCTGACATTGTGTCTCGACCTGTATTTAGAAAGGAAAATGATTCAGAATCTATGTTTAACATGGCTTAGGGATCTGGTCACCGATTGATTAACATGAAGTGCTTTTACAGCACATTTAATCCTATTCAGGACCCCAAAGTCTCCTTAGTGGAAGTGTAATTTAACTGCCCTCTGGAATCAAAAGATATTTTTTAAAAAGTTTTAATTTTTTTTTAAATGTTTATTTATTTTTGAGACAATGCGAGAGACAGCGTGCAAGCAGCGGAGGGGCAGACAGAGGGAGACACAGAATCTGAAGCGGGCTCCAGGCTCTGAGCTGTCAGCCCAGAGCCCGACATGGGACTTGAACTCACGAACCTCAAGATCATGACCTGAGCCGAAGTCGGACGCTTAACCGACTGAGCCACTCAGGCACCCCCAAAAAGTTTTTAATATTAGAGATTTCAAATAGATAATCCTGGTCTCTCAGTGATAGTTTCTTTTCAAATTTCATTGAGATATATATGCATGCACACCCATCCGTCCCATGGTAGAAAGATATAGGCTGGCCATCATGATATGTCAGAGTGTCCTCAAGATTCATGATGTACATATTTCTTAGTAAATCACTACTAAACAATTATCACCCATAAAGCATTAAGTGTCAATGATGCATTCAAATTACACAAAGTGGACGGGACACCTGGGTGGCTCAGTCGGTTAAGCATCCGACTTGGGTTCAGGTCATGATCTCACGGTTCGTGACTTTGAGCCTCTCATCAGGCTCTCTGCTGTCAGTGTGGAACCTGCTTCAGATTCTCAGTCTCCCTACCCCACCCCCCCTTCCCGGCTTGTGCGCTGTCTCTCTCAAAAATAAAAATAAAAAATAAACATTTAAAAATTAAAAAAATAAAATTGCACAAAGTAGTAAAATCAGTACCAGTATTGGTATATGTGACAATATCACGACCTGCTACAGATCGTATGCAAATTAGTACAATTTGCTAGAGATAATGACACTGAGATACAAATTCGTGTATCTATTAACAAATTTCAAAGTCTTTTCAAACAGAGACTGAGTCACTTGAGACTCGCAACTCCTCCGTGAGACTGGTATTATGATCATCTGTGTTTTACAGAGGAAACAGGTTTAGCCAGGTTCACTAGTTTGCCCTAAATCCCACAGTCAGCGCTAGACAGAGCCAGGACCTAACTCTGGCCTGAGCTCGCCCACTTCATGGTGGGTGCACTTGTACTCCTGTAGCACTTGGCTCCTTCCTTTGGAAGACAGGCATGATTGATTAAAGCATCAATGCGAGTAAAGGGAAAAGAGAATTTGGCGTACTCAGAGAAAAGTAAAAGTGTGTTAAGGGCATTGTATACATTATGGATGTTCTCTGTAAAAAATTACCCAACGATGTGGTCCCTAAATATTCCTCTAAACTAACTTCAGTTTTACAATGTAAGAGACAAGTTTCTAATCACCACTAAAATCCTAAGCAGCGTTTTCTGTATTAAGATGTATCAAGATAAATTTTAGATGGTCCATTTATGTCTTTAAAGAAATGAAACCTATTTAAAGATAGGTAATAATACGGACAGTCCTATAGTTTGGTAAAGAGACTGGGTATTGTAAAAGAAAAGAGACAGAGAAAGAGAGTTTGTAGTGTGTAACACTAAAAAACAAACAAACAAACAAACAAACAAACCAGGCAAAACCATGGCCATCTTTTACCTACTATAATGAGAGGAAATGTGGGCTGGCAGAGACCTTGGCAAAAAGTGCTGAAGTCCTGCTGCCTGCAGGAGGGCCTTAAGACTGTGCCACACAGGGGCACCTGGCTGGCTTAGTTGGTAGCGTAGGCGACTCTTGATCTGGCGGTCAAGAGTTCGAGCCCCTCGTTGACCGTAGAGTTTGCTTAACATAAATCAGTAAGTAAATAAATAAATAAATAAATAAAGAGGGGGGCGAGACATTTGCAAGGACATGGATGGAGTTGGAGAGAATACTGCTAAGTGAAATAAGTCAGCCTGAGAAAGATGAATGTGGGAATTTAAAAAACAAAACAAACGAGCAAAGGAGAAAACACACACACACAGAGAGAGAGAGAGAGAGAGAGAGAGAGTGCCAAGCCAAGAAACAGATTCTTAACTATTGAGAACAAGCTGATGGTTAGCAGGGGGGAGGCAGGTGAGGGCTGGGTGAAACAGGTGGTGGAGATTAAGGAGTGCACTTGTCCTTGTGAGCACCAGGTGATGTTGAATCACTATCTTGTACACCTGAAATGAATATAACACTGTATGTTAACTACACTGGGATTAAAAACTTTTTTTAAGTTTTATAATAATAAATAAACAAAAGAGTGGGCAAGAGAGGGAAGAGAAGCACAGAAAAGAGTAAGTGCCAAAGAGAAGAGACTCACCTAAACTGAAATTCAAACGGGGTCACAGCAAACCCAGCAGTCAGGTGTGGGTTTGTTGTTTTTTTCTTTTAAGATTTTTATTTTTTTAAGTAATCTCTATACCACTAAGCTCTACCAGCTAAGCCAGCCGGGTGCTCCATTAGTCAGGTATTTTTACTGACAAGCCCAAAACTAGCTTATCTGTTCCAGTGTGGGTTTCTGGCCACCAATGTTGTCAATGTGTGGTGCTTTAACAATTCAAAGTAATTTTGAACCTCAAAAGCCATGGGTCAAAGTATCACCATTTAAACCATGTGAGGAGGAAGAAGAACATATTTTTTCATATGATTACGAAAAGCTTCAAAGATTAGGAATTTTAAAGAGCTGGGACTCTGTTCTCTTTAAGAGTCACTGAGACATGAAAAGAACAATTCTGATGATGTACAGGAAAGCATCATTTAGACCAGTGCCTCTCCAAATACAGTCTGAAGTGGTGTGGCACCAGCTTCCCTGGGCTGCTTGTTAGAATGCCAGTGTTCAAGGCCCAACCCTGAACTAGGGAGTGGGAATCATGGAGGGTGGGGCCTGGCAATCGGCTTTAACAAGATCTCTAGATGATTCTTTTTCGTGCACTAAAGCTTGCAAAGCACTGATTCAGACCATCCTTAGTCAAACTGCAGATTACAACCCATTAATGGGTTGTAAAATCAATTCTGTAGGCAGTGACCGGCATTTTACAAAAGTGAAATGGAATGCAACAGAAAATGGAGTGCATCCCAAGTTGCATGGGTATGAGCTCATAAAATTTGTTTCAGTTCTAGATCTGTATGTATACCCATGTGTACCGATTTAGATGAAGCAGCACTTTTAATTTTTGAAGAACTGGTAGGATATAATAAGAAGCTACAAATTTTATATGAAGCCAGAACTGTTTGGTTGACGATAAAACACAGTGACAGCTTAATGTGGATTCCTGTTTGGAGAGAGATTGAGGAAGGAAGGAAAAGGGCCAAGGAAAAAACACAGCAAGCCAAGGTTTTCTAACTCCAGAATCCTCATGGGGAAAGAATCAAAAAGGCCTATCCAGAGAGGAAATCTACCA
Organism: Herpailurus yagouaroundi; assembly: GCF_014898765.1. Taxonomy (NCBI): domain Eukaryota; kingdom Metazoa; phylum Chordata; class Mammalia; order Carnivora; family Felidae; genus Herpailurus; species Herpailurus yagouaroundi. The sequence goes on along the minus strand of NW_024412391.1, from coordinate 41,302,676 downwards.
CAGAGGAGATGTCAAGGAGGGTAAATAGAAGATAAGGTCATGTATGACCTTCAAGAAACAATCATTGGGGCGCCTGGGTGGTTCGGTCAGTTAAGCGTCCGACTCAGGTCATGAACTCTCGGTCCGTGGGTTCCAGCCCCGGGTCAGGCTCTGTGCTGACAGCTCAGAGCCTGGAGCCTGCTTCAGATTCTGTCTCCCTCTCTTTCTCTGCCCCTCCCCTGCTTGCGCTCTCTTAAAAATAAATAAACATTAAAACATTTTTTAAAAATAACAATCATTTAAGTAGGAATATTCATTCACTCATTTATTCATTCACGGATCATTTGTTTTCCATCAAAGGTGCCAGGCACTGTGTTTGGTGCTGGGGGTATAGAATACATGTGAGGCCTATCGTGGACTGCATTATTTAGTGACAAGCAAGCAAGGTCAATAGCATGATCAGTGCTGTGAAGAAGTATTAACACAGCATTTAGTGGGAATACAGAAGTCAACCTGCGATGGCGAGGTTGGGAGTGGGGCCACAGGGGACATCCATATGGAGAGGGCATTTAATCAAAATGGTGATCACATCGTAACATGGTATTCTACTGTGAAACTAATCAGTGATTATTTAGAGCAGTGTTTTCTCAAACATTAGTGTGCGTCAGAATCACTTAGAGGACTTGTTCAAGCACTTTTCCAGTCAGTAGGTCTGGGGTGGGGGTCTGAAAATCTGCCTTTCTGACAAGTTTCCAGGCAATGCAGATACTGTTAATCTGGAGACTGTTTTTTTGTGGATCACTGGTCTACATGGCTAATTAAAGAGTTGTGTTAGACAGCATTTCTAGAAACACAATTTAGAGTCGATAGAATTTAGGGGCACGTGGGTGGCTCAGTCGGTTGAGTGTCCGACTTCGGCTCAGGTCATGATCTCGAGGTTTGTGAGTTGGAGCCCCACGTCGGGCTCTGTGCTGACAGCTCAGAGCCTGAAGCCTACTTTGGATTCTGTGTCTCCCTATCTCTCTGCCCCTCCCATGCTCATGCTCTGTCTCTCTCTCTCTGTCTCTCAATAATAAATAAACATTAAAAAAAATTTTTTTTAATACAAAAGATAGAATTTAGCTGATCCACATGCACACAAAAAATTAGTTTTTCTTCACTATATTTTGATGGCTTAATAACAGTAACTGTCACTAGAAAATTTTCATTTAAATTAACTTGATTATAAAATGTTTTACTAAGATTTAATACTTAGATATTTGACAGTCAGGCAACTAACTGTTCTTGTTTGTGACAAAGATATACTTGCTCTGTACTTGCCAAAACCGTTTCCTTTTCTTTCTGGGCACACACATAAAACCGCATTTCCTGACCCCTTTGCAGTTAGGTTAGACCACGTGACTGATTTCTGCCAGCGTGGGTGGTGGGTAGGAGGAATGCAAACCCTTCCAGGCTTGGCCAAAACTTCTTTCAATATCAGTCCTTTTCCCTTGGCCAGCCAGGTACACAGGTTTTAGAGAAGGGCCCTGTTAGGGGTCCGAAGGCCGGCGTAGCCATCAGGTAAGAGCGTGGGTCCCTGAGTCACCACTTGAAGAGAAACCCAAGATTGCCACTCAGGTGGGAAACCGTTTGAAGAGAGATGAGAGGGCGGATCAAGTGAGCTCACAAATGTGCTTTCCTTCCCTGCATCATGGCCCTCAAGGTTACGGGTTTGATTCCACTGAGTAGCTTAGCCTGTCCTGACTAACATGCTTTGCCTGGTGCTGAGTAACACAAAACACATGTTTATGAGCTAAATAATTAATTTCCATTTGTGTTCTCTTCTAGCCAACATTCAGCCTGTAAAATGGCCTCCTGGCCACTCATTTGTTCAACAAATACTTACCTAGAGGCTGCTGTGTGCCAAGCACAGCCAATGGTGAGCAAGAAAACTACACGCTTTCCATGCTCTCATGGAATTTAGTCTTGTGAGAAAGGGACATAAATCAAACAATTGCTCAAATGTGTAAAATTCCAGCTGTTATGCGTGCTATGAATGTTGGAAACCTGGTACTAGAAGGGGATTTTTTTTTCCTAGTTAGGAATAAATATTGAGTGCTTTCAGGTGTAATTGCCATCTGAGTGAAAATGATTTAAAAATATAAGTTTGGATGTGATGATGCAAAATATAACTAAATCTGGATACAACTAAGAGTCATACAGTTTTATTAAGTCGTTTCATTTAATAGTTTTAACTACTGAATGGCATTTGCTCCATATTATAGTTACATAAACTTTTTTTTAAAGTTTATTTATTTATTTTGAAAAAGAGAGTGTGAGTGAGGGAGAGGCAGAGAGAGAATCCCAACCGCCTCTGGCTATTAGCGCAGAGCGTGACTGTGGGCTTGATCTCACCAATCACATGAGATCCTGACCTGAGCCAAGATCAACACTGAGTCACCCAGGCACCACTACCTAAACTTTTAGAATGCATATATAATGATGAATGTGATATCCTTTAGCTTATCAGTTGTTATCTCCTCAGAGACTTGCAAAACTCTTTTACTTTTTTAAAATCATAGTGTCTGTTACTTTTCTATATTCCTGCTGAACCAGAGTTTTACACTGAAGGCCCCATTCAGTAAAAGTTAAATCAGATCAAATCACTAAATACCTTCTTGAACTAGAACTTATTCTGGTGACCACTTTAGCCTTTCAAAATTTTCTCTGCTTACCAAGTAAACAATGGTTTCAGTAAGCTCATACATAAGGTGACAGAATTTTAGATTTGCATGGAATAGTTTTGTTTTCCCACTCTCAGATACACTGATATATACGCATATGTACATACACACACTGATACATATATATTGATAAATACACATACACGTTCTCATATATATATATATACATACATACACACACAATGCATCTATATCTGTACATATATTCTTCACTTCTGTTTAAAAACTTGATTCTCAAATGATGAAAATAATTACACCAATGACATTACAAATATGGGAAAAATAGATTTATTTTTACAGTTTGTACAAAAATACCGGTTGCTATTTTCACAAGAGAGGACACTTCAGCCATTTTCAAAACGAATTTCCAGACCATGCTCTGTCACCAAGATACTACATCACAGTAATGAACCGAAGAGAATTTTCCTAAATTCCATTTTAGAGACATAGTGGGATCTTTTTTTTTTTTTTTAAGTTTATTTATCTATTTAAGTCATCTCTACACCCAGCCTGGGGGCTTAAACTCACACCCCCCACGGTCTGCCGACCGAGCCAGTCAGGGGCCCCTAGAGAAATTATTGCATTTTAAGGCTGCGGGTGCCCTAGGGATTTAATCCCAGGTCAGGAAACGAATGTCCAAAAAGGTAAAATTTGCTTACTGCATGTAAGTTATTTCTGCTCCCAGATCCAGACCCCTGGTCTCCTAAATCGGGTGTAGCTTTCTCTGCACCACAGTTTTTGCTTTACTACTGAAGGTCAGGCTCGATTATCTTTCGTTCTTCCAACTGCGCTTCCTCCACCAGCAGTTTTATGGGATAGGTCTAATTAAGATGGAGCTGGCTTCTGCCTTCTTGGTTATTTCTTTTGTTTTCGCTGTTCATAGTCTTATCATCAATATTGCTGAACTTCTGTTTTATTAAAAAGAGATGCTCTGAATAATACCAAAGAGAACCTTAACACCCACCCAAACTGAAAGTTCCGGCCCCAAGACCCAGCCATTCCCAGGCTCAGCTGGGAAAACGTGAAGTTCCTACAGCCGGTGTAACCCAGGGTCCTGGAGCCACGTGCAAGAGGAGGGGCCGCTTTCTGGTTGGCGCCCCGAGGGGCTTCATCCCTCCAATCCGCTTAGGCCCCGCGGTGAAGGAGGGGGCGCGCCCTGGGGGAGGGGGCGGAGCCAACGACCTGTCCATCACCGAGTCCACGGGTGGCAGCACCTACCACACCGCTGTACCTAGGCGAGGCGGGGCCGGGGCGGGAAGGCCGCGGCCGGGGGAGGCGGAGCCGGGCCGGCGGGAGCCAATCCGCCGGGCGGCGCGAGGGGGTGGGGGTGGGGCTACCGCCCGCGACCCAAACACCCGGCCCGGTGCACTTTGGAGCCGCGCTGCTCCTCGGCCTTCCGGTGTGAAGGCCGGGGAACCTCCTCCCCTACTGGGCACCCCCACCTTCGTGGCCCAGACCCCCCCCCCCGCCCCTCTTTCGCGGGGGGGAGTGCGGCGACGGTTGCCGGGAAGCGCGCGCCGCCCCTCCCTTCCCTCCTCCGTCCTCCCCTCACGCGCCACCCGTTTTTCCTCTTTCTCCGTTAATAACAGCTGGGTGGCTGGGGGAGGAGGGAAGGTGGCCCCGGCGGAGTCTGGGCGGGCGCCTCCCACTCACCCGCGAGCCGCCGTGTGAGCGGGAGGATGGCGGCGGTAGTTGCGGCCGCCCGGGAGGAGGCGGTACCGAGGCCCCGGGCGCAGAGCGCGGCGGCGGCGGCAGAGAGCGGCAGCGGCCCGTCCCGGAGCACCAGAACCGAAACCAGCGGCAGCCGCACAGCCACCTGAGCCGCCCCTCCCGCCGGAGCTAGAGAGCGGCGTCCGCCGCAGCCCGACCTCCTTCCTCTCCGCCTCTCCTCGTTTCCTGCGACCTCCCGCAGGCCACCGGTCTCGCCCGCCGCCCCCGAGCACAAGAGCGCGCCGGGCGCCTACCGCCCTTCGGGGCGCGGGGCGGCGGTCCTGGACGTGCGGGCTTCTTCTTGCGCGGGTCGCGGCGCCTCGGCCCTTCCCGCTCGTTCCTGCGCTCGCTCCCGCCCTCCCGGCGCTCCGGGCGCCGCGCGCGGGCCCGGCCCGGGGCTGGGCGGACATGGGCGCCAAGCAGAGCGGCCCGGCCGCTGCTAACGGCCGCACTCGCGCCTACTCGGGCTCGGATCTACCTTCCAGCAGCAGCGGAGGGGCCAATGGGACCGCGGGCGGTGGCGGCGGCGGCGGCGGTGGCGGCGGAGGGGCGCGGGCCGCGGCCCCGGGGAGGTTTCCGGCTCAGGT
>NW_024412391.1:41250201-41292677 GCF_014898765.1 Herpailurus yagouaroundi | reverse complement strand
CTTCTATTTCAGTGGATAGGTTCATCAGGGAGATTTAATAGAAGCAAGATTTTCTTCATCCTGAGATTTAGAAAACCAGATGAATTTTATCTTTTTATGTATTTTTCAGATGATGAACCTTATTTTAAAAATTAGACTTGATTATACTTCATTTTGACTTAATTTCTTAGTATGTATTATGGTATTAATGTGTTTATTCAGTTACAGGTTGTACAGATGTTTGGGTGTATATAAAGTAAGGCCCTCTGAAAATTGAGAAAAGGAATTATTTCTGAATTAGTGTGAAGTTTTGCTGTAATTTTGTAAAACTTATTTTAATTGATGTTTACATTATTCCTAATAAGAAAATACAGTGCTAATAAGATTCAAAATTGTTACTCTCTTTTAGGATGTCATGTGATTTATGGAAAAGGAAAATCTAAACGGTACCACTTTTTTTTTTTAAATATTAGTCTAACAGGTTGAATTGTTACTAGTTTCGTCATAATGAATAACCAAATTGCATGAAGTTTTCTCTGTTGGTTTTATGTTTTGAATGTGCATTTCAGCTGTGTATACTTTCTTATTTCTCTCTGGAGAAAACCTGAAGAGAGGTGCTTAATCCAGATACTTTAGTTTACAGAAATTCCCTAGAACTGAAGGATGTTTCTTTTGTTTTATGACTGCTGAGTTTAATACTATTAAAATGAACAAAAGCCTTCTCTTGGCTATCATGTTTGTTTTAAAACAGGTCTTCACTGATATATAGGCCAATAATTTAAAAGCCTTGGTGGCATTTTAGGATTTTTTCGGCTTTTTGTCTACATTTTCCCTATTAAGTTGCTGGTGTTCATAAAATCAATTATTATGGGGGCACCTGGGTGGTTCAGTGGGTTAAGCATCTGGCTCTTGATCTCTGCTCAAGTCATGATCTCAAGGTTCATGGGATCGAGCCCGGTGTCAGGCTATGTGCTGACAGTACGTAGCCTGTTTGGGATTCTCTCTCTGCCTCTCCCTCCTTTTCCCCCCCCCCCCCCCCCGTCAAAATAAATAAACTTAAAATCAATTATTGTGAGTGGTAGAATAGTAGTCTTTAATGATCTAGCAAGGATGGGGAAGGAAAATTGGAGTGTACAAATATACCAGTGAATGGAGATTATTTCTGGAGAGATCATGTGGGCTTCTGTTAGAACCTATCCATGCACCTAGAAGTGACCATGTAAAATGAATTAATCTGGACAATTAACTGGTGGTACTCAATTGCTTTTGGCCTTCTAATTGGCTTGAGTTGTGTCCTTGAGTGTTTCGGTAGTCTGTAATTCAGGCACCTCCTGTTCCTGAGGAAACTTGCTTCCTTATGTTGGCGTGTAATGTTATCTCTTAACACGAGTATGTTAAATAAAACCTGTATTTCCAGGCAGATTTATTTCTCTTAATCTTCAAGATAGGTGAAGGTTTTTAAGGTAGTTGATTATCTTCATTAGTTGTTACTGAATTGTTCTCATTCTTACCAGTTATCTAGTGCCAAAAATGTTTGAATTTGGGATGTTGTGATTAATCTTCCTTCGCTGAATTTTATTCAATTGAAAATCTTTGTGCAGTGTGGCAGAATAGAAATATGTGCTTTTTCCTAAGCAAAATTTCACTTAAAACTACCACCTCTGTCACTTCTCAAAAGAACAAGAACTCTGGTGGTTAATATGTTTTTTCACCTTTTTTTTTTAAGGATTTCTTTTTTACAATGTTTTCGAGAAAGCATGAGTGGGGGAGGGGCAGAGAGAGGGAGAGAGAATCCCAAACAGGCTGGGCACTGTCTGTGCAGAACCTGACTTGTAGGGCTCGATCTCATAAACCATGTGAGATCATGTCCTGAGCCTAAGAAATCAAGAGTTGGAGGCTGAATCTACTAAGCCACCCAGGTGGCCCAGTGTTTCTCACTTGTAATCCCACGTGTCTTTAAACACCGTAGAAGATACCTTGCATTGTATGCTTTGCTAAAGTGTGGACTCTGACCTAGAAGTTTCTGCATTGGGAATATTTTGAGTGTCATCCTTGTGCAGGGGCCATGCTAATCTTGTCTGTATCATTCCAGTTTTAGTATAGGGACTGCCGAAGGGAGCACGGGAATATTTTGACAGTTCTTTTTTTCCCTCCTCTCTTCTACCTCCAGCTTTATTTTATTACTTTTTCCCCTGGAAACTTCTCTTGACTGCAGGGTAGAAGATGGGCTGGAGGGAGGGGTGGTTTGTGTTGCACCGGGCATCATCTGATAGGAAAGCTATCTGACCTAAGTACCTCCGATGCTTTGCTGGCTGCAAAGACAGTTGTTTCACTAAGGATGGTGCCTCCAGCAAGTCCCCAGCCCCCTCCAATTTGATTGCTTTGCCTGGTAACTAGTAAATGGGTTCTTATTTGTTTTTTGGTTACCAGTGTCATTAGATACCAGCTTTTTTTAATGTTTATTTTTGGGAGGGGGGAGGGCCAGAGAGAGAGGGGGATAGAGAATCCCACACAGGCTCTGTGCTGACAGCAGAGGCCGATGCAAGACTTGAACTCACGAACCATGAGATTATGACCTGAGCTAAAGTTGTACGCTTAACTGACTGAGCCACCCAGGCTCCCCTAGATACTAGCTTTTAAAGTATTGATTATTTATTCTGTGTTTATAAGGAGAATTGCCTTAATATACTTATTGCATATACTGGGTATGTGTACAATTGGGTATATTAGTAAGTTGGTTAAAAAAAAATACAGGCAAAGTTTTATGTAGCAAAGTATTTTAATTTAAAAATTAAATGTTTTAATTATGCATGCACTTGACTGGTATTAACTGATGATTTAAATTTGTTCTGTACTTGTTCAAGTGTTTAGAAATTGGGGAAAACATGTCTTTTGTGTAAACAACAAAGGGTTCAGAAATACCTTAGGTTCTCATTATATGTTTTCCATTCTCCTTATTAACAAATTACTATAATTTTTTTTTTTTTTTTTTTTTTACATTTTTTTATATTTTAGAGACAGAGTGCAAGCATGGGAGGGGCAGAGAGAGAGGAAGACACAGAATCAGAAGCAGGCTCCAGGCTCAGGCTGTCAGTACAGAGCCCAACGTGGGGCTCGAACCCATGAACCGCGAGATCATGACCTGAGTTGAAGTTGGACACTCAACCAACTGAGCCCCCAGGAACCCCCCCCCTTTTTTTTAAATTTTAGAGTGCAAGCAGGGGAGAGGGGGCAGAGGGAGGGAGATAAAACAGGCTCCACACTCAATGCAGAGCCTGACAAAGAAGGGCTTGATCCCTCGATCCTGGGATCATGACCTGAGCCAAAATCAAGGGTCGGGTGCTTAACTGGCTGAGCCAACCAGATGCCCCAAATTACTGTAAATTTTGCTGACCAAAACAATGCATATTTATTATCTCACGGTTTCTATAGGTCAGGAATCTGGGTTCAATTTAGCGTGGTTCTTTTGCAAGACTGCAATAAAGGTATGCTAGGACTGGGTTGTTTTTCCAAGACTCGACTGGGATAGCATCTACTTTCAAGCCCCCTCTGGTTGGTAAAATTGATTTCCTCATGGTTGCTAAGCTCATGGCAGCTTGCTTCTTCAAAGCCAGCAAAGGAGAAAGTCTAGCAAGATGAACTGATGCTATACTCTTACGTAAATACGTGCGTGTAATCACACATAGCCCGTTGCTTTACTGCTTCCACTGGTTAGAAGTCATAGGCCCTGCTCAGACTCAAGGGGAGGGAATGACAGGTGTAAATTTCAGAAGGCAGAGATCATATGTGACCATCGTAAAGTGTAACCACCTTTGGTTATAGACTTCGTTTGGCCAGTTAAAGATGGAACTGTTCTAACTTTATTTTTAAATTCATTTTTTATTTACTTTAGAAAAGTTGTAATAATGTGGTAAATGTTGCTTTAGTAAACATAATTTTTTTCTTTTTTCTTTTTAAGGGCTGGCATTGTAGTTGTCAGGGGTACAAACCTGGCCTCTCTTGTGCTTGCTCAGGTCCCAGTTGAATTTGAGATTATTATATATTGTAACAAGTGCCATAATAAGACTATTACAAAATGCTTTGTAAGGTATATTGTCTCAGGTAAGGAATACTTCACAGAGGAAGGTAACACCTGAACTGTATTTTGAAAGGTTTAGAAGTTGTATGCAGGGGAGACGCTATAGACTAAAGAATCCACAAAAGCCTTGGATTTTGATAGGGTACACTGAAAGGTTTGGATTGTAGTGTGTAAGGAGGACTGATGAGAGCATGAAGCTGGAAAACTCAGTTTGGACCATTTGTTGAAGGATTTTATAGTGCTGTCTGTGCCTTTGCTTTACCTAACCAACCAAGTTTTAAAGTAGCAACATAGTTGATATGGATGGCAACCTTCCTGAGTACTGCAGTGTGCAGTCTGTGACACTGTTTATGACATTGCTAATCATGATTAAGTTGGTTGTTAGGAGGGGAGAGGTAGCAGGAAGATAAGCTAGGAGGACTCTTGCTTTAAATTTTTTTTATTTCAGAGAGCGTGTGAACAGACAAGGTGGGGAGGGGGGGGAGAGAGAGAGAATCTTAAGCAGCCTCCTCACTCAGCTCAGAGCCCAACCCAGGACTCCCATCTCACTACCTGGGATCGTGACCTGAGCTGAAATCAAGAGTCGAAAGCTGAACTGAGCCACCCACGTGCCCCAGGCTAGGACTCTTTTAGACTATAATTGGTGGAAGATGCCTAAATTGAAATTATGGCATTGGTGAAGGAGAAGAAAAGTTGGATTTGATTAAGATTTCTAAGGTAGAACCAATAGGATTGAGAGCCTGGATGCATAGTGATGTCATTAACCAATATTAAAAAAGGAAAGAAGAAATTTTAGGAAATGATTAGTTCTTTTAGGCCTGCTTAAATTTTGCATGGTTATAGGAGTTCCATTTAGAAGTATCCTTTAAGCAGTTGGAACGTCACTAATGTAGAACATTACAAAAACTTGAGAAATAATCAGCAGATTGTAAGTGAAGCCAAAAAATGGACAAAATTACTATGGGATGAATATAAATTGAGGAGCAAGCATGGAGGCCTGGGGAACAAGAATTTTAAGAGACAAGCAGAGTAGGAGAACAGCCATTAGAATTGAACCCAAGGAAAAGAAGTTGATTGAAATATTTTTTTATTATAAAAACAATATTGATTAGAAAAAATCAGAAAATACTGAAAAACACACAAAAGAAATAGCAAATCACTTGTAATCTTGCCACCAGAAATAACTAGAAGAAAATGTCGATGTCTACTTTTTCATATACATGTTTTTGGAACATTCATTCTATACTTTTCATTTTAAACTTTTCTCATGTTCTAATGTAAGATTGTAAGGCTACACATTTCCCTCTGAGAGTTGCTTTAGGTGAATCCCGCAAATTGTGAAGTGGTTTTACCTTGGAGTTAAAAATATTGCTTAATTTCTCTTGTGATTTCTTCTTTGATATATGGCTTTGATATTCTTTGATAACACCCTGTTTCCACTTCATGAATTTTTTATAACGTGGTTTTTAATGACTGCTCAGGGTTCCAAAATTCAATCCATAAACATTTAATGAGAACTTATTTTGCCATTCACTGTCCTAGGGATACAGAAGTGAAGAAATAAAACACATGTCCCTGCTTTCAGGTACCTTATTTTCTACTCTAGGGAGACCGTAAACAAGTAAAAACATAGTGTGTCAGAGGGTGTTGAATGCAATGGGGAAAAATGGAGTGGGAAGGTGGATAGAGATTGTGGGGTGGAGGCTTGCCCCTGTTTTAAATAATGTTTTGGAGATCACCTCACTGACAAGGTTGACATTCAAACCAAGGGGAGGGAGCAAGCCATGAAGGATCTCTAGGAGAAAAGCATACCCAGGCAGAAGGAACAATTTCTAGAAAGGCCCTGAGAAATGAATGTACCTGATGTGTCCTGGGAACAGCTGTGAAACCAGTATATTTGGAGTGCAGAGGGTTGTAGGTGAGAGCAGAGAGGGGTTGGGTAGGACAGAATCCTAAAATGTCTTGTAACCACTGACCTGGTGTTTTGACTTTTGTTTTAGGGAGAGATGGGGAGGCATTTGAGAGTTTTTTGAGCAGAAGATTGACATAACTGGACTTGGGCTTAAAAAAAATTTTTTTTATGTTTATTTTTGAGAGCGAGGACACACGCACGCACAGGGGAGAGGCAAAGAAAGAGGGAGACAGAATCTGAAGCAGGCTCTGCGCTAACAGCAGCAAGAGTGACACAGGGCTTGAACTCAAACCATGAGATCATGACCTGAGCTGAAGTCAGATGCCTAAGCCTAACTGACTGGGTCCCCCAGTGCCCCCCTCTCCTCATACTTGGGCTTTAGAGGATTACTCCGCCACGATGTGAGAGTGGATGCTGGAGGGCAAGACTCAGGTAAGGAGTTAAAAAAATCAGGGCAGCAGATAACAGGGGCTTGGGCCAGGGTGGTAGTGCTGGAGGCGGTGTGGACTGGCCAGATTCTTGATGTCCTTCCTGTTCTTACCAACCAGATATGCGAAGGAGGGAGAGTGAGAGGGGAGCTGGGGTTTTATACAGTTTGTTTGCAGTGGGCGCTGTCACCGTGTACTATTGCTGTCAGAACCCTGACTCACAAATGTTTTCTGTTTCTCCAGTCACTTCTTAAAAATTTATCAGAGATGTGGCATTGTTTGAACCAAAGGTATGCATTTGTTCAAGGCATTTGATGTTTATTGCTGAATTGCCCTTTGGAAAGGGCTGCTTCTTCAAGCAAGGTATAATGGCACAAGGGATAATGGCACAGAGAGGGAGAGAGAGAATCCCAAGCAGGTTCTGTGCTGTCAGCGCGGAGCCTGATGCAGATTCAATCTCATGAACGATGAGATCGTGACCTGAGCCAAAATCAAGAGTTGGTCGCTTAACTGACTGAGCCACCCAGGTGCCCTTTGTTCACTACATTTAGATTTTTTTTTCTTTTAGCGAGGAGTTAAAGTGTGGCTTTAACATGTTTTGGTGGGAAATTTAATGTTGTTCTTACTGCCCTTTTGTTATTTCTAGTGTTCTCTAGAAGCGTTGCATTGTGGTCATAGAGTCTTAAGACTTTTTCAGTGGCAAATGATAGAAACACAGTGCAAAATAGCATTAAGTGGGAAGACGATATTACATGTGTTGGAATGGTTCTGTGTTCATGCACTGCATATTTGGTAGGTCCTTTCAATCTGCTAACTCTGGTCTTTCATTTTGGGTAGTTTTTAAAAATTATTTCTGTGATTATTTCTTCCACCATTTTCTTTTCTCATTATTTCAGTGTTGGATATAGAGTGATCCTTTGCTTTATCTTTTTTATATCTTTTTGTTCTTTAGGGGGGATTTTTCCCCCCAGCTTTTATCTTCTAATCCTTTAGTTGATTTTTGTCTGTTTCTGTAATCTTTTAAAATTTCCGAGAGTTTTTTATTGTGAATTTTTTCATACATTTTGTTTGTGTTTTGTGGGTACAAGATCTTTTCCTAAGACTATTAATGACATGTGTTTGTGTGTATGCATATGCTTTTTTTTTACCCTCCCAATTACTCAGTTTCTTCCCAGTTGCTTTTTCTGTTTGACTTCAGTCTTTCATTAGGTTCTTTCTTCAAATGTTTGGTGATCGTTGGTTGGTTATTCACTCATTTTTAAAGCACTAAAAAGCTGATTGGAAGCTGTCTGAACACCTAGGGTTATCTGTCTGTGCCCTTTTTCTTAGGAATTAAGAAATTCCTAAGAATTAGTGTCTTTTTCTCTTGAATTGGTCATATTTTCCAGAGTGGCTTCTCTCTCTCTCTCTCTCTCTCTCTCTCTCTCTCTCTCTCTCTTTCTCTCTTTTTGGCCTGGAGGATGCACTTTTTTATACCTCTATTCTAGGAGCGGAGGAGAAGAAAGTCGGGACTGTTAACACTCAGTGTGGTACTTTCCACTTAATTTTCATATTCGTTATCAGTAGGGACCTCTGCCTGTCACTATTCCTGTTGTCCCCAAGTCCAGAAACTTTTCTCCCTCCAAATAACAAACCTCCAGTCTAATGCCAGGGTTGGGGTGGGATAGCTGCCTAGTTGCTGCAAGTCAGGGAGGACAACTGGAAAGAGACTCGGAGTAACTCTCTTTGTAGTCCTTTTCTGGCGCCTGCCACTTCATGTGCCTGCTGTAAATCTGGTTGCTTTTCTGCTTTCCTAGTTCTGGGATGAAAGTTGCCACTGCGTTTCTTTCTGTAGTCTAACGATAACCCTTTTATCCCCTCTATCTTTTATAGGCTTATTTCCTTGAAAAAAATACATTCTTACAGATTTTAGTAGGATGTTTGAACTGAGCAGAGGCTGGTAAATATGTTCAGGCAATTGTCTTTAACTGGAAGTCCTCTTTTTTTTTTTAATTGCCTAAGACATCTGAATCCATTTTTATGAAATTTTGACAGTTCAGATAAAATGAAAGTCACTTTCACTCCCCTGGTGATGCATTCACTCCCCAGATGTCACTATTATGATTGTTTTGTATGTGTACTTCCTAACTTTTTGGTAAATTGATTCACATACTTGGAGAAAAACGGTTTCATTTGTATGAAATTTTGTGATCGAGCTTATTGACAAGACCGGCGGGGGCGTACTATCTTCTGAAACCTGTTTTTTTCTCTTTAATGGGTTTAGGAACTTTTTATGTGGGAGGACATAGGAGTGTAACTCTTCTGTAACTGCCGCATACTTACTATTCCATAATCTGCATATATACTGTAGTTTAACCCTTCTTCTGTCGGTAAGCATTTAGGACGTTTACACTTCACCAGTGTTGTAAAAAACACCTTTATGAATATGTGCACATGTATGGATCTTTCTCAGACATCAACCCTCTGGAATTAATGTCAGACTCCAGGTTTAAGGGCACTGTCTGAAGACTGCCCTCACTTCAGATTCAGTTACCTTTTGGGGTTCCCAGGCCATCTGTACTTCTGATCAGCTGACTACAAATTTGGAGGAACTGGGGTGGCAGGGGAAGGTCCCATGACTGTTCAGGTTTGGGAATTCACTAGAATAACTCATGGTACTCAGGAAAATGCTATACATGGGACTATAGTTTTATTATAAAGGATATAAAGTAGGAGCAGCCAAATGAAGAGACACGGTGTGAGGTCTGGGAGGATCGTGAACACAGTGCTTTCCTGCTTTCTCCTTACCCTCCTACCACAACTGTGTGTTCACAAACGAGAAAGCTCCCCCAAACCAGGTGTCCCTTTTTATTTGGGTTTTATTACGTAGATACGGTTGGTTAAATATTGGCCATATGATTAGCTTAATCTCTGACCCTCTTTCCTCCCTAGAGGTTGCCTGGCTCATTGCCCCTCACGCCTTCACTCACAGGGTTGGTCTTTCTGGTGACTAGCCCCCATTCTGAATTGTCTCAGCATGAAGTCACATGTCACCGAGGGGGCTTGTGAATAGTGAAGACATTCTTATCACTCGGGAAATTCCAAGAGTTTCAGAAGCTCTGTGCCAGGAACCTAGGAACAAAGACCAGACAGACACCTAGAAGTAGAATTTTCTGATTGAATGGTATACACACTCTAATTTTTAATAAATATTGAAACTCCTTCTCAGAGGCATTAGTAATCTGCTTTGTACCATATATGACAATACTAAATTTTCCATAGCTTTTCTGGTATTAGGTGCTATTTTTCCTTCATTTCAGTTGATGAAAACTTTTGATGTGCATTTCCTGATTGCTAGTGAAAATGAGCATTTTTCCATATATTATTCGCCATGTATATTTCTTTTTTGAATTGCCTACTCATTGACTTTGTTCATTTTTCTGTTGTCATCTATTTTATTTATATTGATTTGTAGTTCATTATATATTCTACAAATTAGTTTTGGGTTGTTTATATGTTTTAAATATTTCCTCTCAGGTTATTGACTTAAATTTTTATGAATTAGATTTATTGTGTCAATTCTAATGGCACAGGGTTATGAATTTAAATCATTAAAATGCTAAGCTCTCGTTTCCTATAAGTGAAGAAGGAAGGGCCTTTAGTAATGGCAAGATTTTGGGGAGTGATTTTTAGCTATCTTAGATATATTAGAGCTAGTTTCATAGGGATTTAAATTATATAGGCCCCCATTTGTGTCTGTCCCATTATTTGGGAACATTTAAACTCTTTAAAAGTAATGAAGAATGGAAGGAAGAGGGAGAATATGTATTGTGGCAGTACAATGAGAGAAGTCCAAAGGTAATAACTAATTTTTCAAAAATTGTGTGAATGGTATTTATCCAGATCATTCCTCTTCTGTTTTATTAAAGGTGATGTAAAATTGACCATAACTCTAAGTGACATAATTCTATAAATATTAAATTCTCTATTCTAATAATTTATTATATGTATAGTATCCTTATAAATTGCTATGTGATGTGTTCTTTATGGAATGAGAAGTATGTAGTAGAAGACTTAGTTCTTTTAAAATTTTACCATTGAGGGGCGCCTGGGTGGTTCAGTGGGTTGGGCTTCTGACTTCCGCTCAGATCGTGATGTCGTGGTTCATGAGTTCAAGCCCTGCGTTGGGCTTTGTGATGACAGTGTGGCACCTGCTTGGGATTTCTCCTCCCCCCCTCCCTCTCTTTTCCCCCCCTCCCCCTCTCTCTCCCTCTCCCCACCCCCTGCACTTTCTCTCCCTGAGTGAATAAACTTTTAAAAAATGTTTTTTAATTTTACCGTTGAAGGGGCACCTGGCTGGCTTAGTCAGTAGAGCATGCAACTGTTTAAAAAATTTTTTTTAATGTTTATTTATTTTTGAGAGAGACAGAAACAGAGGATGAGCAGGGGAGGGGCAGAGAGGGAGATACAAAATCCAAAGCAGGCTCCAGGTTCTGAGCTGTCAGCATAGAACCCAACTAGGGACTTGAATCCTTGAACCAAGAGATCCTGACCTGAGCTGAAGTTGTATGCTCAACTGACTGAGCCACCCAGGAGCCCTGGGCATGCACCTTTTGATCTTGGGGTCATGAGTTGAAGCCCCATGTTGGGTGCAGAGCTAACTTTATTTATTTATTTATTTATTTATTTATTTATTTATTTACCATTGAAGAGATTTCTTAGAAATTTAAATGATTTTTTTTGACTTAAAACTTTCAGGAATACATAGTTCAATAAATATCAACGAAGCCTTGTTTATAGAACTCTTAATTGTATATGTATATACAACATAGTGAATATATCTTTATATCCCAGCATGAGGGTTACCTTGTTAATATTGATCTTGTGTAATATTTACTAGTTCACATCTGTAGACATTTTATAGTTGATAAAAACATATTTACATATACTCTGTTTTTTGGGGGGTAGGAGGCTTTATTTCATTGGAGGGGCAGGAGGGAGAATCTGGACACAGGCAGCACGTGGGGTGGGGGTCAGGGGATACCCTCTATATTTTCAAGTAAATTATATAGGCATCTTTGTAAGATGCAGAGAACATAGTTTCCCTGTTTCATAAATGAGAAAACTGAGATGTAAAGAAATTTGGCTTTTAAGTTGTATAAATCATAATGACTCTGAATCAGGTCATTGCTTTTTTTTCATTCCATCCTATGGATTAGTTTCCTATGGATGTTGTAACAAATTACCACCAGCCTAATGACTTAAAACCACACAAATTTATTACAGCTGTGGAGGTTAGAGGTACAAAATGGGTCCCACTGGTTTGAAACCAAGGTGTTTGTAGGCTGCTTCTGGAGGTTCTGAGGGAGTACCTGTTACCTTGTCTCTTTCTAGCATCCAGAGACCACCTGCATTTCTTGGCTTAGGACCCCTTCCTCTGTCTTCAAAGGGAACAGTATTGGGCCAGGTTTTCACACGCTGACCTCTCTCTGGTTTTAACTCTTCTGCCTCATTTCCATATTTTAAGGACCCTTGTAATTGAGTTGGGCCTACCCAGATAATCTAGGATTATCTCTCTATTTTAAGATCAGTGATTAGCAACCTTAATTCCACTTTGCCATGTAACCTAACATGATTCCAGGGATTAGGCTGTATACATGAAGCAATGACAATGAGTGGACTGGTTTACAAAAAACCAGTAACAAAAAAATGCAGTGATCATCAGATCTAGTCTCTTGAATGACTGAAAGCAGAGTTGTCACTTCTTTGACAGACCTCTTTGTGGAAAGGAAGTAACTACTTTTTTTTCCTTAAGAACGTAGGGTTAATTTGCATATGTTGGAATGCACAGATTCTAAATGTGCGGTTTGAAGAGTTTTGACAAATACAGTGACAAATACATTAACACGCCATCAGAGTAGAGAACATTTTCTTCACCCTGGAAGGTTCTCTTATGCTCCTTCCCAGTCATTCTCACCCTGCTTCCAAGAGGCTGATTAATATTACCTGTTTCGGGGCGCCTGGGTGGCACAGTCGGTTAAGCATCCGACTTCAGCCAGGTCACGATCTTGCGGTCCGTGAGTTCGAGCCCCGCGTCGGGCTCTGGGCTGATGGCTCAGAGCCTGGAGCCTGTTTCCGATTCTGTGTCTCCTTCTCTCTCTGCCCCTCCCCCGTTTGTGCTCTGTCTCTCTCTGTCCCAAAAATAAAAAATAAAACGTTGGGAAAAAAAAAAAAGAAAAATATTACCTGTTTCTACGTTCACTGATTAGTTTTGCCTGTTCTTGAACTACATATAAATGGAGTCATACAGCAAGTCCTCTTTGACGTTGAGGGTTTGGGGCAATTGTAAAGTAAGTTAGAAATGGAAGACCTTGGAAAGATGCATGCAATTCTTCCCTAACTGCTGCCATTATCCTGCTCTGTCCCTTCATGCTACTCCATCCCCACTTGCTGTACAACTCTGTAATGTGTGCACACCGAAACTAAGAATATGCTAAGTACTCGATGGATACGTAGTAGAAAGCATGATTGTGTAAATATCTTAAAATTCAAGATAAACTGAACTTGAAAAAACTAATGCTTAAATTTATCCTTACTTGGTATATTCTTTCAGTTATCTGATTGGCAAAGTTTTTGGATGCCATTAAATGTTTTAGATGGTATTCACTATAGCAAAGCAGGATATAGTGGTTGATTTATTTGCAAATTGTCAATTCTCAGGAGAAGGACAAAGTTCAGGGAACTTTATTTTTAGGGTCAGTATTTTTCAAGTAGGGAAGTGGTTGAACAAAAACTTGAGAGTTGGAACTTCACTATGTTTTTGGTTTAGTATAAAACTTTTTTAAAAATTCAGGGGGCGCCTTGGGTGGTTCAGTCAGTTGAGCATCTGACTTTGGTTCAGGTCATGATCTCAGGGTTTGTGAGTTTGAGCCCTGCGTCAGGCCATGCAGAGCCTGCTTGGGATTCTTTTTCTCTCCCTCTCTCTCTGCTCCTCCCCCACCTGCTCTCTCCTCTCTCTGTCACAATAAATAAGTAAACTTTAAAAAATTCATGGGGCGCCTGGGTGGCGCAGTCGGTTAAGCCTCCGACTTCAGCCAGGTCACGATCTTGCGGTCTGTGAGTTCGAGCCCCGCGTCAGGCTCTGGGCTGATGGCTCGGAGCCTGGAGCCTGTTTCCGATTCTGTGTCTCCCTCTCTCTCTGCCCCTCCCCCGTTCATGCTCTGTCTCTCTCTGTCCCAAAAATAAATAAACGTTGAAAAAAAATTTTTTTTAAATTCAGTAGACAATGGCCAGGCATAATTTTCTTTACGCCTGTAACTTGTTTTTGTTTTCATACGAGTCCAATAAGTATAAATGAGTCAGGTCTCATATTAAGTTTTGTGTACAACTCACCTGTACTCCAAAATAACAGCTTGGCCAAAGAGAAATTCAGCCTTTATGCAAGAGGAATCAGCAAAGGGAGTTCTTGTGGCTATTGTGATGGCGAGGTGGACTGTCCCCACTCTCAGATGTGAAATCTGTACTCCCCAAAGAGGAGACTGGTGAAGAGAAGGATGTGCTCATCTGTTGTAGCCTTCAGGGTGGAGAAAGGGGACAGGGGTGGAGAGCATCAGCCGGGGGATTCCTTTAGTAATTAGGAGGAGGGGTGTTTTTATTTATATATTAAAAAAATAAAATTTGACCTAACATTGTGTAAATTTAAGGTGTACAGTGTGACGATTCGATGCACGTACGTGTGAAATGATGATCAAGATAAAGTTAACATTTCATCACCTCACATAATTACCAGTTTTTTGGTGGAGAGAACATTTCAGATGTACTGTCTTAGCAAATTTCAACTCTAATGTAGGACTACTAGCAATAGCCACTATGCTGTACTTACTCATCTCGTAACTGGAAGTTTGCACCCTTTGACCAAACATCTCATTTTCTCCACCACCCAGCCCTGGCAGCTACCACTCTGTTTCTACGAGTTTGGCTCGTTAAGTCATTTATTATTTATTAAAGTATAACTAACATAGTGTTAGATTTCACGCATACAACATAATGACTCAGCAGTTCTGTACATTATTTGG
The DNA here is from genome assembly GCF_014898765.1 of Herpailurus yagouaroundi. Classification (NCBI taxonomy): domain Eukaryota; kingdom Metazoa; phylum Chordata; class Mammalia; order Carnivora; family Felidae; genus Herpailurus; species Herpailurus yagouaroundi. The sequence continues at coordinate 41,278,226 of NW_024412391.1, read as the reverse complement.
TGCTCGTCACGATAAGTACAGTCACCATCTGTCACAGTACAACACCATCACAATATTGACTATTTTCTGTGCTGTACTTTTCATCTCCATGACTTCATTTTATTTTTATTTATTTTTAAGTAAACTCTGCCCCCGACATGGGGCTCAAACTTAGGACACTGAGATCAAGAGTCACACGCTGTACTGACTGAGATAGCCAGGCATCCCACCAAGACTTTATTTTATAATTGGGAGTTGGTACCTCTTAATCTCCTTTATCCATTTCACCCATCCCCTCATCCTCCTCCTGTCAGCCACCAGTTCTCTGTATTTAAGAGTCTGGGTTTTTGCTTGTTTCTTTGTCCATTTATTTTTTTTGGTTTTTGGTTTTTTTTAGATTCCACATAAAAATGAAATATGGTAATTTGCCTTTTTCTGTCTGGCTTATTTCACTTAGCATTATACCCTCTACGTCCATCTATGTTGCAGATAGCGAGATCTCATTCTTTTTTATGGCTGAGTAATATTCCTGTGTGTGTGTGTGTGTGTGTGTGTGTGTGCGCGCGTGCGTGCATGCATGCATGTACCGCCTTGGGGAAGAGTGCTTTAAAAAGCTAGTAAACAGGCTTGACGAAAATTCCTAAAAGTCGGGAGTATGGTTAGCTGCATTCACTCTTGATATGTTATTTTTGGAAGGGTCACAGGTTATGGTGAGAACAAGTTCTACCTTGAAGTCAATAAAAGTAGCTTTATGACCTTCATTTTTCATTTTCTTGGATTTCACTTTCTGAGGTAAACTAAAGAATAATAAGGCTTTTAAATAAAAAGCCGTGTCCATTTTTAAAAATTTGAATATACTAGTGCAGGCGATTTTCATTATTAGAGGTTCCACAAAGACAATTAAATGTACAGTATAAAAACAGATGATTAGGTCAGCAGCCCGGAGACACTGCCCTCTTGCATGCTAGTGCACTAAAGGGAATCCTGATGGTACTTGTAGAAAGTTACCTGCTGTTGCTTGTTCAGAGAAGGAGGTGGTTTCACTTTGTTCAGAGGTGGTGGTGAATTTGTCCTCTCAGCATCATTTCCTTGGTGTTCTGAAAGCAGTTTTCCCCCTGGGAGTCCAGCACTATAAAGGAATTTGAGAAATTTGACAAGCTTATTACTCCACAAAAAGTTGGTCTGTTGGGTACCAAATTGTCTACCATCCCATTGACATTATCCTTTTGCTTTGTATGCACATATTGAACATCTTAAGTCATTTTTAAAAAGTAGTGTCATATGTGGCAGGGACTAGAGAAAAATACTCCTTATGCTATATAGGAAAATGTGATAGTGGACTTCAGAAGCAAAGGTAGCACAGGGCTTAGATATTTTGTGTTTTAGCTGACTTTAAAATTGAGGGGTAGAGGAAACTTGTTCTCTTACTGTCGTACATAATCTGATTTTTTCTTTGTTGCTTACTTAGTCATTAAATATTTTTTAAGTTTATTTTGAGAGAGAGAGCTAGAGAGATACAGAGCACGTGAGCAGGGGAGGGGCAGAGTGAGAGGAGTGCGAGAATCCCAAGCAGGCTCAGCACTATCAGCGCAGCAGATATGGGGCTCGAACTCCCAAACCACGAGGTCATGACCTGAGCCGAAACTAAGAGTAGTATGCTTAATTGGCTGAACCGTCCAGGCACCCCTCAATCATTAAATATTTAATACCTGCTGCAGTAGGCTACATAGGTTTTGTGGTACTGAGAATGCAAAGGAGAGAGACACTTTTGTTCCCTAAGAGCACATAATCTAGTGGAGACATAGCTTGGAAACAAATGATTATAAAAATGGTATGTGGTTTGTTTTGGTAATTTTGTTACTAAATGAGTGTATATGTGTAATGAAGAAAAAAGGCCTAGAGGTGTTATCCGTAAGTTAAAAGTTGGTTATCTCTGGCAAGTAGGAACACTGCTTTCTATTATGTATTGCTTTGTGTCAACAGTAATACACCTTCTAATTTTTATAAACAGAAGAGAATTGGTAGTGGTGTCACCACCATGGCTACTCTGTTCCTATTCCTGTACTCCCATTACTCATACTTCCAGAGTTCAGATTCATGCTCAAGTCTGTCTGGCTTGGCTCTGGGTAGTGCACTCTGGTCCCAAGGAGCAATACCTACTTCAGATAGCATCCTTGACAGTTTAATCCTATTGAACACTTCTCCCATAAGATTCTTCTGGAAGGAAGAGCTCTGTATGTAGATAGGCAAGTTTGTAACCTATTCAAGGTCTGCAGTAAAGAAATATGAATAACTCATTTTAATTCCTCATTTCCCAAATTAATTTCATAGTAACGGGAGGCGCCCCCCCCCCCCCCAGTAATCCTTTATTGATGTTCTGTGGTTTTCACACTTCAGTGGGCCTGAGATTCCCTCCTACCCCCAGAGTTTTGATTCAATTAAATTCGGGATGGGGCATGAGAATTTGCACTTTTTAACAAGTTTCCAGGTGTTGCTGATGCTCCTGGTCCAGGAACTGTATCTTGTGTTCACTTTTGTATGTGAATTGCACTTCCATCTTGCCTTGATGTATAAACTCAGAACTCTGCTAGACTATGATGTTGTTTTCCTGCTGGAAGAAAAGTATCTTAAAAGCAAAAAATGTGTTTAGCATAGAAGGAGCTTCCAAAGGGGGCTTCATTAACTAAATTACCCCAGGGGCATTATTTCCCTCTGTCGTCAGTATTTTTCTGCTGCCCTGTGAGCTTCAACTTAGTCATTTGTAGATGGAAATGATTAAACCTGCTCTAGAAGGTTGTAATAAAGATTAAATGATATAACATTTGCAAAAGTGCCTAGTATAAGGCATGGTACATTACAGTTGCTTACCACCTTGCTAATTGAAGTTCATTTTCTGGATCAATGGTATTAACCTTCACTTGGGAGCCTATTAGAAACAATTTCAGGCCCCACCTCAGACTTATGGAAACAGAATCTGCGTTATGAAAATGCCTAGGTGATTTGTATGCACATAACTGCATGAGAAACACTGATGGTAGCATGCACCTTGGGAAAAGCTTTCCTGGTGCATTATGTGACTTATTCTCTACTTTATAAACTGACTACCCAGGACTCTTTTTGTATAGATGTTAACTATTCCAGAGCCCAGAAATACTTTGCCCAAAATGACAATATCCACCTTGGTGTTTCCTGACCATAAAATAATGTATACTGGGGTGCCTGGCTGGGCCAGTTGGTAGAACATGTGATTCTTAATCTCAGGGTCGTGAGTTCAAGCCCCTGCCCCGCCCCAGGCATGGAGCCTGTTAAGAGAATAATGTATACTATTATTAAAACTTGAAATAACACATAAAACAAAAAAAAAAAATGTGGAAATCCACTCCCTATGATAGATAAATAAATCACTGGCACTTTTGTACAGTAGTCAGCATATGTCTTTCTACATGTGTATATGTGCACACCCAGTTTTGGGGTGCTTTCTTTCCCTTTTCTCCCCCACACCTGTACCTTATTCTGCAAGATAAACTAACCCAGTGTTTAGCTTCTGAAAGCTATCCATTGATATCCATTGATACAGTAAATACATGTTTATAGGGATTTTGTGGTCATTGTTTTACGAAAATGGAATTATATGGGTGCTTGTCTGCATCTTTTCCCACTTAAAATACTGTGGAAATTCCTCAATTAGTATCACACTCTTTTTAATAATTGCTTTAGGCCATGGTAAGGATATTGGACAAATTATTCAGCTGTTTTTACTGGCCAGTTTTTGTTACTACATACAGAAGAATCCTTATTCTTTATATACTTGATTCCATTATTGCTAGGATAAATTGCCAGGTGGGAATTTCTGGATCAAAGGGTAATTTTTATTATGAATTGTATTTTACATACACAAAAGTATGTAACACACATATGCATCTAATGAAGTGACTCTTCCTGTATCACCACCCATGCTAAGAAGTAGAACACTCATAGTTTCTTAAAATCTCCCTTCCATTATGTGCCCTTCTATTATTTTCTCATTGTTTTCCTTTATAGCTTTCCCACTCAGTTAGGCATTCCTACACAGTTAACATGTGCAACAGTAAGCTTGGTTTTGAATATTTTGAATATTATATTAATAGAGTCATTCTACACATATGACATTATTTGTATATATCACTTATGTTATTGTCTGGAGCTATAGCTTATTCCACTTCATTTATCCATCACATTCCATTGAATGAATACCACAATTTATCCATTTTTATTGTTGATGGAATTGGAGGCGTTTTTAGTTTTGCGTCATTATAAACAGTGCCGCCATGAACATTTTTATTTGTGACTCCTGGGGCACATGTTCACAAGTACTCCGGGGCAGTGGTCTTCAAACTTTTTTGGTTTTTTTTATCCCCCTAATAATTTTTTTAAGCTGTCTATCTCCTTGCACATTTTTAAGTTGATATCTGATTTATCATGTTTATTTTTTTTAAAATTTTTTTTTCAACGTTTATTTTTTTGGGGGGACAGAGAGAGACAGAGCATGAACGGGTGAGGGGCAGAGAGAGAGACACAGAATCGGAAACAGGCTCCAGGCTCTGAGCCATCCGCCCAGAGCCCGACGCGGGGCTCGAACTCACGGACCGCGAGATCGTGACCTGGCTGAAGTCGGACGCTTAACCGACTGCGCCACCCAGGCGCTCCTGATTTATCATGTTTAAATAGTTGCAATTATGTAATTTCAGAAATATTAAAAATACTGATCTTTTAAAATACCACTTTTATTTTTTTCAAATTTTAATTCCAGTATAATTAACATAGTCTTATATTAGTTTTGGGTGTATAATGCAGTGATTCCACAATTCTGTACACTACTTAGTGCTCTTTGTAAGTGTCCTCTTAATCCCCTTCACCTGTTTCACTCGTTGCCCCCCCCCCCCCCCCACATCTCCCCTGGGGTAACCATCAGTTCTCTATAGTTAAGAGTTTGGTTTGTCTCTTTTTTCTTTTGTTCTGTTGTTTCTTAAATTCCACATATGAGCGAAATCATATGGTATTTGTCTTTCTCTGCTGGCTCATTTCACTTCGCATTGTGCCCTCCAGATCCATCCACGTTGTTGCAAAGGGCAAAATCTCATTCTTTTTTATGACGGAATCATATTCCATGGTGTGTGTGTATCACATCTTATCCATTCATCTGTCAGTGGACATTCAGGCTTCTTCCATAATTTGGCCCTTGTAAATAATGCAATAAACACAGGCACATGTATCTTTTCAAATTAGTGTTTTCATATTCTTTGTATAAATAGTAGTGGAATTACCGGATCGTAGGGTAGTTCTGTTTTTAACTTTTTGAGGAACTTCGACTGTTTTCCACGGTGGCTGCACCAGTTAGCTTTCCATCCGTGCCAACACTTGTTTCTTGTTTGTTTGATTTTAGCTATTCTGAGATGTCTGAGGTGATACCTCGTTGTTTTAAGTTTTTAATTCCAGTTAACATGGTGTTACGTTAGTTTTAGGCTAGGTTAAATGACTATATTGCACATCACCCCGTGCTCATCACAAGTGCCCTCCCTAAGTCCCTGTTACCTGTTTAACCGCCCCCCCCCAACTTCCCCTGTGGTAACTATGAATATATATATATGAATGTGTATATAAATACATATAATCATCAGCTTGTTCTCTACAGTAAAAAGTCTGTTTCTTGGTTTGTCTCTTTTTTTCCCCCCTCTTTGCTTGTTTGTTTCTTTTTTAAGTTTATGTGAGAGAGAGGACGTGAGTTGGGGGGTGGTGCAGAGAGAGAGAATCCCAATCAGGCTCTGTGCTGTCAGTGTGGAGCCCGACTCCGGGCTCCATCTCATGAACCAGTTCTGGCCTAAGAATTTGTACCTTTCTTTGCCAGCTCATTAATGTTCTTAAGATTTTTTTGTTTTTAATCCTGGATTTGGAGTTGCTTCTGTTAGGAGGGTTGATCTCAGTACTGTTCCGCTATATTCCTGGAACAGCATTCTCTATTATTCAGTAGACTTTGCCAGACTGCTTTCTAGGGAAATACAAACTGAAGTAGTAATGCGATAGCACTTTATGCTGGTCAGATTGGCAGAAAGGAAAGTCATAGCATACCATTACAGGTGATACGGGTTGTAAATGATACTCGTGGAAATGTAAATTGCACTAGTCTTTTAGGAAACTTCGACAGCTTTTATCAGGCAAAAATTGTCATGTCAAAGGAGTGGATTGGGGGAAGTATGTGGCTGCAAATGCAGCTGGCCATTGCTTTCATTTTTCTGTGGTGAAGAGTGGAGAAAAATGTGAATGAATGTTACCAGCCTCTCAACGTTTGGGGGCAGCGGGGTGGGGCTTGCTTAACTAAACAGCAGGAATAGGTGGACTTAGGGGACACTCACATAGGCTTAGAAGAAATAATTGAGAGGGGCGCCTGGGTGGCGCAGTCGGTTAAGCGTCCGACTTCAGCCAGGTCACGATCTCGCGGTCCGTGAGTTCGAGCCCCGCGTCGGGCTCTGGGCGGAGGCTCAGAGCCTGGAGCCTGTTTCCGATTCTGTGTCTCCCTCTCTCTCGGCCCCTCCCCCGTTCATGCTCTGTCTCTCTCTGTCCCAAAAATAAATAAACGTTGAAAAAAAAAAAATAATTGAGAGACCCTGATTAGAATATTACAACTTTCTTTCTTGCTAATCTACCCAAAAAAGTGTAATAGGAAAATGAGAGATCAACAAAGGACTGGGTGAATTAAAAAGGGAACTTTATGACAGTGGTGTTCTGGAACAAGCTCTTCCTGGAGTTGATGGCTAAACTCAGGATTTTGGCAACCACTGTTGAAGTGAAATTATGTAAACTTACAATTAAATAAATTGTATTTAAAACATAGGTAGTAAATTCTCAAAGCTCATCACTTCCTAGTTATTTTATTACATTTTACTTTTTTGTGTTTTTGAGGTTATTGACATGCATTGTATATGGATAGTGGAAACACTATATCAGTCAGCTGTTGCCTGCCTCTTCCCGGTTCTGTGTTCAGTGAGGACCATTTGGAAGTTTGAAATCGGTCATAGATTATACCATTGAAATCAGTAAATACTAAAAGTCAGGATTTTTTCTCTTTTGGAGAGTAGTTGTTAAACATCTACCACTGGGTTAAATAACATTTCGCTGTTTGAGATTCTGATTGCCTTTCATCGTTGTAGATGTACTTATTTTCTGAAGATTTGGGCCTTCCAGTCTCCTCCTTAAAGCATTAATTGGGAGTACCCCGGTGGCTCAGTTGGTTAAGTGACCAACTCTTGATTTCAGCTTAGGTCAGGTTCTTATCCGTAGTTAGACTGAGCCCCGTCAGGCTCTGTGCTAACAGCGCCCAGCCTGCTTGGGATTCATTCTCTCTCTCTCTCACTCACTCACTCACTCACTCACTCACTCACTCATACTCTCTCTCACTCTGTCTCACTCACTCTCTCCCTCCCTCCCCTGTGCACAAGCACTCACTCTGTCTCTCAAAATAAACAAACATTTTAAAAAATAAACGCTAATTGTTCCTAAGGAAATGAGGAACTATTTATACTAGCTCTCAAATATTGTAAACATTATCTTGAGCTAAGGAAAATATGCCTCTACTTAGCTTCTACTTGTATGTAGACTGTATTTTTGCAAATTTGTTCTCCTACTCTTTTAAAACAATGTTATTTAAAGGTATCCTTAAAATCTTTCTTTATAACAACCGTACAGAATTTGTCTGCCTTGAAAGCCATTAGTTTCATTGAGTTTCTTGTAGCAAGAAGGAATATACTCTTTTTTGTTCTTTCTAACATGGACATGTTTGTGTGTACTGTGTGTGTACATGATTTAATTCTTAACAGTGGTGTTCTAGATGAGTTGATCAGTTAACACTAAGAAACATTACTTCTCTAGTATTTCTGCTTATGATTGAATTTGATTTTTTGTAAGATTAAAATGTTGTTTTAATTATTTCCTACTTGTATATTTGGTGTCTTTATGTTCTGGTACTTTAGAAAAATCAGTGAATTGAGGAAACTTTCCATGAGACTTGTGATTCACTTTTATCTGTCATACATATTTTCAGCACTTACAGAAATAGGAAAATTCTGAAACATTGTGAAAATATTATTCTAAGTTGCTTATTTATTACCATCTATTTAGTATAGTTTAAAATTTTGGGTCTATAGTTGGACCTTTGTGACTTTGGCCAAATCATTTAAAGTCTATCAGCCTCTTATTTTCTCGGTATTAAAGTGGTGATAATAACACCCCTACCACATATGGTGGTTTTGAAGATTGGGTGAGATAATGTAGTATTTACCAAATAACTTGGCTCATGGTAAAGTGTTCTGCAATTGTGAGCCAGCATCCTTATCAAAATGATAAATTCTCCTATCTACAAGTTTCCTTATTGTGGATATGAAAGCTGGTAGTAAGTAAAAGATTGCACGAAACACTTAAAATAGCAAAAGCTATTATTGAAACAAAGTCATGAAGAGTAAAATTCAGTCTTTGGTGGCATATTATTAGGTGCATATTAGTGAGGTGATTAAGTGTTGTCACCTTTCATTTGTTCAGGATAATAGTTTGATATCAGCCGTGCCAGCAGATAATGAGACCGTGTGTTTTGTTCACTGCGATGCTAATCACCCACTTTGGTTCTATAAATATATTTTGGATAAATGTAGATGATTTTCCTAAAATACTGGATAGCCTACTTGCTATAGAATAGAATTTAAGTCAGAATAGGATTTTCCTGCCATTAGTCATTTAAGTTGCATGTTGCCTTGTTGGCCATAATAAAAGTTAGACTTTACCTTCTTTCCCTTCCCAAGTCTGCTTTTCAAGATAGCCAGCTGTTAAGTAGTTCTATGTCCAAATAATAAGCAAAACAGGAATAAGAGGCAGAAGCGGGGAGCATTGATAACCCACCTCTCAATACTACTAGAAAGTTGGCTGCCTAACCTCATATTTTGTATTTATTTGCTATTTTATTCTAGGTGCCTAGAGTTGATACTGTGTTGCCACTTTTTATTCTTAGTATTGATTGGGTTTTCCCTCTTTTTTCTACTCTGCTACCTCTATTCCTTCTGGAACCAGTAGTTTAATGGTAAGTATTTAAATAAGATTTACAAAGTTTTTGACCTAGTGAGGAATTTTTTACCCTCACCTGTCTCGGTGAAAACTTTGTAGACTCCAGATGGTCTCTGTGGTTTCCCAGGTTTTCATTGTTGCCTTGTTTGTGTGTAGACTGACAGAACTTTAGTTTTGAGGTACTCCTGTCCTTGCATGCTGTGTCAAATGGCATCCATTGTTTGTGTGTTTCATAGTGATGTTTTTCTTGGAGCTTGCACTCTTTTTTCCCGTCTTTCTGCTGGTTGTTTTTGTTTTTGTTTGGTGGGTGGGTTGGGGGGGGGGAAGAAAAAAAGCACACATCTGCACTTTCATTTCTCCTGCAGTATTTGGAATCTTTCCAAATTTTGCCAGTTAGATACTTGTAAGATGTCTCTTCTGTATACATTAAATGTATAGTTACTGTTATCTTTGGGCAGAATTGTAGATTGAGTCCAAGACTGTTAAGTGATACTGTTGTCATCCATTGACTCTTAACTGCTAAATTTTCTACCAAACTCTGTTGCTTTATTTCTAGTTTGAAAATTCGAGGTGTTTGAGCCTTTGGGGTATTTTTGAAATATGATTTCTAGGATTTATCATAGCAGTATCTATTCATCATGCTGTTGCCTCAAAACTTTGTATTTTAATTAATGAAACTTGCATTTACCACCAAGCCTAATATTTAATTTTTTGAACTCAGCTTATGAAATAGAACTTTACTGATTAAAAGGGTGAGGCTAGGTTTAGTGCACTAAGATTTAAATAGGAAACTTTAGAAAGTCACTTTCATAACATTCTGTCATCAAAGACAATCTCTTAAAATTTTTTTCTTGTTTATACATAAGAAAAATGTGTGAACAGAATATAGTTTTACAAAATGAATACCAGTGCAACTATCATCAGTGTCTAGAAGTCGATAGAACATTGCCGATACTTTAGAAACCCTCCCCTCTGTCTTTCCCGATTATAAAACTTTTTCTTTCTTTTAAAATAACCATAATCTTTTATGATATTTCCTTGCTTTTCTTTGTTTTGTCATTTCTATATGTAATTCTAAAGCATATCTTTGAATTTATCAGCTTGATATAAGTGGAATCATACTCTTGTTTTGGGTCATCTTTTCCCCCCAGTATTATTATTGTAAGATTTATTTATATTGTGTGTAGGATAGGGGAGGAAAAATAACTTTCCCTCTACCTTTCTGAGTTCTTAGCTGAGACTCCTGTACTAAAAGGTTAATAAGACAAAACCAAACAAGTTTATTAACATGTATGCTTTATGAATAACATGGGAGAAACCCAGAGAAAAAAGAGTAGCTCTCCCATGGTGGCTTAGATGGCTTAGAAATCAGGCCTGAATATCCTCTTAAGAGGGAAAAGGGGCGAGGAGAGGTAGTCCTCTCAGAGGAGAGTACCTGATTTTCTAGGAAAGCTGAAGGGGCTATTTAGAAGAGTAGGTGAGAGGTATCTGTGTGACTGTTGGTTTGGATGTGGTGGCAACTTCTAGTCTTCTCTCCTGTGATAGGGTCAACCCTCCCTGGTTGATGAAACTCCCAGGGAGGGGATTTACGGCAATGGGAGATCATTTCTTTAGATAATGAGGGAGTTCGGAGTAAGCCTCCCCCTGTATTTGCTGCCTTCAGCTGAGAATAACCGCTGTACCGAGGAGGCCTGCTTCAGAGTGGTGTCCTCTGCTCTTCTGTAGCCGCCGTCATCCACACCCATCAGTCCGTTCTATGAATACGTCCTCGTTTATTTAGCCCTTCCGGTTATGAACACTGCTGCTGTATTTTGTTAACACGCATCCAGGTGCACGTGTGCACAGATTTCTTTAGGACGCTATTCGCTCAAAGGTGTGGTCCTCTGACCGGCTGGCTGCATTGGTGTTGTCACCTGGGAGCGTGTCAGAAATGTGGATTCTTGGGCTCCACCTTCACCTTGGTGAAGTCTCAGGGGACCAGGAAACAAGCTCTCTGGATGACTCTTCTATACATTAAAGTTTGAGAATCACTGCTCTGGGATACGTACTTTGAAGTGGAATTGCTGAATCACAGGTTACACATACCTTCAGCTTTGTTTGGTTTCTGATATAGTTGTATCAGTTTATACTCAGGTTGGTGGTGGTTGAGAGTCCATTGTTTGCCTTCATCCTCTGTAGCAAGTAGTATTGCCGGAGTGTGCATTTTTTTTAAATTAGAATTTTAGTATTTTCTGAGTTCACTTTAACAACAGTTGAATTTTGTCTTTTTGTATTTACTGCAAAAATTAACTTCTTACACTTGTGGAAGACTTTCTAAAAAATATTTCAAGTTTTCAGATACACTGAACGGTAGAAGAAGTAAAGTGAACTCGTAGACTTCATGTACCCATCATCCACATTTACCAGTTAATTATATTTTGCCGTATTTGCTTCATGTGTCTCTTTTCTCTGAAATATTTTAAGGCAGATTGCAGACACCCTATCATTTTCCCCTACGTATTTGTGCATATTTGAAATATATCCCATTTTCTTTATGTGATGATACTGTCCTTCTTAATGAGGGCCTTTTTTATTTTAAAAAGTTAGAGCAACATCATATTAAAAACATGTAAAAACTCTGAAATAATGACAAAGCACAGTTTGTAAACTCTTACCGTTTGGGATATTGTGAGTGAGAGATTTTTTTTTTTTTTAATTTTTTTTTTTTCCTCAACGTTTTTATTTATTTTTGGGACAGAGAGAGACAGAGCATGAACGGGGGAGGGGCAGAGAGAGAGGGAGACACAGAATCGGAAACAGGCTCCAGGCTCTGAGCCATCAGCCCAGAGCCCGACGTGGGGCTCGAACTCACGGACCGTGAGATCGTGACCTGGCTGAAGTCGGATGCTTAACCGACTGCGCCACCCAGGCGCCCCGTGAGTGAGAGATTTTAAGTGAACTTCTGGTCTTTGAACATTCTCTACATTCTTCTAATGTATTCAGTTAAGTAATCATATTGAATCCTTTATATTTCACCAGCAGAGTCAGAAATTCAGGTTTCTTAAAATGATTGATTATCCCAGGTTTTACTTTTAGGGACAAGAAAATGTTTGAGTGCTTAGAAATTTACTGCTTCTCTAATAAAATGCAACATATGTAATGATGTCTGTCCTAGTTGAGGACTTGAATAGACTGTTAAAAAAGACCTTATTCTGACTTTTTATTCTTAGAAGCAACCCTTCCAGAGTCCATACAGTCTTTCACATCTGCCACTGGTTTGCTGTTGAGTTGTGCTGAGTTCAGTGCCCTGAATCAGCACATCCTAGTCTAAGCTTCCAGTAGAATTGAGAGCACATTCATGGTTTTATAAGGAATCAAGCAGTGAGTAGTTTTTGAGTGGGACTGCTATGTTGGCCATTGTTGGATAAAAGTAAAAGTATAGGTAACTTTCAGGGTGGTTAGGAATGCAAAAATTAAATACTGTAACATGCATGTTATTTATTATGCAGCACAAAAGATGTGCAGTAATTTTTTTGTTGATTTTTGCACTTGTGATTCAACAAAATACTAAATCATGCTGATAGGAAACTACAGATATGTGGTATGTAATATATATCATTTTTTTAAAAATCAGCGGCTGGAAGAGAAATGAAGCTGGAGTTGGGAGCGAAGAGATAATGCAAGGCTTTGTATAATGAATAAAAAGGTGTGTGCGTGCGTACGTGCGCATGTGTGCGCTAGGCAGGAGCGTTGACAAGATCAGATTTGTGTCTTGAAGATGGCCTATAAAAATAGTTTGGGGAATGGAAGGGCTAGGGCAGATGTGAGGTTACTGCAGTAGTCAGGGAAAAAATATAGTAGCTAGATACAGGATGGTGATGGATGTGTGGAGAAGTGGTAGAATTTGACAGATACTTGGGAGGTAAAATCTACCAGGTTGGTGACCGATCGAGAATATAGAGGTGTGGCTTCAGGGAAGCAGTGGTAATACTGGCCTGACTGGAGCCATCATCATTATCCCTCAACTCTTTTGTAGATTAAACTTTTCAATCAAGTTCGCCTGCAGTTTACAGAGTTTTTGTGATGACCAAAATTTGTCAAAGGAGTTTTCTAGTTTCCCTTTTGAAAACAAATATTCAGACCTTTTGAACAATTTTTAGTGACTTCAGAGATCAGACTTTCAGTAAAGGGCTAGATAGTAAATATCGTAGGCTTTGCAGGCCATTTGATTTCTGTCACCATTGTTGTAGTGTGAAGCCAGCCACAGAAAATAGGTAAAATATATAAATGCATACATGTAACTGTTCCAATAAAATTTTATCAGTGGAACTAAAATTTGAATTTCATAGAATTTTCATGTGTCAGTAAGTATTACCCCAGACGTTTAACAATCATTCTTGACGCAACAGCTGTACAAAAGTAGGTGGTCGAGCTGAGTTTAGCCCGTGGGCCCCCCAGTGGTTTGCCAGAATTACTCCAAGTGCAGTTTCTTTGCAAGAAACGTTTAAGGTAAATAGCAAATAGGCTGTACGATGGTAATTCCTTTCATTACTAAAGAGTTATAAATCCTTAAGTCTGTAATGCTGTCGTTCGATCCTTCCGTTTGTGAGTTGCGGGGGGTGGGGGGGGGCCCAAGAGACAGGAATACACATAGAAACAAGGAACTCCGCAAACTCAGTATTGCTAGGGAAATATTTAATACAGAATGAATTCCCTGAAGAACTGTAACTTTAAGAAGGTAATTAACGAGGTACCAATGAGAAGTAGTTTCCAGAGGTCAGCACCTATGGGAAAGAAAGTCAATAACTTTTGTTAGACTAAATACAAATGTGTTAAAAAGTGGAGTTGGGTTATAGTGTAGGGAATTAATGTGAACTTGGGAGTTGGCATTTCTTTTAGTCTTTGCTCTTCTCGGAATCTCCTATTCTAGTGATATCACGACTGTTAAGCTAGAAAACCCGTATAGAACCAGTCCTTTAATTCTAAATCAAATTTGATACGACAGGTCATAAGGATTAAATCATGCATGCGTGGTGTTAGGAAGTTCAGGCAACACTGAGCCTGCTTATTTGAGCGCAAACAGCGTGGGCAAAATTTCATCTACATAAAAGCGATACTGATTACGGTCATGTGCCCAACTGCTACAGTTAACATTTGATTTTAATTGGGATACTAAACTGTTAATGGGAGTTTAGCCTTCATAATTACCTCTTTATTTGTCATGGTGGTCGTAAAAAAAAAAAATAATAATAGATTATTGACATGGTCGAAAAAATTAGATTATTGACAAAACTATTTTTAGCCAAATGTATTTAATGTTTTAAAGCTCCAGTTGCCAAAAGAGCATTTCTAAAAATTCAGTCAAATTTTGTTAGGTGCATTTTACATTTGAGTAGGTATATGAAAACAGTTATTTGGTAAAGAATGTAGTATTTGTGATTTATGTTAAATACGCGTTCTTGAGAATTGCTATATTCACACTGATGATAAGGATATACAGCATCAAAGACATTTTCAGTGGAAAACTAGAATATTTAATATTTTACAAAGTGATATCTGGCTACTATTTAAATTACAATTTTTTGTTTTAATTATTACTTTTGTCTCACATTTCAAATTATAGTGCATTAGTATGTGGGGGAAAAGTAGGTTTACTAACAAAAGTGTAAGATACAACTAGGAAGGCATGAATATACCATAAATCTAATTCTAAGAACTTTAAAAATGTAGATGTTTTGCCAACTAGCCCTGTATACTATCTGTGGTCCAGTGTTTTTTCTTTCAACATTGTTTTGCGTTTTCAATTAAGATATTTTTTCCCCCCTTTTTGGACAGTATAGAGCACACTGAGCAGGAAGATGCAATGGCAGAAAAAGAGGATCTATTTTTTATTCGTGGCTCTGTGTTCCTGTTTTCCTACCTATATTCTAACAGCTCTGCTTTAGCCAGTACATTGGGGCTCTTGTACTTTCTTTTGCTCTTGAAGCCTCCCTAGGTGGGTCTTAACTTTTCTTTTGCTTCTTTGTTCAAAGTAGCTATTCTTGGGGCATCTTTTCTTTAAGTCTCTAATTCCATGAGAGTGAATGAGATCAGTAAAGATTTTAAGATTTAGTTGATCAAGATGAGTGATAAAAGATTGCCTCCTTTAGAAACGAAGTACACACAAAAATTTTAGCATTTTATTAAAAAGTCCTCTGAGAATATAATGTACATATCATTCCCTGCTCCTTTCAAAGAAACTTTTTTTTATGGTCAATTAGGGAGAACTTATACTGTGATTATTTATCAGGAGAATCTGTGCCCCATTATGTTGGCTTCTCTCTCATTTTCCTGTGGCTGTGAATGGAACATTAAACCATTTAAATATGTTTTACTTGAGGGGCACCTGGGTGGCTCAGTTAAGCGTCAGACTTCGGCTCAAGTTATGATCTCACGGGTTCATGAGTTCGAGCCCCGCGTCAGGCTCTGTGCTGACAGCTTGGAACCTGGAGCCTGCTTCAGATTCTCTGTCTCCCTCTCTCTCTCTGCCCTTCCCCCACTCACACTCTGTGTATCTCTCTCTCTCTCTCTCTCTCTCTCTCAAAAATAAACATTAAAAAAATTTTTTTTAATGCATTTTACCTGAAACAGCAGCAGAAAGGCACCAGCTATTGTCCACCAAATACATAGATTTATATTTTTAAAAAATAACAAATCTTGGAATTTGTTTGTTCAACCCTATGGTCTCTACCCCATTTTCTACTTTTTAGAGAATTAAATTTTACATATTTTGTCATCTTTGACTTAAGCTTAATTCTGACAGCTGACACCCTGTTTGTGTGTGTGTAAGTTACATGTGTGTGTGGGAGAGGGAGAGGGAGATGTGGAGAGGAGGAGGAGAGAGAAACATAGTGAGCCATGCTTTAAAAATGTCATTTAGCCAGCTGTTCAGAGCTGCCAGTGTTAATTTGAGGACTTAGAGAATTGTGGAAAGAGAAAAAACTCTACACTTTATCCCCAAATTTGGCAAGAGGGAGGATATATTAGTGGGAGGACATAGTTGTTCATCCATTCAATAAGTATTAATGAGTGTCTCCTCTACCTTGGCATGGTGCTGTGAAGTAAATGGGTATGTTGATGTGAAGATTTAAAGTGTTTTCAGTTTTAGTGGAATATTTTTGAATATTTTTACTTGAAAGTTCTAAAGTAATTTGATAGTAGTTTCATTAAGACTATAACCGTGCCTATAGTTCTTGTATAAATTTTAAGTCTAATGAAGTCTGGTTATTGTACAGTAAGAGCAATTATTTCGTTTTCATTGACATTTTTTCACCTATGTATTTTTGAGAGCGAGAGCAAGTGGGGGAGGGACAGAGAGAGGGAGATAGAGAATCCCAAGCAGGTACCGCTCTGTCAGCGCAAATGTGGGGCTTGAGCCCCTGAACTGTGAGATCGTGACCTGAGGTGAAACCAAGACTTGCCAGGTTGCTTAACCAACTGAGCCACCCAGGCGTCCCTTCATTTACATTTTAAAGAGACTTAAGACCTTCAATAAAATCCATCTGAACCTTCAGTAGATAGTTTCTAGAGTATCTAAAACATGGTAAAACAACAAGTATAAATATGATAGAACACTATGTAGATCTTACAGACCCTGAAATGAAACTGGTGATAATTTTAAGCCATGTGGGCTGTACCCAAGTTGATCCTGTTTCTCGGGTTCATTTCCAAACTTTGATCATGTGTTTTCTGCAAGTCAGGGAGATTGGAAACATGTATGTTTAGAAGCAAATTATCTTGAGAATTTTAGCTGTGGCCTGTATAGATTTATCATAGTGCTGTGTGTAAGCCTACGGAATGTAAATGGTTATTAGTTGTAGTGGTTAGAGTTCGTTGTAATAATTATTTTGAAATCTAGAGTTTAAATTTTTTTCTCTTCATTTGACTTCAGTGTTTGTCCAGGGCCATGGCAGAACTAACCTATTGCTTGTATGTTACATATGATCCCATAGGCTAGTGGGTATTATACACATGAACTGTGTCCTGGATAAAAAGCTGTGTGGCTCCAAGGCACCTTTTTCATCTGTGTGAATTCCTAGAGCACATACCAGTACTCCATCCTCTGCCTCCCACCCCCACCTCCCACTGAGAGAAAATTCCAGAACAGAGGTCGTCGTCCTATTTATGAAAATAAGCAAATAGCCTCTGATTACTGTTGAAGGTCAAGCTCTGTTCCAGTAGTGCTTTGCATACTGCTGTGGTTTAATGTTTGTGTTCCTCCCAGAGTTCTGTTGGGAACCTAATGCCCAAGGCCAAGGCCTTAGGAGATGACGCCTTTGGGAAGCGATTAGGTCTTGAGGGTAGAACCCTCATGGATGGGATTGGTGCCATTACACAGGAGGCTCCAGAGAGCTCCCTAACCCCTTTTGTCTGATGAGGTTACAGTGAGAATTCTGTGACCAGGAAGACCTCATCCAGTGGTTGTGTGGCACCCTGATCTCCGGAACTGTGAGAAATAAATTCTGTTGTTTATAAGCTACCTAGTCTCTGATATTTTGTTATAGAAATGGACTGAAACACATATGTGGTCAAGTGTCTAAAACTGCCCCAAGAATGCAGAGACTAAATTACCCTTGGCACTGAGGCCTCCTCCTCCTTTTCTAATAGTGATAAAAACTGCTTATCTCCCTTTGTGTTTTGGTCGTTCTATACTCTGCTTCAGTAGCTTCCAGCCCCAGTGAGGGTGTGTGTTATTTTGAGGTTCATTGATGACAGAAGATATTCAATGTATTGAATTTTGCCGGACCCATTTGTACTAGTTAAGCCACTGATGCCTAGGTCCTTATACAATTATTGATGTACTTTTTATAATTTAATTATAAATTAAAGACACCTTGTTTATATTGCCATGTGGAATTTACTTAGTTTTCCATGAGAGCTGACCTGCCTCATACTTCCATAGTTTACTTTTCTACCATTCTGAATAATCGTTTGCTGCTTCTGTTCCCCTTCTAGCTGTTTAATAAGAGCAACCACATCGTATCCTATTTAGTATTCTTGTGTAAGATGGGTTAATTTCTTTTTTTTTTTAATGTTTGTTTATTTTTGAGAGTGAGAAAGAGAGAGAGACAAAGCACCAGCGGGGGGGGGGGGGGGGGGGGGAGAGAGGGAGAATCCAAAGGAGGCTCCAGGCTCCGAGCTGTCAGCACAGAGCCTGATGTGGGGATCGAACCCATGAACTGTGAGATCATGACCTGAGCCAAAGTCAGATGCTCAAATGACTGAGCCCCCCAGTTGCCCTTAGATGGGTTAATTTCTTAATTCATTCAAAAAGATTTTTTTTCTTTTTGGTTTTTTAAAGTTTATTTATTTATGTTGAGAGAGACTGTGAGAGAGCGGGGGACTGGTAGAGAGAGAGGCAGAGACAGAATCCCAAGCAGGCTCCATGATGTCAGTGCAGAGCCTGATGCAGGGCTTGAACCCAAGAACCCTGAGATGATCTGAGCCGAGAGCAAGAGTTGGATACTCAATTAACTGAGCCACCCAGTGCCCATAAAACAGATTTAAATAAAAATGTTTTCCAAGGGAAAATACCCATGTTGGTGAAGATCTTTACTTTCTAATTAAGCTTTGAATTTCAGTATCAGAATTATTTTCTATGTATAATGTAGTGCTCACAGAAATTACAGTGACAGAGAAGTGTTCTCTGTCAGTTGTGGCCCACCATTAAGATCTTTTGTAATTAATTGATCGTATTTGTAGGTTGTATGTATTTAAGATAATCTAGATAATAAAAAAGCCAAAATATAGGATGAGAAATGAAGCCAGTGGGGTATTTTGGGGAGTGGAGTTGAGGAGACAAAAAGTTGATGGGAAGTTATTTAGTAGGGTATAAAAAAATAAAAGGAATAATGAAATAATGGAAAAAAGTAAAATAAATGGGAAACAAAAGCCAAAAGGTGGACATCTTTGCTGTTTTTTTTTTTTAAGGTTCTGAATATGCCAAGGACATGAACAATTATGCATGTTAAGCTTGCATTTTACGACTTTAACAATGCAAAAATTTTTTTCACTTGGATGGAGGAAAATTATTGAGTCTCCAATACTTCATCTCTTTGGGTGTCTGAATAGTTTCCCGAACATGTGAAGTAACATTTGCCAAGATGTCCAGTATGGATTTTGATTTGCTTGTGGTTTCTAGTGTATGTTCTTAATCCTAGCCATTCATGTTGTAGAATTTTGCCAGTGTTCACAAGGAATATCACCACTCTTTAAAAACAAGGTCAAAATGGATCCCTTATAAGGGTTTCGTGGTTCTAACAGTTTTATGTATAAGATTTTGCACGTTGTTAGTTTAGTTGGTTGTAAGTGCCTATGAGAGAGGTCTGGTTGACGAGTGGTGTGCCTACTTCTGGCCGTAGTGCTAACTCATTTTATGACTTTCGGCAAACAATTTCACTTCACTGGGTTTTCTTATCGCTAAACGATGAGAGTAGATGTTCACTTAGGGTCCTAAGTGGTGTGGGAGTGATGACAGTGAACATGGAGAAGTAGCTGTTTTTAAACAACACTGAGGGTGTTGTTAGGTGCACCCAGGGTAAAGCATATGAAAATATCCAGTCCCATAAGTTTGTTTTTTGTTTTTGTTTTTGTTTTTTTTTTTTTTAATCAGGAACCAAAAGAGCGAAAAGAAATCTTCAGGGCATATATAAAGAACTCTTGTAGAACATTTTATGAATCATTTCAGTGTGCTATTTAATACTAAAAAATTACACATCTTTGGATAAGCTTTTCACTCATTCTGATATTTGAATATCTACTATGTCTCATATAATAGGCACACTAATAGATTTGGGATACAAAAAAGAAATTAGATCTTAATTTTCACTTAAAATTGTTTCATTCATTTTCTCTTTCCATTCTCAGCAGAAATAGTTCTTTTAAAAATATAGTATATGAAAAAAGAATAAAATGATAGAATTGTCACAAATAGGTCGATAGTAGAAAATAACAGCTTTCCCTAATGGACTTAAAATATGGTCCTGATATAAGTGAAGCTTTTCAAGAATGTTTATTATGCAAATTGATGTATACTGATGTTTTGTAAGTTCATCAAGGCTTGTTTTTGATGATTCATAGAATTCGATATTTAAACATTTAATCTGGTAAATAGGCTTGTTGAGCAAGGTTGGTCTTCCGTATTGTGTTGTGGAAACATTTGCTATTCTGCCCCTTTTATTTTGTTAGATTTTTGCCCCTGTCATTTTGGCCCCGACCTTTGTAGCTGTCATTATTAAACAGTGCAGGTTTTACTTAAGTGTTTCCTTTTGGCTTTCTCAAGCATCTTTAATCACAATACAGCAGAAGTTTCACTTACCAGGCAATCATGGTAATTAGAAAACAGGTAGCTTGCTGTTCATCTTGCTGCTGGTTATTTAGGTTACTTGGCTTACCTTTTCTGAGGAGTTTTGTTTTTTTCTTTTAAAGAGAGGGAGCGAGGGGCGCCTGGGTGGCGCAGTCGGTTAAGCGTCCGACTTCAGCCAGGTCACGATCTCGCGGTCCGTGAGTTCGAGCCCCGCGTCAGGCTCTGGGCTGATGGCTCAGAGCCTGGAGCCTGTTTCCGATTCTGTGTCTCCCTCTCTCTCTGCCCCTCCCCCGTTCATGCTCTGTCTCTCTCTGTCCCAAAAATAAATAAAATGTTGAAAAAAAAAAATTTAAAGAGAGGGAGCGAGCCTGCATGTGTGCTTGGGGGAGGGGCAGGGGCAGGGAGAGACTCCCAAGCAGGCTCTGCGCTGTCAGGCCAGAGCCTGACACAGGGCTCCGTCCCTGGAACTGGGAGATCATGACCTGAGCCCAGAGGAAGAGTCTGATGCTTAACTGACTAAGCCACCCAGGTGCCCTCTGAGGAAATTTTTCGTAACATATATAATCCTGTATTTGCCAAACTCTGAACAGGTCCTGCTGACAAATGAAATGTCTTCCTCCTCAGTTCACGCTCCAGACCTTTTGTTTTATGGCACATGTTATATATACTATAAAACTTTGCTTATGGAAGTTGATTTATTTACCTTTGTTTTTATTGGCATGTTTAGAACAATTTTACCTTTACCTTTCAGCTTAAAACTGAATTTTTAAAAAATGCCTTTCTTTCCTGCAAGGAATGGTTGGGACTTTATTTAAACCGCAGGTAGAATTCCCAATAATTAGAATTCCATCATCTGCCTTTAATTGTCGCAACTCTTGCAACACTAAGACCAACTATGCAGTTCATTCATGAATGCTTTTCCATATTTATTGAGTCAACTATAGGTCTAGCCTGGATGCTGGGATAGGGTGGTTGAATAGAATACATAGAAGAATATACAATTTCTGTCCCCACAGATAATAATCCAATTTGGGAGATAAAATCTAAACACAAGAAATGTTGTAGATGATATATATATATATATATATACACATATATATATATATATATCTACATACACACACACATATATATATCATCTATAGATATATATACATTTATATATATGCATCTATATATATACATCTATATATATCTATATATATACATCTATATATACACATCTATATATAGATATATACATCTATATATATACACATCTATATATATACATCTATAGATATATACATCTATATATAGATGTGTATATATAGATGTATATATAGATGTGTGTATATATATACATCTATACATCTATAGATATAGATATAGATGTGTATATATATATATAAAATGACTTAACCACTAAAAAGAATGTAGTAAGAGAAGGACATCATGGTTTTGAGTTCTCTTAAAAGGCTTCATTGCAATGGTGATACTTTATCTGAGCTCACTTAAACAGATAGAAATAGATTGTTAATAAGATGAGAGAAAAGCAAGGCATATTGGTTTAAGAGCAAGGGCACAGAGGTGTGAATGGGTATATTCTGTTGGAGGAAAGATTAAACTGGCTACACCAAATAGCGATGATATGAAAAGCCCAGTCTGGGAGAAAACAGGGTATGTGTGTGTACAGTAATGCAAAAGATGATCAAGAGCCAGGAGCTGTGGTAAAAACCTTTATAGCTAGGAATCTGAAGAGCTGAATTGTGTCACTTTTGATTTTTTTGCACTTTTAGGTTGCTGTTCTCTTGAAGTGAGCAGTTTTAACCAAGAGAGTCCTTTTGCTTAATTTTCTTCAATTCCATTATTGAAGATAGGAAATGGCATCTACTGTTTTGCATTACCTGGGGAGTTCGGTGTAGCAGATGGAGGTCTCTGTTATTGGTCTGTTCTGTTTATCCTATTCATTGCGCATATACCTAAGTTTTAAGCTTATTGGTCATTTTCTTCCAAATTATGTTTGTCATTTAAATTAAGTGTAGAAGGGGCGCCTGGGTGGCGCAGTCGGTTAAGCGTCCGACTTCAGCCAGGTCACGATCTCGCGGTCCGTGAGTTCGAGCCCCGCGTCAGGCTCTGGGCTGATGGCTCAGAGCCTGGAGCCTGTTTCCGATTCTGAGTCTCCCTCTCTCTCTGACCCTCTCCCGTTCATGCTCTGTCTCTCTCTGTCCCAAAAATAAATAAACGTTGAAAAAAAAAAAATAAGTGTAGAAGAGTAGTTGTAATTTTGGGAAAACTTGGAGTACCAGCTTTGAGTAGAGAACATTGGCAACCAGTGGGGATAATAATAGATTGACAGCATCTGGGGGAGGGACTTAAGTGCCATTCCCAGGGTCACGTAGTTTGCATATAGTAGAACTGGATTTGCACCCAGGCCGTTTGGACTTGAAAGTCTGTATTTTCGGGATACCTGGGTGGTTCAGTCAGTTGAGCATCTGACTTTGGCTCAGGTCATGATCTCGTGGTCCTTGAGTTCCAGCCCCACATCGGGCTCGCTGCTGTCAGTGCAGAGCCCGCTTTGGGTCCTCTGTCTTCCTCTCTCTCTGCCCCTTCCCCACTTGTGCTCTCTCAGAATAAAATATTAAATCTTTTTAAATCTGTATTTTCACTAGCCCATTTAAGATAATAAGGAATATAGAAACATAAGTAATTACTGTGCCATGTGTGTGCGACATTTTAGTATTGGAAGTATCATCAAAACATAGAAGAAATGGAGAGGGAAAAGTTAAATCAGCCTTTGCTTGCAATGGAGCATTTAGAGAAAGATTCCTGGAGAAGGATGATATCTAAATAGGGCTTTGGTGACAACCTAAGAGTTGGGTAGGGTAAAAGGGAATAATAATATTCGTGTTTCAGCACCTCTATACTTTGCTTTTTAAAAGACCTGGGTTATCAGGCTCATTTCTACGGTCCATTGTCTTCCATTATTAGTCTCCCTTGTCCTCTTTATACACAAACATGATCGTGCCATTCTCATCCCAGTTTTTGGTGGTTGTATCATTTTCACATTGTTGATATATCTAGTATTTGTATACTGTACCAGAGCAATAGCTCCTACAGTTGTTTTCACTTATTTCTCCAATTAAATATTGTATGTAGTGTATGTACTATGTGTGAGTGTGTATGTAAAACACCATAGCTTGTCCATTCCTGGATTCTTTATTAAGCTCTTGTTTGAGTTCTGAGTCTTGAGTCCCACTTTTAAGTATTCTGTAAAAGACAGAATACTTGTAAGTATTCTGAAGACACCCCCTCCAGGCATGCACAAAAATGTGTCCACAGTAATATCTGTGTATTCTGTGGTTAGTTCTGAGACCAGTAAGAGTTCTGCCACTCTCACCCCTCTGTTGTAGACCTCTTATATTTTCTGTTTGGTCACTAGGATTCTTTTTTTTTTTTTTTTTTTTACGGTCGTTGATAATTTTGATGTGTTCTTTTGATTCCATTCTTATTTTTGGGAAAAGCAGTTAGCCTTTGTTTTCCATGAATTTGTCTTTTTTCAGATCATTTCTGTACTGTTTTCCATAATTCCTTTTCTGTGTCAGTGATGTTGTCACTAGCTATTTGTTTCTTTCTGGTTCTTCCGTGGTTTTTATTTCTGTTACAGGTTTATTGTTATATTTAATTTATTTGCTGAACCGTGACAGCTGTTTCCTGAGTTAATTTTTTAAATTGTCTCATTCATCTGCCTTTTTCAGGTTTTTGTCTTCCTTATATGGTGAATTCCTACAATGCTTATTTAGGTCCCATATTGAATCCTTTATTATTATTCATCAGAGAATGAAGTCACTTCAAGTTGGGACTGCTGTAAAAGTGAAAAGCAATGTGGGGAAAGGGCAGAGAACGTGATTTAGGGAAGGCAGCATCTTTGGCTGAGATACATTCTTGCAGAATACTTTTCCACTAGGCTAATGTGTCCTATGCTGTAGATACTTCTTCCTTTAAAATAGTTTTTAATTAAATTAAAAATTAAAATTAAATCAAGATAATATATGTATATATTTTGAAAAAAGAACTTCGAGTCTTATAATAACAATTTTATGCTTCTGCCCCAACTACTAGTTTTTATTTTCCTGAGACAACTTTCAGTACTTGTAGCTGTCACTTACAACATTTAATTCCATATTTATAAGTAATATGCTTATTTAATTTAGATGCTATTAACTGCTTATTGTGGGAGATTAGGATTTATATAATGTGTGTTAATTTTTATCCATATACCTTTTTAAAAAACTTTTATTTTTTAATTTACATCCAAGTTAGCGTATAATGCTATAATTTCAGTAGATTCCATTGATTCATCCCCTATGCAAAAAAAAGCTTGTAAATTTTTTTTTATATTTGAGAGAGATCGTGAGCAGGGGAGGGGCAGAGAGACGGAGACAGAATGTGAAGCAGGCTCTAGACTTTGAGCTGTCAGCACAGAGCCCCATGCAAGGCTTGAACTCATGAGCTGTGCGTGAGATCATGACCTGAGCCAAAGTCGGATGATTAACCCAGGTGCCTCTCCATCTACCTTTTTTTTTTTTTTAAATGTTTGTTTATTTTTGAGAGAGAGAGAGAGCAAGCGAGGCGGATAGAGAATCCCAGGCAGGTTCTGCACTGTCAACGCAGAGTCCAACGCAGGGCTTGAATTCACTAACCGGGAGATCATGATCTGAGCTGAAATCAAGAGTCCATCCAGGTGCCCCGATCCGTCGACCTTTGAACATCTTTCTAAATGATGATCTGCTTAATTTCTTACTCCTTGTTTATGACTCTGGATTGCATTTCTTGTTGTGTATTTGTCTCGTAGTTAAAAATTGCCTTGTCTGTTTGCTTACCTGATTTTCTAAGTTCCTCTTCTTCCCCAACTTGCAAAAGAATTGTAAAACTGTCAGAACCTAATACTGTTTTCCACCTGATAAAACACATCAAGAAATCTTATCTGTTCATTCCCTACCACTCTCTACCCTCTACCCTTTTCCTCTCCTCCTTGGATCCTCCAAATACCTTCTAGACCACAATTATCCAAGGATTTCCTTACACCTCTCTCCTATGAGAGATCTTATTTCCTCTATCTCAGTGTCTTTCTCTCTCTCTCTTTTTTTCTTTTCTATTTGCTCCTTTGTTTTAATTAAAACAATTTTTTTTTATGTTTATTTATTTTTGAGGGGGAGAGAGAGAGAGAGCGAGCAAGCTGGGGAGGGGCAGAGAGAGAGGGAGACACAGAAACCAAAGCAGGCTCCAGGCTCTGAGCTGTCAGCACACAGCCCGATGTGGAACTCAACGAACCATGAGATCATGACGTGAGCTGAAGTTGAACACTTAACTGACTGAGCCACCCAGATGCCCTGTTTGCTCCTTTGTTTTAGTGTGCCAGGTGTTCAAGATACTTCTCCAGGTGCATAGGAAGGAATGTTTTTGATACTTTGCCTGTGCTTTAATGAAATGTATTGATCAGTCCAGTGTGAATATGTAATAGCTTGGGTATATAGTCTAGGTGAAATAATTTTCAGAATTTTGAAGTTATTCACTTATCTTCTTCTCTAAGTGTTGCTATTAAGAAGACCAGTGCCATTCTGATTCTACAAAGCAGTTGAACTAGACTCTCAAAATATTAATATCATGAAAGACAAAAAAAAAAAGTTGAAAGTCTGGGAAACTGTTCTTGATGTTTTTCATTGACCTTTTTTCTTTTTGAAAACTTTTGGACTTCTGTTCTTTAACCCTAAGGCTCTGTTATTTCACAGTACCGTACTTTGATATGGCTATTTATTTTCATTTGTTACATGGGTGCATTCTTTCAGTCTGCATAGTCATGAACTTCAGTTTGGGAAATTATGTCTGTGGTAGTTCCTTCCTCTTTTCTCAAGTCTGTTTCTAGTTGATTGGATGTTAAGACCACTTGGATTGATCTTCTGGTTTTATTACTTATTCCCCTATTTGACTTTTGGTTCTGCTTCCTGCAAGATTAAAAAAAGATGTGTAGAGTGATGGTTAAGTTAGGCTTTTAAGCCAGAAGCTTGGTTTGATTTCTGGCATTGCCAGTTTTTAGCTGTGTGATCTTATGTAAGTCACTTACCCTTTCTGTTTTTCATGTGTAAAATAGGGTTTATATTAGTACCTAACTTAAGGATGTGGGAATAAATGAATTAATTTAGCCAAAGTGTTTAGTAATTTCTTAGTACGTAGTAAATATTCGTTGTTATTATCCTTTGACATCATTATTACCTCAAGTTAATATTCCATCTGTCTATTTGAATTCTTAATTTCATCAAAAGTTTATTTCAATAGTTTTTGTTTGCTTCTCTGTTCCTAATTTATAGTCTCTTGTCTTGTGGATGCAACATCATCTTAAATTATTGGGAAAGTTGAGGAATTTTGGAAAAAAACTTCAACATATAAGATGGACACCAAAACTAAAGAAAACGGAATCAAATAAATCTACAGAAACAGAAGTAAATAGAAATCTTAGGAGATTTTTGGGGTTTGGCAGTGCTAATGTTTTCTTCTCTTTCCTGTGTCAGTGTTACCATACTTCTGCTATTCTGTTTATTTGGTGTATATCTTCTATGTTGGAGACTTTTTTAAAAGTTTCCTCATAATGAAGATCTAACTATATTTGGTGGAAACATATAGAAGTTTTGTGTCTTTGGTGAGTCATATCAGGGAGCACAGTTGTCAGCTTGCCCTTTTGTTGCTGATCCTAAGTTTGAACATGGAAGCTGATGGCAGGTAGTTTCTCCATCTTAGAAGTATCTTTTTATCTTTGTTAATTAAGTGATTTTAGGTTGATATTTTCAGAATGTATAATTATATATACTTCTGCATTCTTTTTAAATACAAAATATTATAATCTATTAAGTCATTATCCATTTGGCTTGTCAGATTGTCCAAATCTGACCAGGAGAAGCTCCTTCAAGGGCTTGATGGGGAGTGATATTAAGAAACGTAAAATCTGAAGGCTGAATCTGCTTTTTGAGAGGTATCCTTCTACATCCTTTTAGTGGACTGAACTCTGTGTGTGTGTGTGTTTGTGTGTGTGTATATATGTGCACATGCGTGTATATATTTTCTTTGTATCTGATGTACAGTTACATTCGTTTCCATTTATATTTAATTTTAGTAGGGATTTTCCCCTAATCATTTATTTTTGAATATGTATATCGTTAACATTTTTCAGAAGTCAAGAACTTTATTAAAAGGTATACTCAGGAGTACCTTTTTCCCTTTTTTCCACCACATTTCACTACCTAAAGGCAACATGTATGTAAACCTTAGTTTGAAGTTCCTTGTTTTTCTGTTTGCAGGTACATATGTGTACATGTATTCTTATTTACCCTTTTTTGATACACAGTAGTTTGCATAACATGCAGTCTTTTTTCACACTGCTTTTTTCACTTAATATAGCCTTGATATCTCTCTGTGTCCATTCATAGAGACTTTTCTCATTTCTTTTTTATACTGCGTAGTATTCTATTGTGTAGATACCTAATGGTTTCTTCATTATGTCTCTTATGTTTACAGTATTGTGCTATTCCAAAGAGTGTCATAGTAAATTACTGTGTGTGTGTGTGTGTGTGTGTGTGTGTGTGTGTGTGTGTGTGTGTGTGTGTGT
>NW_024412391.1:41202549-41250191 GCF_014898765.1 Herpailurus yagouaroundi | reverse complement strand
TGTGTGTGTGTGTGTGTGTGTGTGTGTGTGTGTGTGTGTGTGTGTGTTTTAATTAAACCATACGTTTATTATCTCTTGAAGTTCTAGGAGTAGAATGGAATCAGTTGATGGGGCTCTCACTCGGAGTCTCTCAGGCAGTTGCGATGGAAGTTGGGGCTAGAGTCATCTGAAAGTTCAAAGTAACTTAACCTCAAAGGTAGCTCACTCACTATACCTGGAAATTGATGTTGGTTTCAGCTCAGGCTGTCAGCTGGAATGCCTGTCTATGACCTTTCTCTGTGATTGGAACTTCCTAGAGCATGTCAAGTGGGCTCTGAAAGGGAATATCCCAAAAGTGAGCATTCTAAGAGGTCCAAATGGGAGCTGTGAGGCTTTTCAAGATTTATCTGAGAAATCCCAGAACATCACTTCCGGATTCTCTTGATTGACTACTCATTAAGGCTGGCCCACATTTAAGGAAAGGAGAATTAGGTTTTTTATCTTAGGATGCATGAAATTGAAAGCAACTATCTTTGGAGACTAAATACCAGAGTCACCTTCTAGCCATCACAGTTCACATTTCTTCCATATGTAAAATGTATTTGCTTTCTTTCCAGTACTCACACAGTCTTATCCCATTAAGGCATCAATTTGAAGTCCAGGATCTTGTTATCTGAGTCAGGTCCAGATATGGATAATACTTCTCAGGTGCAGTTCCTCCAGTACAGTTCCTCGAAAACAGTTCCCCTTGACCTAAATACCTTTACTGAGAGCTTTATTTCTCCTTATGGCTCTGAGTTACTGTCTGGTGTTCTTTCATGTCACTTTGTAGGACTCCCATTTCTTTTAGGACAGGTCTAGTGGTAATGAACTTCCTCAGCTTTTGCTTATCTGGGAATTTTATAATTTCTCCCTTACTACTGAAGGAATTTTGCTGGATATAGGATTCTTAGTTGACATTTTTTTTTTCCATCAGCCCACTGCCTCCGGACCCCAAAATTTCCCATGAGAAATCTGTTTATAATCTTAGAATCCCTTAATATGATGATCACCTTTATCTTGCTGTGTTCAAAATTCTGTCTTTTCAAAGTTTGATTATAGTGTATCCAGGTATGGATGTCTTTGAGTTCATCTTACAAAGAGATTGTTGAGCTTCTTAGATATTTGTATCCATGTTTGTATTCATTCACCCATCAAACTTATGAAGTTTTCAGCCATTATTTCTTCAAATATTCTCCCCCCTTACTCTCTTCTCCTTCTGGGACTCCCACAATGCATATGTTGGTCTGCTTGTTGGTATCCCACAGGCCCCTTAAGCTCTGTTCACTTGTTTTCAGTCCTTTTTTTCTTTCTGTTCCTCAGACATGATAATTTCTGTTGTCCTATCTTCAGGTTCACTGATTATTTCTTCCTGCTCAAATCTGCCTTTGAATTCCTCTGGTGAATTTTTAATTTCAGTTATTATACTTTTCAGCTCCAGAATTTCTTTGTAGTTTCTATTTAGGTTTTCTACATATTGATATTAACATTTTATTCATATTTTGATCATATTTTCTTGACCTTCTTTACATCTTCCTTTAGTTCTTTGAGCATCTTTAAGATATAGGCCTAGTAAATCTGTCATCAGATCTTTTTCAGGGACAATTTGTTTTATTTTTTTTTTTCCTTTAAAGGAGCCATGCTTTTCTGTTTTCTTGTTTTTGGTATGCTTTGTGGTTTTTTTGTTGTTGAAAACTGGATATTTGAATCTAATAATGTGGTAACTCTGGAAATCAGATTTTCCCCCTCTTCCCAGTGTCTGCTATTTTGTATTATTGTTTTTTGGGGGAGTGTTATAGCCTGTCTCTGAGGATCATCAGCCTGAGATATAAATTTAAGGTCTTCTCTGAGACCTGCCCTGGGCATGTACAGTCCCTTTCTAATTTCCCCTGTGTATATAGTTGTTTTTGAATGTCCTAATATTTAATGTCTGGCTCCAAAAAAGAGAAAAATAAAGGGGGAGAAAGGGGTGTAGGTCCTTTAAATCCCCTTACAGTTTCTTGAGCCAGAATGGGAGGGGCTTAAAATGGGGAAGGTCCAAAACAATGATACTTTGTATCCTTCTCTTTGTCTGTATCTCCTGTATCTCCTGAATCAGAAGCAGCAATCAGAGTGCAGAGTTCCAGTTTTTGGAGGATAGAGTCCTTTATGTCCACGCTGAGTTCCTGCAGGGTGTGTGTAAGCTGCTCCCAAGAACAAGTGCACTGCTGCCTGCCATGTAGCTGGGCTGGGCTGGGCTGGGCTGGGAAGGGTGGCTGCTACTGTGCTAAGAGCTGAAAATAACCACAATGTACTGTCCAGGTTTTTCCCCTGGAAGTTGCAAGCTTTCAGTAGTCTCCAGAGTTCCAAAATAGTTCCCTCAGACAGATGCAAGCATTTAGGTGGGGAGGCCGATTCTGCCAGTGCTTCCTACTCGGCTGTCTTCCCAGAATCCTCTGTGTGTGCACTTATTTTTTTTGTATTTTGGGGACATACCTTCAGGGTAAGATCCTAGAAATGGGATTGCTGGACCAGAAGATAAATACATATGTAGTTGATTTACATATTGCCACATTGCTGTCTGCAGAGGTTGTATAAATTTGCACTCCTACTAGCAATGTATGAAAGTGCTTGTTTCCACACAGCCTCACCAACAGTGTGTTGTCAAGCTTTTGAGTTTTTGCCAATTTCGGGTAAGCAGTGATATCTTAAATGTAGAGATAAAGTAAAGCCTAAGGAGGGAGAACAGTTATATACAAAGAACTGACCTGGATTTTTAGTTAAATAAAGTGAATTGAACACAAGTGTTACTTTTCCTTCCTAAAGCCCACTAAAATGAGAATAAAGAAAAAGAACTTAAGAGAAAAGTGCTTCTTGGGGTGCCTGGGTGGCTCAGTCAGTTAAGCATCCACTCTTGGTTTTGGCTCAGGTCATGGTCTCTGATGTGTGGGTTTGGGCTCTGTGCTGAGAATGCAGAGCCTGCTTGGGATTCTCTCTCTCTTACCCTCTCTCTCTGCCCCTCCTTTGCCTGTGCTCACTCACTCTCTCTCAAAATAAATAAACTTAAGAAAGGAGGGGATATTTCTTTTATTCTGACACTGTGCAGTTTTTCATTTATTCAAAAAAAATTTTTTTAATGTTTATTTTTGAGAGAGAGAAAGAGAGAGAGACAGTGAGAGCAGGGGTGGGGCAGAGCAAGAGGGAGACACAGAATCCAAAGCAGGCTCCCAGATCTGAGCTGTCAGCACACAGAGCCCCATGCAGGACTTGAACCCACGAACCTTGAGATCAATGACCTGAGCTGAAGTCGGAGGCTTAATCAACTGAGCCACCCAGGTGCCCCAGTTTTTCATTTGTTTAAAGAAAGGTCAGTTGAAAATAGCTTTTTTGGTGAAATACTGGTTTAAAACTTTTGCCCAGTTTTCTGATACTTAGTTTTCCACAAATTTTAAGAGTTCTTTATATATTAAGGGTATTTTTTTTAATGATACATGTTGTAAATATTTTTGTCTTTTGAATTTGCTTCTGCGTATTGTTTTTCAGTCATGCTAAATATTTTCTTTCATTGAATTATGTTTGAGAGAGGCCCTGAAAAGCTGATTAGAAGCTTTATGTATAAGGCTAGGGCTTATCAACAGACAAGGGTCTTGATGTTTCATCCTGTGGGACCTTTTGATTTAAGAGAAGAATCTACCAGGGCAGGCAGCCGGGTGGCTCAGTAGGTCAGGCGTCTGACTTCGGCTCAGGTCGCAATCTCACAGTTTGTGAGTTCGGGTGTGTGTCAGACTCTGTGCTGACAGCTCAGAGCCTGGAGCCTGCTTTACATTCTGTGTCTCCCTGTCTCTGTCCCTCCCCCACTCGCTCTCTGTCTCTCTGCCTCAAAAATAAATAAAATGTTAAAAAATTTTTATTAAAAAAAATTTTTTTTAAAAAGGAAGAATCTACCAAGTTCTTGGTAAAGATGGAGTAAAGGAAATTGCAGAGGGGCCCTTTTCGGTACATAGGTCTTTATTCCTCTGTTTTCTTTCCTTCCCATTGCTCAAGTCATTCTACTTTGGGTTTTTTATTCTAGAAGTTAGCCTTCTTTGTCCTGCTGTAGTTGGGGAATTGTAGTTTCTTACAGCTGCTGTATGTCATGGTTTGGAGACCTAGGGAATTTTTTTTTTTTTTTTCCCTAGTCTTTGAACCAGTCTAGATTTTATCCTCATGCCTCCCCATTGTCTTGGGAAGTCATTTGGAGGTATCGATTTTGCAGTCTTTTGAGAACTAGATAGTGAGAATTGACTTCTGCAGACACTTAGGGTGTCTTTTCTCATTGGCTGTCTCCTTTCAAGGTCTTTATCTTATTTTATTCTCATTCTCTTATAGATTCTGCTGAAATCTATTTCAGTAGATTTTAGAGGGGAAGAGAAAGAAACACATGAATTTATAGTATTTAATTAGAAATCCAGGTGGTTCTTTGTACATAGAGTTTTCTCCTTGAGCTCTACTTTGTGGCAGTTGGATGGCTCTCAGTAGTTCACAGTATTGTACTTTGATAATTTAGAGTTTATGTGCCTATACTCAGGTGATTCTGATCAGTAGTTAAAAAAACTGGCCTCTTGCCCTCTTGTATGTCCTGTTGAAAACCTCAAGGGAAGAAAGTTTTTACAGTTCCAAGTGAAAGATAGATAGTTGGTCCTGGAAATATGAATGCTACTTGAGAGTCTCTGTCTTCTCCCCATTTGATCTAAGTTTCCTTGTATTGGTATATTCTGTATTTGGGGGTTATAGCTATTTTGCAGTTTCTTATTTACTTATTAGTGGGAGCGGGGGAGGGCCAGAGGGAAAGAGAATCTTAAGCGGACTCCACCCCTGATGTGGAGCTTGATCTCTTGACTGTGAAATCATGATCTGAACCGAAATCAAGAGCCAGATGCTTAAACGACTGAGCCATCAAGGTGCTCCTGCAGTTTCATTTTAGACGGATATCTTTCCTCTTTCTTTTTCATTTTGGTGGTTTTCAAGAAGGGGCAGTAAACATACATTTACACACATTTTTTTCACATTGTATTAAGTGCATTTTACTAAAAGAAAAAAACGTATGTTCTTTGAAAATACATTGAATACAATGTGAAAAATGGTGTTCAGTAGCATTTATTTCATTTAGGAAGTTGAATACCTGGATTAAGTACCCACGCCAAAACCTTTTCCTAATTTGTACAAAATTGTGCATGAGGTATGAGTCTAGTCTGACACGTTTGGTCACAGTAAGTTTTGAGTCGCGATGAAGGGAGGAGAGTGCCAGAAGTACAGAGCTGTCAGAGTCTGAGGCAGCCTTACCTTAGGGACTGGTGTCTGTCACTCCCCTTCTTATTAGCTTTGGTCTCTCACTGTGCTTCTGCTCCTCTCTACACGTCTGCTCTGGGATCTCCATGCAAACCGTTGTCCTTCGCTGGCTGATAGTTGCTATTCTCTTGTAAGCTCAGCTTACACATGAGCCACTGGGCTCTCTCTTACCTACATGTGACCTTTCTGCTTCAGCTCTTTACACCTGACCAGTGTGTACTCTCTTGCCATTTCTTGTCATATTTCCAAGAAAAACAGATTGGCCCAGACCATCTTTTTGTGCCACTTCTGTTTTGTAGTTCTTAGCCCGGAAGTATTAATTGGCTGTCTGCAGTCAGGTGTCCAGTGCTGCTCAAGCAGTGTAGGGGTGTTGAGGGAGCTGTAGGGCAGCAGGGGACAGCAAGGAACCAGAGATGGGACAGTCCCCTGGGAAGTCAGGGAGCAGGATAGAACTGAATACATAACATACTCTCTCTTCGGTATACCAGTTCATTTTTAATAGACCGCTTTAAGCAAATACTTAGTAGTATAGATTGAATATGGTAGGAAACAAGCTAATATTTAAGTGTCGAAATTGACTGGGAAATCTGCCCTGTTTGGTGCTTTTTTCTGTTTGCATTGTGACTTGAGTAGCATAGTGTGACAGATCACGGTACTGGAAGACGGGCGTCTTAGGTTCTAGACCTGATTTTGCTGATTTTTGACTTTCTTCATCAGAATAATTTTTAAAAGATCAGTGCGGTAGAATAGTTTCTAAAGTACCGTCTAGCAATAAAACCTTGGGATTCAAACTGTGCTCTACCAAGCTGGGAAAGGTAATTTCCACGAAATGATAAGTCCAGGTTAAAGGAAAAAATTAGAAACAAAAATGATTGGACCCATACATTAGAAAAAGATTTGGGAGTTTTGTAGTGAGCCTGCTTCTTCTCATTTGTACTTGTTTTATTTGATATGGGATGGTCTTTGTAAAGTGACTTAAGTCAGATATTATAGTTACAAACCCTTTTCCCAAACGAACTTGCGGTTAAGTAGTATATTACTGTACGTGTAATACTGAAATTTGAAATGCTTTTAGTCTTCTGTACTTTATTAAAAAACAGAATTGGACATTCAGAATAATTAAGTAAAATGGGTTTCTTTTACTTTTTAGGATTTAAGTGCCCTGTATGCTCAAAATTTGTACCTTCAGATGAAATGGATTTGCATCTTGTGATGTGTTTAACAAAGCCAAGAATAACCTATAATGGTAAGTCCAGTGCTTTGAAATGCTTTTTAGAATGACCTTAGATTTTATGATTTTTATGTTTCAGATAAAATATAAAAGGCGAAGGAATGACCGTCTATGAGCCCTGGAGCTAACTGGTGTTTCAGTTATAGGTCTGGTGCTCTGGCTTTACTGCTCTTTCCTGACCACAATCCCAAGACCTTCAAAATCCTGGGAAAGATTTTTCAGTGTAACCTTGGTACATTTTGAAATAGGCTTAAAAAATGATCACACGGTTCATTCCTAATTTTAAGTAAATGGAATGAAATAAAGGACGAGTGAGAGCTTTTTAAAAAATTTCCTAAGTAGACAAACTTCAAATGCCTGCAGGAAATTTTCAGGAATTTTTCAAATGTAATTTTGGTCTGAAATAGAGTGAGTCGGAAGAATACCAGTGAACTGTGAAAGGTTGACTTCATTCAACAAATGTCTTTTGAGCACCTTTGGGAGTATGAGGTGTGGTGTTAGGAACTTGGGATACAGCAGTGAATAAAACAGAAGTGGGTCACTACAGCCCAGCATCAGCCACAGGTTAATCAATGCAGCAGCACTTAGTTAAGAATCTGAGGTTTCTTGTCAGACTATAAAATGTTGGGGGTTGGAGGGTAGACTTTAAAATTGAAATGAACATGTTACCCTGACTAGCTTTTTTGCAGACTGATTTAGGAATCTCTCTCTAATAAGGTAGGGCTTCAGCCACACTATTATTGTAGTGACAATAGAACTCTTTTTCCCATTTATTTTCCAATGAATAAGTAAAAGGAGATTGTAGCAATTCCTTTGAATAGTAAATGTACCTGTTGATTATATTTAGACCTTTCTGCATTGTGAAATTGAATGGGCTACTTTGCATAATATAGTTGAAATTCAGTTACGTAAAAAATAAAAAGAATTCTCATTCAGGTTCAGAATTTGAGGTGACATGATTGGGCTTGTTTCTCGTTTGTACTCCATTATCTTATCATTAGCCTCCAAAATTATGATGTTTATTACCAGTGTCTTAGAAATAAATACCCTTGAATGTCAAGAGTCTGTCCTTCAATTTTGAAAGCACAAATGTATTTCCTTTGTATTTGCACACAACCTCAGTATCCTGTACATTGACTTTTTGTGTAACGTATGTACAGTATGGTCTATGAATGTTGATATTTGGCAGTTTTTAATTTCCCGATTTAACTATGCTCAAGTCATTAAAGTTTTTTACTAGATCATGTATTTGGTGTCTTAAAGATGTCTTCAAGAACCAAGATGTAACCTTCTGCTTGGGCACACTGTTGTTAAAAAGGAACCCACAGGCCCATAATGGTGTCACTTAGGTTAAAGCACCAAGTCAATAAACCAAGACTTAATACCTAATCTAACTGCAGTTTCAGCCCCCCAGAAATGTAACCTTTAACCAGTCACCATGAGAATTTCCTGATCAGCACTAGGAAATTTGATACACTCCTTCAGTTCCCCTAGGCAATGGGTTCTTTTCTAATAATTTTCTTTTTTTCCCCTCTCTTTTTACCTCTTAGAATCCTTTCCTGCAGCCCTTTGGAGCTCCTGTCTACTTGCTAGAGAGGATACTGCCTAATTCATGAATTGATTAATAAAGCCAATTAGATCTTTAAAATTTACTCAGTTAAATTTTTATTGTTGAACACTGTAAACCAAGGATTTAGGTTTCAAATATTTGACAGTATTCCAGTTCGGAAGTCAGTAACTTAATGTGAAAAGCAAATAAAGTTGCAAATACTTTTAAGAATCGCTGCCTGCTTCACAGTAGGTGGATCTGAAACGTTTTAAATTGTTAAATACATATTAACTGTCAATAAACATTCAAAACAAAAAGCAAAAACAGCTTCTTCTAAAAATTATACATAGCTCTTGAAGTTTTAAAATTGGACAGTGGCCAGCTGTGGTGAAAGAAGGTGGAGTTTTGATTTAGGTTAGAGAGTGATGAGTGATTGATAATATGCCTCCCCATCACAGTCTGTGGGAATTCTTCCGCTACAGTTTTGAGGGCAGAGCCCTGTAGGTAAGGAAAAAATAATCCTTCTACCCGTCTGAGCTCTTGGCTGAGACCTCTAGTAAAAGACAAGAGAAAAACAAACAAAAATGTAACATGCTTAAGTCTTGGTATGTATGGGAGATACCCTGGGAGAAATGAGCCTGGTTTAGAATGTGGGTTTAAACACCCTCTTCAGTTATGGAAGGTTAGGGTTAGGAAGGGTTCCTTCCTAGTTACGGAAGGTTTCCAGGAAAATCCTGGTAAACTAGTAGTTTGTTATGCATATTTAAGTCCTGTGCCTTCTCCATTGATAAGATTCTCTTGTAATATTCCCTTATGATTTGGAGTCAACCTTTTCTTCCTGGTGTAAAAGGGAGACACCCTTACAAATGGAGATTTCCTTTATAAATTTAAATTTCCCTTACAAAAAGATAACTTTTACTATGTTTAGGGTCTCTCCTGTGTCTGTCGTTTTTTAGTCATCTTAATCCTTACGCCAGAGAGGCTTCTTTTATCGTAGCATGTTTTGTTACCCTTCAGCCTCCTGAAGCTCATCTATCACAGGTGATGACTCTGTGAAACTTGGCCTCTTTAACACCTAAACTAGGCATTTAGGATTACTATGAAGGTTAGAGCAGGATGAGTCCGAGAATCAGTGAAAGGGAATCGGTCCTTTTACTCACCTGGGCTTCTTAACACTTCATATTTGAATTCCTAAACAACTGATTCTGGCATCAGAGAGATGGGGCCTGCAAATTGCATTGATACTCAAGTGAGAGTTTTATGCAGCATAGTGCTTATTAATGTGTATCTTTTACAGCCTTTCCTAGAGTAGTGACACTGAAATTTTGAAATTTATTTGTTAAATGTATGTTAATTTAACTGTCTATAGATATGCACAGCGAGGAGATTAGTTGGGCTTGTTTTTCAGGCTGGATATATTTATAGTCAAACTCTAGGATGACTTTCAGAGATTTGAGATTTGAATATAAGCTGGTGTTTTGGAGTTCCAGATTTATACTCCCAGAGATGGTATTCGAAATGTTGGTTTGGTTTCCAGACTAGTTCACAATGATTCTCTTAATTTTTTTTTCCCTTTAATCTGTAATACTATATCCAAATACCTAAGTCCTGGTAACTGAAGAAGAAAATTGGCTAGGTGGGAGCTCTTGGTTTAAGCAGCTGTCTCAGCAGAGGTTCAGGTAGGAGGCTCAAGGCAGTCTGGCAGAGAATGATTCAGAATGATGTGAGTGGTTATGTATTGCAGGTGGTGTTTTGGCAGGATGGAAAAAAAAATTCATAATGCCACAATCAGCATTAATCTACATAGATTGCCCTTAAGTCAAGGACTGCCTGTTGCGGGATTATTGAGCATTCTGTGCCGGTTAACAAAGAATTCTTGAGACGTTTTACAGTGCACCTTAGTACATTTGTTTAAGTAGCACAGGGACAGGACCTGTGGGCAGAAAGAGCTGCACTTCTGTATGAAGCCGATTCTATGTAGTTCTATGCTTAGTCTTCAGGGGGGAGGGAACATGCAGGAAGTATTAGATCATAAATGTTTTCCTTGAATTTCTACTTGTAAAACCACTTTTGCAAGATTTCTCTGGTGCTTATAATTCAGCTTGATATTAACTATTGGTGAGATGTACAGGCAGTCATGAGACCCTTTAAGAATGTAGCAGCCAGTAAGCATTTGATCCTTATCAGAACTATCTAGTCTATAGGTCCGTCTTCTGGGCTAAAGGTGAATGTTTTTCTGCTTCTGTCCCTCATCACTGCCTATTTCATATACTTTCCCTTTATTTGTGTGCTTCATTGTTTAGTTTATGGAACTAGTAATTCATTATGTAGTCTGTGAACCCAATACAGATTTTATGACCATAGTAGAGTCTCTCTCTTTTTAAAAATTTTTTAATGTTTATTTTTGAGAGAGAGAAAGTGTAAGCGTGGTAGGGGCAGAAAAAGGGAGACAGAGGATCCAAAGCAGGTCCGCGCTGTGAGAGCGGAGCCTGATGTTGGGCTCGAACTCAGGAACCGTGAGATCATGACCTGAGCCGAAATCGAGTCGGCTGCCTAACCAACTGAGCTACTCAGGCGCCCCAGCAGAGTCTCTTCATTTCCTTTATCCTCATCTTCTAAAGTGTTTTAGAACCAAAACCAAAAAATGAGATAAATACTGTTGGCAAATTCTTAGACTTGATTTTATTGGTCTTTAAAGTTCACTAGAGGGGCGCCTGGGTGGCGCAGTCGGTTAAGTGTCCGACTTCAGCCAGGTCACGATCTCGTGGTCCGTGAGTTCGAGCCCCACGTCGGGCTCTGGGCTGATGGCTCAGAGCCTGGAGCCTGTTTCCGATTCTGTGTCTCCCTCTCTCTCTGCTCCTCCCCCGTTCATGCTCTGTCTCTCTCTGTCCCAAAAATAAATAAACGTTGAAAAAAAAAAATTTAAAAAAATAAATAAATAAATAAAGTTCACTAGATCATAGCATGTTTTGTGTCCTATAAATTTCAGTTTTTATTTTAGCCTCCTGTAATTGAGGGTAGTAGGTTTGTGCTTAAGATAATCTTTGTTTTATTGGTAAGTGGTACAATGTGTGTGCATGTGTACCTGGAGGAGATGGAACTTGAAGAGTTAAGTTACTCTTTTCTTCTGAGACTTAATAACAAACTGCAGTGTATCAAAGCAGAACTTTTCAGAACCATCAGGAATATAAACCTGACTCTGTGGACAGAGTAAGATGTGACTATCACTCTGTTAAAGTAAACATACGTGAAAGATGGAGTCACTTGGAAACTTGTTCTGTTATGAAAGGGAGGAAAAAGGCTCCCACTTCCTTGCGGTCTGCGGAAGAGTGTAACTCAGGCTCGCTCAGGTGTCGAAGATAGATTGCACCAGGCCGTCAGCACTTTGATTCCAGGGTGACAAGCCGCCTCCTAAGGGCCTGGCTTCCCATGTAAGAAGAAATATACTTTCTTCTTTTGTAGATACTGTGGCTTTCTAGGTGGTTGTGGTGCTCACCTTAAGTTATGAACTTGCTCTTGGCCTTACATATTACATTTTCTTGGTTTTAAGATCCCCCCCCACTTCATTTTAATCTTTCTGAATTCAAGATGCTTTCTGAAAATGGCAGATCTCTTATTATTGAGGTAAAAAAAATGCCAACCACAACACAATTTTAAATAAGATAGTCATCATGGTCTTTGTGTGAACTTTTCCTTTTGTGGAATTTCTGTTATGTGTGATTTGACATCTCTCTTTGTTTATTTGTTAGTGTTCTGTGGTTGAGTTTTAACTTAAATGTGGATTCCTAATA
This sequence comes from Herpailurus yagouaroundi, assembly GCF_014898765.1. Classification (NCBI taxonomy): domain Eukaryota; kingdom Metazoa; phylum Chordata; class Mammalia; order Carnivora; family Felidae; genus Herpailurus; species Herpailurus yagouaroundi. Next base: position 41,238,295 of record NW_024412391.1, on the reverse strand, counting down.
GTTGTAAATACTACATTAGGGGACAGCATTGAAGTAAAGTTATTTTTTTGTACCATAAATTGACTGTCCTGCAATGCAGTGAAATTAAAGGCAGTAGAAAGTGTCAAATCCGTTATACTATGTTAAAAAAATTTCAAAGTAGATGATATCCCAAAGGCTTTTGGCAAAACAAAAACGAAACTGTTCTAAAACCCATATAGGATTCCTATAGAAAAATGGAGTCACCATCTATTAAAGGTGAGCTTGTGATTAAAAAATTTTAGGGATGCCTGGGTGGCTCAGTTGGTTAAGCATCCGACTTTGGCTCAGGTCATGTTCTTGCAAGTTCACGAGTTTAAACCCCATGTTGGGCTCTGTGCTGACAGCTCAGAGCCTGGAGCCTGCTTCAGATTCTGTGTCTCCCTCTCTCTCTACCTCTCCCCTGCTTGCGCGCTCTCTCTGTCTCTCAAAAAATGAATTAATGTTAAAATTTTTTTTTATTTTAAATATGCGTGGAGTAAGAGCAGATATGATCAGAATTACCACCCCAAAAAACTTTAGAACTATAAATTGATTTCAAATCATTACAATCATAAAAGGATGAATAGGAAATAAGTAAAAAATAATAATAAGATATCATGAATAAGACAGAAATTGAACTCTTTAGACTTTAGTCACTGAAATTAACATCCCAACAAATAGATTAACTAGCACATTAGAGCTGCAAGGAGAACTAGTGAGGTATAAGGTGGATCTGAGGAAATTAAGCAGAGTGTAAAGAGTGATGGAAAATAGAGAGGTACATGGCTTGTCAGAAGTGGTCACTCCATCCTGACAACAAATAATAAGCTGAACAGACTGAAAAATCACTGACTTCTTGGATTCATAAGAGATGGAAGGACGCAGGCAAATGGCCAGCCCCTGTGATTGCTGAGACAGGCAAATACAGGCACTCTCTGGTTTTGGTTTATTGCAGCAGAGACTCAGTAGTGGGAACCATTGCAGGAACCAGTGTCAGGGTCAACCTGAACTGTAATTGATGAATTGCTGGGGGCTCAGTGCAGACAAGTTGAGAGTTTAAAACTCCAGGGAGACCTAGTCACAGTGGAGCCCCCACAAATTTGTAAGATTTTCTTCCAGGAGCTTGACCAGGTTCCCATATTAAATATGGGAGAAAAATTCCCTCCTGCTTCTGGTAAGGGGAGGGACAAGGGGCCAGTTTGAAATATGCCAGAGGACTCTATTTTAATGAGGTCTGCCTGGGAGAAACTAGTTAACCAGACCCTAACTGACCTGGGAGAAGGGAAATACTCCAGCCTGCTCTAGCCATTCTGTTCCACCTAACAACGGAGAGAAAAAAACCTGAGAAATATTTGTAAAGTTTATAGTCCAAAGGCATAGGATCACTAAAAGACTGTGGGATAAAAGGTGTATAACATGTTACACAAAAGGTACAACTTGCGCATAATGGGAGATGGAATTGGCAAGAGGCAGTATTTGAAGGGAAATGGCAGAGAACCTTCTAGAATTGCTGAAAGATAGGAATTCTCTGATTGCAGGAGCACTGTGATGCTGAGCAGTATAAATAAAAGTAAATTCATACCTAGGGACACCAAGTAAACCAAGTCCAAATAAAAAGAGTAAAATGTTAAAGTAACCGGAAAAATACTTTACCCTGTTCCACTTGTGTTAGCATTTCTAAAATGCTTTTTGTTCTGTGTAGCAATTTAAAATTTAGTATGTGTTTACTTTATAAAGACAAGGGATCAGAAATGGTCATACAGGGGGTGCCTGGGTGGCTCAGTTGGTTAAGCGTCCAACTTCGGCTCAGGTCATGATCTTCATGGTTCGTGGGTTTGAGCCCCGCATCAGCCTCTGTGCTGACAGCTCGGAGCCTGGAGCCTGCTTCGGATTCTGTCTCCCTCGCGCTCTCCGTCTCTCTCTCGTTCTCTCGCTCTCTCTCTCGCTCTTGCTCTCTCTTGCCCTCTCTCAAAAATAAACATTAAAAAAATTTTTTTAAAAATGGTCATACAAGAAACTTAAACATTGTTACAGTCTTACCCACTTAGGAAAACTGAATGCCTATTTTAGAAGACACCAGATTCAGTTTTACTGCCCTACTTTTAACATAGCTGCTCAGGAGCAGCACCTGTTTGCATTTAAAATGTTATGCAAAACAGCAGTACTTGGAACAAAGTACCAACTTTGAATTCAGCTTGCTGAGTTCAGATCCTTATTCTACCACATAATAGCCATATAACCTTGGTCTTGGTTTTCTCTTCCAGAAACTGAGGACTAGAAGTAGTGCCTCTTACTAGACTTGTTGTAAGAATCAAGTAAGAAATCATGCATAGTTCTTTGCAGGTATTGAGTGCCAAGTAAACAAGACCTGTTCTTACCAAGAAATACTATTTTTGGCTTTGAGAGGTAAACCTGTAGTTGGTGCTATATTTAACATGCTAACAAATCTGCAATTCCTTTGATATTTTATTTTAAAAGCCCATAGTTATTTAATTCCAAATTAGATACCAGAAAAGCTTGGGCAGCAGTAATAGTTCTGTAATATATGGAGAAATCGGGGATGGGTGGAAGGGTAATTAGAAAACTACCTGCTGTCATATAATGTGACAATTTAAAGCTGCAATTTAATGAAAAAAAAATTTCCTACTTTTTATGAGCAATATGGTGGGCTACTCAGCTAGAATCTGAAGTCTGAATTTGATAGGCAGATTGCTTAATCTTTGTGGAAGCGTAGATCCTTTCATACTCCCTATGGAAATAGAATACTGTAGAAAGGTGACTACCCATGGATAACTGTCTTGAGATAGACCCCTTCCTTGTGGTATAAAAAGAAGATACATAGAATAGAAATTGAACTCAAGTACATAGTTCAGTGAGAAGGAAGTTCTGATAGATTTCTTTTTTTTTTTTTAATTTTTTTCAACGTTTTTTATTTATTTTTGGGACCGAGAGAGACAGAGCATGAACGGGGGAGGGGCAGAGAGAGAGGGAGACACAGAATCGGAAACAGGCTCCAGGCTCCGAGCTATCAGCCCAGAGCCTGACGCGGGGCTCGAACTCACGGACGGCGAGATCGTGACCTGGTTGAAGTCGGACGCTTAACCGACTGCGCCACCCAGGCGCCCCAATTCTGATAGATTTCTAAAGCATGAAGAGGGTTTCAGATTTCATTTCTGATTTGGGAAGGATGACGAAGTTTCTTTACTGATTGTTGATTTGTCTCATTTCATAGAGCTTTCATATCATAAGTCTTGCCTCTTTTGTGTTCTCCTTATCTTTGTATCACTGTCATAATGTTGATTAAAAAACAAAAAATCATTCTAGGGGCACCTGGGTGGCTCGGTCGGTAGGCGTCCGACTTCAGCTCAGGTCATGATCTTACGGTTCGTGGGTTCAAGCCCTGCGTCGGGCTCTGTGCTGACAGCTCAGGGCCTGGAGCCTGCTTCAGATTCTGTGTCTCCCTCTCTCTCTGCTCCTCCCCCACTCACACTCTCTCTCTCTCAAAAATAAATAAACATTAAAAAAAAAAAAACCATTGTAGGGGTACCCAGGTGACTCAGTTGGTTAAGCATCTCTTTTTTTATTTTTTTTATTTTTTTTTTAATGTTTATTTATTTTTGAGACAGAGCATGAGCAGGGGAGGGGCAGAGAGAGAGGGAGACACAGAATCCAAAGCAGGTTCCAGGCTCTGAGCTGTCAGCACAGAGCCCTATCTCTGCAGGGCTTGAACTCGTCAACTGCGAGATCATGACCTGAGCCGAAGTTAGATGCTCATCCGACTGAGTCACCCAGGCGCCCCAGGCATCCAACTCTTGATCTCCGCTCCAGGCTTGATCTCAGGGTTGTGAGTTCAAGCCCTTGTTGGGCTCTGCACTGGGTGTGGAGCCTACTTAAAAGAAAAAATTCTAACATTCTAAGTAAGCTTTCCTGATTTTAAGAATGTGAAGAAACAAAACAAAGACCTTAGAAGGACCGAGTGAACTGACATACCTGTCCTCAAAGGGAAAAAGGTCTTGTTCCCTGGTCCCAGTTTTTGTTAAGGTGTGTGACATTGACAGTCTCAATTCCAAGGAATTCTAATACAAATATGAATAAAGTACATTTTCAGATTTATCTCATTTTTTGTTTCCTCTATATAAGAACAAAGCTAGGATCTCAGCCCACATCTGTCAACAATTTTGACCTTTCACAAAATATTTTACATGTATGGTGATGTGCATAGTAAAAGTTGTAGTCTATTTAGATATTTAATCTAGATCTTGGAAGTATTCATAAGATTTGGAGAGAAATGGAGCACCTGTTTAGAAATAACAAGTAGGCAGGCATAGTTTGGAGCAAGGGAGACCTCAATAAAAGAGAATTGAAAGTGGAAAGATAGGACTATATAATGAAGTTTTAAAATAAATTATTTCGAACTTCAATCATTCATATGCAAAAATGTTTGTAAGGAAAAGAATTTCTCTAAAGACCAGTTTAGAGAATGGTGTGGGACTTGATGTGGAAGTGGTTAGCTGGAGCCTGGGGAGGAGAAAGAGAGCCGGGAGACAGGATGAACGGGCTGAGAGCTAGAAAAGGGGAGGGAAGAGTGTCCATTCCAGAGCTCCTCTCTTCGGGAGTTCCTGGCTGTGATCTGAAACTGTCCCCCTATGCAAAGGGCAGGGAGAGGCCAGAGACTAAAAGAAGAGATAGATCACTTCAGATTGAGAGGTGACAGTTTTTGTTTTTGTTCTTGTTTTTTATTTTTTATGGATTTTTTAAATAGTATTTTTATTTATTTATTTATTTATTTATTTATTTTTAAATTTTTTTTTTTCAACGTTTATTTATTTTTGGGACAGAGAGAGACAGAGCATGAACGGGGGAGGGGCAGAGAGAGAGGGAGACACAGAATCGGAAACAGGCTCCAGGCTCTGAGCCATCAGCCCAGAGCCTGACGTGGGGCTCGAACTCATGGACCGTGACATCGTGACCTGGCTGAAGTCGGACGCTTAACCGACTGCGCCACCCAGGCGCCCCAATAGTATTTTTATTTAAAAAAAATTTTTTTTAATGTTTACTTCTGAGACAGAGCATGAGTGGGGGAGGGGCAGAGAGAGAGGGAGACACAGAATCAGAAGCAGGCTCCAGGCTTTGAGCTGTCAGCACAGAGCCGGACGCAGGGCTTGAACTCACTGACCATGAGATCACTACCTGAGCCGAAGTTGGATGCTTAACTGACTGAGCCACCCAGGCGCCCCTACAGTATTTAAGTGATCTTTACACCTAACATGGGGCTCGAACTTGGGACCCTGAGATCAAGAGTTGCATGCTCCTGTGACGGAGCCAGCCAGGTACCCCAGTATACTGGGAACAGGTTTCGTTTTTCTTTTTTTAAATGTTTATTTAATCAGGGGAGAGGGAGAGAGTCCCAAGCAGGCTCCACGCAGGCAGCATGGAGTTGATGCTGGGCTTGATCTCATGACCTGTGAGATCTTGACCTGAGCAGAAATCAAGAGCCAGAAGCTTAAACAAATGTGAGCCACCCAGGCACTCTGAGGACAGTTTTAATAAGCAAGGGAACTTACATAAGAGGCTTGTCTCAGGCGGTAACAATACGAGTAGATCTCCCTCTGCCAAATCTTAAAAGATTATATAGAGGCCCTAACTTAGGTTCAGCCTCCTATGTTGTCTAGATGTTCTCAATACCACCTAACTGTCTCAAGGCTGTATCCTTCGGGCAGCTTCAGGGATCAGGGACGGGAAGCAGAATGCACATTTTAAGGACAGAGGACGGGGTGAGGAGCCTCCAGATTGCTTGGGTCCAGCTAGTGAGTTAACCTGCAGTTAGGACTCTTCAGTAACCTTCTCCAACAGAGTGTCAGGTGACTTGAGGGTCAGATGTGGAGTGACTCAGTTTGGGGTAAAAAAGATCGTAAGAGTACCTAGTTGCTTTAAACACAATGCCAGCGATGTTGATCTTTGCAAAGTGTGAAAATTAGGAATTGTGATTTTTTTCTCCTGCCCCCCCCCCAAAAAAAGGAGGTGTAAGTATTTGGCAGAGGGAATATTTTGTTGAGTTCAAGAAAGATTTTAGGGAGGAATGTTAAAGAAATGCTTGTGATTATTTTTTGTTATTCAAGTAATAAATGACTTTTTCTTAAATGACTTTTTTTTAAGTGCTTTTTCCCCCCCTCTTTAAGTCCTCTTAGTCTGGACAATTCAAAATACTTGCCTGGATTTGCCTCAGAGATGGCCTTGAGAAGTGTCTTCTCAGCCACTCAAACTGAGTGGTTTGGTTTCCGGGAAGACAGTATTAATTTAGTGGCTCTGCATTGTTGGAGAAGTTGTATTTAACTCTTAACATTTTAACAGTGTATTAAGTTAATAGAACAATAAAAGTAATAAAGAGTATATTCTAGGTGGTCCTACTCTTTTGCCATCTAAATATTTACTAAGATTTATGATTTGCTTGGTTCTTCCATTTTCTGATAGACTGATTTTGGAATCTCCAGGCTTCTTGACCTCTCAGCACCTCCTAGATTATTGTTACTTAGGTGTCCTTTTTATCTTAATCTTTTTAAACTGTACTCCTCAGCATTTTACCTTAATCGTAGGCCCTTTCCTCGTAATGCTTTTTGGTATGAGCTACCTTTTTATAACTCAAAAAATCTTTGACATCCAGCACCCAGATCTTGGTTTCTAAATATTTAGAAGTAAATCTCTAGGAAAAAGGAACCAGGGCCCCTGGGCAAAACGGCTGATTCTAGGGCTAGAGCAGAGAAAAAAAAGAAAAGCCTGGAGATTGTGTATTGTCTGAAAGAAAGGAATTGTTCAAAAACCAAAAAGATAAGGTTATATCAGAGGGACACAGCCAATCTCAAAGAGCTCCCAATGAACAATTTAAGTAACAAAATTAGCATAGCATAATACTGAATTACACCCAAAAGTATAATAAAATAAATATATCAGTAAATGCATGTAGAATTGTAAAAGTTTAACCTGGAGACTGAATCCTAAGAGATTTATTTAAAAAAATTTTTTTTTAATTCCATATTCCCATTACCGGTGATATAAAAGAATTTTCTTCCAAAATTTTCTCATGTGCCATATATACTTTCTGATTTTAAGTACTCCTAAGATATACTAAAACAATACTGTATGTGGCACATGTATAGTTTGAAATACGTGATCTTAGTTTATTGTAAATATTCCAGTGTGTCTAAGAGGGATTTAGGGGAATGAGAGCTACTGTTATAAGCTCAGCAACAAGACTTTATCGTTTTTTAGATGGAAAATGTGAGTTAATTCTGATATTGTGTTAGGTTTTATACTATGGAATTCTCTCAATGAGGGGTTCTACCATGAAGTCTTATTTTCTAACTTTAAACATTTTATGTTTATTATATATAGAGAAGAGAGGAGTTGAATATTTATTAACAAAAGACACTTGGACTCTGTATGTTACCCCTTATCAAATCACTAAGAAAGATGTGTGCTCTCTTTTGAAATTGAGGTAAAATTGGTACATAACATTATGTTTAAGTTTCAGGGTGCATACTGTCTTTGCTCAATGCCGTTTTTTAAAAATTTTCGGTTTGCTAATCAACGTGGTTTATCTACATTTGTTTTGATTCATTGAGAATCTATATATTTAGTGTTAAACTTGTTAAGTTCATACCTAGTATTTTATAGTTTTGTTACTGTTACGAATGGCATTTGTTTTTACCATTTGAATTTCATACTGGTTTTGCTGGAATAAAGAGAAGCTATTGCTTATAGGTGAATCCCTGGATTTTCTAGATTTACAACCGTCATCTTCAAATGAAGATCATGTTTTCAAGTGTCATGTACATGTTTTGTTTCTTTGTCTTATTGCATTAGTGTGAAGCTTAAAAACAACGTAGATAAAATAATCATGCCCGTTGACATGCTTGTTTCGTTCGGTGTCTTTAGTATTTCACTGTTTAATAGAGGCTTGCTTTGAGTTATGGTAAATTATCTTTATTGTATATGTATCATTTTTTCTCTTTTTTATTTAAAGCAAAAACAGCTTAATTTTACGAAATGCTCTTTTCTCTTATTTGTTGATAAATTAGGTTGATTTTTCTAATGTTTTAGTTGAGTTCTGTTGGTTTCTAATGTGGCTGGATTGAACTCCTTTTGATCATGTGTTCCTGCTCCATTGAAGCACTGATACCAGTTATGTCAGACAAAGATTATGCTGCAAAATGAATTGGAAAGCTTTCCGTCTTTGCTCTGGGATAATTTACCCCAGGAAGTACTGTTCTTTTCATATCAGAGTTCAACTATAAAACCGTCTACCTTTTTAAAGGTAGATCTTTGGCAGACTTTCTAACTTCTGTGATCATTAGTATATTCAGGTTTTTCTGCTTCCTGAGTCCATTTAGAAAGTTTATATTCTGCTAGAAAATAATCCATATCCTCTAAATTTCCTAAAAATTGCCATAGAATTGCACGTATAATATTTCTTGACAGTTGTCTTAATCTTCTAAATATCCTTTATATCCTTTTTTATTCAAATAAATACTTTTGGTTTAGTACTTTATGTGCCTTAGGCTAGCCAAAAAGGGCATATATTTCATTGATATTTTCAAAGAGCTACTTTAGACTTGTAGATAAAGGTACTAACATGACTAACTTTATACTAACTTTGTACTAACTTATTAATGAGTACAAATTAAAGCTGCTTCACTTTTTTCCAGTCTTTCCATTTTAATAAAGGTATTTTAGAAATAGAAATACTTTTCTTATAAGAGGGTTAATTATAATTGAAGTTTTAATGTAAAATGTTCTTTTTGTTATTTTCTAGATAACTTCTCATTTCAGTTTTTAATCTGCTTGACTCAGAGGTTAACTAAAAAAAAAAAAAACAAAAAACAGCCTTTTTTTTTTTTCCTTTAATGTTTATTTTTGAGAGAGAGAGAGAAACAGAGGTTCTGAAGCAGGCTCTGTTTATGCCAGCAGCGAGCCTGATGCGAGGCTCAATCTCATGAACTGTGAAATGATGACCTCAGCTGAAGTCAGACGCTCAACAGACTGAGCCACCCAGGTGCCCCTAAAAAAAAAAAAAGTCTTCTTAATTTCAAAGATGCCTTTTTTGGAGGAAGGGATATGTGTAATGAGCAGTCATTTTGATCTTGATATTAGAGAATGCTGCTTATAATATCTATGTTATTAAAATTTATTCATGTTTTCTTTGTGGCTGAGCACATTGTCGAGCTCTATAAATCGCGAATGTATGAGAAGCATGTATGTCATGTAGAGTAAAAAGTTGACATGTTGTTTCTTTTAAATGTTTATTTTGAAAGAGCGTGCATGAAAGCAGGGCAGGGGCAGAGACTGAGACAGACAATCTCACGCAGGCTCTGGGCTGTTAGTGCAGAGCCCCATGCAGGGCTTGAACCCATGAACCACGAGATCATGACCTGAGCCAAAATCAAGAGTCCGATGCTTAAATGACTGAGACACCCAGGCACCTCTACTTATTATTTTTTTAATTGCATATGTATGTATGTACCTAGAATAAATTGAGGTTGATTGCATTATTGAAATAGTCGGTTTCCTTGCTTATGTCTGGTCTATTTCGTCTGACAGATTTAGGAAGAAGTTTGTTACAATATACCCTCTATGGCTGTAATTTTATCAATTTTTTATTTTATTTACAGTGTCTAGTTCCTTTTGGTGATATTTGCCTTGGCTAGCTGTATATATTTCATAGCTGTATTATTTGCCTAAATATTTATGATGTATTTTCCTTTTGGATTGGATCTTTTTGTATTATATACTTCTCTCTTCTACTTTACCTAATAATCTGGTTTATCTGATAATATTTTGACTACTGCTTATCAAAAATTATGAAGGGCCTGAGATTTTCCTCTTTCTGCAAGCTGACAAGTTAGCCTGCTACAGTTTCATGGATTCTGGCAGAAACCGGAATCAAAGGACTTTCATTATTATTACTCACAGCAATAGCCAAGATATCAGCATTTTCTTGTGCCACTTCCTCCAGCCCCAGTTCTCTGTGAGAAGAGCCAGGTGGTATCTGCACGTTCATTGAGTTGCTTTGCAGAAGTGGAACCCTGAGCATGGTTAGGGAACCCAAATCTTTTATTGTGGGAAATAAGCAGATCTACTCTTGGCTCTGGAGAGGACACTGCATCTGTCTTCCAAGGCTGTTTGCTCTACAAAGATCATTGAAAAGACAGTCCAAAACATGTTGAAACGTGAAAGACCTATGGAAAATTATCTCCCAACTGTTTTTTTATTTGCATTTGCCTGCTATCTTTTTGCTCATCCCTCTCGTAATTGATTTTAATTTTCTGTTTGAATAGATAACATGTTTGCAGTGGTTCCAAAGCAAAGAGATGCAAAGGATATCCAGTGAAGTCCCTCTCTCACCTCAGTCCCTTATTCACCCTTTCCAGAGGCAGCCAATGCTATCAGTTCTTGGGATCGGTTCTTGTGATTGCACATGCAAATATATATACACATATTCTGCCCCCAAACTTTTTACATGGTGATATCATGCTGTAGATGGTTCTGAACCTTAGGGTTTTTTTCATAATACAGTATATCCTGGAAATTATTCCAAATGAGCATTGTTCTTTATAATTACCTTACATTTTATAGATGGGTGAGTCACAATTTATTAATTAGCCCATTGTTAATGGATGTTAAATTGTTCCTGGTATTTTGTAGGTGTATGAGTGGGTATATGGGATACAGTCCTGGAAGCCTTGCTTGGTCAGGGATGTATGTGAATTTGTTATTTCTGATAATATTTCTTTTAATTAAAAAACATTTTTTTAATGTTTATTTTATTTTAGAGAGAGACAGAGCACCAGTAGGGGAGGGACGGGGAGAGAGAGAGAGAGGGAGAGGGAGAGGGAGAGGGAGAGAGGGAGGGAGGGAGGGAGGGAGGGAGGGAGGGAGGGAGGGAGACGCAGAATCTGAAGCAGGCTCCAAGCTCCGAGCTGACAGCACAGAACCCTGTGCGGGGCTCAGACTCACAAACCACAAGATCATGACCTGAACTGAAGTCGGTGCTTAACTGACTGAGCCACCCATTTCTGATAATACTTCTAGTTTAGTAATACTAGTTTAGTAATACTTTTAGCTCTAATAATACTGAGTGTCCCCATTTCTGATAATACTTCTAGTTTTACCTTTAGTGTAGAGCTGGAGTGATTTCGCTAGTATTTTATTTAGGATTTTTGCAAAAATGAGGTTGGACCAGTTTAAGGGTAGTCTTTTTTGAGTCTTAGAATCAGTGTAATGCTTGCTTCGGAAGAAATAATTCAGATTTCCTTTTTCTATGTTCTGCAGCTGTATAAATAGCATTGAGACCATCTGAACTTCAAAGGTTTGGTGTAACTCCCTATGGAAGTGTCTGGGCCTCATGCTCTTTGAGGATCACTCTTAGACAGCTGTCTCTGATTTCTACAGAAATTGATCTATTTGGATTTCTCTTTCCCTCCTGAAAGTTACATATTTCATTGCTGCATATTGTTACTATAGCAAATTTAGTCTCTTACGGATTTTTAATTTTCTGCCCAAATGTGATTGTTTTCCCATTTTTTTCTTAACTTCTGTATCTGTGTTTACTCTCTTTCACCCTTTTTATTATTGCCCTTAGATTCCTTTGGGTCTTTTTTATTTCCTGTTTTAAAACTTTTTCGTGGTGCCTGGGTGGCTCAGTCGGTTGAGCGTCCGACTTCGGCTCAGGTCATGATCTCACTGTTCGTGGGTTCAAGCCCCACATCAGGCTCTGTGCTGACCGCTTGCTCAGAGCCTGGAGCCTGCTTCGGATTCTGTGTCTCCTTCTCTCTCTGCCCCTCCCCCACTCACGCTTTGTCTCGCTCTGTTTCTCAAAAATAAATAAATGTAAAAAAAAAACCAATCTTTTTCCTGTTCTTAGGCTTTTTAAAATCTTATTTCTTCTGGTTTCCTTAGATGTGCTTGTCCTTGTCTGTTGTATTGGGAGTATTCATTTCTTCCATCCTGTCTGCCTTCCTTCCCTTCCTTTTTCAGCATAAATATGCAAGGGTATGAGTTTTTCTCTGATATTTTAGCTCTGTTCCATAGATTCTTTTTATTCACTGTTTATTTATCACTGTTACTTTCTTTTTTTTTTTTTTTAATGTTTGTTTATTTTTGAGAGAGACAGAGATAGAATGCGAGTGGGTTAGGGGCAGAGAGAGAGGGAGACACAGAAGCGGAAGCAGTCAGCTGTCTGCACAGACAGCTGTCAGCACAGAGCCCGATGCAGGGCTCGAACTCACAAACCGTGAGATCATGATCTGAGCCGAAGTCGGATGCTCAACTGACTGAGCCACCCAGGCGCCCCTATCACTGTTACTTTCTTGTTGTTAGATATTTTGTGTTTTGAGGGCTCTCTTCTTTAAGTTAAAAGTTATGTGAGAGTCTTTTAAAATTCCCAGGTGTTAGGTGCCTTTTCCCTCCGGTTTTGCTGTTTTCTGGTTTTGCTGTATTGTGATCAGACGATGTTACCGGTACTATTTCTGTATTTTAATTTACTAAGTTTTTCTTTGTGGTTTACTATGTGGTCATTTTGGCAAATGTTCCATATTCGTGTTCAATTTAAAAAGTCTTTCATATCCATCTTGTTTTTCAATTGATTTGTCATGGACTGAGGTGAATTAAAGTTTCCTTCTGTTGATGTTTCTATTTTTCTTTGTTTTGTCTATCATTTTTTGCTTCATAGATGCTGTTATTTGTTTGATGCTGTCATTTGTTATTTATAATTACTATATACCTTAGGTACAAATTGCATCTTTTAGTATTTAAAGGGTCTTGTGTCTCCTTTAATGCTTTTTGGACTATATAACTTTGTCTGATATTAAAAGTATAATAATAATTTTTCTTTTGTTTCTATTTGCCTGATAAGTGTTTTTTCTTCCTTTTATTTTCATCTTTCATCTTTTTGTTTCAGATACGCTTGTGTACAATACAAGGTTAAGTTTATTTGGGATCTGGTCTAATCTTTTTTTTTTTTTTTTTTTTTAACTATTTTGGGTTAGTCCATTTACATTTAGTAATATAGCTAGTTTTAATTCCGTCATTATACTTCCTGTTTTTATAGCTTTTTAAAAACATTCCACCAAGTGGCCAGTTTTTCTTTGCTCCATGTTTCTTCTTTTTTAATTTTTTTTTTTCAACGTTTATTTATTTTTGGGACAGAGAGAGACAGAGTATGAACGGGGGAGGGGCAGAGAGAGAGGGAGACACAGAATCGGAAACAGGCTCCAGGCTCTGAGCCATCAGCCCAGAGCCCGACGCGGGGCTCGAACTCACGGACCGCGAGATCGTGACCTGGCTGAAGTCGGACGCTTAACCGACTGCGCCACCCAGGCGCCCCTCCATGTTTCTTCTTTTAATTGAGAACAACTGCGTTTCTTATTTTAGAGCTTTTTAGTTCATAAATGTAACTATATAATAATCTTGATGCTCCTATTTTTATACTCTGTTAATTTATTTCTTTTTAAAAATTTTTTTTTAATGTTTGTTTATTTTTGAGAGAGAGAGCACGAGCAGGGGAGGGGCAGAGAGAGAGGGAGACACAGAATCTGAAGCAGGCTCCAGGCTCTGGGCTGTCAGCACAGAGCTCGATGCGGGGCTCGAACTCATGAACCGTGAGATCATGACCCGAGCCGAAGTCGGACGCTCAACCGACCGAGCCACCCAGGCGCCCCAAGAACTTTTATTTTTTATGACCAGTATCTGCTGTAGGATATACTTTAAATAGTATTGGGTTTTCATGGCTAATTTTTCTCGAGGACTCCATGAGTCTTTCAAATATGCAGTTCTAGTTATATTTTCATTTTCGTAATGTTTTCTTGCATTTTACTTTTGGCTGTAGATAGCAGTTGGAGCTCTTGTTTTCAGTAGATACCTTTTTTGTCCCCGTTCAATTCTTAATAGTTTCTTCATTTCCAGCTTATTTTTCTGGTTTCTAACTCCTTCTGTCCCTGTGATTTCAGGAATTTTTCTTTGTGCTTCTTCTTAGTTTCCACCTCATTTTCATTTTATAAGTTGTTTTTCCCCTCCTTTTTCGTCTTCTTTCCTGAGCTGTAATATCTTTGCATGTGTTCTAGGGTAGTTACTTCTCTGTGTTTTTGTTTGTTTGTTTGAATTCATGGCAAATAAATTCATGTTGAGGCTGGATAGTAGCTATATGATGTTCTGTTACACTATCCAGTGCACATATTTTATAAAGCTGGCGAATTTGGTGTTGTTCCGTCACTTACTTTGTATTACTTATTTTACTTTGTTCCTGCCCAACCTTCCCTTGATTAATGAAGTTGCTTTCCCTTCCCTCCAAGTTAATCAACAACTTTTACTCGGCATCTTGTTTTTCCTATGATAACCTTACTTTAGTATGTATTTTTGAACATATATTTCTTTTTTTTTTTTTTTTTTTAATTTTTTTTTCAACGTTTATTTATTTTTGGGACAGAGAGAGACAGAGCATGAACGGGCGAGGGGCAGAGAGAGAGGGAGACACAGAATCGGAAACAGGCTCCAGGCTCCGAGCCATTAGCCCAGAGCCTGATGCGGGGCTCGAACTCACGGACCGCGAGATTGTGACCTGGCTGAAGTCGGACGCTTAACCGACTGCGCCACCCAGGCGCCCCTGAACATATATTTCTATTTTATTCTATCAAAATTAAGGGTTTTCTTTGTGCTTTCTGCCATTCTTGTTCACTTTCGTCTCCCCGACTTCTCTCCCGTGTATCTCCCAACTCCTAGATGTTGTGAAATAGAGTTTACATTCTGCATCAAGTTTACACTAGTGAAACACTGTTTTTATTTCAAAAACCTATAGTTACATTACAGTTTCAGTCACAGTATTCTCTATTTAAATTTTACTTATACATGTTTAATTCCCACTGCTGTTTTTTATACTCTGTTTTTTTCTATTTGAAATTTTTGTGGGGTTTTTTTTTGGGGGGGGGTGGTTCTTGGTTTTTTAATGTTCTTTTGTTAGAAGCATTTCCATGAATAATTTCCTTAGATACCTTTCATGGATTATTCACTTAATGAGTATAATAACATTTGGATGCCCAAATGTTTTTGGTTTGCCCTCCCACAGAATAACTATCTTTGCTGAATATAGGATATTGCTATTTCAGTTGTTTTGTTTGTTTTTTAAGTGTATAAAATTATTCTGTGCTGTGACTACCAGTATTCTAGATGAGAAGTCTGGCTAACTCATTATTTTTTTAATTTTAAGGTTTCCTGTTCTTTATGTTTGGAAGCTTACGGGTTGATTTTGTGTTTTGAAGGTTGGAAATTGTATTTTTTTCCCCCCAGGATGCATCGATTTTAGTATTTTTCAACCTTACTCTCATCTGTAATCAATCCTGCTTAAAACTTCATGAACCCTTTCAGTTTAAAACTCATTTAGTCAGCTTGGGGTTTATTTTCTTCTAGTATTTCTTTGATTAGTATTTCTTTCTGTGTTCCTTTTTCTCTTTCTGTAATTTCTCTTTTTGAAAAGTGTTTTTTGTTTGTGTGTTTGTTTTTACTTAAGTAATCTCCACATGCAATGAGGGGCTTGAACTCACAACCCTGAGATCAAGAGTCGCATGCTCCTCTGAGTGAGCCAGCCAGGGGCTCCTCTTTCTGTAATCTCTGGAATTTCAGTAGTAGAGCTGGATTTGTCCTCTGTGTCATATGTTTTCATTCATGACATGTTGGGGCTTTTTTGGAATGACGTGATATGTACTCTAGATTGCTAATAAAGTCGTTTGATGTTTCTTTTCCTCTTTCTCTGAAGTATTAACAAAACATGGGTTTTGGTTCTAGCAACTTGTACTCATAAAGTGGTTGTCCCTCCATCCCCTCCATCCCTTCCTTGCTTCCTTCCATTCATTCTTTCTGACACTGCAGTAAGCGTCTGTTTCAGTTCTTGGGCTGGTTCACCTTCATTCACATTACTGTGTGTGCTTAGTTAGCTATGACCCTTCTCCGTTACATCATGTTAGCTGTTGTAGAATCTCTCGACACACATGTAGATCTTAGCGTTACTTTCTTCTCTGATAGAAGAAGAGCTTAGTCGATCATTAACTTGACACACTAAGCCCTTTTTGTTGGAAGGTGTGAGGAAAGAAGTTTCCCTCTTCTTGGGTGTACAAGGAGAGTGTTATCCTCAGCCCAGCTCTGTGGCTTTTTTCTGGTTGTTTCTCAGTGTCGAGGCAGCCTTGTTCCCTTGTCCGTGTGAGAGTCACTCAGATACTGCTGACTGCCTGGGCAACTTAAGGATTGGTCGGTCAGCTTTGAGCAGATCTGCTGAAAGGAAATAGACCTTCCAAAGCAGTGTGTTTTCCCCATCCTTAGAAAGATTTTTTTTAAAAAACCCTTTTCATACTTGCTCTTTCTTGCTTTTCATGTGACGCTGGGGCACTGTCATTACCTGAAGTTCAGATGAATCTAGGTTTAGATTCTCCATGATCTGTCAGGTAGTCACTGTTATTTTAGTAATTTAGTAGCAGGATAAGAGGGGATCAAGAAAGAAGTCTGAGTTATCAGTGTTTCATGACTGTTACTATCACAGCTACTGGTTCACCCCTGTTTGCTGTTTCCAGATACTTTTGGGTTTCACACTCTGTTTTCTCAGGAGTGGACATTTTAAATAGCTTTCCTGTGCATACATACTTTTAATACTTTACTCATATATACTAATAAACCTGTAAGTATTTGTTGGCAGACTCAGCATATGTCCAGTACTTTCTTGTTGATTGGCTGATAACCTCATGGGTAAAGAATTGAGTACACTTAACAAAAAATAGATCTGAGCTCATCTGAGTCACCAGACTGCAAACAAAGCCACTGAAGCAACAACTTCTGGGCTTTGGGGCGTTTTCTCTGTTTTTTGGCTGTTTATTTGTCACTTGGTGTTTTCTCTAGTCTCCTGAGATCTTTTGCTTCATTAGTTATTCAAAAAATGTTTATTGAGCACTTGCTGTGTACAAAACACTATGCTACTTGGTAGAGTAAGCAGAGCATAGAGGGTTCTCTGGCCTCATGGAATTGACTGCTTCTTTATTACAGAGATTACAGAGTACTGACTACATCTGACTACATTCTCAGAATGTAGACTCATTCTACTCTTTTTGGTTTACACAGTATCAAAGTGAGGTTTTTTTCAGTGAGTAGTTTGAAAATGAGAAATTTCACCTAGAAACCTAAATTTGCAGCTGCCTTAAATATGTAATATCTGGCTACACTGGGCCCTCATTCCTACATGGCATTCTGCTATCATAGCAAGTGCCCCTTTAGATAGGACTGTGTACATCAGTTTTAATCCGTAAAACTGAGGCCTACTTCATTTGGTATTTATTGTCACAACTGTGCTGTTCTTTTTCTTACAAAATGATTAAAAAGATGAGCTACTTCTTGAATGTTTTCTTGCTATCCTTCAGGCATTTGAGTTTGTGACCTTTGTATAATATTTATTAGTCAGCCTGCTAATTATCTTACAGCTTCAGGAGGAAGCAGAAGGGAAAGACACCATGGTTTAGCTTCAGTCAACAAAAGGAGTAGACAGACAGACACATTGTAATGCTCTTTCTCAAATTCATTCTAACAAAGAGAATCCTGGTTTATAAGTCTAAAAAAAAGGGGAGGGCACCTGGGTGGCTCAGTCGGTTAAGCATCCAACTCTTAATAATGGCTCAGGTCATGATCTCATGGAAGTGGGATCGAGCTGCACATGCTGAGCAGAAGCCTGCTTTGGATACTCTCTCTCCCTCTCTGCCCCTCCCCCATGTACAAGTGCACGCGTGCTCTCTCTCAAAATAAGTAAACTTAAAAAAAAATCTGATGATAGTTCTGACATGTGTTTTTGCATGTTATAATACCATTTGAGTTGACATGTTTCAGTTTACTTCAATAATGCTGTAGTAAAATGGTGTTTATATTCAGTTAACGCTTAGTTAAAGCCTTGTAAGTATTTTCACATTCATTAGCTCTTTTGTTTTTAATCATCAAAATAAAATATCATATGAGATACAGGTATTATGACCTGCAATGTAGTTGAAGACAAACGAGGCTCCAAGAGGTTTGCACATTGTCCAAAGGTCAAGCCTGTTCTCTTTCCACGAGGCCGCCTTCCATTTGCATTGTCTCATTCGATCTTCACAACAGTCTTAAGAGACAGGTGGAATGGGTTTCATCATTTCTTAGATTGGAGAAAACAAACTCAGAGGAAGAGTCCTTTCTTGGCAGTTATCACATGGCTAGTGTTCAGAACATGCCTGCTACTATGAAGCTACACTGCTGGACGTTGAACAGGTCTCCTGTAATTCTTACCACTCCCCCGTGGGATAGGTATTGTTATTCTCATTATATTCCCCAATAAGTGGACGAGTTGGAACTTGAACCTAGAACTGTCTATAAGCAACACTGGGTTTTGTTTTGTTTTGTTTTTTGGTGGTTTTTTTTTTGTTTTTTTTTTTTTTTTTGCTGCATCATATTACAGAGCTTGCTTGACTCCTTTTTATTGCCATTAAGAGCCTATATTTTAGAAGTACACAGTGGTAAATTAAGCTTGAAAATCAGCTTTTTGTATTTTTAGGACAGGTGTTTTCTCTGTGCAGTGTGATTCAAAAGCGGACCAAACTTAAGTTTAGTTCAAAGTATATTCTGTTTTTGTATATATTCGGCTGTTTTAAAATAATTCTCTTGCTCTTTAATGGGCATAACTTATTTAGGAAAGTACTTGTTTAGCATTTAGCAAATCAGTGTATTGGTTGTGAATTTTGTTTATTGTTGATTTGTGACAGAGAGGGGCATAGGAAAGTTACCTTGATTTGAAGATTGGGGAACAATTTGGTAACCTAACAATTACTTAGGTTGACTTGTGTGACTTTTGGCAGCTTGTTACATACCTAATTTTATATAATACCCAACCCTAGCTAGCCTTTTAAAGTAAGTTAAGAACAAAAAGCCCAAGAAAGCTAAATCTATTGAATATTGAGTTTATGTTCCATTTGTATATTTTACCCTTCAGAGTTTGGGTTCCATTGTATTTTACTTACATTTTCTTGGAGAAGGCACCAAATGTCTATTTCCAAAAATATTCCCAAGAATACACATTTTCCCTTAAAAGTCATCAGAAGAGTCACAAGTTCCATCTACCCACTTCTAAAGAACTAACTAGTCTTCATATTAAATTGTTTCTAACAGTGCAGATGAAAAGTAGCTATATGCTTAGTCAATTCTCCGTTATATTTAAAGAAAGCATTGATGCAGTAATTGTCAGTGGCACTGAGGCAGAGGAAGCCAGTAATTTCAAGCTGAATGAGAGTGAGTGTCTAAAAAGGATAAAAGCATAGGCTGACCATGGACTTTGAGTTTTAGTCACTTTAATAAAGGTCATTCCTATGTTTTTATTTACATATTTGTCTCGTAGTGAAAATGGCAATTTCCCTAAGTATCATCTCTAGTTCCTCTTATGATATTTGAGTACAGTAATAGCTCACAGATCTATAATCTAGAATATTAATGTTAACTTCTTCTCTTAAGTCCATTAGAGATAAATTTATATCTGAAAGTATTTATTAATAAACCTGTGAGTCCCTGTTTTTCATTCTTTGAGTAATTGCTTCTTACTAATGTTGTGAATTTTTTTAATTCTTGATTTTTCTAGGGATTATTTCACATTTCAGCTGCTTTTGTTTTCTACTGCTATCATTGAGGGTTCAAGAACAAAAAATAAGTCTTCAGGTAAAATGCCTGATCCATAATAGTGCTTGGCATTGTATTTTGCTGAAAAGGTCATATAGCTGTTTGGATGCTTGATCTGAAAATACAGTTGTGATGACTATGAAATTTCCGCATGGAGTTTTCTTGGCTGCCTCTAACAGAGTTGGTCTCACTTGTTCGTTCATTCTTTCTTTCTTTCTCTCTTTCTTCCTCTCTTTTTCTCTTTCTTAATTTTCAAAAGGATTTTGGCTGTCTGCTTTTTTTCGTGTTGTCTTGATCTGCAATAACTATGGCTATGTGCTTGTATCTGCTAAATATTTTAATTTTGCATTTTTGGCTGCTTGAATTTTAAGTAATGTTGGGCGATGCAAATTAAGAGCTTGAGGCTATAAGTGAAAGAGTAATCTACAGAAGTTTTTAATTAGCTTATAAATGTATGTTCTTTACCTATTATATATTTTCAGGTTTGGTATTTTACTAACATTAAAATTTAAAATTTAGTTTCTCAGTTGCACTGACCACATTTGAAGTGCTACTTTCAGGCCATATGTGGCTAGTAGCTACCAGATAAAGGACTGTTTCTGTCATCATAGAAAGTTCTAATTGGACAGGACTATTTTCCTGTCCAATAGAAGCAAATAAGCAGTAAATTGTAAGCTCATTTCTGATGATACCAGTTTTTAGAGCAGTTTGATAACTCCAGAAGCTAAAGCATGTGATCAGTCTTGAGCGTACATCCTCTAAGTTAATGTGCCATCTCGATCTTGAGTATTTCCTACTTAAAGTTGTCTGAAATAGTTCATTTGCTTCACTATTCTATTTTAAAGTGAAATTACTTCTTGTAACAAAATTCATGTAGTAAACAGCCCACCGATTTAGCCTAATTTTGAGTCCTGACCCCAGAACTTAACTTAGGTTAGTAACTTCTGGTAAGTTACTTCTTTGAGCCTCAGTTTCCATATCTATAAAGTGAAGGTAACATTAGCTACCTCATAGGATTAATAAATAATATTAACTATATGTAAAGATATGTCACAGAGTGGACATTTATAATACTTTTAAATATAGAATGAAGCCAAAACATTTAAAAATTAAGTGATGTTGCTTGCATGAATTTGTGTTCCAAGCCTTGAAATTTATAATAGGTCTCTGGAAATGGTTAGGTCGAGTGTCCTATAGAAGTTTCTGGTGGCCATGGGATTATTTATGACATCATGTAAAGTTAAAAGAACTAGAATACCAGAGTGAGGAGAAAAAGAGAGAGAAAAGTGAACAACTTTGCTTTTGGAGAAGTTCGTAAAGTATTTTCTGATAACAATGGCAATAAAAATGAATTTTTTGTATAATGTTTTCATAACTTACCAAGTTTTTCACATAATTCTTTAAAATTTCATGTCCATACTATTTTAGGTACCTTTATTGTATTAATATTAGGGGAAAAAAAAGAATAAAAGGAAAACTCAAAGATGGCCAATATTTTGGAGCTTATATAGCTAACTGTGAGGATGGAAATTCATATTAAGTTTTTAACTTTAAATCTTACACTCTTTCTTCTTCAGCATGCTTGTTCCATTATTAGCAGTTGTGTTTCTGAGGCAGGGGTGTATTTCAGAATCTCTAGGGATGGAGCCCGGGTGTATGTAATTTATTTTCTTCTGTGTTGAGACAGAATGCATACCCAAGTGATTCTGGTGCCCACCTCTGGTTAGAAATCATTGGTCTCTTCCTGGTTGAATTCTTCTTTACCTAAATTAATGCTTGCATCATATGAATAAGACAGAAGAATTAGCGTGATAAGCAATACACTGGTTTAACTTTCAGTGTTCCAAATGTTTAAGTAGGACACCAGCAACGATTGAAAAAGCAACACAGATTTACTTTCCTCTTCACTATCTTTAGTGCTTGTCCATTTGTCAGTGCTTGTGGAGAGCGGGAATCCAGACTAGCTCGCTGTGAAGTGAAATCTATTAGTGTTCCCTCCTCTGATAAGAACTTTGGCTAGTTAGTAGCCTGCCCTCAATGTATTGCAGTTGTAAACTGTTGACTCCTTATTGCTTATAGTAGGAAAACATTTATGAATGTTTTCAATTGACTGGCTAAAGATTTTTATCAGTCTTTTCCCAGCTGTCTTGAAGATGCTTCAGTATCCTGGATTTAGTGGTTTTTCCCAGCCGTATATAATTTGAATGTTTCACAACTTTTCCTTTGAATGAGAGGACAGTGTCATAATGGAGAGGGAAAAGGGAATATTCTAGCAAACTCCCACATAGGCAAAAATAAATCATGTTGCATAGTGAATTTTAAAAATGAAAGACATTTTCGAACATAAAAAGACAGATTTTTATGGGAAGTGACATTTTCAAATTTGAAAATTAGGCATTTGCTATTTGAGACCATAAATAAAGTTTTTCAGTGAGTGAACTGTGTTTTGACTCAGTTGCTTATCAAAATGCAGTTGGATAGTGGCATTGTTAACGTTAGCTTTTAACGTTTTCTGAGTAGAGATCATTTCACTAGAAGCTATTTACAGTAGATATTGGCTGCTTCTGCATTGAAATTTGCTTGGGATGTTCTTGTATATAGGTGTACCTTTCTTAACGTAGAAAATGAAGTTCTGATTATTTTTCATGACTGTGGCTTAGGGAGCTTATGATTAAATGGCTGACTTTAATATGGCAGTTTAGATTAAACTGAAATGATTTTCTTAACTTAGTACCTGCAAAGCATAACATTATATTCTTTAAATAAATACCATTATGTTAATTATATGCAGATTATATTTGTGTTGTACTGTAAATAAATTCACTTAAAAACAGGATGAAACCAAGGCCGTCAAGATATTAAAATTTTTTCAACTCAAAGATTGATTTTTAAAAACCTATTGTAAGAATTGAGACTTGGTCGTAAGTCACCATAAAAGTATTGTTAAGACAGCTATTTTTCTGTGAACAATGCATTCAGAAGCTTGTACTTGATGGATTTCGCGTTTTCACTTGGTATTGACAATCTGTTACCTAGTAGTGTATGGCAAAAATAAGGCAATACTTTTTCTTTATTTTTTAAAAGCTGGCCTGTCTTATTTTCTTAATTTAAGATAATTGAGATTATACGGTTCATATTTACTTAAATCTAGAAGCAGTGTTAATGTATTCCAAAAGGTAGAAAACATGATACCATATTTCACCAATTCTAAGACACACTTCCTTTTCTTACTTTAACTGCCCTGGAAAATGAGACGTATCTTAAAATTGGTTTGTGTCGTTTTAATGGTGGTATTTTTTTTCTTACTTGCTCATGTGTAAACGAACGGTACATGTTATAATCATTGATGTTTTAGGCTTGGTAAAAAGTGATCACTGATGTTTTGAAGTTTGTTGTAGAACTTAGACTCATTGTTACGATGCCGTATGTCTTTGTAGTGGAAGAAATCTATGCTGTGACTATACCATATTATGTGGAGTTACAGACCTTTACTAAGACCTCTTCCTGTTTCCTTCACATCCACTCATTGCTATCACCCTAGTGTCAAATGGCACAACTAAAACAATTTAATAGTGAGTTTGATGTACTTTATTCAAGAGAAAACAATGCATGGATTGAGGGAGTATGGTACATCACAAGCACTGCCCAAGGTATTTTCTTACAGGATGTTGGAGGAGACAGCACTGAAACAGGGCACGACTGGCTAACAGGGTCCTCTTGCCTAGGGTAATATAAGCTAGCTAAAGCCAAGTTGGAAGACTGTGACTGGTGTTAAGTTGCCTTGACAGTGAGGTGTTTTCCATAAGTGCAGGATGATGTGGGTTTAGATTTGTGACATGGGTGGGGCCAACTGGAGTGGCCTCATTTTGTGTGTCCCAGTGTACCGATCAACAGTCACTAGTTAGGTTTTTTACATCACACTGGTTTCCTATCTGTGGAAAGCCAGCCAGAACAATAACAGCAAAATGGAGACCAAGAAAAGGAGGAAAGACTTGGGGTCAGGGTTGGGGTGTGTAGAGTGGAGGTAGGGATGGGACCTCCAGGGTGAAGAAGAGAAAACTGGGGATAGCACATTAGGGCGCGTGTTAATGAGCAAGCAGCATTTTCTGTTTATCCAGCTTGACTTATCCTGGTCAAATCTCTGGTTGTGATATATTAGCTTGTGAACTACCCAGCAGTTAGCTAAAATCATCTCAGTCGTATCCCCTAGATTCTTCTTGCCGAGGCCTTTTTCTGCAGAAGTTGCCCTGTTACCCCTCCAGCTTTAGGGGTAAATTATCTGCTGGTATAGACCCAATAAAGGCTGTGTTTCCTTCTAATGTGCTGTCTCAAAATGAATGACTAAATGGGGAACTACTTCTTATGGAAATGAATTTTTCTACAAGGAATGACTACAGATATATGCACAATTACATTCGCTGTTTTTTATAAGAGGTATGAGACTACCAAACAAATACTTCATTTTAGGAACTTTCCTACCTTGCTCTGTCGTTCAGCATTTAGAGATTGGTGTAGTCTTTTCTCTTTATCCTATTTTATTTTCATTTCTAAACACAGTGATTTGTTTCTTTGTGGTGTAAATGTTTATTGCGTGTTCCTGCTTTACCTTTCCATCCTCTGCACTTGCTGGGTACACATTCTCCTGCGTTGAGCAGCCTCTCCATACTCTTCAGTAATGGTGGTTTCAGTTCTTCCTCACTTAAAAAGAGTTACAAAGAATTACCTGGCTAACATACTCTATTTTATGCAAGATCCTTTGAAAAATTAAGCTTTAACATTAATAAAATACTTAAATTTCCAGTATAAAACCTAAATTGAGGGTAACTTTTTTTCCAAAAGGAATTTTTGCTTTGTAAAGGGCTTTATTTACCGGTCGGGTGTTTTAAACACTCTGCAGGGCCCTCTGGAAGCCACTCTAATTGCTGCCTGGTGTGGGCCTTGCATTGTCCCAGAAAAGGATTAAGAAGAATTGTTGCATGCCTGAAATCCTCAGGTTTCCAAAAGTACCTTTCGGAATCTTTGGATCTTCTTGAGTTAAGCAGACCTTTTAAAAGAAGTACCATATGCAGGGTGATTTCTTTAACTTAATCCAATTTTGCTATTTTAGAATTTTATAAGACACTCTTTTTTTTTTTTTTTTTGAAAGAGACAGGGACAGTGTGAGTGGGGGAGGGGCAGAGAGAGAGGGAAAGAGAGAGAATCCCAAGCAGGCTCTGCACTGTCAGCACAGAGCCCGATGCGGAGCGCAGACTCCCAAAATCGTGAGATCATAACCTGAGCCGAAACCAATAGTTGGACGCTTAACCGACTGAGCCACCCAAGTGCCCTGTTATTTTAGAATTTTAAAAATTATAATAGTAGTTTCATGTCTCTTCAGCCACATTACGCTCTAAGGTTTTTTGAACTATCTTAGGCAATAATTAATAATGATTAGTAAGAGAAGGAAAATGGATTCCAAATTGCAAATAACTGACTTGATGATAAAGTTTTATAGCAAAATCCTTTGCAAGTTAGAGGACTCTGTACTCTTCTTGCTTACTGAAATGCCTCAATGAAATGTAAATGGAAATAAGAGATGCCGTCTATAGGTGTAAAGGTAAATATTATTCACTGACTTATGAATAATGTGTTAAATATGGTTGCCAAGTTTTATGTATTTCGGACAAAATATGGCAGTCACCACTCTATAACGTTCCCATAATTCTTCTTCCAGTTTTATTGTCCTGAATTCATTTTTCTCTTTCCTCAGAGGATGTACTGAGTAAAGATGCTGGGGAATGTGCAATATGCCTTGAAGAATTGCAGCAGGGAGATACTATAGCACGACTGCCTTGTCTATGCATATATCATAAAGGGTAAGTTTATTTTTATGTTGACCAAGTTGATAGTAAAAAGATGCTTCTCAAAGTTTCAAACATTGTTGTTAGTGCTGAAAAGTTTTCTTCTTAATTGAAACCCCCACCCATTTCTTAAAAAATAACAGCCTTTGTTTCCTGCTAGAACTAAGATTTGAGCCCAAATATGTTTGTATTCAAAAATCTACCATTTGTTAAACGTTTACTGTTACCCAGGCATTGTCCGTAATGGCTTAGCCAGGCTAGCCCATGTACACCTTGTAATAATCTCATGTTAAAATCGAAGGGATAAGCCAAGGGACCATAGGAAATCTCCCCAATGCCATGGCTAGTAAATGGAAGAGCTGAGATTTTAGCCATGCCTATTTGACTCCCAACACCCATCTGGATTCTCATAAAAGATTCTTGGTTTCAGAGCAACACAGGAAAATTGGGGGTAGAAAATTATTTAAAGCAAACACAAAAATCTAGAAAACTATAACTTTCGAACAATAAAAGGAATAAGGTAGAATTTTACTTAAAGGTAGGGGGTGGAGAAAAGCATAGAGAGCACAATAAATTATACAAAATAAAGAGACAAGAATAAATGTACTATCAGCATAATTCTAAATGAAACAAACTCACCAGTGGAAAAGAGCTTGAAAGATCAGGATATGCTGTTGATGAGTAACACTTAAATATAAGGATATAGAAAAATATGAAAGTGAGGGGATACAAAACTGTATCCAGGCAAGTATTAACTACAGGAAAACTGACAAAGCTAGAATAATAGCAGGCAAAATAAATTTTGGCAAAAATATTATTAGTATGATATGATAAAAGTATATATAAAATTCAGTTTTTGGTGAACCTAAGAACAGAGTCTCAAGGTAAAATATTTATAGAACTGTCAGAAAAGAATTGACAAATATGTCATGATAATGGGAGATTTCAATACAGTTCTCATTGTGTCAAGCAGACACAAAATGAGTCAAAACCTAGAAGAATGTAGCAACAGAGTTAACAGGTTTGTCTGATGGATGTGTGTGTATCTGCACCCAGCAATTAGCATCTTTACTTTTCAGGCACTCATTACATATGCAGAGATTGATGGCATACTAGGCCATAAAGCAAGTTTGGCAAACTATGAAAAATTATACCATACAGAAAGCGGTTCTTTGGCCACTCTTAGATGTCAGTAATAAAAGATGAATTATCTTCACACATACTTTTAAGTAACT
Source organism: Herpailurus yagouaroundi (assembly GCF_014898765.1). Classification (NCBI taxonomy): domain Eukaryota; kingdom Metazoa; phylum Chordata; class Mammalia; order Carnivora; family Felidae; genus Herpailurus; species Herpailurus yagouaroundi. The sequence goes on along the minus strand of NW_024412391.1, from coordinate 41,211,510 downwards.
TGTGGATTAAAGAAGAAATCATAATGGAACTTAGAAACACTTGGAACTGGATAATAATGAAAAGTCTTGCCATTTTTCTAGAGTGATCCATGGAGAGCTTGTGTTAGAGTGGGGGAAAAAAGACTGGAAATCATTAAACCCAATTCTTCCTTAAGAATTTAGAAAAATGAATTAACACTGAATAGAACAAGAAAATAATAAAGGTTAGAGAAGGGAAAAAAAGAAAAAAAAAATACACTAGAGGCCAGCAAAGCCAAAAGTTTGTTTTTTGAAGACTAATGAAATAGATAAGCCTCTGGCAGGATCATCTCTAGGAGGAAAAAATGAACAATATAGGAATGACACATCAGGCATAGTAGAAATAAAAAACAAATGGAAAAATCTGTGAGAAATTTATTTACTCTTCGATTTAAGGAAAACAGGCAATTTCCTTAAGAACATTATTTTATATATTATTATATATTATGTAATATATAAGTATATTTATTATGTTACTAACTATATATCTCAATATATAGTAATTACCAAGATATTTAAAAAAGAAACAGAACACGTGAATTGACTATAATAACTATTATAAGTAATTATCAAGAAAAACTTTTTAAAAAACAACAAATATTAAAAAATAAAACCCCAAAACCTAAAAAGAGGCCTACAAAATTGGTCTGACAGCAGGTTCTACCAGATGTCCAAAGAACACCATGTTAACCATTGTTAAACTCCCCTCAAGGTAGGAAAGGATGGTAGGTTCCCCCACTTATTTTGTAAAAATAGTATAAACTTGATACCAAAATCAGACGAGGAGAGTATAAGAAAGAAAAGTAGAAGGTACTCTCATTTATGAACATAAATCAAAAAAAAAAAAACAAAAACCAAAACATACTAGCAAACCAAATTCATCAATATCTATCTGAAGTAATGCCTCATGACTAAATTAGACTTATGCTAGGAATATAAAGACATTGTAAGATTAGAAAACTTACATATGCAACATATTATGTTAATAAAGGAGAAAGACCATATTATCTCAGTAAATGAGAAAAAATGCATTACAGTTCTATACTTGGGTATTAATGATTTCAAAATAAAAGCAAAGAATAGATGTTAGATAAACTGTTAAAATTGTTAACAGCTTACCAGGGTTTTCAAATATAAGCTCAACATGAATGTTAGTTTCATTGATAACTCAGTAAGAAAAAATAAAAGCTTTTTTTTTTTTAGAATAATATTAACACCCACAGAAACTACAATAGCAGTAAGCTATGTTAAGAATACATCCTACAAAAGATATAAGGATTTTAAAACTTTACTGAAAGATCTAGAAGATCCAAAATGTAGAGGTATATTGTCTTGTGGATAGGAAGACTCAGTGTCATAAAGATGTCACTTAATCCCAAATTAATCTATATAGTTAATATTATCCCGTTCAAATCTCGACTAGTTTTTTCATGTAACTTGACAAGTTGACTCTAAAATACACATGGACCAAAGAGTCCATATGGCAAGAACAGTCATATTCACAAAGAAGAAAACTGCTGGGGGGTGGGAGCTTCCCCTATGCAGATACATTTTAAGACTGTTAATTAAGACATGTGTGGAAAGGACATAGGAATAGAGCCCATAAACACTCACGCATATATGAGAGACATCATAGCACAGGGGTTAAGAGCCTGGACTCTTGGGAGTCAAGCCTTCCTCCCAAGGTTCAAATCCCAGCCCCTCCACTAATTCACTGTGTGATCTTGATCAAGTTACTTAGTTTTTCCCTCCTTCGATCTATAAAATGAGGCGACAGTACCAACTTCATAGAGTTGTTTTGAGGTTTGAAATGAGTTAAATTTTAGAAAGTCTGGCACATGATGGATAGTATGTAAATATTTGTTAAGTAAATGAAAAAATTAAAAAATTGATTTGGCAGTGGTGGTATTCTAGCAGTAGAGAAAGAATGAACTATTCAAAGAATGGTACTGAGATCACTTGGTTATTGTAGAAAAACAGTTGAATCTTTATATTTGAAATAGGAATCAATTCCCGATTGAACATATGCCTATGGAAACCAAAAAAAAACTCTTACAAGTGTTGGAAAGAATGTAGAGAAATGTTCTTGGCCTCTTTGGGGGCTACAATGCAAGCCTTCCCCCAACCCCCTATAAAAACTTGAAGGAAAAGTTGATCAATGATCTGAACTGAACCCCCAAAATTGAAGTGTGCCTGCTCTTATAAGGATACCCATCCACTGAATGTTTTTACACCCAGTTCAGTTAGGCCACGGGCTTTATTTTTAAAGTACTTGCTTGCTTCATTCATGGTTCTCAAATTTGGACCATATTAACATTTTAAAACTTTTTTTGCATCGTGATACTGTGAAAAAGTAAAAGAAAACTAGACCTCAGGCTGAGGGTTTTTTTTGTTTTTTTATAATACACAAACAACAGTTGTTGTAGTATCTGAAACAATACTCTCCTTCAGCAACTTTCTGTAATGCAGTTAGCGCGTTGCAGTTGGTAAGTGGAAGAAACGGTGACGGTACAATGAGATGATCTTACTGGTTCATCCATAGTATTTCTCAGCACATCAGTGTTTTGCTCCAGCAAATAAAAGCAGATGAAAGCATATGTGGAAGCAAGCCATGGGAGAATACGATGCAGGTATACCGTGTTTCGTTGCACTTCGTTTTATTGCGCTTCACAAATACTGTGTTGTTTTACTAATTGAAGGTTTGTGGCAGCCCTGTGGAGCAAGTCTGTGGGCACCATTTTTCCAGCAGCATCTGTATACTTCGTGTCTGTGTCACATTTTGGTAAATCTCAGAGTATTTCATACTTTCATTATTTATTTGTTACGGTGATCTGTGATCATGACTCACTAAAAACTCAGATGGTAGTTAGCCTTTTTTAGCAATAAAGTATTTTTTAATTAAGGTAAAGTGTGGACATAACTTTGATATGCACTGGGAAACCAGAAAAACTATTTGACTCTTTTTATTGCGATATTCACTTTATTGCAGAGGTCTGGAACCGAACCCCCATATATGAGGTGTGCCTGCTGTTATAAAGATACCCATCCACTGAATGTTTTTATACCCAGTTCAGTTAGGCCATGGGCTTTATTTTGGAAATACTTGCTTCATTCATAGTTTGTGCATTGGGCTTTTGTCTCCATATTAATCCTTCCTTAGTCCTCTTAGGTCAAAGTTTACACCTTCGGGAAAAAATCCTGTATTTATAGTGGTATTTTAATTATTTGGAGCAAACACATCTTTGTTCTAGTTACCAGGTTGTATTGTTTGAGTGGTCTGCCTTTAACATTTTTCCCATAAGCCCTGTTACTTTTAGTGTATGATTTTGTAGACAGCAAGGACCATCAAAAATGTGTATACTATATTATAGCTGAAGTATCTGGATGATAACTTCCTGCAAACCTATAAGAAAAAGACAAAACAGAAAATTTGGCAAAAGTCACCAGTCAATTCGGGGAAAAAAAGAGCCCCAAGTGCCAGTAAACATCCAGATGTAAGTTGGTGTACTTACTTGGTGGATAGCTGTGTAAGAGCTCTGTGCTGTCTACATCCTACAACTCCGTAATTCCACTCCTGAGACCAGGCCTCCGGGGAGTCTGTCCGTGAAAGAATGGATACATACACTGCAATATGCTTATGTTAATGGAATATTATACACAACAAAAATGTAAAAACCAGAGCCTTATTAGCAGTTGTAAATCTCAGGTTGAAAAACACAGTTAGAAAAAGCATACTTGACGGTAGCATTTGTATAAAATTTGGAACACAGAAACAATACTATATGTTGTTTTGGAATATGTACTTATGTAGTGATAGGTTAAGAAAATGTCCAAGAATGAGAAACACCAAATTCAGAGTAATGGTTTCCTGCTGGAGTTGGGAGAAGGGATTATAATATTTCAAATAACATGGGTTGATAGCAGTTTACATGAGAAGGACCCTGGGTTTTAAATGATTAATTTCTTAGTATGAGCCGAAATTACATGGCTGTAAAATAAGAAGTGCCCATTTTAAATCACATAGGTACCGTGAATTGTTAATTCATGTGGAGTATTTTGTTCAGTGCTTCATTTAAAGGGGTATTCCAGTAGACCAGGGGACTGCTGGAGCCAAGTAAGTAGGATAGAAAGCAGGCTGAAAACCATGTCAGAAGCCAATTGGGGCAAGGTTATTTAGACAGCAGAAGTCTTAGTGGCAACAGAAATTAGTGGTTGAAAGAATATTATATGGATGAAATACTTTATCTTTTTTCCGTTCAGTTTTGTCCATTATTTTTACTTACCAAATTATCCTGTCAGGATATGAGAGTGATAAATACTAATTTTGCCTGTAAGCATATTTACCAAGCCTGCTAGCTTTGTGGCGTGTGCCAATTTGACACATCAGTGGGAGTGTTGAGCAGTTTGAATTCTGCTTGGGTAACTTCCTAGCTGCTGGGCAAGTTACTTAGCCTTATCGAAGGCTTTACCATTTATCACAGTGAAAAAGAACTTTCTGCAGTGATGGAAATGTTTTGTATCTGTGCTAATAGAGGGGCAAATAGCCACGTGGCTTTTGAGTGCTTGAAATGTGGTCGTACGACTGAGGAATTGCATTTTTCTCTTATTTAATTGTAATGAATTTAAATAGCCACATGTGGCTTGTGGCTACTGCAATGAACAATGCAGATTACAGTGAGGATAATTATATGCACCCTAGTATTTAACTTCCAATAAAATCATGAAATACTTTATAAATACCAAGTGGATGATGGTATATTTACTTGTGTATGTGTATGTATTGTGTAGGGTGGGATAGAATTAAAATAAGTATTCAATACTCACATAATAAAGATAGTCTTTTAAAAGGTGATTCAGGGGCACCTGGGTGGCTCAGTCGGTTGAGTGTCCGACTTTGGCTCAGGTTATGATCTCACAGTTCACGAGTTGGAGCCCCGTGTCGGGCTCTGTGCTTACAGCCCAGAACCTGGAGCCTGCTTCAGCCTGCTCCCTCTCTTTGCCCATCCCCCGCTTGCGCACGCTCGCTCGCTCTCTCTCTCTCTGTCTCTGAAAAATGGATAAACACTGAATAAAAGATTTGAGAGGTGATGCAGTATTGTCCAGAATTAGAATTTAAAAGCTGCTTTTGATTACATTGATCGGTGGCATGAACAGAATAATACTTGTGTGAATGAATGACTATTTTGGAGAGAGAAATATCTGTCCAGATTTGTCACTTAATTTTGAATACTGGTAAAGTAGTGGTTCTTCAGATTTGCTTTTGGTGTGATGGTTGTTCTATTTAAACTTGAAAGTACTTTATAGTATAATTTTGCAAAGATTATTTCCTTAACTTCTTTGAGTAATCAAAATGTGGGGCGCCTGGCTGGGTCAATCGGAAGAGCATGCCTCTCTTGATCTCTGGATCATGAGTTTGAGCCCCACGTTGCGTGTAGAGATTACTTTAAAAAAAATCAATAAACTTAAAAGGTAAGTAAATAATCAAAATGTAGTAAACAGATCCTTATCTTTTACTTAGATATGCCAAATATGATCATTTAAAATACTGATTTTTTTTCCTGAAAAGATTCATTAAAGTCAGGAAGCAAGAATTTTTTATTACAGCTGTCATGATATAAATAAGCATAAGTGTTTCAGTTTTTCTGATTTTGTTCTTTTCTAGCTGCATAGATGAATGGTTTGAAGTAAATAGATCTTGCCCGGAGCACCCTTCAGACTAAGCATCAGCTTCCTGTTTTATAGGTAACTCTCCCTTTTTCTGTTCTAATTGGCTTTTTAATTGTTACCTGAGTTATACATTCTCTGCCACCATTTTTATTCATTTATTGAAGCGTGTGTGTGTGCGTGCGTGTATGTATCCCAGACATTGTGTTTGGCTACTATATAGAAAACTCACATGAAAAGATATGTAGAAAACAACTTTGCTGATTCCTGAAAAGAGTCATACATTGAGTAACTTCCCCATTCTTGGTACTTTAAAATACATTGACTTGTTTAATTTTAGTTTAGTGCTTAAACCCAGGAATTCTATGGTCGATATATTACTTCATACATGTACTACATATTAGTACACATTACCCCATTTTACCCCTGAAAACCTCAAGGCCTAAGTATTTAATTTCATGACTTTAAGAAGCAATATGCATAATAGTCAAAGGTCATGTATTTAGCAAACAGAATCAAATTCTGTACTCTTATCCCTCACTTTACAAGTATATTCTTGGGTAATGCAATATATTGTAATTCTAATCATAATAATTAATTAGCATTTATGTTGCATTATGTGCCAGGCATTGTTCCAAGCATTTTACATCTACTAATAACTCATCTAATTGTTGGAACAACCCTTTGAACTCAGGACTCTTGCTATTCCCATCATATAGATGAGGAAACAGTTAAAGAGAGGTTAAGAAACCTGACCTGTCAAGCCTAATTCCTCGGTAGAACTGGGATTTGAACCTAGGCATATTATCTCCAAAGGTTGTGTTCTTAGCTATTTTGCTGCTATTAGGTAGGAGCGTTTTCTTCAAAAAGTTGCATCATGCATTCATTCATTCAGTTCAATCTTTCACCTTAGTATCCTCAGCATATAATAAAGTGCCTGTCCGTACAGTAGGAGGAAAAAAGAAAAAAAATTGAATTTTAAACCAAATACAGAATTTGTTTTGGTCTGCTGATATAGCTTATTCATTATTCTGCATTATCTAAAAATGTTCAGTGAATTGAATGATAACCTCACTTGACTATTGCTTTTTTCCACATTCTGTGAAGTGTGTTCATTTACTTTGAAAAAAATAGTTAACTTAAATGTAATCTTCGTATATGTGAAAAGCTTTTTATGAGAAGACTTGGAAAAATGACATAAAGCATTGGGATTTTACATCAAGGCATAACATGTTAGCGGATCCTGGAATCGTTTCAGGAGTTGGAGCCTCTGTGTTCAGAGGTTTAAGGTAGCAGTTGACAACAGTCTTTCCTGAATGGTTAAGACCAAAGACAGGAAACTGGAGCAGAAAGTTGCTCTTAATGATGATGATTTAATAGCAGATTAGAATATTGACAGGAGATTTGAGGTAACTTAATAGCCACCATAGCAACCAAAGAAAGAACTGCAACATTAATTGAGGCCTCTGTCACAATTACAGTAGGGGATGGGTGTGAAATGTGAAAGCCTTGGTGAACTGTAGGGTACTAGAGGACTGTCAGCTTTTGAACCTTCTACTGTGAGCTGATTCAGACCACTTTGACACATTTGAAATATGAATTGGGATAAGATGGCCATGTAAAGAAAGTGTGGTGATAGAGTGACATTTTGAGTATATGTGCATAAATGTTTTTATTTGGCTGTGAAAAGGTTTTTTGAAGAGGAAGATGCTTTGAAATATCCTCAGTGTAACCTTATGTCTGGGCCAATAAACTAAAACTATAGCTAAAACTGTAGCAGCATTTTAACAGAAGTACTAAAAACCAATGCTAATAAAATGAAATTTTTATCATAGTGTTTTACGTACCAAGGTAGTATGTCTAAATTTTTCACCTGTGGGTAAAATTAGTCTTCTATAGGCAGTAAACTTTTCTGTGTGAGGTTGAATTTTATGGTTAAAAATGTTATTTTATAAAAAAGTTTTGGAGCACCTGGGTGGCTCAGTCAGTTAAGCGACCATCTCTTGATTTTAGCTCAGGTCATGATCTCATAGTTCCTGAGATTGAATCCGCATCAGGCTCTGCACTGACAGCACAGGGCCTGCTTGGGATTCTCTCTCTCCCTCTCTCTCTGCCCACCCCCCCACTCACATTCTCTTTCTCTCTCTCTTTCAAAATAAATAAACTCTAAAAAGTAAATAAAATTTAAAAGTTATTTCATGATCTGATCAGCTAAATTCCTTTAGTGTCACAGTGAGTTATGGGGTATAAGGAACATGCGTCTCATCTCATAGTCATTATGCATATTGGTCTTAAACAGCATTTCAGTTTCATTACCTATGTATTGGTGTTATCTTTTCATTGTTTCTGTTTTTGTTTTTGTTTTTTTTCTTTTTGTGTATAGAACCTGAGTTTGGTAACAGCTACTTTAGAAATCAATGGAATCTGTCTCTGTGGGTCTTGAGTCATTTTTAAGAATGTATAGACATGGAATGTCTTGATTCTTTTATATTTTTGCTCCTGTTCTAACCGCTCTTATTTGTCACATGATAAATTCCTCCTATCCCATTTGCTGTCCCAGATTAAACATACAGGTTTTGTTTTTTGTTTTGTTTTTTAAGTATTTTTTAAGTTTATTTATTTCGAGAGAGAGAGAGAGGGGCAGAACAAGAATCCCAAACAGGCTCTGTGCTTAGTGCAGAGCTGGACACAGGGCTTGAACTCATGAACCATGAGAACGTGACCTGAGCTGAAACCAAGAGTTGGATGCTCATCCAACTGAACCATCCAGGAGCCCCTAAATGTATGGGTTTGAGAAGTATTTCTTGTTAAGACATTTAAAAAAAATGTAGCAACACTTGCAACATTTCTGATATTTTTTAGCATAAGAATTTAATGGATGGCCCAAAAGAGATACAGGACTGTCTAAGGTTTTGATTAGTCAGGAAACTGTTTACCATTTTTATTTGGTGATTTTAATTATATGGGGGATGGGGCGCCTGGATGGCGCAGTCGGTTGAGCGTCCGACTTCAGCCAGGTCACGATCTCACGGTCCGTGAGTTCGAGCCCCGCGTCAGGCTCTGGTCTGATGGCTCGGAGCCTGGAGCCTGTTTCCGATTCTGTGTCTCCCTCTCTCTCTGCCCCTCCCCCCGTTCATGCTCTGTCTCTCTCTGTCCCCAAAAAAATAAACGTTGAAAAAAAAATTAAAAAAAAAAATTATATGGGGGAAGGTTAATAGGTATGCATAGGTATTGTGTGTGTGTGTGTGTGTGTGTGTGTGTGTGTGTGTGTGTGTGTGT
>NW_024412391.1:41138554-41202539 GCF_014898765.1 Herpailurus yagouaroundi | reverse complement strand
TGTGTGTGTGTGTGTGTGTGTGTGTGTGTGTGTGTGTGTGTGTGTGTGTGTGTTTTCTGTACTCTGGTCTTAATTGTGGAGGGAAAATGACTGTGATGTGGTAGATATTTTTCATGACTGTTTTAAGCTTTAACTGGTCCTGCTGTGTCCTTTACCTGTTCTTTTGCAGAACATTGATTTCATAAGTTTTCAGAATAGTAAGTAAATGTATGAAAACTTATAGCAACTAAAGCAGTGTTCCTGGGGAAATGGATGTTGTGTTTTGATTTGTATTAGTATTAGGAACCACTGCTTGAACTTCATGTGTCTGCTTCTTCACAGGTTTTCTTGTGTTTTCAAGATGCTTGAAAAACTGAGAGGAGATGAGGATCTGTCTCTGGAAAAAGAAAAACAAAACTGCAGGCATACTCAGCCAGAGATCTGAGTTCTGTGAGACTTGGTAACGCAGAGATGGACAATCACACGGGGAAAAACCCTGCTGAAGAGAGGGCAGTTGCCACAGAACTCAGTGTACCGAACATGCATATAGAGGACACACAGGGATTTTGAAAATGCTGCACCTCCCTTACTAGTCATCTACATAGGTAATACTGATAAACATTTTGTATTCAGACGCCAAAGTTAACTGATTTAAAAGTTGATTTTTTTAAGTTCTCTAGAGCTGCGCAACTAGTTGTGTTCGACTTGTTTTTTTCTTGTTTGGGGTCACTTTATTTTCCCCTACATGATGTTTCTGTATTCGTCTGTTCTTAAATTGAAGACCACATAATGTACTTCCTATAAATTAAAGTCTTAAATGTGAAACCAAGAAATGAAATCAAGCAGTAAAACATTTTCTGAATGTAGACCATGATCTCAAATTCTTCTATTTTTTCTCCTATGAGTAGAAAATAGACTTCTGCATAGGAGAGCTAAAATATGTTAGTATTTTAAATTCAAGGTTTAACATTATCAGAATGCAGTCCAAAGAGTAAATCAAGTTACATAATTACATTTTAATGAACTGAGGCTAAGATTGTCTATTGAATTGCAATTTATTACACGTGTTATTTCCTCTTAAGTAAAACTGCTCAGTAGTTAATCAGTAATGAATCATCTTGCAGCAGCTATGCAACTTTTTAAAAAATACAAATTACCAATTTTAAGTGCTGCCAGCTATAATAACTTTGTTTTAACGGGTATTTTTGTTTGTTCTTTTCATGTAATTATTTCATTGTGCTTTGCATCTCCAGACAGTTTTCCCACATTTGGGTAGAATGTTTAGCAGGTTGTAAACTTAGTAACTTATGAAAAGGGTAAAATTTTCTTGAGTGGAAACTTGGAATAACTTGAGGGACATTTTATATACTTTTAAAAATCAGAATTTAATTGGGATGCCGGATTTATAGCAATTTGCATCTTTAATTTTCCAGATAATCTGGAAGTTAGTGTTTGATAAATGATTTTTTAAAGCAAATATGAAGATTTTGTTAATTTATAATTTATTAATGTGTTATTACTGTAATTGAAAATGTTATAGATAATAGACTTTTAAATTCAGTCTTGTGTAGAAAGAAATGTATTAAGCAAAATTATGTGAATAAATATTCCCACAAAATACATCTGAATGGTTACAAAATACTGGAAGAGAGCTATCAGGCTACAATAGTGAATGTCTTTTTTTTTTTTTTTAATCTAAAAAGATACCAATAAGTAGATTTCATATTTTCAACATACAGGGAAAATGTTATCAGTGAACATTTAAGCAGTGCACTTTACTTGGTATAATTGAAAGTTGCACAAGTACTGTTTCCTTATTTTACGCTTTCTTTAACGTATTTAAGTATTTGCTTTTCTATTTAATGCTGCTACTCTTACTCTCAAAATTTTTCCCTATTCTGCTTCTGTTTCATATTTTTTGAAAGGGCACGTACAGGAGCAACTGCTGCTACCCAGAAAAATTGGTGTTTTAGAAACAATTGAAAGAGTTTTTCATTGCTTTCTGTGTGATTCCAGACCAGATAACATTTTCCCTAAAGTTATGCTGTGAAATGCCTTTTGTTATGCTGCAATTGACAAAAGCGTCCCAAACCTCCATTGTGACGGCTGACAGCACGGTTTCATAGGTGCTTTTTAAACCAGTTATGGGAAATACTCTTCCCTCACGGAAAATCTTTCCTTCAATTTTCTTCTGTTACCATGAAATCTTAGTATGAATCCATTTTGTTTCACATTTTTCATTTTGTAAGCTTCCACACATAACACATGTACCCGCTCACCCCAGGAAAGACCTCTTAGAGTATTTTGTGAATGATTCATTTTTTTCCTACTACTGGTATATTGTTATGGTAAGAATTGTTTTGTTGTCTTCCGTTCTTAAAGGCACAGCTTAACTCTAGCTGTGGTAGTGACGCATTAATATTCTTCTGGAAGTTGATTTTCTGATATGTGATTTACTCATTGACTTTTTAATTTTACAGACTTTAGTTCTTTTCCTTCTATGTCCTGTTCCATATCAGCCTCTCTCGCTCAGCCTCTGACCTACGGTTCTGTGCTGCAGCAGCTACAGCAGAAGAAAGTTCAGTGTTTGTTAGTTCAAGTGCTCCTTGATTATTATATTTGTCTAGAACAGTACTTACTTAAAATCTGTTTATAGCAGCCCTTTTGTGTTAAAATTGATAGAGGTTAGCATTTTTTACTTTAGGTTCAGTCTCCATCAATGACTCCCCAGAAAGAAGAATTTAGGAATTGAAAATGTTTTTATGCCCAGATGCTCTGGTTATTATTCAAAGTCAAAATTGCTACTCTGGAAAATATTATAATATTCTACATAATGTCACTTACAATATTTGTGTATCTGTATGTGGACACTGAATAGTGTAAGTAGGATACAAAAATCACATTAGATATTTAAATATGTTGCTTGAAACTACTGACAACTGAACATTATGGAGACAAAATAAAGATTGAAAACCTAGCTATCAAGTTGGTGATTGACAGCCTTCCAGAATCTTTGTAAATACACGTTTTAAAATGAGATCGCACTTGCGTAAATAGAAAGCAATATGTTCTGAAATTTCACTTTAGTGCCACTCTTCATAATGGGTTTATTGCCAATTTTGACTCGTTTTACTTTGATCTGGCTTTTTGAATTTTGTTATTGTTATTGCCGGAATGTATAAGAGATAGTAAAATTATCCTGTCTTTGGGCTTTTTGCCAGAGAAATTAGCTAAACCTAGTCTTAATCTATGTTTTTCAGATCTGGTTATAAATCTGATATAGATCGTGTTTTCAGAGCAGTGTTTGTGATTGAAATATAAGTAATGAATTCTATAACTGATTTTTTTGTGGTAGCTGAACGACATTTAAAAGGCCATATTGTTAACTCTTGCATGCTATATGGGTTTTGGTTTCTTTGTGCAAGTCTTCTGTTTCTTTTAAGTGATACACAGTTATTTCTGTTCTCACCACTAAATACTTTATTAGAATGTAGCCCAAACGAAATACCTGAGGATCACTGTCAGCATATTTTCAATATGTATTTTGAAAAGATTTCAGGTTAACAAATGTATTAGTGAAAATGGCAGATTCCTTTTCAAAGTTTATTTTACTTTCCCAATTTGGGTATAGTGAAGTTTAAGGGCAATTATTTAAATTAACATACTATAGCAAGACTAAGAGAAATGTCTTTAAATGAAAAGACAGTAAATTAAATGTAAATATTACCTGATCTTATTTACTAACTTGGAGAGCTGAAGAAGAGAAATTTCCTAAAAGTAAGCTACATTTGAGCAAAGCATGAAACTCTTTAAAAATTCAAGAATAATTGAATTTACCATCTGATTGACATCCCTTTTATGCATTGATAATAATATCCAAATCATCCTATTTTTTCACAGAGGGGTTTCCATATAAATCAGATGAACTCTGTAAGACGTCATAGAGGTAAATGTTGCGTATTAATTGTGAGTACAGTCTGTGAGCTGCCGGAAATCTTCTAGTTCATTTGGGCCATTTTCTTGCAGTTTGATTTATCCTGAGGTGAACTCAATGCATATTGACAGTGTGTTAAATGTGAAATGTCCCTTGTTCTTGTACAGGTATTTTCTAAGTTAAAAAAAAAAAAAAATTTAGCATGCTGATACTTTTATCTCTGACCCCATCACTCCCCCTTTTTTTGAAGTGCGTAACTTCTGATTTTTTTCTTTACTATATAGTGAATGACAATAGTTAAATTATGTTTTACTGTTCTATTCCTCTGTATCCAGACCTTTTCATTCTGATACTAAATTGCTACCTGTTTTGTTTTGTTTTGTTTTGTTTTAGAGGAAATTGCTACTTGGTATACTCCTAGTAGTGATTCTTATTCATGAACAGCTGAATAGGTAAAACTTTTGGTAATAATTTACTCAGGCAGTACTTTGAGTGCCATATTCTGGGAATGCTGTGTTGAAGCTGGGAAACTGAATGTTCTTTTTCCATCACAGAATTCCTGAATTGAATGGGAAATACCCAGCTGATTCTCTGGAAAGAACTAAAGGCATTGAAGAAAACCAGATATATATTCATATTAAGTTTTAGCTGAAAATGCAGTATGACTAAGGGGAGTTGGTGTATTTTCAGATGTGAAGCCATCATTAATTTTAGGCCAACGGCTAACAATAAGATAAATTGTTAGTTTATAGGGAAGCAAAGAGCAGTATGGCATAAACTCATATCTCAGAAATGAAAAATTTCAAAGTAAGATTGCAGTATTTGATTAACCAACATTGTGCTTCCTAGCTCTGCCCTGGACTGTGAGGCCGCTGTCAGGACTGCAAGTCTTAGAATCAGAAGTGACTGATTTCTCCTATTATTAAATTCTCATGCCTTCCCTTTTGATTTGATATGCTGAGATTGACTGATGGTTTATGTTTATAAACTTACAGTCCTGCCTGTATCCTGTTACCAGTGACCCTGGTGCTAGCATCTTGAAGAGGTTATGTTATTAGTCATTAGCATTTTGAGCACGTGTGTGCATAGAATACAGTTAACAGACCCTATAGGGAGATCAAGAGATATTTTGGAATTTGATGATGATATTGGTCTTTATTACAGAAGTCCATTTCATTTTATTTCTTTCCAATGATTATATGAGTGTCTTTTTTTTTTTTTTTTAAAGAACATCACAGTAATAGTATTTATTTCCATTGGTTTGTTCATGGTTTCAACAACTCTTCTGTAATACCTCTTAATTTCCTCTATTAGAAAGTATTTTCCTGTTAAATAAGGCATCAAAAGCATCCATCAGAAGAAATCTAGAAAATGTATTAGGAACAACTTGTATTAGTATGTTCTAAACTAAAATGGAACAATTCATGATTGATATTTTAATAAACAAAACTTCTGAATGATCTTGCCAAATTATCCTGTTATTTAGAAGTATAACATAAGAGAATGCTTTCAAGGAAATTTGTCATATCCACTGTAATGCCTAGAAGTTGACAGTACATTATAATAAAACTGAGAATTACCTGATTGCTGAAAGGTTACCATGAATTAACTGTTGTCACAGTTTCTTTATCTATTTTTGTATACCCGTTAAGTTAAAAATCTACAATAGCTTGAGAAATTACGTAATGGTAATGAACAAAGAAAGAGGTCTTCATTACCTTAACCAGGAGTAAAAATGTACTTTGAAATTTCTACTGTGAAACCTATTTGTAAGTTTTTTAATTGAAATATGATTGTAGTAGAGCCATTAAGTTTTGGGGTGGGGTGGTCTGTCAATGTGTAATCATAACTTTAAAAATTTAGACTGTATTTAGTAACATTCCATCATGTTTTTGAAAAGGGAGTAATTGATCTTTTGAAGTACAGGTTTCATGATGTGTAAGAGGTATTGAGCTTTGTAGCAGAGTGGTTAAGAACATGGGTTCTGGGGCCAGACTGCCCAGTTTTGCTATCTTTGTGACATTGGGCGAGATGCTTAACTCCTCTGTGCCTTGCCTTTGCCTATAAAAAGAGGTAAAAACAAACAAACAAACACAAACAAACAAAAAAAAACTACTGCCTACCTCCAGGTTGTTGTGAGGGTTAATTGGGAAGGTGCACGTATGCAACAGACACACGGCAAGCACTTCATGATGTTAGTGGTGGTTAAAGATGATAAAAATATTTGTGCTTATCTATAAATAAATAACTTGTCATTCTCTTCAGTCACAAGGTGTAGAAGTAATGTCTTAAGCCTTTAGCTGACGCATTTAAGAAACCTCTGTATATAATAGAGGGCATTGTAGATTCTGTTCTTGCTTACAGATTGACTCTTTCAGCAAGTATGCATTAAGCAGACTTGGTTTTATGGACTGTTATGGACCAAGAATACAGAAATCCAAGATAGCTAGCCTCTGAGACCTTAATTAAACTTCAGTGGGTGAAGCAAATAAGTGAGCAAACCTATAATAAGTTGTAATAATTGTTATAGACACATACACAAGATGCATATGGTCATTAGACCATAGGTCATGAGACTAGGCAAGAGAATGATTAAGTCTTTAAGAACAAATAGATCATACATAGCTCCAGGGGGTATGGATAAAAGGACTTGTGGAGTGGAAAGTGAGCCTAAGGCAGAAAGCATAGCACACACAAGCAGGACATTCTTGGAGAGTTGCTATGTCTAGAGAGGTAAGCAGGTGGCAAATCACAAAGGAATATACGTCCCAGACTACAATTCAAGGGTTTTAAACAGGAAAAAGAGCAATTTACCCATACAGAAGAATGAAACTACAGGCAGAGAGACTTTGTTGGAAAATTTATAGCAGTTCAAGCAAGATAATGAGGGACAAAACCAAAGGAGTGACAATAGGAAAAAGAAAGATGGAGGCACTTACAAGTTTTGAGAGCAAAATGAACTCCACTTTAATAGTCATTTAGATGTGAGGATGAAGGACAAGACCAGGACAACTCCCGTCTGTCCTTTTGCCACAGCTTGGAGGGTTGACTCTTAAGGACAGAATATTTCCACTTGGGGAAAGCTGATTATGCCAGAAATACTCCCTGGAGAACCAGAGAGAAAGATTATCAACTCTAACATAAATTAGATCTGAAATGGGAGGCAGAGCCTTGAGAGAGAAGCCAGACAGTTGGCAAGTTGTGAGAAAGCGAGAGAGAGAGAGAGAGAGAGAGAGAGAGAGAGAGAGAGAGAGAGAGAAGGTTTAGGAGTGCTCTAGACACCAATGTTGCCAACACTGTTAGGGCAGTAAGTGCATGCGGTAAGTAAGGTACACTTTTCTAGTGCAATGACTTCTAGGTCGGTTGAGTTGGGCCTTCTCCCAGCAACTCCCCCCACCCCCATATTCCCCCTTAACATCCAATACCTGTTGGAATAGGGCCATGCTTTCCCAGCTTTGTCTAGTGAAGTGCTGAAATGCATTCTGAAGCATTCATGAGGTTTTCTCTCTGGTTCATTTGTCCCAAACTCTTTTCATTATGCCAGTCTTCTCAGACATTCACAACAGAAGTAAGCTATTGTTGGAAGTAGAGTATTCCAGAAGAGGCTTATTGGTTCCTGGAAGGCTATGGGTTGCCCGTGGGTGCACTATGATTATCTTTGTTTAGCAGACAGAGAAAGATGACTGATAAGCTTATATTTAGTTCCTGGAGAAGCAGCAGAAACCTTGGGGCATGCTTGTATTATCTTAGGTCAAGGACTCCCCCACAGACTCCCTAATCTAATACAACATATCTGTAGGAACACCAGACTTTCACAGGTTTCTCCAAATTGGTTCAAAGATACGCCTGTAGATAACTTGGAACTTCCTAGACCAGGAATTCCTACAAAGCAAGATCTGTGAGAATAGTAGAAACTTAACACCTTAGAGGGAGTTGTCCTAAAATGTAAAAAAATAAAAAAAAATTAAAAACATAAGTATTACTGCATGATTTAAGATTTGATTTCTCACATAAAATGAAAATAATTTTTCTGCAATATCATACTGATGCTGTAATTATAAGACCATTCCGCCATATAGTGCCTTATTTGTCTGGTTCTTTTCCATGAATTCATGAATTCAATGTTCATTATTTTACCAGCATTAAAAAGTACTTGACCAAAAACTACAACAAAGTCAGTTTAAGACTTAAATCCTTCGGGTGCCTGGGTAGCTCAGTCGGTTAAGCCACCAACTTTAGCTTAGGTCATGATCTCACCGTTGATGAGATCAGGCTGTCTGCTGTCAGCACAGAGCCCACTTTGGATCCTTTGCTCCCTCCCTCTCTCTCTGCCCCTCCCCTGCTTGTGCGCTCTCTCTGTCTCAAAAATAAGTGAACATTTAAAATAAAAGACTTAAAGCCTTTCTGACTGGCTCGATAATTTAGTGTCTGGATAACTGAAAACTAAACTGTTTAGCGTTAACAATGTAAATTTGTATTTCAGAAAAATGTCAAATAACTGTCATAACGTTTCAAAGTAGCTCGTTTACGGGCACCTGGGTGGCTCAGTCAGTTGGGCGTCCAATTTCGGCTCAGGTCATGATCTCGCGGTCTATGAGTTCGAGCCCCGTGTCAGGCTCTGTGCTGACCGCTCAGAGCCTGGAGCCTGTTTCTTATTCTGTGTCTCCCTCGCTCTCTGACCTTCCCCCATTCATGCTCTGTCTCTCTCTGTCTCAAAAATGAATAAACGTTAAAAAAAATTTTTTTAAATAAAGTAGCTCGTTTATAACAAATGTTGAAATGTTATCAAGTCTGTAAATGTTAAGGATATTCATTATCCAAATATTCGGAGGATATCCATCAAGGAAGTCAAATAGTGTATAGTTCATCATTTTTGGAGCTCAAACACTGTGAAGGCTAAAGGCCTTAGGGTATTTAAATATCCAAACTATTGTCATTTTAGCATGTAATCAGTATAGAAATTATCAGTGAGATTTTAGATATTTTTCAGTCTTTGAAATCTGATGTATATTTTATACCATATCTGTACTCGGAAATAGCGGCATTTAAGTGCTCACCAGCCTTATGTGACCAATGGCTGATAGGTCTTACATGAGCCTGGGAGTTTGGTTTTCCATTCCAATCTATCCTCACCTAAATGTTTTCAAAGGTCTTATAAGTCCAACTTGGTAAAGACCTGGGTCTCAGAAAGTTAATTAAGGACTGCATGAGCAGAGCTGGTCCTATGTCATTACTAAATGGAGTCCGAGTTTCCTAATTTTTTCAGTGAAAGAGGCTGGAAATACCTTGAAAAGGTGGAAAGTCTGAGGAACCTCTGTTTGCTTTCCCAAATGCCACTAGCTTTTGTTATGACTACAGTGTTTGGGTAAGAACACACAAGCTCCGAATAACTGAGCTGGTGTGTTTGTGATGACCCACGGGAATTGTGAGCAGTGCTGATGAATAGCTCCAGTCCAACTTGTCCCCTGTGTTGAGCTCTACAGGGACAGTTGCGTGAGTTTCAGGCCTTCTAGCAGTAGTTAACTTTGTATCACATCCATGCTTAAACCACGAAACTTGTCCACCAGACACTCATTCACAGAACAGACTCTTCAAAATCTAGCTTTGAGAGTTACCAGTAGTGAAGTCTGAGCTATGTTCAGTAAGATGCTCCCTGGTTTGTGTGGGGAATTCTGTGCTCAAGCGCCCTGTGAAAAGGAGTCAGTGGTAGAACTGCCAGGGAGTTTACACACGAGGATGGGTATACCGTGGAAGACAGGTACTGCACTCTTCAGCTGTGGGATCCCCGTACGTCGGTAATCCTTAACACTTGGCTGAACATTAGATCAACTCAGGAGGTAGGAAGGGAGAACAGTTTTTTCAAAAAAATTATTAAGGCCTTGGGGTGCCTGGGTGGCTCTGTTGACTAAGTGTCTGACTCTTGATTTCAGCTCAGGTCATGATCTCGTGATTTGTGAGATTGAGCCCCACGTTGGACTTTATGTTGGTAGTGGGGAGCCTGCTTGGGATTCTCTCCTTCCTCCCTCTCAAAAATGAATAAAAATAATAAGGCCTGACCCCACGCCAGAGACGCTAAGTGAACAGTTGTGGTGTGATCCTGTTGCACAGCCAGGGTACAACTTTATCTAGGGTTTTCTCACACATTCCCCAGAGTGTCAGCCATTGGAGAGGAAAGTGCTAGGCCTGTCGTAGACCTCTACAGCCAAGATCTAGCTACATTACCTCCAGTTCTCTTAGGAAAGAGACTTGATCAAACTTTTGGCTCTTTTTGAGTGAGACAACTATCCTCTATCATTGCCCATTCTTCCCATCTCCCTGGTTCGTAGAATAAACTGCCTGATGGAGCCAGGCTGAGGTCCTCGATGATTTCTTTTATGTTGCGCACCCAAGTTGGCAAATTGCTAAAAGCCCTTTCTGCCTCCAGAATGTGGCTCTGACAAATCAAAAGTTACCTTTTAGGTTCCTCTTTCTTCTCTTGGCATTAAAAAACCTTGGACATCAAAACTGAGCCTTGATGTCTTTGTCTTACGCTTATCGTCTCTCCCTACTGAAGCAGCAGCTCCCAGTGATTCAGTAAGTTGCCATAAACAGCCAGAAATGCAAGGCATGAAAAATGTGGCAGTTAACAGTTCAGAAATCGCGTTCTGCTGCGCTGACATCGATCACTAGAGAGCGCCTGTAGGTCACTGCATGTGAGCATGTGAGTAGCTGTAGTCTGATTTTCGTTCTTAGAGTTCTGTTGATAATCCTGAAGTCATCTCGGCCTGAAGAATATGCGGCAGTTGCTTGAACTGGAATGCGGGGTGAGTGAAGCGTTGGTTCATTCATTTAGCCTTTGTTTTTTGAACACTTGATAGACGCAAGATACTGTGTGAGACACTGCATGTACATTGACGGGGAAAAGCGAGTTTCTGCCCTTAGGGAGCTTATGGTTCCGTAGTTTTAGCAAAAGCTGGTGATCAGGCGTGACATAGCAAGTATGTAAATAACAGCTGTGTGAAACCTCGTTCTTGAATAAGATTTGTTGTCCTATCTCTCAAGGAGTACGATTATTAAAGTCACTGGAAAATACTTGATCTGACTGTGCATCTGTTAACAGTTTTACGCTTGTGCCAGACCCTGGTCCGTGTCAGTGCTGCTAAAAGAGGTGAAAACAGATGAAAGTACGAAACACACTAGGATTGCAGTGGAGACAGCCAGACAGATGAGTTTGCGCATTTCTGTTTTTTTAGAGGCCTGTTTTCTCAATAAGAGTGGGATCTATTTATTCCTAATCAGATTTTTTTCTTCACGGCTTTTTAAAAGCAACTCCAGTAAGTGGTAGTTTACGTACAACAAAACACTCTTTGTAAGTGTCCGGTCTGATGGGCTTGGACACATACATATACCTGTGCTGTCACCATAGCCAGGATAGAGAACATTTCCATCACCCCTCAGAAGGTACCATAGGCCCCTTTATACCTTGTTCCCACCCATCCACCCTCAGCCCCTAGGCAGCCATTGATCCGCTGTGTCGCTGTAGAGTAGATGAAAACATTATTTGTGTAAGGCTTGCGTTGCTCAGCGCATCTGTGAAAGGCATCAGCGTTCCTGCTTGAGTCGGTTCTTTTTTATTGCTGAGTATTGTATGAATATACTACACTCACTCATACTACATTCATTGTATGAATATACTCCAGTTTGTCATCCACCAACCCATGGGTGGACACCTCGGCTATTTCTAGTTTGGGCTGTTATGAATGAAGGGACTGTGGACATTGATCTATAAATCTTGATGGGAACATGTGATTTCATCTATCTTCAATAAATAGGAATGGAATAACAGAGTCACAAGGTAAATATTTGTTTCCGTTTCTAAGATAACTGCCAAACAGTTTTCCAAAGTGGCTGTACCATTTTACATTCTCACGAGTACCGTATATGGTTTCCCCTACATTATTGCCAATATTTGATACTGTCAGTGTTTGGAATTTTGGCCACTCTAGTGGGTACATAGTGGTATCTCACGATTTAATTTGAATTTATGTAACCACTAATAATATTCCCAGCTTAACACCTGTTGCTCCTGTGTATTTTCTTTGGCGAAAGGTCTAATCAGATCTTTATCCCATTACTTTTAACAGTTTGGTTGAGGTATAATTTACATACCACAGAATCCAATCATTTAATGTGTTCTCAGGTTCGTCCGTGTCTAGCGTGTGTTAGTAATTTTAAGTTTTTATTTAAATTCTAGTTAGTTAACATACAGTGTAACATTAGTTTCAGGTGTCCAATGTAGTGGTTCAACACTTGCATATATCCCTGCTGCACATCACATCAGATGCTCTCCTTAATCCTCATCGCCTGTTTCACCCATCTGCCCACCTACCGCCCCTCTGGTAACCATTAGTTCTCAACAGTTAAGAGTCTGTTTCTTGGTTTGCCTCTCTCTTTCTATCCCCCCCCCCACCCCCCAGCGCTTTTCCCCTTTGCTCTTTGTGTTGTTTCTTGAATTCCACATATGAGTGAAATCCCATGGTATTTGTCTTTCTCTGACCAACTTATTTCACTTAGCATTATACCCTCTAGCTCTATCCATGTCGTTGCAAATGATATGTTAGTAATTCTTATTTTTGCTGAACAGTATTCTGTTGTATGGATATACCACTTTGGTTCATTCACCAGCTGATGGAAATTTGGATTGTTTCCACTTTTTTGGCTATTATGAATGATGCCACTATGAACATTCACCTTCAAGTCTTTGTGTGGACGTGTTTTTCATTTGTCTTGGGTAAGTACCTAGAAGGAGTATTGCTAGGTTATATGCATGCATCCGTACATACCTTCCCATCCTGGGATATGGTGGAGGCTTACTCACTCTTATCCCCAGATCACTGTGTTAAATTTCCACGGTTCTGCTTATCTGTTGCTTGCTGCCATCAGTATCTTAACCTCAGGCTAGCTACCATGTTGGCCTTCCCTGACTGCCACTAGCATTGATGTTTCCAGCAATACCTGTGACCGTGAGTTTTTCCCACATTTTGCTCCAAAAGCAGTTGAGCCCCCGCTCCAGCAAGGAGGCTGCCGGTTCTCACAGCCTGCCCCTCTCCGGTGGAACTATAACGCCCCAGAACTTGGGAGGCTGTGGGGGGATTATGTGTGGGGCAGAAGGGCGGGGAAACTGCTCTGGGCTAAAATGCCAGATTCACACTGTTTCTTACGAAGGATCGGTAGGTCTTCTGGAGTAAACGCTTCTGTTTGTTGCATGCCGTTGGTCATTTTCCAAAGTTCTAAAATCATTGTTTCAACAGTTTTCTCAATGTTTTTCACTACTTTCTGGGGAGAAAATGTGCCATGCTCGTTTCCCAGTTATTCCCAAGGTCCCATGGGGCTCCTTATTTTTAAATTGAGTTGTAAGAGTTCTTTATATGCCCTGCATGCAAATATTTTTATCGGACGTATGATTTGCAAATGTCTTCGGTCTATGGCTTGCCTTTTCAATTTCTTAACAGTGGTTTTGAAAGAGCAAAAGTTTTAAATTTTGCTGAAGTCTAGTTTATTAGTTTTTTGTTTTCCTGTTTATGCTTTTAGTCCTGTTTAAGAAATTTTTGCCAAATACAAAGTCACAGAGATTTTCTCTGTCGCTCTTACATTTGGATCTGTGGTACAACTCAAGTTTAACTTAATTTTTGTGTATATTGTGTGAAGGTATGTATTGATGTTCATGGTTATCCATATGACTCCAGTTTGTTCCAGATTGTTTGTTCTAATGACCATTGAATTAACTTGGTATCTTTGTTGAAAATCAAAAAGCTTTATATGTGTGGGTCCGTTTCTGGGCTCATTTTTGTTCCATCGACCTGTATATATTACATTATCTTGATTACTGTGTATTTATAAAAGTTTTGAAAGCATTGTTTTCAGTTTTGAAACAAACTTTTTCTGGGCCTAGAATTCTAGATCATCTTTTGTTTGTTTTTATTGTCTTTTAGTACTTTAAAGATACTCTCCCAATATCTTCTATCATACAGTAGCTTCAGGCAAGAAGTTTGCCATCATTCTTTGTAAAAAAAATTTTATGTTTTATGGGTTTGTTTTGTTTTCGGTTTTTTGGGTTTTTTTTTTGAGAGAGAGCATGAGCAGGGGAGGAGCAGAGGAAGAGGGAGAGCGAGAATCTTAAGCAGGCTTTTCACTGAGCATGGTGCTTCATGCGGGGCTCCATCTTACAACCCTGGGATCATGACCTGAGCCGAAATTAAGAGTTGGGCACTTAACCAACTGAGCCACCCAGGTGCCCTTATAAGATTTCTTTTCTTTTTTTTTTTTTTTTTTGAAAGTTTATTTTGAGAGAGTGGGGGAGGGGCAGGGTGAGAAAGAGAGAGAGAATCCCAAACAGGTTCCATGCTGTCAACATGGAGCCCATTGTGGGGCTCAGAACCACAAACCATGAGATCATGACCTGAGCTGAAATCAAGAGTCAGATGCTTAACCAACTGAGCCACCCAGGAGCCCTCCCCGCCCCATGTAAAAACTTTATAGTTGAGACTATTTACATACTATAAAATCCACCATTTTGAAAGGTACAATTCAGTGCTTTTAGAATATTCACAAGGTCACCACTGTTTAATTTAAGAACATATACAGCAGTCCAAAACGAAATCCCTGCCCATCAGTAGTCATGCTCCATTCTTCCCTCCCTCCCCATCGCCTTTCTCTTGGTAATCACTATTCTACTTGTCTCTCTTTAAATCTGCATATTCTGGACACTTCATTAAATGGAATCATACAATACGTGTCCTATTGTGTCTGGTTTCTTTCACTTAGTGCAATATTCTCAAGGTTTATCCATGCTGTAATAGGTATCACTGCTTAATTTTTTTAGATACCTAAATAGTATTGTATGGATGCATCACATTTTCTTGATGGATATTTGGGTGGTTTCCACTTTTTGGCTATCCTGAATACTGCTGCTGTGAGCCTTTATTTGAGCACACATCTTTTTGTGAACATGTCTTCAGTTACCGTGGGCATATACCCAATAGTAGAATTGTTGGGTCATATGTATGGCAGCTTTGTGTTTAACTTTGTGAAAACTGCCAAACTTTTTCCAAAGTGGTTTCGTCATTTTACATTCCCACCACAAATATGTAAAGGTTTAAATTTCTCCACATCCTCACTGACACTGGTATTTGCCCATCTTTTTTAACATAGCTAACCTAGTGGCTATGAAGTGATATCTCGTGGCTTTGATTTGCATTTCCATGACTAATTATGTTCGGTGTCTTTTCATTTGCTTATTGGCCATTTGTGGATCTTTGGAGAAACGCCTGTTCAGATTCTTTCCCTACTTTAAAATTATTTGTCTTTTTATTACTGCGTTGTTTTTTTTTTTTAACGTTTATTCATTTTTGAGACAGAGACAGAGCATGAATGGGGAGGGGCAGAGAGAGAGGGAGACACAGAATCTGAAACATGCTCCAGGCTCTGAGCTGTCAGCACAGGGCCCGACGCAGGGCTCGAACTCACGGACCGCGAGATCATGACCTGAGCCGAAGTCGGATGCCCAACCGACTGAGCCACCCAGGCGCCCCTATTACTGCGTTTTAAGACTTTTTTTTAATATGTTCTTGATTCTAGACTTTTGCCAGATATGATTTGCAAATATTTTCTCCCATTCTGTGCATTGTCTTTCACTTTTTTTTTGGTAGTGACCTTTGCAAGCACAAAAGTTTTTAATTTTGATGAAGTCCAGTTTATCTAAATTTTTGTCTTTGGCTGCTCGTGTTTTAGGTGGCATCTAAGAAACCATTGCCTAATCCAAAGTTACAAAGATTTACGCTGATATAAAAGTTTTTTTCTAAGAGTTTCATAATTTTAGCCCTTACATTAGGTCTTTGATCCATTTGGAATTAATTTTGTGTATAATATGAGGCGTAACAGTCCAACTTCATTCTTTTACATGTGGATGTCGTTGTTCCAACACCATTTGTTGAAAAGACCATTGTTATTCACCCCCATTGTCGAAATTCATTGCCTCCCTTGTCGAAATTCAATTGAAGATAAATGTATGGGTTTGTTTCACAACTCTTAATTTTATTCCATTGATCTATGTCTATCCTTATGCCAGTACCAAACTATAATCTTGATAACTGTATTTTTGTAATATGTTTTAGAACAGGGAAGTGTTTTTGGCTTGGAAGTGGAAGTTTTCCTTGTCACTTGAACTAAAGATTAGGTAATGCCAGTTTGTAAAATATTAGGCAGCTTTAACATTTTTGCATACAAGGAAATGATGCCATCATACAAATGATAGGAAAGCTCTCGACTGGGCATTTTTCCCTTATTAGAGTTGACCATAATCTGGGCTTGGGAGATCTTTACACTCACTGCCCTTTTCCTTGTGTGGCAGGGTGAAAACTCAAAAAGCATATTGATGATTGCTGGTAAATATGTGAATTGTTAGCTAACTGTCCAGTTAGTATAGCTTTCTAAAATTCCTTCTTTGGGACAGCTCCAAAAGTAAATATGTAAGTACTTACCCAAAGAAAAAGTAATATTACTTCAAATCCCATTGTGTATAGATAATCACCACTAGTCCTTGGTGACTATACCCCCACTTACCAATCTGTATAAACCTAATTTAACATATGTAATGTCACACCAAACATGCTCTCTTTTGGGCGTGTTCAACAGTATATCATAAATACTTTTGTCATTAAGTACAAATCTTCACAATATTGATGATATAGTACTATTAGGATATTTATGATTTCCTTTACACTTTTATTGTTAAAATTTTAAGCTGTTTCTGTGTTACACTCTTAACAGGACATGGGAGTTCAAGTTTCTCTGTACTTTGAGCAAAACTGAATTTTATTGCTGTGTTTCCACCTCTGCTATTCTGATAAGCACAAACTCAGTTTTCGTTGCATTTCTTTCATTATGGCTGTAGTTAAACATCTTTTCATTAGTGTACTGGCTATTTGTGTTTCCTTGCAAATTATTTGTTTATGACTATTGCTGGTTGTTTTGGGTTTTTTTTCCTTAGTGGTTTAAGATATTTTTAAGTGTTAAGACTATTAGTTTTTTAATATACATTACAAATGTGTTTATTAGCTTTTCATTTCACTTTGAATCTAATTTATGGTAGTATTTTTTCTTAGGGTTGTTTTGCTTTCCTTCTGTTCAACATTTTTAAAATAGTCACATTTATTAATTTTGGCCTTTGTTTATTTTGTTGTTGTTTGTTTACTTATTTTGAGAAAGAGAGTAGGGGAGGGGCGGGTGGGGGGGGGAGAGAGAGAGAGAGAGAGGAAAAATCCCAAGCAGGCTCCACACTGTTGGTGCAGAGCCCGATGTGGGACTTGAGCCCACAAACCATGAGATGGTGACCTGAGCCAAAGTCTGACATTTAACCAACAGAGCCACCCGGTGCCCCCTTGTATGTTTTTGACTTTCGTGGTCATGTTTAAAAGGATTTTACTCATCCACCCTCCCCAGCTCGTGCTCTGTCTCTCTCTCAAAAATAAACATTAAAATTTTTTTTTAAAAAAGGGGGCGCCTGGGTGTCTCAGTCGGTTAAGCATCCAACTTCGGCCTAGGTCGTGATCCTTGCGATTCATGAGTCGGAGCCCCAAATTGGGCTCTGTGCTGATAGCTCAGAGCCTGGAACCTGCTTCAGATTCTGTCTGTCCGTCTGTCTGTCTGTCTGTCTCTCTCTGCCCCTCCCCCACACATGCTGTGTGTCTCTCAAAAATAAACATTAAAATTTTGTTTTAAATAAAGGGATTTTACCCATCTTAAGTTTATATAAGTATTTGCTTGTATTTTCTCCTGGTGCTTTTATATATAATTTCCTTTCTAAATATATTTAAATATTTAATCCATCTATTAAAATGCAACTTTAAAAAATTATAGAGCTTTTTGTTTGGCACAATATGTTTGAGTAATAAGTGTCTTAGTAGGTGGATTTTTGCATTTTTTGCAGAAGCATCTACTTAAGCTTTTAAAGTCTCATTGTGCCAGTCGATGCTGGAATACAAAATAATGGTGAGATAACAGTTTTTTATATATACTATTTACGCTCTTCTCAATGTTCTGATCTTTGCATAAACGTCACTTCCTCAGATAGGCTGTCTCTGACTACCCTGTCTTCATAAAGTACGATCCCTGATCACTCCATCTCATGAAGAGCACACTCCTCTTCCGTAATTTTCTTCATAGCACTTAGTACTATCTGATCTCATCATGTTTGTTTGCTCATTGTGTCTCCCATTGGAATGCGGATTCCATAAAAGCAGGGATCTCTTCTGTTTTGTTCATTGCTTTATCCCCAGAACCTAGAGCTGATTCTGGTGCATAGTAGCCAGTCCATAAATATTTGACAGTGACCGTGATTTAAAGTATATCCTTGTGGTAATTTTTGGATGTGTCAACTTTTGTTGAAATATATGAAAGAGGGGTGCCTGGTTGGTTCAGTCGGTTAAGCGTCTGACTTCAGCTCAGGTCATGATCTCACAGTTTGTGGGTTCAAGCCATTGGGGCTCTGTGCTGACAGCTCAGAGCCTGGAGCCTGCTTCAGATTCTGTGTCTCCCTCTCTCTCTGCTCCTCCCCCTGCTTGTGCTCTGTCGCTCAAAAATAAATAAACGGGGTGCCTGGGTGGCTCAGTCAGTTAAGCGTCAGACTTTCTCAGGACATGATCTCATGGTTCCTGGGGTCGAGCCCCATGTCGGACTCTGTGCTGACAGTTCAGAGCCTGGAGCCTGCTTCGGATTGTGTGTCGTCTTCTCTCTCTGCCCCTCCCTCGCTCATGCTCTGTCTCAAAAGTAAACATTAAAAAAATAAAAATAAAAAACACTAAAAAACATGTGAAAGTTATCCACCAGTATCTCTGAAATTAGAAATCACAAGGCAATAGAGGAATAGAATTCAATATAAAATAAAACTGCAGTCATCTAATGCTGGGGCATAGTGACCACACCTAATAATGATAAAAATAAAACTAAGCTGTTCACATAGGCCTTTTGATTGTTCTTTTTTCAGGGTTTTGTGTTGTGTCATTGTGCTAATAAAAATGATAAGTCGTATTTTGGTGCATTCACTGAGTGCCAGCCATTGTGCTCAGCACAATTATCTCAATCCTTACAACAACCCTATCGGGAAGGTATTTTCATCCTCATTCATAGATGAGGAAACTTGAGGTTAAGTGATTTGCCCAAGAGCAAACCAGTGGTAGGTGACTGAACTTGAAATTGCAAATATGAATATCAGGATTCCTGGCTCCAGAAGTTTGTAGAGAAGTTAGAAAGGCCAAGCTCACTGATCTGCCCTTGCCCCCGTATTCCCTATTTTCCTTACCCTGCTTTTTATTCTTTTTCTAGAATACCTGTCCGACAGATTTTTGTTTGTTTATTGTCGCTCTTTGTCCTTCTAGAATCGAAGTGCTGTGAAGTTAGATTAGTCCATGAGTTTTGTTCACTATCGCATGTATGGGTCTACAACACCACCTGGCATGTAGTGGGCTCTCAGAAGGCTAAATAATAAGACTAACATACTGGAGGTGTGACAAGGAGGCAAATCTAGTGTAAGGGCTATTATCTTTTTACACCGGAGTTTAGGAACCAAGAAGCAGAGAGAGAAGGATCTTCATTGGAGAGCTGGAGGTTGTGACTATCAGAAGAACTAAAACCAGACTCAAACCCAGAGTATTAGGACTTCTAAGGAGCAGGTTTGGGTGGGACTAGCGTCAGGTGCGTGGGGCCAGTGGGGAGGCTTTTTTCTTGTACGCTTCTGTAAGATTTGAATTTTTACCATATACACCCGTTACTTAATAAAAACAGTTTTGGACTTCAGTTTCTGGTGATGACTGACTAAACATAGTAATAAAATGTTGGATTTAAGAAAGAAGGAAGAAAGGATAAAATAGGAACTGCCAGGTCAGTTTTTGGATGAAAGTCTGTAACAAAGGAGGAAAATGGAACATTAGAACAACGACAAAGCTACAGCCGTTGTGAGCTGTCAAGAGGACTGTCTTGCTGCTCTTGGAGCAGGTGAGGAAAAGAAATAGAAAAAGCAATTTCCCTGGGCGGTTTGGGCAGATGCGCTTTCCCGAAGTTCAGCTCTTCAAGTACGCATAGCTGGATGGACCAGGATTCTCCGAATCTGAACTTAACAGCAGCTCAAGATCTCTGGAAGAAGACTCATCCCAAGCCATTGCTTTTTCAAGGTTAATATCCAGCAAGCAATAAAGATTATTGCAAGCTATGCAAACAACCTGATGGTGAACGAGAATCAACTTTGGAAAACACAAGAGTGCATAGACCAGTTATTGTAATGGTCCTTTTTTTTTTAAGGTTAATGAGATAATTTACATAAAGTCAAGTTCACCCTTTTCAGTGTGCAGTTGTATGAATTGTGACAAATTGATGTTCTCACTTACCCATCCACACAAGGTATAAAACAGTTCCATTACCCCAAAAAGTTCCCTGTGCTCCCCAAGCCCCTGGCAACTGCTGGTCTGGTTTCTTCCCTAGGGATGTGTTTTAAACAATGGCCTATAACTGAAATCACCTATGATATGTAGGTTTTGAGCCCACTTCTTTCACTTAGCATAATCATTTGAGATTTCTCCATGTTGTATGTATTCGTAGTTTGATCCTTTTAATTGGTGAGTAGTAATCCATTGTATGAATGTATCACGTTTTGTTCATCCATTTACTAGGTGAAGGAGATTTGAGTTGTTTCCGATTTTTACTGATGACAAATAAAGCTGCTGTTAACGTTCACCAAAAGGTTTTTGTGTGTGAACAGATTTCATTTCTCTTGGGCGTATTTCTAGGAGTAGGATTGCTGGGTCGTATGATAATCATATGTTCACTTTATAAGAAACCGCCAAACAGTTTTTCAAAGTGGCAGTTTTCATCCCTACCGCAATGTACAGGCATTCCAGGTGGTTCACAGCCTCACCAGAACTCAGTGTTGTTAGGGGGGTTGATTGTTGATATGTTTTTGCTTTGCCTTTTTGTTTTGTTTTTGTTTTTGTTGTTACTGGTGTATGGTGTGTATCCTTGTTTTCTTTATTTCCATTTCCCTAATGATAAATGATGTTGAGCGTTTTCATATTCTTATTTGCTGTCTATATAGCATCTTCAAAAATGAAGTGGGAAACTCCTACATTTTTAAAAGACTGGTGTTTTTTTTTTTTTAATTAGTGAATCTTGAGAATTATTTTTTCAATATTTATTTTTGACACACACACACACACACACACACACACACACACACACAGGGAGCGGGGGAGGGGTAGAGAGAGAGGGAGACACAGAATCTGAAACAGGCTCCAGGCTCTGACCTGTCAACATAGAGCCCAACGCATGGCTCGAACCCATGAACCATGAGATCACGACCTGAGCCAAAGTCAGATGCTTACCCGACTGGGCCACCCAGGCATGAACCATGAGATCACGACCTGAGCCAAAGTCAGATGCTTAACCAACTGCCACTCAGGCACCCCTCTATAGAAATTTTAGAATCAGCCTGTCAGTTACTTACTGGGATTCCATTGAATCTATAAGTCAGTTGTTACAGTCTTAATAGTATTGACTCTTCTAGCGAATGAACACAGTATCTCCATTTAGTTTAGTTTTTTAAGATGTCTTCAGTAATTTATACTTTTCCACATATAAATCTTGCATATAATTTGATAGATTTATACCTATGTATTTCATGGTTCTTAGTGTTACTAAAAATGTTACTGTTCTCTGGTTTACTGCTATTATATAAAAATTAATTTTTGTGCATCGACTTTGTGTCCTGTGATCTTAAACTCACTGGTAGCTTTTTTGTAGATTCTTTATTGTTTTCTGTATACCCAATCATACTCCACAAATAGAAATTACTTCTTCCTTTCTAAACTGTGTTTTATTTACTTCCTGTTTTCTTTATTGTTTGCCCCTCCCTCCCTTCCTCCTCCCTTCTTTCCTTTTCTCTTATTACATTGCCCAGGGTCTCCAGTACGATTTGAACAGAAGCTCCAAAAGCTGAGAACCTTGCTTGTTCTTGAACTTAAAGGAAAAGCATTCAGCCTCTCACTATTAGGTTTGTTGTGGATGCCCTTTATAATATTGAGGAAGTTGCCTTCTGTTCCTCTTTCCCAAAAAGATGTATCACAAATGGATATTGAATTTTATCAACTGCTTTTTACCTACTGAAATGATCATGTAGGTTTTTTTAATCTACTGATACAATGAATCTCATGGATTTTTTAATGTTGGGCTACACTTTTATATCTGGGTTCAATTTGCTAATACTTCGTTAAGGGTTTGTTTGCATCCGTGTCCATGAGAGAGATTAGTCTGTAGTTTTCTTGCAGTATCTTTGGTTTTGGTACCAGAGTAATGGAGAGCTCATTAAAAGAGTTGGGAACTATTTCCTCCTCTTTTCTGAAAGGGTTTGTATAAAAGGCTATAAATATTCCTCTCTGCCCTGCTATAGCTGTATCCAACAAACTGATAACACTGGCTGAAAAGAATGGTGAAAATGAGATTGGCTTAAAACAAAGATGAGGATAGACTATACTGGGAGTGTAAATAACATTGACCGCATTACATAAATAAGATTTATCATGTTAGGGGCAACTGCGTGTCCCTTGAGGCAGGCAGATTCTTGCAAATCAAGCTGGAGAGTCTCTGAGGAGAACACACAGAGCATCGCCACAAGGATAGCCCCAGAATTCGTTCCCACTTCAAATGAGCTTATAAGGCCTGTACTATAATGAGTTCCGCAGAAGTATTCGGTTGAAGTCGTGTTGCCGTTTTTCAAGGACTGGAAGTTGGGGTTAATAAATACGAGGAAACTTCAAATAGCAGAAGGAACCTGAGGTATATAAAAAGTCAAGTGTTCAATTTTTTTGTCACTGAGTTCAGGTCAGGGATGAGAATAATCTGGAAGTCCGTTAGATTTAGAGCAGTAGCTATGGACAGAAGTACGCAAGAGCGTTGCCTTTTCTTAGGTCGCAAGGAAGATGGGGAGAATGAAAGTACAACAGTGAGAATGTATGAAAGCATTCTGTGAAACCATTAGGTGACTGCTAGAGGGCACCCAAGGACAGTAGTAAGTATGACTTGAAGGAAAGCAAAAACACAAAAGTTGAGCCATGAAAATCCATCTTGTTCTGCCATGCTGGGTGGAAGTTGCCTGCTTTGTGTCGTCATCTCTTGGATCGGAAGGTCTTGAGGTAGCAGACCTCATCTGAAGATCATCTGCTCCTAGCGAATTTTTAGCATTCAAGAGCTCAAGATCTCCTGGGAGGGCTTATTTCATCAAAATTTGAAGGTACTTTTTCTCTGATGTTACATCACTTGAAAAAATTTCTCTTAGGATTTTTCAGGTTTTGTTCTTCTAGCCTATGTCTGGAAAACTAAAAAGAGCTCTCCTAATAGTTCCAAATGAGTTAAAATCTGAAGCACCAAACAAATCCAGTTCATTCTAGTATTCTTCCTTCTAAAGATGAAGAAGCAAATCACTGGTTACCTTGTAGCAATCCCAGGATATCCAAAGAACATGTAGTTTTAAAAGACACATGGGCAGTTTTATCCTCAAATTGGGGAAGGCAAAAAGTTGACCAGGAGACAAAACATAAACCTAATTAAGAAGTATCTAAATGCAGGAATTTTTTTTTTCTTCCAAGTTTTTATTTAAATTCCAGCTAGTTAACATAGAGTGTAATGTTGGTTTCAGGTGTAGAATTCAGTGATTCACCACGTAGGTCCAACACCAGTGTTCATCATAAGTGCACTCCTTAGTCCCCGTCACCCATTTCACCCATCCGCCGGGCCCCCCGCCCCGCCGGGGGGGGGGAGGGGGTTGTCTGTAGTTAAAAGTCTGTTTCTTGGTTTGCATCTTTTCCCCCACTCTGTTCATTTGTTTCTTAAATTCCACATAGGAGTGAACTATGGCATTTTTCTCTCACTGACTTATTTTGCTTAGAATAACACTCTGTAGGTCCATCCACATCATTGCAAATGGGAAGATTTCATTCTTTTTGATGGCTGAGTAATATTCCATCACACACACACACACACACACACACACACACACACATCTTTATTCACTCGTCAGTTGATGGGCACTTGGTCTCTTTCCACAGTTTGGCTGTTGTTGATAATGTTGCTATGAACATTGGGGTGCATGTCTCCCATTGAATTGCCTTTTAGTATCTTTTGGGTACATACCTAAATAGTGCAATTGCTGGATTGTAAGGTAGTTCTATTTTTAACTTTTTGGGGAACCGCCATCCTGTTTTCCACCAGTGGCTGTATCAGTTTAAATGCAGGGCATTTTAATAAGTTGCTAATGTAAGAGCAGCAATAAGTGATGATAATTACAAGAAATTTCATCTTTTTCAAAAATAAGGTACTTTGTGTTAAAACAATTTATGAGTATGCCACAAGTATAGATATCTCACAGTGTGTTTAAATTTCTTTTTAATGTTTGCCTATGGCGGGGGGCGGGTAGAGAGAGAGACTAATGGCGGAGGGGCAGGCAGAGAGAGAGGGAGACACAGAATCTGAAGCAGGCTCCAGGCTCAGCTTCAGCACAGAGCCTGACATGGGGCTTGAACCCATAAGCTGTGAGATCATGACCTGAACCAAAGTTAGATGCTTAACTGATAGCCATCTGGGCGCCCCTGTATGCCTTTCATTAATGCACCTTTCTCAAGCCCTCCCAGATATTTGTTTAGATGCATGTAAACATGTTTTACAGTTTTAATTCAGCTCTAAAATAGTTACCTTGATGAGCATGTTAAATGAACATGTAATATATTGAATTTACCATTCTCATAAAATTGGCAGTTTCCTTAACAAGTAGATAAGCCAAAACAATTATCCCATATGTATAAGATATGTCACTTTATAACTGTGCTATAGTATAGTCTCAAACATTTTATTAGTTACTACCTTAACCAAAATAACACATTTTATTTCCTCCAAACACAGAACTAGAAAACCTATAACCAAAGGCTTAATTTCTTTTTACTCCATAGCTGTATATACATTTTGCATCTTTTATTGATTTTCTGATATACAATGAACCTCTGTATTCATAAGCCAAAAATTCACATCATGTCAAAAGTTTTAACTTGCCTGCTTTGTGGGTCTGATAACCTAATAACCAAGGTCATTATTCAAACAGCTTTTTCTTCTGTATTGGTTTTAGCAAGAAAATTTGAAGAACCAACATGTGTAAAGCTTGAGACTTAAAAAAAAATTGGGGAGGGGGGTGTGGGGAGTACCAGGGTGGCTCGGTTGGTTAAGCATCTGGCTCTTGGTTTCAGCTCAGGTCATGATCTCACGGTCATGAGATCGAGTCCT
Organism: Herpailurus yagouaroundi; assembly: GCF_014898765.1. Taxonomy (NCBI): domain Eukaryota; kingdom Metazoa; phylum Chordata; class Mammalia; order Carnivora; family Felidae; genus Herpailurus; species Herpailurus yagouaroundi. The sequence goes on along the minus strand of NW_024412391.1, from coordinate 41,177,275 downwards.
GTGTCTGGCTCCAGCATGGAGTCTGTTTGGGATTCTCTCCCTCTGTCTCTCTGCCTCTCTCCGTCTCTCAAATAAACAAACAAACAAAAAAAATACTTAAAAATTTTCACTTGAATCTTATCTGGACTGCATGAATATGTGCATAACAACAGAATTTCCATTTTTAACTTTTTTATTCCTAAAGTCTTTCCAAGGAGACGGGAAGGTGGAGAGGAAATGAGAGAGGGCCAGCCTAGGCAGATAAGACCGGGACAAAGTTAGCCTACCACTGGTAATTTTACAATTCTGAAAGATATACTTTTATAATTATAGAAGCAGTTGTAGGATTTATAGTATAACCTGTGCCCCCTTGAAAGGTTTCTTTCTATGCTTCCATCAGAAATAATTCACCGTAGGGGCACCTGGATGGCTCGGTCAGTTAAGGGTCCGACTTCAGCTCAGGTCGTGATCTCATGGTTTGTGAGCTCAAGCCCTGCATCAGGCTCCATGCTGACAGCTCAGAGCCTGCTTAGGATCCTCTGTGTCCCTCTCTCTCTGCCCCTCCCCCGCTCATATGGTCTCATTCTCTCCCTCTCCCTCCCTCCCTCTCTCTCTCTCTCTGAAAAATAAACATTAAAAAAATAACAATTCACCTTAAGGCTCCTGGCTGGTTCAATCATTACAGCATGGGACTTTTTTCTTTTTTCAATATATGAAATTTATTGTCAAATTGGTTTCCATACAACACCCAGTGCTCATCCCAAAAGGTGCCCTCCTCAATACCCATCACCCACCCTCCCCTCCCTCCCACCCCCCATCAACCCTCAGTTTGTTCTCAGTTTTTAAGAGTCTCTTATGCTTTGGCTCTCTCCCACTCTAACCTCTTTTTTTTTTTTTCCTTCTCCTCCCCCATGGGTTTCTGTTAAGTTTCTCAGGATCCACATAAGAGTGAAAACATATGGTATCTGTCTCTGTATGCCTTATATCACTTAGCATCACACTCTCCAGTTCCATCCATGTTGCTACAAAGGGCCATATTTCATTCTTTCTCATGGCCACATAGTACTCCATTGTGTATATAAACCACAATTTCTTTATCCATTCATCAGTTGATGGACATTTAGGCTCTTTCCATAATTTGGCTATTGTTGAGAGTGCTGCTATAAACATTGGGGTACAAGTGCCCCTATGCATCAGTACTCCTGTATCCCTTGGGTAAATTCCTAGCAGTGCTGCTGCTGGGTCATAGGGTAGGTCTATTTTTAATTTTTTGAGGAACCTCCACACTGTTTTCCAGAGTGGCTGCACCCAGGAATTTGCATTCCCACCAACAGTGCAAGAGGGTTCCCATTTCTCCACATCCTCTCCAGCATCTATAGTCTTCTGATTTGTTCATTTTGGCCACTCTGACTGGCGTGAGGTGATATCTGAGTGTGGTTTTGATTTGTATTTTCCTGATGAGGAGCGACGTTGAGCATCTTTTCATGTGCCTGTTGGCCATCCGGATGTCTTCTTTAGAGAAGTGTCTATTCATGTTTTCTGCCCATTTCTTCACTGGGTTATTTGTTTTTCGGGTGTGGAGTTTGGTGAGCTCTTTATAGATTTTGCATACTAGCCCTTTGTCCGATATGTCATTTGCAAATATCTTTTCCCATTCCGTTGGGTGTCTTTTAGTTTTGTTGGTTGTTTCCTTTGCTGTGCAGAAGCTTTTTATCTTCATAAGGTCCCAGTAGTTCATTTTTGCTTTTAATTCCCTACAGCATGGGACTTTTAATCTCGGGATTGTGTGTTCAAGCCTCATGTTGGGTGTGGAGTCTACTTAAGAAAAAAATTTTCCCCCCTGTTAGGCAAAGGGAACCTTTGGGATTTGGATGCTACAGTTTCCCTTGGATCTCCTTTGTAATCACTCAAAAGTTTCTGGTTCTTGGCTAGAAGGGGACAATTTTCCAGAGAACTTTTTGTTTACATTATCAAGTTTCTGCATCTCCTGGCTCCACCAAAAGAAGAACAGCTTGATAGTGGTCAAGAAGGTTTGGAGTATATGGACCAAGACAGGGTTTGGGAAGTCCTTAACAATGGCACAAGGATCAGAAGTTGACATTAGGAAAATCAGAGACCTCTTCATCTGGAGGTTGTAATTTTAAGGGACTTCGAGTATGGATAGTTCTGAAGATGGAAGAGGAGGGAAGAGAAAGGAAAGATAAATAGGAAAGTGTGGAACAGAGTTTTAGATGGACGCACAAAACTGAGGCAGATTAAAATTTTTTCACATCTCATTGGTCTAGGCAAAGAGTTTTAGGGAACCTTAAGAATCTGGATTCTATCTCTCTCAGTTTCTTAGCCATATTTTAAATTTAAACTCACAAGGAATTACAAAAGATAATACCAAGCATTCCTGTGTCCTTCATGCAACTTTCCTGAGGTGCCTCAGTGGTGATATCTTGTATAAGCATATTTCGTTATCAAAACCAAGAGATTGACATTAGTACAATACTTTTAACGACAGACCTTATTTGAATTTTTGTATAGTTTTATGAAATTTTATCACATAGGTACTTTTTTAAAGTTTTTTTTTTAATGTTTTTAGTTTTTTTGAGAGAGAGAGTGCAAGCAGGGGAGGGGCAGAGAGAGGGAGACCCAGAAGCTGAAGCAGGCTCCAGGCTCTGAGCTGTCAGCACAGAGCCTGATGTGGGGTTCAAGCCCACGAGCGCGAGATCATGACCTGAGCTGAAGCCATACGCTCAACCGACTGAGCCCATAAAGATTTTTTTTTTTAATGTTTGTTTAGAAAGAGAGAGTGCAAGCATACGCAAGTTGGGAAGGGGCAGAGAAAGAGGGAGAGAGAGAATCCCAAGCAGGCTCTGTGCTGTCAGGGTGAAGCCTGACCTCAATTCAACAAACTCTGAGACCATGACCTAAGCTGAAATCAAGAGTCGGACATTTAACCGACTGAACCACCCTGGCATCCTGTAAGATTTTTATTTTTGAGTAATTTCTGTACCCAGTGTTGGGCCCCCCACTCACAACCCTGAGATCAAGAGTCCCACACTTCATTGACTGAGCCAGCCAGGTGCCCCCATTCACATATGTAGATTCTGATAACTACAATCATCAGGGTACAGAACTTTTCTATCTTCACAAAGAAACTCTTATGCTAACCTTTCTATAACCTTCTCCATATTTCTAACCACTGATAACCACTGGGGCAACCACTGACCTATTCTTCATCTGTATAATTCTGTCATTTCAACAATGTTATAGAAGTGGAGTTATAAAGTATACAACCTTTCGAAATTGGCTTTTTTTACTCAGCATAATGGCCGCGAGATCCCTTCATGCATCCACAGTTTGTTGCACGTATCGTGTTGTTCCTTTTCATTGTTGAGTAGTAGTCCATAGTATGGGTGAGCCACAGTATATCCATTCACTTTTCATAGGACATTTGGATTGTTTCCACTTGTCAGCTATACAAATAGAGCTACTACTATAAACATTCATGTATGGATTTCTTATGTGGATGTGTGTTTTCATTTCTCTAGGATACATACCCAGGAGTATCATTGCCAAGTCTTATGGTAAGTCTGTGTTTAACTTAATAAGGAACTGCCAAACTTCTCTTCAGAATAGCTGTACCATTTTATATTCCTACCAATGATGTATGAGAGATCTAATTGCTCTATATCCTTGCCAGTGGTTGGTATTGTGGGATTTTTTTTTTTTTTTGCCATTTTAATAGAAGTATAGTGGTGTATTATCATGGCTTTGATTTGTATTTTTCCAGTGGGTAATGATGTTGAACATCTTTTCATATGCTTATATATGCCATTAAATACTATTTGCCATTCAAATATCTTCTATAGGGAAATGTGTAAGTCTTTTGCACATTTTCTAATTGAATTTTGTGTTTTTACTGTTGCATTTAGAGCATTCTTTATATATTATGAATACAGATCTCTTACCAGAACTGTGCATTGCAAATATTTCTCCCAGTCTGTATCTTTCTCTTAACAGGTTCTTGCTCAGAGCAAAAGGATTTGGTTTTGATAAAGTCCAATTTATTGGTATTTTCCTTTATGGATCATGATTTTAGAGTCATGTCTAAGAATTCTGCATAACTCAGAAGATTCCCTCCTATGTTGTCTTCTAAAAGATTTATGGTTTCGGGGCGCCTGGGTGGCGCAGTCGGTTAAGCGTCCGACTTCAGCCAGGTCACGATCTCGCGGTCCGTGAGTTCGAGCCCCGCGTCAGGCTCTGGGCTGATGGCTCAGAGCCTGGAGCCTGTTTCCGATTCTGTGTCTCCCTCTCTCTCTGCCCCTCCCCCATTCATGCTCTGTCTCTCTCCGTCCCAAAAATAAATAAACGTTGAAAAAAATTAAAAAAAAAAAAAAAAGAAGAAGAACAGTTCTAGGAAGATGAAACTAAAAGGAGTAATTCTTTTTTTTTTTTTTTTTTAATTTTTAAATTTAAGTTTTAGTCAACATACAGTGCAGTAGTGGTTTGGTTTTAGGAGTACAATTCAGTGATTCATCACTTACATACAACACCCAGAGCTCATCACAACAAGTAGTGTCCTTAGTATCTATCACCCATCTAGCCCATCCCCCACCCACCTCCCTCCATCAACCCTCAGTTTGTTCTCTATGGTTAAGAGTCTCTTGTGGTTTGTTTCCCTCTCTCCTCTCCCCCCACCCCATATGTTCCTCTGTTTATGTTCCTTAAATTCCACATATGATTGAAATCATATGGTATTTGCCTTTCTCTGATTGACTTATTTCACTTAGCATAATACATTCTAGCTCCATCCATGTTGTCGCAGATGGCAAGATTTATTTATTTGTTTGTTTGTTTGTTTATTGTCAAGTTAGCTAACATATAATGTATATGGTATGCTCTCGGCTTCAGGAGTAGATTCCCATGATTCATTCTCTTGATGGCTGAGTAATATCCCATTGTGTATATATACACCACATCTTCTGTATCCATTCATCAGTCAACGGACATTTGGGCTCTCTCCATAGTTTGGCTATTGTTGACAATGCTGTTGTCAACATTGGGATGCGTGTACCCTTCCGAATCTGTGTTTTTGTATCCTTTGGGTAAAAACCTAATAGTGCAATTGCTGGATCATAGGGTAGTTCTATTTTTAATTTTTTGAGGAACCTCCATACTGTTCTCCAGAGTGGCTGCACCAATTTGCATTCCCACCAACAGTGCAAGAGGGTTCCCCATTTTCCACATCCTCACCAACACCTGTTGTCTTATGTTGTTAATTTTAGCCATTCTGACGGATGTGAGGTGGTATCTCATCATGGTTTTTATTTGCATTTCCCTGGTGATTAGTGATGTTGAGCATCTTTTCATGTATCTGTTAGCCATCTGGATGTCTTCTTTGGAAAAGTGTCTATTCATGTCTTCTGCCCATTTCTTAACTGGGTAATTTGTATTTTGGATGTTGACTGTGATAAAGCTCTGTATAGGTTTTGGATACTTACCCTTTATCAGATATGTTTGCAGATGTCTTCTCCCATTATGTAGGCTGCCTTTTAGGTTGGTTGTTTCCTTTGCTGTGCAGAAGCTTTTTATCTTGATGAGATCCCAGTAGTTCACGCTGGCTTCTGTTTCCCTTGCCTTCGGCAATGTGTTTAGTAAGAAGTTGCTGTGGCTGAGGTCAAAGAGGTTGCTGCCTATGTTCTCCTCTAGGATTTTGATGGTTTCCTGTCTCACATTTAGGTCTTTCACCCATTGGGAGTTTATTTTTGTGTATGGTGTAAGAAAGTGGTCCAGGTTCATTCTTCTGCATGTCGCTGTCTAGTTTTCCCAACACCATTTGTTGAAGAGACTTTTTTCCATTGGACATTCTTTCCTGCTTTGTTGGATATTCATTTCTGGGTTTTCTGTTCTCTTTCATTGATCTGTGTCTGTTTTTGTGCCAGTACCATACTGTCTTGATGACTACAGCTTTGTAATGTAACTTGAAATCTGGAATCGTGATGCCTCCAGTTTTGCTTCTCTTTTTCGGGATTGTTTTTGCTATTAAGGGTCTTTTGTAGTTGCGTACAAATTTTATGATTGTTTGTTCTAGCTCTGTGAAAAATGCTGGTGGTATCTTGATAGGGATTGCATTCAATGTGTAGATTGCTTTGGGTAGTATAGACATTTTAACAATGTTTGTTCTTCCACGGACATGGAATACTTTTCATTTCCTTCTGTCCTCTTCAGTTTTTTCATGAGTGTTCTATAGTTTTCAGAGTGTTAGATCTTTTACCTGTTTCATTAGGTTAATTCCTAGGTATCTTACTGGTGTTGGTGCAATTGCAGATGGAATCAATTCCTTCATTTCTTTTTCTGCCGCTTCATCATTGGTGTATAGAAATCCAACAGATTTCTGCATGTTGATTTTATATGCTGCAACTTTGCTGAATTCAGGTATCAGTTTGCACTTTTGTGGTGGAGTCTTTTGGGTTTTCTACATAGAGTACCAGGTCATCTGCAAATAGGGACAGTTTGACATCTTGCTGATTCGGATGCCTTTTATTTCATTTTGTTGTCTGATTGCTGAGGCTAAAACTTTCAGTACTATGTTAAATAGTAAGGGTGAGAGTGGACATCCTTGTCTCGATCCTAACCATAAGGGAAAGGCTCTCAGTTTTTCCCCATTGAGGGTGATATTAGCAATGGGTCTTTCATATATGACCTTTATGATGTTGAGGTATGTTCCATCCATCCCTACTTTGTTGAGGGTTTTTATCAAGAATGGATGCGTCTATTGAGAGGATGGTATGGTTCTTATCCTTTCTTTTATTAATGTGGTGTATCGTGTTGATTGATTTGCGAATATTGAACCAGCCCTCTAGCCCAGGAATAAATCTCATTTGATCATGGTGAATATTTTTTTTAATATAATAAAGAGTAATTCTTAAAATACCTTGAAAGGTGATTGTTGTGGGTTGAATTGTTTTTCCAAAATGTTATGTTGAAGTCCAAACCCCAGGTACCTGTGAACGTCACATTATTTGGAAATAGGGTCAAGTTAAGATGAGGTCATATTGGATTGTGGTGGGCCCTAAATCCAATGACTGGTGTCTTTATTAGGAGAAGGAGGTTTGGAGATGCAGAGACCACAAAGAGGGAAGTAGGCCATGTAATGACAGCAGCAGAGATTGGAGCACTTGCTGGTACAAGCCAAGGAGCACCAAGGGTTAAAGCAACTACCAGAAGCTGGGAAGGATTTTCCCTTACAGCCTCCAAAGTGGGTATGGCCCTGTTGCCACCTTAATTTGAGACTTCTTGACTTCAGAATTACGAGAGAATCAGAATCTATGGTATTAAGCGACCTAGTTTGTGGTAATTTGTTGTGGCAACCCTAGCAAACTAAGAGCGACCCAAGGCAAAGTCTACTCTGAAGATGCAGGGCTGATGAGATGTCCTGAGCACCTTGGCCATCAGGACCGGCCTCACTGACAGTTTATCTGGCCTGTATCCCTCACTATAGGCGTTTCTCTTACAGACGAGTGACAGTTAGGACAACAGACAACCAGACAGATAATAGGAATGCTGAGTTAAATGCTTAGAAGCAAAATTTCACCAAAGAACAGTGCAAACTGATCAGAATTCAAAAGCCCTAGGAATGAAATAGAGACCAAACAGTGAAGGGCTCAACAGATTATTTGGAGTTCATACTCAGCTGCTGTCAAACAAGGTGAGGTTTCTTGGGCTAGCTGAGGAACCAAGGGGGCGTCCCTGTAAGAAAATTGGACAGGCCTGCAGGTTTGGACTCATCCTAGGTGATTCAAAGAAGGGTTAACGGGAGTGGAGACCAGTCGTGATTTGGGGCTATTTGATTGTGTACCTTGGTAATTTTATCTCAGAGGCCGTACCTTTAAAGCCCAGCTAGAATCCTCACTGGCAAAAAACTGTGTTAGAAGAGTGGGGGGCATAATTACATTTGGAGCGGCAGTTCCGTTGGTTCAGATGTGCTCACAGAGTGGTTGTGCTCTATCTTGGTTCATTAGAGCCGGGTGGAAATGTTACAGTCTTCCTATTAGCTGCCAAGGCCTTTTTTCACTTTCTGAGGGCCCGGCCTGGAGAGAGCCCATAGCACTTTCGCCTACAGTCCCTTAGTTAAAATGCAGTCATGTGGCCACATTAAATGCACAAGAGGCTGGAAAGTAGACTTTGGCTGTGTGCTCAGAAAGAAATGTGAAGCAAGTTTTACAATTACATAACCATACTCTTCGTTTTGGGTTTTTCATGGTGATTGACCCTTTTAAATTATGTTTTGCCTTTGTCCCCATTCCCACTCCCACAGAACTACACCCTCGTGTATTTAACATATGCCCTTCTGATTGACCTTCTGTATATTAATTTGAAGTTAGGAATCTCTGAAAAATGTATGATTGTTTTGAATACGTTTTTAAATGTATATAAATGTTTGTTGTCTGTATGTCATTCTGATTATTCATTTTTTCACTATATGTTTTTGAGATCTATCCACGCTGACACCTGTAAACCGAATTCTTCCCTCCTGATTGCTTCAAAATACTCCATTTATTCATATTATTTCAACATTTTATTCTGCCATGTACAAAAGACAAAAATGTTTTAGTAACTTAATGATGTCATATTTACTTTTTTTTATTGCTTTTAAAATTTTTAAATGTTTTTTTATTTTTTTGAGAGAGGGAGACAGAGTGCGAGCAGGGGAGGGGCAGAGCGAGAGGGAGACACAGAATCCGAAGAGGCTCCAGGTTCTGAGCTGTCAGCACAGAGCCTGACATGGGACTCGGACTGATGAACTGCAAGATCATGACCTGAGCCGAAGTCGGATGCTTAACCGACTGAGCTACCCAGGCGCCCCTAATAATGTCATATTTATTCTTTATTTTATTCTCAAATGCGCAATTTGGGCTGGGATTGCAGGGGCAGCTCATCTCTGCTCCATGCATTATCAGCTGGAGCTGGCAATGACTCAATGGGTTGGGGTCAGAATTAGCTGAAGGCTCGCTCTCTCACACGTAGTGGTCAGTGTTGGCTATTGGTTGGGACCTCAGCTGGGGTTGTTTGGTGGCACACCTATACATGACATGTCCGTGTAGCTGCACGGCTTCCCTGTAGTGCAGTGGCTCAGTTCCAAGAACTGTTGTCCCAAGAGGGCAATGCAGAAGTGCGTGAGTTTCTTGCGACCTTGTCTTGAAGTCACGTGGAGTCACTTCCATTGTACCCTGTTGGTTGAGGGGGACACAGGGTCTTCCCAGGTTCACAGGGAGGAGACATAAAGCCCACCCCCCAATGGAAGGAATGTCCGTGTTACATGGTTAAAAAAAACCCAAACAAACATGTGGGAATGTGGGATGGAGTATGTTGTGGCATCTATCTTTGGATAGGACAGTCTGCCACATTTGTGAAAATAAAAAATCTGATTTGGATATGACGACATGATTTGGATACCAAGGCTGGTTAGCAAAGCTTTTTAATTATAAAAGTTATATTCCAGTATGCTCTTTCTTTTTGGACAGAGTATTAGACTGTAGTCAATAATTGCTTGCTTCCTGTATTCTTAGACTTTTGTTCTAAGATTATCAATACCTTTCCCCTCAGTCCTTGTTTTTTATGTGATCGATATAATGAGATCAACCAGTTCATAGGACATGATGATGAAGAATGTAATACAGAGAAATTGATTTTTGCTTTCTTTAAAAAATACATCCTGGAGTGAAATGATGGCAATCATCTTTCAGGACTGACCTGCGATGAAGAGAGTACCCATTGCCCACCACTTGGTTATTTGGGGGGAAAAAGCTTAGAAGAAAGAGTAATAGCTAGTTCTCAACCTCTTTTTTTCTTTTTTTCCTGGAGCTGCCCAGAGAATCTCTTAGGTACTGGATATTCTGATTAGATACCCTTAATGCACATGTGACTATTCTGAGCCGATGGTCTCCATCACTAGAAAGTAGGTCTGTAATTTTTGTCGTTCTCATGCTTGCTTTCTCCGATCTGTTCTCTCCTGAGACTCTGTTAAATGTGATGGTGCTTAAGGACAACACTGCCAAGATCGCTCTACCTTTCTTAAAGAGATGCAATGTGAGAAGAGTGGGGAAGCGTTCTCGCCATCAGCAAGGCCAAGAAAAGTAGTTGAAATCACCCAACCCTGTGCTGATGTCTGTGTATCACTTTAGCCATTTCTCTCAATCCAGAAAAACCATGGCCAATCAGATGGCAGTGGTGATCATGGCAGCATTTCCCTTTGGGTGCATAGAGTTTTCACCAAGGCAGAAAGTCACTGCTTAAAAAAATGTGACGTATGGTGGGCCGGTCAAGTCTGTCCCTCCTCCTCCTTGATTCTCTAGGTCAAGATGAGATCAGTCTTGGGCTTTTGTTTTATTTTGTTTGTTTGTTTGGTGGAAATTTCCAAATGTATACAAAAGTAGAGAGAACAGTATAGAGAACTCCCGTGTACCCATCCCCTAACTTCAGCAGTTACCAACTCAAGGCCAGTAGGACACGCTTTAAAAATATAACCATAATATCCTACATTTGAAAGTTTGCGATTTTTGAGGCTGTTGGAACATGCAAAGGTGTGCCATTGGAGAGAATGAAGCAAAGATACAGATAAGTGGCCTATAGCATGACTAAGGAAAAGAGCTCCAATCGCTGAAGTCTTGGAGAAGGCTCCAGTTTGGCAGGTCTCCCCTTGATGTGAAGAGCTACGCCCCGTGATTCTATCCTAATAAATCCCCTCCTCCTTTTTTTTTTTTTTATAACATTGGTTCGAGTTAGACTTTCGTGACTAATGTTACTGCTATCTAGATAGCTTAGTGTTACTCCTCTCCGTGTTCTTTGATTTTTCGCACCACTCAACTTAGTTTAGCAATGGTAATGCTAACAGCTACCATTTATGGAATGCCTACCGTGTGCCAGACCCTCTTACCAAGTACTTAACCTTCATTCCTTATAAGGACCCAGCGAAAACAATGATTTCCCTGTGTTGTTGATGAAGAAAAGAAGATTTACATGGCTTAGGTAGTCTGTGCTCAGGTTACACAGTTAGTAAGCACGGAACCAAAATCCTGCTCAGATCTTTCTAACCCTCAACCTCTGTTCTCACTGTGCCATGCTGCACGTGACGGACATGATTTTTATTTTCTAAAAAGCTGACCTAAGTCTGTAGCATTAAACCATGAGGTCGGCAGACCGTTGCCTCGCCTTTCTAGGCACACAACTAGACTCCTTCTTTGCATTTAGGGTTGGCCTTGTGGCTGGGCTCTACCTTTGAAATGTGAATAGAAGAGACGTGCCCTGTTTCATGACTGGGCCCATGAAGCTTCCCGTTGGATGCCCTCTGTGCTCTTTCTGCTTCTGCTATCTGGTTTACACTGCCGAGGGTGACCTTGGCAACCACATGTTGAAGATGGCAAAAGCTGACAGCCTGGGTCCCTGAGTGACTATGCAACAGAGCCTTCTACCACCAATCTGAAACCTTCTGGAACTGTTTATATGAATCATAAAGTCCTACTGTATTTAAGCCATTGTACATTTAGGGGTCATTTCTTAACAGCTAGCCTTCCTTAATTTTTATGTACTGTTTCGGTTATTCGGTATTTACCTGTGAGAGAGAGGGAGGGAGAAATGGATGGATGGATGGATGGATGGATGGATGGATGGATGGATGGATGGGATTTCTCAGCTCTGCCTATGACATTGCAGAGGTCAAGCCCTTTCAAAAGAGCCAAATATCTTCTGGAATTACTCTGGGGTAGTGAAGGAGATCAATGAGCAGGATAATGATGGGGGAGGTAGGCACCCTGGGGTGAGCAGAGGCTTGATTCTGTTTCAAAAGGGGAATTGTGGACATGGGTGGGTCCCTTGGAGGCCTTGTGAGGGTGGGGGAATTAGGAAGTGAGAAAAGGAAGTGGGACAACAGCAAAGGCCAAGTTGGCCAGCCCCAGGCTCTGCCCAAAGGCCTGGTAATGGTCACAGAAGTGACCTTCAGAGCTCTGAAGCTGCTGGCGCCAGAATGCTCCAGATGGGAATGACCCCTGTTAGGACAGACTGTTCTCCTTTTACCATTAGCGGTTTTTAAAGCAAACGCAAGCAATGTTTTTGCACAATGATTAAAATTGCTATAGGACAGATTACAAAAGTGACGAGAAAGAATGAGCATGCTAGAGTTGTAACTACTGAAGTGTATTGTACTGGAAGATAAATAATGTGTAAAAAGGCAACTCGTGGTTAGGGTGGTGGTGGGGTTCTTGGAGACGGCAAGGGTAACGAGAATCATCTAGGGTTTGACTGGATCCAGCATTCTCACCCAGGAGGATATCGCCCCTAAGAGGGTGAAGATTGGTTCATGGGGGAGCAAAAAGAACTTGGATATTCAGTGGTTTGTGGCCCTCCAGGGGGCCACAAAGAGAAATATATCTGTGGCGGTAGAATTTCATGGTGGGAAGGGGGAATTAGGAAAAAAATGTCTAAATATCTCCTTAAAGGGGTGATGATGAAAAAAAGGTTGAGGCACACTGGACTAGATGATTCCAATGGAGGAATTTTGTTGACCATCCATGGGTCCTCCTGGGAAAATGAATTAGAAATAAGTGCATTATCTTGACGGAAGGAAAAAGACCTTACACATGGCCTAGGAATGTGGGAAATATAAAATGCACTGGGAAATATAAAAGCAGCAGTGGGCAGCTGGGCCACCCCCACAGCTGCTCAGTAGATGATCAACTGCTCCCTCCGTAAATGTCAGTGTCCAGGACGCTGGGCTGAGGGCCTGAGACACGCGGGGCCATTTCCCAGACAAGGCGATAGGAGGGGACAAGGCAGGGTGCAAGTCAGGATTCAGGAATTAACCCGCCCACCTCCCACCCTCCCGATTTGTTTTGTTTTATTCCCTTGTCTTCTGCCTCCTTCCCTCTTCTCTCAAGACGCCCATCATTCATTTCTTCTACAGGCTGGGGAATCAGTAGCAATGTTAATGAGTGAAAGAAAAGAATGCTAGAAACAGCCGCGGGCTGACATCAAAGAAATGAACTTCAGCCCTGTGATTGTCATGTGGAAGGCCTGGAAATACACGCGAACATCTGTGAAATCAAATCAAAACTCAGACAGGCTTTTGGCCTCCCTACTCCATGTTTCCAGATATGATTTGGATGCGCAGTTCCTTAACAAAATAAAAATGAAGGACCATGTTAAGTATGGGGAATGGTTCTCATCCCACGGGTGTTCAGCCGTGGAAATGGCTTCTGGCTCTAGGCTGCTTGAAAGTCTAGAGTTTGCTATCAGTCTGAAAATAGCGATGTTGTTTCAGAGGGGCTCTGAAGGATGGAAAGGAGGGCCCAGCACAGGCCACTCTTTTCTCTTGCCTTCTCTCTGGTGCTCATTAAGGAAAAGGTTCTGATCAAACAGTAAGAGTTACTACTTCTGGAGCCCTTACTACAGGTCAGGTAGTTTTAAGTGCTTTACATATATTAATTTACTCCTTTAACCAAACAGCCCTGTGAGGGGAGTACCATTATCACAATGGGAAACTCAAGCTCCAAAAAGCTAAATTGCTTATCCAAGGTCACACAACTACTGGTGGCACTGAGAATTGAGACGATAGGAGCCCTGGGGCCAACTCTCTACTTGCCAATGATGTCTTTGAGCACAAGAGTGAATGGGCTTACACTGAAATTGCTTTTGACATTACATCCTTGGTATGGAGTCTTATTTAATTTTTTAAAATTTACATTCAAATTAGCATATAGTGCAACAATGATTTCAGTAGATTCCTTAGTGTCCCTTACCCATTTAGCCCATCCCCCCTCCCACAACCCCTCCAGAAACCCTCTGTTTGTTCTCCATATTTAAATGGACTCTTAAAAACTGAGAATAAACTGAGGGTTGACGGGGGGTGGGAGGGAGAGGAAAGTGGGTGATGGGCATTGAGGAGGGCACCTGTTGGGATGAGCACTGGGTGTTGTATGGAAACCAATTTGATGATAAATTTCATATTAAAAAAAAAAAGTCTCTTATGTTTTGTCCCCTCCCTGTTTTTATATTATTTTTGCTTTCCTTCCCTTATGATCATCTGTTCTGTGTCTTGAAGTCCTCATATGAGTGAAGTCATATGATATTTGTCTTTCTCTAATTTCGCTTAGCATAATACCCTCCGGTTCCATCCGTGTAGTTGCAAATGACACAGAGTCTTCTTTAAAGAATAATGTGTCGGGGCGCCTGGGTGGCGCAGTCGGTTAAGCGTCCGACTTCAGCCAGGTCACGATCTCACGGTCCGGGAGTTCGAGCCCCGCGTCAGGCTCTGGGCTGATGGCTCGGAGCCTGGAGCCTGTTTCCGATTCTGTGTCTCCCTCTCTCTCTGCCCCTCCCCTGTTCATGCTCTGTCTCTCTCTGTCCCAAAAATAAATAAACATTGAAAAAAAAATTAAAAAAAAAATAATGTGTCAATCAGCAGGCCTCTGGCGCAGTTGAATCCTTGGGGGGCACTGACAGGATGGACTAATTGCTTACAGGACACATCTGCCCTCTTGTGATGAAAATTATTCAAATAGGATTTTCTCCAGGTCTCTGGAATGCACCTACTTAGTCCTTTGGTCTAGTTCCGTGGTTGAAGAATGGAGGATGGGTAGCCAATGAGGAAGCTGACTCTGTAGAGTCAGACTTATGCATCTCCCAACCTTCTCCAAGATGTTCCTAGCTTTGTGACTCTCAGACAGTGAGGCTTATAAATGTGACTCCAGAGTCCTGTAACTTTTAGCACCAGGGATAAGGGGGAAACAGATTAGGCTTCCTGAAGAGTCCCAGGGACACTAATGAGACCCCATCTGCGTCCGTAGGGAAGGAGTTTATTTTGTTTAAGTGGCCCTAGTGGATTAGGACCAGATGTACAAGACTTGGCAGAAAGATGGTCAATTGCAGAATGAACTGAAGGTCACAAACTATCAGAACAGAGAGGAAACAGAAGCAGACAGGCCCGTGTTCTAGTCCGTGCTCTACCGCTGACACGCTGTGTGACCTTGGGCAAGTTGCTTTTGTTTGGCACCAGTTTCCTCAGCGGTAGAGTGACAGAACTGAACTACATGAGCTCAAAATCTCAGGTGTCGCCAGGTGCGTCTTTCAACGTTCACCAAAATCCCTTTCCTGATGGGCTTCCCATCACACACACATATGCACATTATGATTAGTAAGACAAGATCCACACCCATCGTCACGTGTTTTCTCATTCATGAAGTAACTCCTACTTCTCTGGGTTGTTGGGAAGTCATCGTCTCCATTTGATGCAGTGTTAGGGGGTCCCGTCAGACTAGGTTTGTTTGGGCAAAGCAAGGACATGTATGCACAGCTATATATTTTTTTAAGTAAGGAAAACTGATTTTGAAGATACCGATGCCTATGCTGATGAATTATTATGCTACACAGTGCCAGCTTCAAACAGAGGCTGATTTAGGGATTATTCATTCTCCCTGAAATTGTGGTGATTACCGGTGCCAGCCTGTAGCTCTAATCTGTAGGGTGGGGGTCCAGGGTCAAAGGAGACCTTACTGGCTTCACTTTACATTACAGATTATGTTCTGTAACTTCCATCTGCTTCCAGACCATTTAGTTTACCCCTAGACTTCATGGGCTGACATAGGTTAAAAAAGAAAGAAAACTTCATAGCAAAAATCTTTGATAATCCTACTCCAAAGAAACAACCCTAAAGAATGTTCTACGTCCACAGAAACATCACGTGAAATAATCACCACCACAACCAGTCTGGAAGACTGGATCTCTAACATTTGGAACATAATTAAGCAAATTCTCTAACCAACAGAATTCAAACGATAATGATGAAGCCTATGTAACAATGTGGGAACATGTCTGATTGAAAGAAACCACAAACGTCCACTGTGATCATAACCATGTAAGTTTCCAGAAGGAAATCCTGACGCATGGCTACAGCATGGATGGACCTGAGGACATCATGTTAAGCGAAGTGAGCCAGTTACGCAAAAATGCTGTGTGATTCTACTTATATGAGGTACTTAAAATAGTTAGAATCCTAGAGACAGAAAGGGTGGCTGCCAGGGGCTGGGAAGAGGGGAGAGTAGGGAGTTCTCTCATGGGTCTAGAATTTCAGTGTTCTAAGAAGAGAATTCTAGAGATGGATGGTGGTGATTATTGTGCAACATGACAAATATATTTAATGCCACTGAACCGTTCACTTAAAAATAGTTAAGATGGTGGGGCACCTGGGTGGCTCGGCTGAGCGTCCAACTTTGGCTCAGGTCATGATCTCACAGCTTGTGGGTTCGAGCCCCATGTTGGGCTCTGTGCTGATGGCTCAGAGCCTGGAGCCTGCTTCGGATTCTGTGTCTCCCTCTCTCTCTGCCCCTCCCCCCCTTGCTCTGTCTCAAAAATAAACATTAAAAAAATTAAAAATGAAAATAGTCAAGATGGTAAATTTTATGTATATTTTACCACGATAAAAACAATTGGGAAAAAATGTCACAAAGTAGGTAAAACGGGAAGATGGCACGCAAAAACGAACCGTTACTATTGTGTTCTGTATACACATTATCTTTAAAATTTCCTTTAATATAGCAACACTATTGCTTTCATAACAGAAAGCACTGACAGAAAAAAAAAAAATCAGGGAAAAAATATTTGAGATCTTTGGGTAGTTGTTATTTGCCCCAGGAAGTACCCAGGTAGTCATGGGAAAAACTTGTTTAACATCCTCGCACTTTATAATTTGCTATTGTTTTAAAAATTTTTTTACTACAGATCATTGGGGGCCCATAACCTTTCCAGTTTTAGGTTTTAGTTTAGGTTTATGTTTTAGGCCGGTCTTGGGTGCAGTCCATTCAATTTTCAGGCTGAGGGACTTGTGCCGGGATGGCCCCCGGGGCCCCGCAGCTCTTCTGAGAAGCGCATCTGTGTGGTCACAGGAGCCCCGGCCTCCTCACCAGCTTATTCCATTTGCATGAAAACTCCTCCCCATGGACCTGGGATAGTGATCCTGGTTTTGCCTTTCAACTCCAGGGCTAGGGTGGTTTTTTTTTTTTTTTGCTTTTTTTTTTTTTTCTGTAAGTGATCAATTAATCACTAGAAATAGACATGCGGTGCACCTGGAAGTGGACCAAAATATCCGGGAGCCAAATGCTTCCAGTCCGGCAGCAGAAGGGGACGCCTGGCGAAGGCTCGTGGGCCCAGCTTGGTGTGGAGCAGGAGACGGGGGCTCCTGCTCCCGTCTCGACTGTGTGAGGAAGACCTGGATGTGCCTCCCGCTGTTCGGTGAGTGACACTTAAATGGTAGCGCTGTTTGGGGATAACGATGAAAACTAACGGCTATGCTTTTCACTGACAGAGCTAGACTGGTCCAAGAAGCTTGAGGTGGACTATTTTTGGACTTGACTTTGAGAACTTCCAGGCCCATATTTGACCTTGTTGGGAAGTTCCCTAAGCCCAAGCGTTGAGAAGAGGACCACCTGGGCAGTCCATCGTGAGCTGAAAGGAACGTCGATTTCACGGTAACTGGCCTATATTGAGCAGGGACCCTGCGCCGGATGTTGCTGTGCTGCTTACCATGCATCAGCACGTCTGGTCCTCACAACCACTCTGTGAGCAGTACTCTAGGATTCCCATTTTTCAAAAAGCAAATTAAGATTCCTATAGTCTTAGGTGCTGGCCCAAAGCCAGCTAGTGACTTGACCTGGCTTTTTTTTTAGAAGTTCCAAATCAGCACAGACATGCCATAAATGCAGGTCTGAAATATGGGAACGGTCATTTCTTTCCCTAAACCAACCAAAATGTCCTGTGGGAGGAAACAGTCCTAAGTCTGTGGCTTTTTTTTTTTTTTCCAATTTTCAATGGATTTCTTCTTCTTGATTAGGAAAGGTCTCCTCTTCTTGTGCAGAAACTCACCGGTGAGTAATGGAGAACCTTTCCAGCAAATTAGGAGACTTGAGAAATAGAAAATCCTTCATTTACCGTTGGAAGACCAGCGCATTTCCAAATAGACTTTAAGCCAACACTACATAAATTCGAATTTCCTTAGAGGCAGCAGTTTTAATGTTGATAATCTCTAAGAGCAGTACTATTGGGTGGTTTCTGAGTAAACTTTAGACTCTCAAAAGTTTAGTTTTAGTGGCTTAATAAAACCTGAATCTGTATAGTTCTTTTAGCCGGGAAGTCTGAGGTCGAAGCACCCCTGGCCATCAGCTCACCACGCTCGTTCCACATCCGTTGCCCAGAATCTCTGGTAGAGACAGTCACCCCGTGAAGCAGCCACTCTTAGGTGAGTAGTCGGGTCTGGGGTGAGGGCAGAGGTGAGGGGGAGCTACCAAAGCAGTCCCTTAGGGGGACGGCCACCACGTGGCTGAATGGCTGGATAGGATTTTCAGAGTTAACTTCCTAAATTGTACTGGGGCTGCTGTACAAAGCCAGACTGGGCCTCCGAGAACTCAAAGGTACTGTCGGTAGGCACCCCCCTCACTTCCCCTCTCCTGTTGGATCTGTATCTTGCCACAGTGGATGAAAGGTCCACCTGGATCTTCCCCGCAGCAGTGAACAGCCCCAGAAAGGAGTCCGTGTGGAACATGGCCCGCCAGGGCCCACTAGAGCGCAGGGCGAGGGCCCAGGGGCCATATCCTAACCCCAGCCACCCCTGACCAAGTCTGTTCCTCTAAGAAGCCAGCTGTGCGGATTCACAGGTCAGATGGAGGGAAAGGCCTCAGTTACTTCCTCGGCTTTTCTTGGTCCCTCGGTAGGTGGAGAGGCCTGCAAAGGACCATACCGAAGACTGCTCTGGCCTCCCTCCCCAGCCTCTTCACAGCACCGCACCCCAGGGCCCCACCCAACGCAGTGGGTGTCTTTGAAGGGAGCCAGGCATGCAGTGCAGGGATCCCAGCACGCCTACCAGGCTGAATCCCTTTTTAAAAACCCCAGACTCGGGCAATTAGAAGGAGCGTTTTCAATATTTTATTAACAAATAAATTGGTAGAAGAACAATTTCTCTGGTAATCTCACCCCCCCCCACCACCCCCATTTAACGTCCAGCATGTGGCCGCCATGATGGTCGGTGTCTAACCTGCTCTGCTAGCTGGGTTCTCAGCATCCCCCTTGGCCTAGTTCAGTCATCCTCCCAAGGACTTTGGGGCAAGGAGAAAACTCCCCTCCTCAAGAGGGCGAGAGAGAGACAGAAGCTTCTGCTTGGAGGCCAGGGCCACAAAGGCAAGCCAGGCCTTATTCCTTTTGGAGGAGGGGCACAGGTTCTTCTTCTTAGGGCAGAGCACTTGTGCCCGCCCCCATCCGCCTTCCGGAGGAGGTGAGCCCAGCGTGAGAAAGCCCTGAGCGGAAGCTCAATGTTACGAGGACACCACTCTTTCCTCTTAGACCTGCTAAGAGGGCACCCGGCGATCTCTGTCAGCAGAGTGAGACTCTAGGACTAAAACAAAAGCCGAGCAGGAGCCCTTGTCTTGGCAAAACCTTGGGTGGATCAAATCGCAACACTGCACAGACCTAGTATCTACAGTGGTGAAGTGAGCAGACCGTCAACCTGTTGGGGAGTACGGAGGAGGAAGAGACTATTCCAGGTAAAACACTTGGTCGTCGAGCACCTTTTGTCCAAGAAGCTTGGCACTAACTCTATACCATGTCCTCAATTCTTCCACGAAGACAGCGTGACCAACTCATCTCCGGGGTCCTCAGGGCAGGCGTTTGAGCTCAGTCTTCTTCCTCTAATGTCCGATAAAAATAACCCTACACGTGCATTACGTCTCTTCATAGTGTATTTACAGTAAGTAAAACGGCCCGCCAGGCACACTCATGCCCTGCAAAATTGTAACAGCTGCTCAGGGACGCTCGTGCCGGTCACCAAGGCAGCAGGGTCCCCTGAGACTCCGAGAGGGACAAATGCACGGGGCGGCTGGCTCTGCTAGCGGGCCGCCCGGGGCCCACACCCCGTGCACAGCAGTGGCCTCTCAGAAGCAGACGATCCGCTTCTCATCTTGGAAGACTTTGGCCTCCTCTGGCTTTATCAAGTTTCCATTTAGGCTGTCGAGGAGAAACAAAGAACACAAAACATTAGCGGTTTGTAGGAGCCTTCCCGGGACGTGTTCCCGACACCCTCCTGTTCTTCACGTGGCCCAGAAGTTCCGGAACGTGCTCCATTCAGACACTTGCTTGGTAAGATTACTCCCTTCCAGCTGTCGTCGCTCTATGAACTGGGTCTCACTAAGGTCACCAATAGCCTCTAGGAGCCTGAACTTCATGACCTTGTCTCAGGCCTTGTCTGTCCCTTCCTTCACGGGCGTTTGGCTGTTCTCTCCCCTGCCTCCTTGAACCAGCACATTTGCTCGGCTTGATTTCTTGCTCTCTGGTTTTCTCCTGTGTCTGCCACTCCACCTCCGTCTCCTCTCCCATGTTCTCCCGTACGTGGCCTCTAGATACTGGATTTCCTCTTGACTGAGGGCTTGGCCCTTTTCCCCAGCTGACCTCATCCCTACGTGAGTGGACCTGCGGCCCAGACCTCTCCCGTGTGGCTCCACTTACTTGACATCTTCACTTGGACGCCGCCCAGGGACCCTGGCTCAGTGCACGGGACCACTCTTCATCCATCTGTGCAAGGTAGCGACCTGGGGGTCGGCCTTGACCCCCTCATCTTCATAGTCTATCACAAAGTTCTATCTTATTCCCTAAACATCCCCAGAGTGCCTCCCTGGGACCTTTCCACGTCCTCACCACCACCATGGTGGTCTGAGCGCCATCGTCTCTTCTCTGGAGCACTGCAGTGCCCTCCTGCCTGGTCCCTTTACATGTACTCTTCTGGCCTCTTCAAATCCATTTTCCTGGAGGAGCCATAATGGTCTTTGTAATGCAAATCTGATCATACCCCTCTTTGCTTCACACCCCTCCACGACTTGCCATTGCTTGTAGGATATAGACCCGAATACGTGGCACGACCCACAGATCTCTTATGGTCTAGTCTACCCCCTCTCCTCTGCCCCCTGTTGCCCCTCCTCCTGCACCGTCTGAACCCCAGGGCCCATGGACATCTTGCCGTTTTTCAAGGGCACCAGCCCCTTCCTGCCTCCGAGCCTTGGCATTATGCTATACCCTCTACCAGTCAGCCAATCAGACCTTCACATTTACTCGGCTGAATTTTGTCTAACAGACTTGGTGGCAGCGTTGGGATCTGAAGCGAACTTCCTCCGGCCTCCGGGGCCAAGAAGACCCACAGGCAGGGCGCCCTGCCAGCGCGCTTCTGAGTTCAAGGTCAGCCTCGCCCGTTTCCCCATGTTTCCGGGGTGCCACCGGGGAGTCCCTCTCCATTCGTACTCCCCTAACAGGCTTGCCAGTCTAGGGTTAACGGGTCAGCACAGAGCGATGGGGGTGGGATGGGGGGCGGTTCTCACGGAGCGCCAGCCCTTACCCTTGGGTCAGCCCGCCAGTTCACGTTGGAATTCCTCCTCAGCTCCCATCCGCAGTCCCCATTTCCAGTCTGCAGTCTCCGTAGTGGAGACCACTGGGCGGGTCCGTGCTGGGAATGGCCGGTGGTGGGCACAGCCTTCTCTCTGCCAGCCCAGTCCGCGGTTAACAGGTTTTGGTTACCGCTGGCGTGTGAACGTTTGGGTTGTTTGGTGTAAACAAAGGCTCAGCTAACGGGATCCTTAAATATTACAGACATGCCACCTTCCAGCCCACCTGCCCATTTTATGTCTGAACACGATGGTGCCAGGACCTGTGAATACCTACTGAAATGGCAAAACGTTACCAAAAACCACCTAGAAGTACAACAGCCACTATGGGGAACGTTCCCATTAGGCGTGAGGGCATTTAGAAGCGCATCTGAGAGCACGGCTTCCCCAAGTAAAACGCATTGGGATACCTGCGTAAATTGCTGCGTAAAGCAGCAGCTCTGAAAGGTTTCACGATTCCAAAAACAGTTTCATTAAAAGGTTAATTAAAAGATTTAGCAAGAGACTAAACACGACACCACAAATATTAGTAACGTAGGGTCTTTGCATCTGCGTGTTTGTATGTACGTTATAAACACGACATATTGTCCCACCTCTAGATGGTACTGCTGACGTTAATTTGTAAAAGAGCTCTAGGCAGTTGGTTTTGTAGGGGCCAAGGACAGGCTGCTCCAAAATGTGCTGCGCTGGCATCCTGAAAAAATTTGTCGTAATGTTTTTCTTTCTTTTAGAGAGAGAGAGAGAGAGCACAAGCAGGGAAGGAGCAGAGAGAGAGGGAGATACAGAATCCGAAGCAGGCTCTGAGCTGTCAGCACAGAGCCCCACAGGGGGCTCAAACTCGTGAACCGTGAGATCATGACCTGAGCCAAAGTCGGATGCCCAACCGACTGAGCCACCCAGACGGCCCCATGGCATACCGATTATTTTGAATAAAACTTATTTAAGAGACAGCCTGCGCAAGAAGGCCATTCGGACCCTCCTCTGTCCCCTGGAAGCAGGAAGTAAATCTCCCATCTGAAAGATTACTCTCCCTTTACCAGGGAGGTAAAGAGACCTTATTACCAGATAGGAAATTTAGAGGCAAGAAAGCTGTATAAACACCCCTTGTTAATTTTTACTAATATATATCACACCCCAAATTCTGTCGACAATTCCTTACTAATTGGAACTCCTGAAGTTGAGTTTTCTTTGTCCTGCGGATTTTTTTTTATGTTTATTTATTTATTTTTTAGAGAGACAGGAGGAGACACAGAATCAGAAGCAGGCTCCAAGCTGTCAGCACAGAGCCCGACGCGGTGCTTGAACCCATGAACCGTGAGATCATGACCTGAGCCCAAGTCGGTCACTTAACCTACTGAGCCACCCAGGTGCCCTGACCTGTCAATTCTTCATGGATTCATTTATTGTCTCTTTGTCTACAAAGTAGAAAAACTGCCTGCCTTGGCCATTTTGGCCCACTGTGCACTCATAATAAAACTCTGTGGTTTTTTTCCCCTGGTTAATCTGTTTTATGCAAATTTAACTCTTAGCCCAGCTGGAAGACCTTGAAGGGTAGAGGACGAATTTCTCCTTCCCTTTGGTTGGCATTATCGGCAGGATACTAACTCACGGGACAGGTGCTTGCCTGGTATTGCTGCAGCTGAGATCCTGGGACATCTGACGTGCAGCCAGCAGAAGGTGAGATTTCTGACCACGTCGGCCTCCAGCCACCTGTGTCTGCGGGGTCTGGTGGAAGGAGTGTGGTAAGAATCCTTCTGTCTCCAGATTTAGTTAGCAGGAGAAAATACTGTAGAACCAGTTCCTTGGGTGTAGCCACTTCTGGTAAAAACGTGGTAGAATACTCCTTGGCTACTGATCATTTCCTCCCAGAGACGGTCACTGTTTTGTCTGTGTCTTCTGTGTTGAGTGTCACGGAGAGGAATTATCGTAGGACAGAACACAGGTATGGGCCCTGTAAACGCGCCGCTGGGGCCCGCCTCACAGACTAGCGAGGTCCCAGTCGCATCGGACCCGTGGCCATTTACACAAACCTTGCTGTGGTTAACGCGCACATGGGGTACAGGCTGTTGCTAGGAAACATCTTGGAAGCCAAAGCCACGAGTGGTCACAAGTCAGGCACCTAAAAGCTGTTAGAGTGCTTGTCATCTGACTCAAAGAACCCCCAGTAGGAGAACTTGGTCATGGAACGGGGTAGATTAAGCAAACATCTGGGGAGCAAGGTACACTGTGAAACACCAAAGGCACATCTCTCCTACGGATTAGTTTGGCCCCAGAGACCCAAGGCGTAGGCGGGGCTGTTAATATGAATATAAGAGAATTTTGCTTTCATCTGGTTCTGTGTCCTAAGAGCTTGGCTTTGTGACCTTTCTCTGGTTTCTGTCACGTGGCGGGCGCACCTACCAGGGTGCACCGTGGTGGCCAGTCCAACAGACCGGGGACCCAGAAACACAGTTATAAGCAGCGTGCTCTGTCGGGGCCGTGCCGCCTCCCAAGAAAGTGTCAGGAGAGGTCCAAGCCCATAAGGGCCTCTGTTGCCTCAACCGCTTGCTTGTCAAGTGCTGGGAAATGCCACTCCATTAGCGTCTGCCTGTCCCAGATGAGCCTGGAGGTGTCTCACATTCTGGGGAGACGGGAGACACAGCACACGTGACCTCACTCTTCCGGCCGGCACAGTGAAGCTGTCTGCTTTCTCAGCCTGGTCCTGGAAGTAAACTTTTGGGTCACGGGGGCTGCCTCGTCTCTGCCCCTCTGGGACACACCTCTTTGGAGTTTTCCGTTAAGCCGCTTATGGTTTTGAGTCGCTACTGAAATTAGTAACATCCTATTTGTCAATGGCCAGGTACCAGAGCGTTTAAATTGGCTACTGGAAAAAAAAAAAAATTCTTTATAAAAAGCTCTCAGTTATCTTAGAACGGCTAGCCTTAGGGATTCCCTTGACAACATAAAAGAACAAAAATTAGACTTAAGACAGATAAGTGTCCACCTCCGATGAAAACTCCCCTCTTAACATCCAGCCTGACCTCTAGGCTCAAAGTATAAAGGCTACTCTTTATATTTACTCTTTCAGTAAATGCTGAAAGCCAGAAAGTGACTTTAACAGAAGCACCAAGCACCTAGGACGACACAGGAGGGCTTGGTTTACCGTAATCGACCTCTGGCGGCCTTAGACTTCTTTGGACAATTGCCTTTGCAGATGTCTCCTGCCCCAATGCATGCCCCCCAAATGGCAGGAAATCTTCTATAGAGCCCTTTTTCCTCCACTTTCAGAAGATCCTACCACATTTAGAGAAACATTAAAAAGATTTGACTATTCACCCACCTCCCCTTCACAGAGGAAAGAGATGACCAATAATAACATTTCTGCTTGGCCTTCTGACAAATGATCAGAGGAAGGATGGTGTTCAGAGGCTAATAGAAGCCAAGGTTGACGTGTGTCACCGTGAAGAAGGCTTTTTGTTAAAATGCTTTGTACCATTCTGTTCATTCCCATTAATCCCCCTGATATATAGAAGCAAATTTAGGGGCACCGGGGTGGCTCAGTCAGTTAAGCCTCTGACTCTTGGTTTCAGCTCAGGTCATGATCTCACAGTCTGTGAGTTCAAGCCCCACATCGGACTCTGTGCTTACAGCACAGAGCCTGCTTGGGATTCTCTCTCTCCCTACCCCTTCCTGGGTCACTGTCTCCCTCCCTCTCCCTCAAAAAATATATAAAAATAATTTTTAAAAAAAGAAGCAAATTTAGTTAAAAAGGTGGGCCTGTCTCTTGACATGAATTCAGGCTGGAATCTGGTTCTTTGTCTTACAAATCTCTACAAAACCAGACGTGCAACTCCGCAAACAACTCAAAACCCACCTATCTTTACCAATCTCCAAACCTCTCTGGCTCCTCTCAAAATTTTTGTGGACATCATCAACGGTCAGGATATTGGGACAAAATTGCCATGTACTTAAGGAAAAAAGAGTACATTTTTTCCCCCAGATGAATCAAGCATTTTATTTAATTATAACCAAGTACTCCTATATTCTCTCTTTAAATACTGCGTGTAGGCAGAAATAATATTCAGGCCCATATTGAAAATACTGCCCTACCAGTTTCCAGAACATTATGCACCATTCAGGACCCAAGCTGTTGAGACTTAAAGTCACATTGGGCAGTGTACCACAGGATGCTAAATAAACAAGACTTCACCCATATCACTTTGAATTTCTTGATATGTTGCCCTGTGTTCTATCACCCAACAGAACAATTAATTCAGCTTCCTAGAAACATTTGAATAATAGGGGCGCCTAGGTGGCTTAATAGGTTAAGTGACTGACTCTGGATTTCGGCTCAGGTCATCATCTCACTGTTCATGGGATTGAGTCGGAGTCGGGATCCTTGCTGACAGGGTGGAGAGACTGCTTGGGACTCTCTGTCCCTCCCTCCTTCTCTCTCTGCCCCTCCCCTGCTCACTTGCTCTCTTTCTTTCTCAAAATAAATAAGTAAACATTTTTTTAAAAATTAAAAAAGAAACATTTGAATAATAGATATATGCCCAATAACCCCTCCATGTTTTCAAAAGTGAAGAATGTTACTAGCACAAAAAAAAAGGTAGAAAAAAAGAAGCCTTTGCATTCTTTCTCTGTCCCTTAATAGGTCTTTGAAATGTAAACACAGAGGTCTTCTTAAAATACAAACTGCTGGGGCACCTGGGTGGCTCAGTCTGTCAAGCGTCCGACTTCGGCTCAGGTCATGATCTCACAGTTTGTGGGTCTGAGCCCCGCATCGGGCTCTGTGCTGACAGCTCAGAGCCTGGACCCTGCTTTGGATTCTGTGTCTCCCTCTCTCTCCACTCCTCCCCAACTCATGCTCTGTCTCTCTCTCTCAAAAATAAACAAACATAAAAAATAAAGTAACATACAAATTGCTAACAGGGATCTTGTGCCCAGACTCCAGCACCTCTGGTAACAGGCAGATAATGCTCCAAATCACCTCGGACAAAACTTAGATACGTTCTCTATAAATTTTCTACCCCCATCTTCTCTAGCACCTAAGAGCCCTTCTTTGAAATGCAAACTTTAGAGGGAAGTTGTTCATCAAAAAGAGAGAGAGGGACGTACTTGGAAATTGGGCCCATCATCTGTCTACAAACATTAGTAAATCTGAAAGCCATAAGAATTTGTTTGCATCTGTTCTGTGTATTTGTATGTGTGTCCGTGTATGTTGTAAATTATGGTTTGAAGGGAAGCGCCAGTAAGGATGGGGCATTCTAAAACTCAGAAAGCTAGACAGAAAAAACATTTGGGTTAAAGTGAGCTGGGAAAATATTTGGTGTTAAAGCTAATTTAAGGTTATTGGTTTAATTAAAATAGACCTGTCTTTAGAGTTACCAGCATTTAAAAAAGTTTTTTTTTCTAATGTTTATCTTTTTTTTCTAATGTTTGTTTATTTTTGAGAGAGAGAGACAGAGCTGAAGCAGGGAAGGGGCAGAGAGAGAGGGAGACACAGAATCTGAAGCAGGCTCCAGGCTCTGAGCTGTCAGCACAGAGCCTAACATGGGGCCTGAACCCACAAACTGCGAGATCATGACCTGAGCTAAAGTTGGCCACTTAACCAACTGAGCCACCCAGGTGCCCCTGGAGCATTAAATATGAAACTTTTATTCTGCTTTTGTTTACTGAAAGATTAGTTTCATGATATCTCTGTTGCAAAATCTGTCAGAAAAAAAAAAACTAAACAGAATAATGGTTGAGTTTGCCTATGAAGTTTTATGGGTACTCCACATATAATTGTTAAGAACAAGTAAATTAAATAGATGTAAATAAGATTAAATAGATGTAAATAAGATAAGATGTAAATAAGATAAATAGCTTCCAAATTCTTTTTTGGTGGTAACCCAAAACGTTAAAGTTTTGCTAAGTTACATGGTAAGGTAAATTCACTGAAAATCTAGATCACTTCCAAATAAGAAAACACTAAGTATTAACATAGGTTTATCCACTTTTCTCTTTAGTTTCTCTGTGTGCAACAGATTTGCACGTGTTAGCAAAACCTGTTTTGTGCTCTTGTACCATGAAAAAACACATTTCTAACTATGAAATGTATTCGTAAATTCACCAATCTAGGGGCGCCTGGCTGGCTCAATCAATAGACCATGCGACTCTTGATCTCAGGGTTGTAAGTTCAAGCCCCAGGTTGGGCATGGAGGTTAAAAAATTAAAATATAGGGGCACCTGGGTGGATCAGTCAGTTAAGCGTCTGACTTCGGCTCCGGTCATGATCTCGTGATTTGTGGGTTCGAGCCCTGTGTCAGGCTCTGTGCTCACAGCTCGGCACCTGCTTCGAATTCTGGGTCTCTCTCTCAAAAATAAACAAACATTAAAAAAAAAAAAAAAGGCATCTGGGATCCCAATTAAAAGGGTCCTGTTGGTCACAGTCTAGAGCCTGGTGGTGATTAGGTATTTTGGAAACATCACCAGAGAAAAACAGCTCTTGAGCCCCATTGGAAAGGACCTTACAAAGCACTCCTGACCATGGACAGTGCTGCACAATCAGAAGGCACTGAGCCTGGGGTACATGTCACATGGCTCAAGAGGGCTCCTCCTGAGCCCTGGTCCCATGCAGACGCTGGAGACCCACAAATCAAACTGACAAGGAAAAGAAACAGCCGCCCCCAAGGTAGACGGCTTCTGCTCAAGACACCTGATCAAGGCTTCATACATGAACTGAACATGACACGCTTTCTCCTCTTTCCTTCACCCTGGCATCAGCTAGGAAAGGTAATGCCCTTATCTTTATTTCCCAGGCCACCCTCTGGACTTTGGAGCAACCTTTTATTTCAGGCCGGGAGAAAATCTAACTTTTATCATTGGTCAACTCCTGTGAATTTACACCATGAGTTGGAAAGGACCTCCCAGGAGGCTTTCATGATTCAGGACTCTGTTTGGCAGACCCCTACTTCTCTGTTTAGGGATAAATACAAACGGAGCTATGAACAGGAACTTCTCCTTAATTCTTGAAATTCTTGCAACAACTGCCCAACAATGATCCCTAGACTCTCTGGCCAGTGTTGTTCTTGAGAATAGAATAGAATAGCCCTTGATTATCGTTTAGCTGAGCAAGGAGGTGCCACCTGGATTACACTCCTGGGAAAGTTGAAACTCGATTACATCATATCCCAAAACAAGGCACTTGCCTTAAGAAGATGACTCCTTCCACAGGGTCTTTCTTTGATTTGTCTGATTTTGATGGCATTGGGTCTTGGAGACCAGGGCTTCAAAGTACCCTGCAAACATTGGGGAGGACCCTGCTTATCATAATCATAAGAATCTCCCTGGTGCGTTATATTTTCTTAAATGCTTTAAATGCATGTTTGAGGCCACCAACCGCTAAGCAAATGGTCTCCCTCAGACTGGACCATCCAAAAAGGTACAAAGAGGACAAAGTGACTTAACAGAATGTAAACCTGAGCTCGTAACCTGTGACTGTCACAGAGACAAAGTGAAAACATCAGGACCTGAGAATGCCACGCACAGGATCAACAAAGGCTTCGAGAACTACAGAGCAGTAGCTGAGAGGGGCGCTAATGCCCTAAAGTTTGATCACAGCTCTCAGCAAAGTGGAGAGGCCAGTCCAAAAGGGGACCACTGTTTTGTTTTTTGTTTTTTTAATTTTTTTTTAATGTTTATTTATTTTTGAGACAGAGCATGAACGGGGGAGGGTCAGAGAGAGAGGGAGACACAGAATCTGAAGCAGGCTCCAGGCTCTGAGCTGTCAGCACAGAGCCTGATGCGGGGCTCAAATTCACGGACGCTGAGATCATGACCTGAGCCGCAGTCGGACGCTTAACCAACTGAGCCACCCCGGCGCCCCGGGGACCACTGTCACACACGCACACAGGCCCAAAATAGCATCGCTTAGGTTAAGGCCCCAAATCGGTAAACCAGTTAATACCTAACCTAACTCCAACCTAATTTTAACACCCAGGAATGAATGTAGCCTTTAATCAGTCAGCATAGAATTTCCTGGTCAACACTAGGAAATTTACTGTCAGACCTTCCTGCTCCCCCTAGGAGGGCAACCTTGCTTACAACGATGTACTCCCTGCTAATAAATTCTTCCTTGTTGATGTCCTCTGCCTTTAAGAACCTTTCTCTTGTTTGGCTCAGCAGAGCTCCCCTCTACTTTCTGGAAGGGATGCCGCCCAACTCAGGAACTGCTTGCTAAAGCCCATCAGACCTTCACCTTTACTCACTTGACTTTTTTTTTTTTTTTTAAACACCATGACCCAGGCTCCACCCTCAAAGAGCTCACAGTCTGGAGCAGACAGCCTCCCAGGAAGCTACTCCAGCAGTATGATAGATGCCGCGCAATGTCAGGGCATTGTTCACCCTGCCTCCTGTCTCTGAAGCAGAACTCACTTGGGGCATCAGACCGCAAGTTCTCATGGGACAGGGATGAGGTAGAAATCAATATCAGCATGAACAACGAGTCCCTGTGCCCCTGGTGACTGCGGACAGAGCTGCTCCCTCATCCCCACAGCCCTGGACAGGGCCGATGCGACAGGACGTCACTAAGCCTGGTTCCATGACATCACTCACACACACACACACGCGCGCGCACACACATGCCTCTAGGCCCTGGGTAGCACACCTTCAAGCTAAAGACACCTGGCGCTGCACACATAGTTCCTTGTATAGGAACAGTGGTCCTTCCAAGGCAACAAATGCACATTTTTCAAGCCGGACAGAGTTAAAGCAGCTACGTGTTCTTACAACTGTCCTAATCAACCTCCGAGAAAAGTAGAGGCCAACTGTTGTCTGCAAACTTCTGCAGCCTGGCCTGCCCCCTCCTCCCCCTCTGCCTGCTGTTCTCGAACCACAGAGTCAGCAAGAATTGACGTGCTTCTAGGGAAGGGACCACGGGCAGGAGGGGGGCTGGCGATTAATGCAAACCAGAGTTCCAACAGCTCCCACATGCCTTGCGGACTCAGGAGCGGGCACAGGGTCACACGCACCCAAGCCCCAGCGTCCTCCGTCAGCCTTGCTGGAGCTGGGCTCTCCCCTCTAGGACAGCGTCTTCCAAATGTTTTTTCAAGCACGACCCAAACGAGAATTACATTTTACGTCTTGAACCAGCATCCACGCAGGCACACGTACCCACATCTGACCCAAGATTCTAAAATAATACTTCGTGCTGTGCACGGTGACTTTTGGTGTTCTGCTCGACCTCGTTTTCCAAATAATGTGCTGGTTGCAACCCGCCCAACTGATTTTATGATGCACTAACAAGTTCCAAAGCAAAGTTTAAAAACTGTGCTGGGAGCCCAGGTCAAGGAGCTGTACCTCGATGTACTTTTTTTTGGCTGGGAAATTCTCCCCCGGCAGGACGAAATGAGGTAGTTGATGAGTAACTACCCCCTGAGCTGAGGGTTTGAGTTCACGGGGAGGCTGCTCCTTGGACCTCAGGGAAGCCACGGGGAGAGCATGAACCCCTCCTGTGGCCCGTGTCCTCAAGGGAAATGTGGCTGTGCCCCCCACCCCGCTAGGTGCCCCCACATGGTCACGCTGCAGGGCTGTGTCAGGCTGAGGCTCACGGCACACTCCAGAGCGCCGGGGAGCCTGCTCAGGGCCCCCTGTCCGCAGCCCCGGTGAGCCAGTGCTCTCAAGCCATCAGGACCCTTTCTGTCCGCCTAACCGCCACATCCCCAGCACCCAGGCCGCTGCCGCACCTGTCACTGATGGGAACTCCCCCTACCCTGCCCACACAGTCCACAGGCCGGGACCCACTTAGGAGGGACGATGTATGGGTCTTATGAGGCAGTAACGAAGTGGAGTGGGGCTCAGTGTTGTAGCCCCACTCCAGAAAAGGAGAAGAAGGGGCCCCAAACGCCAGCTACCCCATCCACATCTCAGCCTCCTGAGTCCCCGAGTGATTCACTCTCAGCAGGATCCCTTTCCTGGGCCATCTGCCCCGTGCATAGCGGGGAGGGAGAGGAGGCAGGGCACCTACGAGGGGAGCCCCAGGCCACAGAGTCAGGCAGCCTGGACCAGATTCCAGCTTCTCCTCTTAGGTGGCACCTTGGGCAAGTATTCCCTCACTGCTCTGGGCTCAGTTTCTGCCTCTGTGAAGTGGAAATACTACCAGCCTGCTTTCCGGGACTACTGGAAACATGAGGAATAAGTGGCACATGCTCTAAATTGTGCCTGGCGCCCAGTCAGGGTGCTGAGTAGACAGTCACTGTTCTCATTACTACGACTGGCGCATGTGTCTTACCAAATCTCCATTATGCCAGTGTTCCTCTGTAATGCGTCTGCCAGCTGGGCAATCCCCTTGGCCGTGATCTGGTTCTGGATAAGCCTGAAAGAAGAACATATCTTGTATCAGATACATGATACTGGATTCAATCTGCCCCCTCCGTTAAGGAGTGGTAAGGGCATGGTGGGCGTGAGACGGGGTCCGGGGAAGCGCTGTGTCCACGTGATGTTTAATCTGGCTGAGGCTGTCCAGATCAGATCTACAGGGCCTGTTTTAAGACGTTTAATTTTTTGGTACATTTCTAGAGTGAGCCTAATAGATCGGTGCACTCACACGTAGATAATTTAATACACGAACCCAGATATGTATGTGTCAGCATTTTTCCCATTTTTTCCTGCAGGGAGGGAAGAGGACGATTCTCCTGCTTCCACTCGTGGGTCCCAGTGGGAAAGCATCGATAATGGGGCCTCTGAGGGTGCACCCCATTATGTCTAGTTGCAGTGATCCAAATGAAACCAAGGTGTCCAATAGAGCTGGGGAGCCCGGGCGATCTCTGAAGTGCTCCCCTGAGCAGCTATGCTTCCGACCCAAGAAATACACCCAAGAAATTCACCCAAGGCACTGAGGTGTCTCTGCTTCATCACAGGCCCACTCCTCACTCCTGGCTATTGGTAGAATAAAAGCCTACTGCTCAACTTGACCCTAAGAAATCCTGGCCACTGACCCAAGAACGCAGCCCCACCAGGAAGACAGGGTTTCCCCGTCATGATTGATGAGATTATAGAAATTAGGCGAGAAGGGGCCAACCCCATGAAGAGGCAGTCAGTGCAGTGGTTCAAAGCTCCCCTCCTACACACACACCCTCCACCCCCTACTTCTCAGCCACAGATCCTTGAAGAAATAAGCTTACACTATCTATGCCTCGGTTGCCTTATCTGTAAAATGGGAGTAACCAAGGTTTCAGTGGGAGGATGTATATGTAGGAAGTAGTCCTCACGGTCTCTGCCACAGCACCCGATGGCAGGGAGCACCTGTCACCATTACTGCCCGAGCACACGGGACTGTGGCTGTGCTGTGGAGGGGCCCCAATCTCCCAGCCACATGCCCCAAAGGGGGGCGCCTGGGCTCAGTGGCAGAGGTGATGACTCCCTGGTAAGAACGACCACAATGTAACTCGGACATTTTTGCAAGAGGAGCAAAGATAGAACCTAGAAGTGAGCAGAGAATCGTGCATTCAGCCAAACTCTGCTACTTCCTAATCCCCTCCTTCACGATTGCCGCCACCACCACCACCACCTACACTTTGCTGGGTGAGCTGCTTCCAGCCAAGACCTGGCAAGAGGCCGGGCAGGAAGGGACCCAATGAGTATGGCAGTGCTCAGGCGCACCTGTCCCCTGGGGCCACCTTTGAAGACAAGGGCCAGTGTGATCTGTGCACCACCCATCAGCCAAGACTCGCTCTCTAGCCCTGTTCTAGCTCTGTTCTCCCTCCAGGCCGGGCCCCAAGGGAAAGAGATAAAAGAAAGTCTACAGGCCAGGAAAACAACAGCAAAACAGACACAAAAGTAGCACAGTCTGGCTGTTTTGCAGAAATTAACAAGGTTATCTAAAACTCATACAGAGGCGTGCCTGGGTGGCTCAGTCGGTTAAGCGTCCAACTTCAGCTCAGGTCATAATCTCTCGGTCCGTGAGTTCAAGCCCCACGTCGGGGTCTGGGCTGATGGCTCAGAGCCTGGAGCCTGTTTCCGATGCTGTGTCTCCCTCTCTCTCTGCCCCTCCCCCATTCATGCTCTGTCTCTCCCTGTCTCAAAAATAAATAAAACTTAAAAAAAAATTTTTAATAAAAAAATAAAATAAAAATAAAAATAAAACTCATACACAAGCACAAGGGACCCAGAATAGCCCAAACAACCTTGAGAAAGGAGGACAGAGTTGGGAGACTCACCCTTCCTGATTTCAAAACTTACTGCACAGTTAGAATAATCAGGACAGTGTGATCCTGGCATAAAGACAAACAAACGGATCAATGAACTAGAATAGAATGTCCAGAAATACACCCATACATTTATGGTCAATTGAGTTTTGGCAAAAGCGTCAGGGCCATTTAACAGGGAAAGACAGTCTCTTCAACAAGCGGTGCTGGAACAGTGGGACATGCCAAGGAAGGAGTTTGGACCCTTTGCCTCATATCACACACAACAATTAGCTCCAGAAATTAGCGTTTAGGATCAAAGACCTCAATGCAAGAGCAAAACTATAACACTTAAAGGAAATCTTAGGTGTCAATCTTTGTGACCTTGGATTACGCAACAGTTTCTCAGTAAAGTATCTAAAGCACAAACAACCAAAGAAAAAATAAATTGGACTTCCATCAAAATGAACAGTGTTTGTGCTTTAAAGGTCACTAACAAGAAAGTGGAAAACCCCACAGAGGAAATACATGCAAATCATGTATCTAGTAAATGTCTAGTATGCAGGATGTATAAAGAGCTCCAATAATTCAGAAATAAAAAGGCAGATAACCCAGGGTGGTCGGATGGTTAAGCGTCTGACTCTTGATTTTGGCTCAGGTCATGATCTCAAGGTTTGTGGGTTCGAGCCCTGTTTCGGGCTCTGCGCTGACAGTGCCTGCTTAGGAGTCTCTGCCCTTCCTCTGCTCGCACGCGTGCACCTGCTCGCTTCCCGCCCTCCCTCTCTAAACCTTAAAAAAAAAAAAAAAGGCAAACAAAATTTAAAATGGGCAAAGGATGTGGAGACATTTCTCCAAGAGAGACACACAAAAAGATGCCCAATGTTAGTGGGCATGAAAATCAAAATTAGTTAGTGGAAATGAAAATCAAAACCACAATAAGACACCACTCCACACCCACTAGGATGGCAAGATTCGAAAAGATAGACACTAACGAGTGCTGGTAAGGATGTGGAGAAATGGGAGCCTTCCTACGTGACTGGCGGGAACCTAAAGTAGAGCAGCCACTCTGGAAAACACTTCGGCAGTTCCTCAAAAAGTTCAGAACAGAGTGGCCATTTGCCCCGGCAATTCTACTCCTAAGCATGTACCCAAGAGAAATGAAGACGTATGTCTACACGCGTACATGCACACGAATGTCAAAGGCATCATTATTCACAACAATCGAAAAGGCAACGTTATTCACAACAACCAAAAAGTAGAAACAACCCAAGTGTCTACCAGCTGATGAACAGACAAAATGTGGAATATCCAGATCACGGAGTATCAGCCCTACGGCGCAATGAAGTTCTGACACGTTCTAGGATGTAGATGGGCCTTGAAAACCCACGTAAGTGAAAGAACACAGACAACGAGTCACACATTGTAGGATCCCATTTCTAGGAAATGCCCAGAACAGGCGAATCCACAGAGACAAAAAGTAGATTAAGGACCGGGGGAGAAGGATGGGGAGGCTTAATGCACACTGGTATATTCCAGTGGGGGCGGTGGGGAGGTAAAACTGTCCTACAACTAGATCGTGGTGATGGTTGCACAACTTTGTGAATACGCTAAAAACCACTGACCTATACATTTTATGTATAGGTCAGTCTTTTTAAGATTTTATTTTTTTAAGTAATCTCTACACCCAGCATGGGACCGGAACTTCCAAACCTGGAGATTGAGAGTCATACACTCCACTGACCAAGCCAGCCAGGGGCCCCTGACCTGTACATTTTTAAAGGGTGAATTTTATGCACGTCCATTTTATCTTACAAAATATGGGGCATGTGGATGGCTCAGTTGGTTAAGCATCTGACTTTGGCTGAGGTCATGATCTTATGGTTCCTGAGTTTGAGCCCCGCGTTGGGCTCTCTATTAGCACAGAGTCCACTTCAGATCTTCTGTCCCTGTTGCTTTCTGCCCCTCCCCCACTCTCACTCACACGTTCTCTCTCAAAAATAAGTAGACTTTAAAATATACTAAAGAGAGAGAAATATATTACTGAGACAGCACATGCGTGCACACACACAAGCATGAGCTAGGGAGGGGCAGAGAGAGAGGGAGAGAACCTAAGCAGGCTCCATGTGACAGCACAGAGCCCAACATGGGGCTTGATCTCACAAAAATTGGGAGATCATGACCGGAGCTGAAATCAAGAGTCGGGTGCTCAACCGACTGAGCCACCCAGGCACCCCTCAAAAAATGTTTTTGCATTTAAGGTTTCATTTTTTAATTTTTAAAAAATATTTATTTTTGAGAGAGAGAGAGAGAGAGGATAAGCAGGGGAGGGGCAGAGAGAGACACACAGAATCCGAAGGCAGGCTCCAAGCTCCGAGCTGTCAGTACAGAGCCCGACGTGGGGCTCAAAGCCACGAACTGTGAGATCATGACCTGAGCCAGAGTCAGTCGCTTACCTGACTGAGCCACCCAGGCGCCCCTTAAGATTTTCTTTTTAAATAATCTCTATACCTAACACAGGGCTCACACTTACAAAGCCAAGATCAAGAGTCGCATGCTCTATCAACAGTGCCAGCCAGGCACCCCATCTCAAAAAATATTTTTCAAAAGTAGAACAGGAGAATTACAGGCCAAAATCCCTCATGAAACTAGATGCAAAAATTCTCAATAAGATACTAGCAAATCAAATTCAACAGCACATTAAAAGAATTATTCACCATGATCAAGTGGGATTCATTCCTGGGCTGCAGGGCTGGTTCAGTACTCGCAAGTCAATCAATGTGATACACCACGTTAATAAAAGAGAGGATAAGAACCCTATGATCCTGTCAATAGATGGAGAAAAGCATTTGACAAAATACAGCACCCTTTCTTGATAAAAACCCTCAAGCAAGTTGAGATAGAAGGAACATACATTAACATCATAAAAGCCATATATGAAAGGCCCACAGCTAATATCATTCTCAATGGGGAAAAAGAGCTTTCCCCCTGAGATCAGGAACATGACAGGGGTGTCCACTCTCACTACTGTTGTTCAACATAGTGTTGGAAGTCCCAGTCTCAGCAATCAGCCAAAATGAAATAAAAGGCATCCAAATTGGCAAAGAAGTCAAACGTTCACTCTTTGCAGACGACATGATACTTTACCTGGAAAATCCAAAAGACTCCACCAAAAAACTGCTAGAGCTGATACAGGAATTCAGCAAAGTCACAGGATATAAAATCAATGTACAGAAATCGGCTGCATTTCTATACACCAATAATGAAGCAACAGAAAGAGGAAGCAAGGAATGGATCCCATTTACAACTGCACCAAAAACCATAAATACCTAGGAATAAACCTAACCAAAGAGGTAAAAGATCTGCATACTGAAAACTATCGAAAGCTTATGAAAGTAAGTGAAGAAGACACAAAGAAATGCAAAAACATTCCATGCTCATGGACTGGAAGAACAAATATTGTTAAAATGTCAATACCACCCAAACTGGTCTACACATTCAATGCAATCTCTATCAAAATAGCACCAGCATTCTTCACAGAACTAGAACAAACAATCCTATCATTTGTGTGGAACCACACAAGACCTCGAATAGCCGAAGTAATGTTGAAGAAAGAAAACCAAAGCTGAGGCATCACAAACACAGACTTTAACTTTTACTACAAAGGTGTAAGCATCAAGACAGTATGGTATTGGCATAAAAACAGACCACAGATCAATGGAATAGAATAGAGAACCCAGAAATGGACTGACAAATATATGGCCAACTAATCTTCGACAATCAGGGAAGAACATCCAATGGAAAAAAGATAGTCTCCTTAGCAAACGGTGCTGGGAGAACTGGACAGCAACATGCAGAAGAATGAAGCTAGACCACTTTCTTACACCATTCACAAAAATAAACTCAAAATGGATAAAGGACCTGAATGTGAGACAGGAAACCATCAGAATCCTACAGGAGAAAACAGGCAGCAACCTCTTTGATCTTGGCTGCAGGAACTTCTTACTTAACATGTCTCTGGAGGCAAGGGAATTGAAAGCAAAAATGAACTATTAGGACCTCATTAAGATAAAAACCTTCTCCACAGCAAAGGAAATAATCAGCAAAACTAAAAGGCAACCAACAGAAGATATTTGCAAATGACATATCAGATAAAGGGCTAGTATCCAAACTCTATAAAGAACTTATCAAACTCAACACATGAAAAACAAATAATCCACTGAAGAAATGGGCAAAAGACATGAACAGACACTTTTTCAAAGACATCCGGAGGGCTAACAGACACATGAAAAGATGCTCAACATCATTCATCATCAGGGAAATACAAGTCACAACCACAATGAGATATTATCTCACACCAGTCAGAGTGGCTAAAATGAACAACTCAGAAAACAACAGAGGTTGGAGAAAATGGAACACTTTTGCACTGCTGGTGGGAATGCAAACTGCTACAGCCACTCTGGAAAACAGTGTGAAGATTCCTCAAAAAATGAAAAATAGAACTACTCTACAACACAGCAATTGCATTACTAGGAATTTACCCAAAGGCTACACAAATGCTGATTCAAAGGGGCACACGCACCCCAATGTTTATAGCAATGCTATCAACAATAGCCAAATTATGGAAAGAACCCAAATGTCCATTGACTGATGAATGCATAAAGAAGATGTACAAACATAAAATGGAATACTACTCGGCAATGAAAAAGAATGAATCTTGACATTTCTAACAATGTGAATGGAACTGGAGGGTATTATGCTAAGCAAAATCAGTCAGTCAGAGAAAGACATATACGATTTCAGTCATATGTGGAATTTAAGAAACACACCAGATGAACATAGGGGAAGGGAAGGGAAAAATAAGATAAAAACAGAGGAAGGCAAACCATAAGAGACCCTTAAATACAGAGAACAAACTGAGGATTGCTGGAAGGGGTGGGGTTGGGAGGTGGATTAAATGGGTGACAGGCATTGAGGAGGGCACTTGTTGGGATGAGCACTGGGTGTCATATACAAGAGATGAATCACTGGGTTCTACTCCTGAAGCCAAGACTATCCTGTATGTTAACTAACTTGAAGATGGAAGGAAGGAAGGAAGGAAGGAAGGAAGGAAGGAAGGAAGGAAGGAAGGAAGGAAGGAA
>NW_024412391.1:41077397-41138544 GCF_014898765.1 Herpailurus yagouaroundi | reverse complement strand
GAAGGAAGGAAGGAAGGAAGGAAGGAAGGAAGGAAGGAAGGAAGGAAAGGACTCAAAAAGAAAAAAAAAAGGAAACAAAACAGATGAACATATGGGAGGGGGGAAAAGAAAGAGGTAAGTAAAACAGAAGAGACTCTTCAGCATAGAGAACAAACTGAGGGTTGATGGAGGGAGGCGGGTGGGAGATGGGCCACGTGGGTGATGGGCATTAAGGAGGGCATTTGTTGCAATGAGCATTGGGTGTTGTATGTGATGAATCACTGAATTCTACTCCTGAAACCAATACTGCACTGTATGCTAACTAGAGTAAAAATTAAAAAAAAAACTTGAAAAGTAAATAATAAATAAAAGTAGCACAGCCTGAAATTCTGTGGTTCTCTGAGTTACCATAAATGTTTCAACGTCTGGTTGACTTTCAGCATCTCTGCCAAGCTCTCTGCCACTTCATCATCGAGTTCATTTTTGGTGAGCCTAGAAAAGAAAGCAAGTGTTTACTCAGGAGAGCCCTACCTGGCACACATTTTTAAATGAGTTCTCAGAAGTGGGATCCCAGCCCAGATCTCTCCAGCTCATGCTGCTAATCGCTTGCTGAACTGAGCAAACAGCCAGGCCCCAACCCCAGCCTCTGAGCCCCATAGACAATAAATAAGGCTCATTTCTAGTGCAAATCCTGTCCCCAAGCTCCTACTCCTTAGTCCTGCTGCCACAGAGGAGCCCACGTTCCCTGCCCATCTTTGCTGCGCCCTCCGTTCTCACAGAGGCTAGGGGCTAAGGCCCACTTCCCCCAAGTCTCCCTGAACACCCCTGACAGCACGTTACCAAAAAGTCTGTCATATGAAGACCTAGAAAAGCCTGCCAACTGCACGTTAAAATGTGCTCAACGCTTTGCTCTGAGGCCAGTTGCGAAGGACCCAAGTTCAGTGAGTCAAGGTTCAGGAAGCCTCTTAGTTGTTCCTAAAAGCAGCAGTGGTCTGGATAAAGCACTCAGGACTAGAAGCTCCCGGCTGTAAACAGGATTGGACCCTGTCACGCCAGTGGATGAAAGAATAAATAAGGAAAAAGAATGACATAGAACATTAAACAATCGTTCCTCAAAGGGCAATTTGGTAGCGTCTAGCTGAATTTTAAATGTGTTATACTTTGAGTCAACGATCACACTTCCGTGTGCAAAGATGTACGCACAAGGATCTACACATGGAGTACTGATCGCCGCGTTACACGCTTATACTGTGAAATGTGAACACATGTAAGCATCGGCAGAGGCTTCTGGGAAAGTAAACTGCAAACACCCATTCAATGGGACGCTGTGCAGCCCTTCGAGGGAACGAGGGGTAGAGAGAATGAGGCAGAAGATGACACTATTTAAGAGTGCTCCAGAGCCAGACATGCCGGGCGTGTGTTGCCTACTGGCACGACAACCTCAGGCGGGTGGCTTAACTTCTCTGGGCCTGAGTTTTCTCACCAGAGAAATAAGGGTGAACAGTCATGGTACAGACATTATGGGGTGGCTGTGAGTCAACACGTATAAAAGGCAGAGAATAATGCATGCTGTACCATCAGCCCTCGAGAAATGCTGGGTATTGGCATTCTTACTATCTGTGTAGAGTAGTGGTTCTCAGCTGGGTGCTTTCCCCTCCAGGGGACATTTGTCAACATCTGGAGACATTTTTGATCATCACAATTGTCGGGGGGGGGGAGGACGTACTGCTAATGGGTAGATGCCTGGGATCCTGTGAAACATCCTATACTGAACAGGACAGCCTCTTACAAGAAAGATGATTTGGACCAAAATGTCAATAGTGTCGAGACGGAGAAATCCTGACATAAGAGGACATGTAAAATGCAGACACTACACGGTTGAGATGTTTTTTAAAGTCATTTGCTAAATGCTATTCCATGTTGTAAGAAAAGCGATATACATACAAGCATGCATTCAAGTGCTAGGAGGCTAGAAGAGAAAGGTTCTATCTGGGAAACACAAGGGAGGAAGTACTTTCCCTTCCGACTTTTCGAGTTTCTTACAGGTTTTTTTTTTTTTTTTTTTTTTTTTTTTAGATATTTCTTTTAAAAACATTTTTAAGGATTTTGTTTAGAGGAAAACCATTGAAAATACATCTAATGGCCAGCAGGTCTAGTATCAGAACTCTCAAGATGATGACACTGTCGTGCTTAACCAACTTCGCTGATAGCTCCCTCCCTTGGAAGGCAAGTAGAGAAAGTACAAAGAAATAAAATTGAAATAGAGCAAATGAGAAAAGGGAAACCAAAACCAAAAAAAAAAAGCACTGTCAGAAGGCAGCATACACTAAATGAGTACGAAGAGGGGTGAGGAACATGGGCTTCTGGGGAGAGGTGACAGGTGGGCTGGGACCTGAAGGCCAAATCGTGATGTGGCTGCTGGGGAAGGAGGAAGCAGCATGAAGAAGGCAGTTTAAGAGGAGGTAGGGAGAAAAGTTTGAGCCAAGTGCATGAAGGTTGGACTCTGCAAGGCGTATCTGAGGGTCTCCTAAGCGTCATCCTGACAGAATGGCCAGCCTTCGGGTTTTCCTGAGGCTGAGGCTGAGGCTGGCAAAGGCGGCTAAGGTGGAACCCATGCTCCTGGGGTCCCCGTCCCCCTTCTGTACACCTGTCTGTGCTTCTAGGAATGGCTGCTTTCTATTCTAGGAAGAAATTAAAACTATCAACCCAACCCTGAGGAAAGGCCTAGAGCCTTTTCAATTAAAAGGCGGCTTTTCAGTTAGGATTCCAGGCTGTGCAGTCTCTGGAAGAGTCCCTGAGACCCAGCCTCTCAAAATGGCTTTGCTCATTACCAGAATATTCTCAGAGAGGTGTTCCACTGCAGGGCCTGGGCGAGGCTCTTTCCACCCTCCGTAGAGATGCCGTTGAATGCAAGACTAGGAAGGAAAACACTTGGGGTCAATTATCAGAGACACGTCTACACTTGGCTTTGGCTTCAGTGACCGAAACACCCGGAAGATGCTGCTGGGAGGTGGCTCCTGACTTGAGGCAGGAAGCAGAAGTGCTCAGCCTTGCCTGCTGTTGTTCCAGAGCATACTCCCCGAGCATCAGGACAGGCACAGACGTGTCAAGGAGAGTCCAGACAGGACATGGAACACCAGTGAGACCTGGTCACAGGCACACGGGGCAGGGGGGCCTGGGAGGCCTCTGCTTCAGGTGGCTGACGTTCTCCAGGTGCCCATCGATGAGACCCGGAGAAGTTTCCTCTGTTCTCATAAAGAAGAAAGTCTGCTACTGCCCCCACTATGTTGAACTCTCTTTCAGTGTTAGGAAGGATCCGAGCAACACGGAGATGCCCAAGGCTCCGAGGTTTGGCCCGAGGCCTCCAGGAAGGCCAGGAAGGAGGAGGTCTTTACCGAGATGAAGGGTCCCCCTCTGTCTCAGCACCGTCCTGTGAATGCGGAACGGATGGCATCCCTTCCACCCAGTTTTGTCTGGACTTAAGAATTCCACCCCACTTCCAACTCCCAAGGGACCTGGGCAGACTGCTGAGAGGTCTCTTCCCCGCCGTGGCAATGGCCTAGGTTTTTTTTTTTTTTTTTTTTTTTTTTAATTTTTTTTTTCAACGTTTATTTATTTTGGGGACAGAGCATGAACGGGGGAGGGGCAGAGAGAGAGGGAGACACAGAATCGGAAACAGGCTCCAGGCTCTGAGCCATCAGCCCAGAGCCTGACGCGGGGCTCGAACTCCCGGACCGCGAGATCGTGACCTGGCTGAAGTCGGACGCTTAACCGACTGCGCCACCCAGGCGCCCCAATGGCCTAGGTCTTAATCCGGGTGGTGGTTACCCTGGTGTGTACATTCGTCAAGTCACCAAGCTGAACGACAAACAGTAATGCCTCTTACGTGTCAATAAAGATGTTCTTTAAAAAATCCCACACACGCACACGCAAATACCTTCTCTCTTAGGAAAGCCAACCACCCGCATCCCTTCGGCTCCTCCCTGGCAACCACGAGGTACAACCGAGTGACCAGGTTGGACCCTGGGGACAGCGGGTCTTGGAAGGCAGCGCTTACCTCAGGTTGGTCAGGCTGGG
Organism: Herpailurus yagouaroundi; assembly: GCF_014898765.1. Taxonomy (NCBI): domain Eukaryota; kingdom Metazoa; phylum Chordata; class Mammalia; order Carnivora; family Felidae; genus Herpailurus; species Herpailurus yagouaroundi. The sequence continues at coordinate 41,134,488 of NW_024412391.1, read as the reverse complement.
GTGGTTCCTCAGAGCCTCTGCAAAGGCCTTTGCTCCTTCGTCACCGATTCTGTTGCCCCACATCCTGAGGGCAGAGGCAAGACGGTGAACGTTAGCCTGCGCTCACCACTCACTTTCTGCTGGTGGCTGAGCCCACAGGACACTCACCGGCAGATGTCTGTCCTCTGTCCCTGGAGCAGATTCCCACACCAGCCCCTTAGCGAGCTGCTCTCGGTTTCCAATGCAAAGGGAAATGTAAGGGTAAGAGCAGCAGAAGCCTCGGGAACAGAAGCCCATCAGATAGTTGCACAATTAGAGACTAAGTTCACGCCGCTGGGCTTTCCAAGAGGCGTTGGGGGGGGGGGAGGTGTCTGAGCACAAGGCAGTCCCAGATGCCCCTCGAGGAGGAGACAGGTTTGCAGAAGCCTAAATAGGAGGCCTGTGGAATTGCCAACTCCAGCATCCATTTGGCTCGGTGCCGGGGCGCGAGACATTGGTGAAGACACAGTCAGTCTTCCAGGAAGCAAAGATCAGGAAGCACCCTTGGAAACACCACCAGCAACGCTGCTTTTCCGGAAGAGGACCCTACTACAGTGTGCTGGCGGGCCGATGTGGTCTAGGGGGGAGCTGCAATAATGAAGCCTCGCCCCCTCCTTCCCCACAGCAGATAACCTGCGAGGGTCTGCGCAGCAGGATGCTGGGCTCCAGAGCCACACCGCTGGCCTCCCGTTTTAACTGGATTTTTATCTGGATTTAAGGTTCACTTGGGTGAATGATATAAGCTCTTGGATCTTTGTCTCCTCATTGGTAAAATGGGGCTAATAAGAAAATTCCCCCTAGAGTTGTTACGAGGATTAAGTTAGTTAACATATGCAAAGCCCTTAGAACAGCACCTGGCCTATGGCAGGTGACAGCTATTGTTATTAGGCTGAGGGCACTGCCTGCCCAGCCCATGCACAGCGGACCTGGGGCTGCCTGGGCACCATGCCCTGTGCCCTGCCACCATCCCTCCTGGGGACGCTAAAGCCCTGGAATGAATTCTCAGTATTTTGTACAGAGAGTATGTGTACAGGAGGAGGTGGAGAAAAGGGGAACCTCTTAACACGCCAACTGGTGCAGCCACTGTGGAAAACAGTATGGAGGTCCCTCAAAAAGGTAAAAATAGAATTATCCTATAATCCAGCAATTGCACTACTAGGTATTTACCCAAAGAGTACAAAAATACAGATTTGAGAGGGCACAGGCACCCCCATGTTTATAGCAGCACTATCAACAATAGCCAAAGCATGGAAAGAGTCCCAATGTCCATCGACGGATGAATGCATAAAGCAAATGTGATAGATATATATAATGGAATATTACTCGGCCATTCAAAAGACGAAATCTTGCCACTTCCACCAATGTGGACGGAGTTAGATTGTATTATGCTGAGCGAACTAAGTCAGAGGAAGTCAGAGGTGGCTCAGACGGTTAAGCGTTCAACTCTTGGTTTCAGCTCAGGTCATGATCTCACAGTTTGTGGGTTCCAGCCCCACGCCGGGCTCTGCCGCTTACAGTACAGAGCCTGCTTGGGATTCTGTCTCTCCCTCTCTCTGCCTCTTCCCGCCTCACTCCCTCAAAATTAAATTTAATAAATATAAAATAAAATAGGCACTGGCTGTAATGAGCACTGGGTGTTATATGTAAGCAATGACTCTCTAAATTCTACTCCTGAAACTAATATTATACTATATGTTAACTAACTGGAATTTAAATAAAAACTTGAAACTACAAAAAAAAAAAAGTACGTGTACTATACAATTGAACGATATCAAATTTTTAATGAAGGGGAAAACTACTCATGAGATTAAGTGAAAAGGAATAAAATTCTGTACATATAGCCTGACCTCTACTAGAGTTTAAAAAAAATTTTTTTTTAACGTTTATTTATTTTTGAGACAGAGAGAGACAGAGCGTGAATGGGGGAGGGTCAGAGAGAGAGGGAGACACAGAATCCGAAACAGGCTCCAGGCTCCGAGCTGTCAGCACAGAGCCTGACGTGGGGCTCAAACTCACGGACCGCGAGATTATGACCTGAGCTGAAGTCGGCCGCCCAACCGACTGAGCCACCCAGGCGCCCCTCTACTAGATTAAAAAAAAACCAGTGGCAAGCACACGCTGCATGAGAGAACATGAAAGCTTAACCGACCTCAGGTGTTGACAATATTTCCGAGATGATATTTATTATCTTTTTCGTATTCGTCAGTTTCCAGATAAAGTTATCGGTGTTTCTTTTGTAATCAGGTAAAAATTATAACGCTATAAAAAGCTTTTTTAAAAAGCCTCTGGAGTCCAAACCATAATGAGATACCACCTCGTCCCTGTTAGGGTGGTTACCATCAAAAAGAGCAGAAAATGACAAGCGATGGGGAGGGGAGGGCACGGAAAACCTGGATGCACTGCTGGTGGGAAACAGTGTGGTGGGCCCTCACAAAATTAAAGACAGAATCACCAGGGGCTCCTGGGTGGCTCAGTCAGTTAAGCATCCAGCTTCAGCTCAGGTCATGATCCCATGGTCCGTGAGTTCGAGCCCCGCGTCGGGCTCTGTGCTGACAGCTCAGAGCCTGGAGCCTGTTTCCGATTCTGTGTCTCCCTCTCTCTCTGCCCCTCCCCAACTTGTGCTCACGCACTCCCTATCTTAAAAATAAACAATAAAAAAAATTATTTTAAAATAGAATGACCAGGGGTGCCTGGGTGGCTCAGTCGGTTAAGCGTCCGACTTCGGCTCAGGTCATGATCTCACAGTCCCTGAGTTCGAGCCCCGCGTCGGGCTCTGTGCTGACAGCTCAGAGCCTAGAGCCTGCTTCTGATTCTGTGTCTCCCTCTCTCTCTGCCCCTCCCCCACTTGTGCTCACGCACTCCCTATCTTAAAAATAAACATTAAAAAAAACTATCTTAGAATGACCAGCCGATCCAAAAATTCCACTTCTGGGGACACAGCCCCCAGAAATCGATGAGACATTTGAACGCCCACGTTCATAGCAGCACTGTTCACGGTCGCTAAAATGTGGAAGCCACCCAAGTGCCCAGATGAATGGACAAGATATATCCAATGAACCGCTACTCAGCCTTAAAAAGGAAGGAAATTCCAACACATGCTACAACACAGATGAACCTCGAGGACCCTGGGCTGAGTGAAGGAAGCCAGTGACAAAGCGACACATGCTGTATGACTCCACTTAGGTGACGTACTCACGGCAGTCAAATTCACAGGGACAGGTAGCAGAAGGGTGGTGGCCAGGGGCTGGGAGGAAGGGAGAAGGGGGAATTATCGTCTAACGGGTAGAGAGTCGCTTTTTTGCAAGATGGAAAGGGTTCTGGAGATGGATGGGGGTGATGGCCGCACGACTATGCAATAAACAAAACAAAACACAACAAGCCCCTGGGGGCACCTGGGTGTCTCAGTCGCTTAAGCGTCAGACTTCAGCTCGGGTCATGATCTCACGGTTCATGAGTTCAAGCCCCACATCGGGCTCCCTGCCGTCCGCACAGAGCCTGCCTGGGATCCTCTGTCCTCCTCCCTCTCTGCCCCTCCTCCACTCCCACACATGCTCACTCGCTCTCTCTAAAATCATAAATCTTCTTTTTTTTTTTTTTTTAATTTTTTTTTTCAACGTTTATTTATTTTTGGGACAGAGAGAGACAGAGCATGAACGGGGGAGGGGCAGAGAGAGAGGGAGACACAGAATCGGAAACAGGCTCCAGGCTCTGAGCCATCAGCCCAGAGGGTGACGCGGGGCTCAAACTCCCGGACCGCGAGATCGTGACCTGGCTGAAGTCAGACGCTTAACCGACTGCGCCACCCAGGCGCCCCTAAAATCATAAATCTTCTTAAAACGCCTTCCCAAGATGAAGAACATCGGCCCGCAGAAGCTTACCACCTCGGGCTAGAACGGCACCCCCTCCGTTTGCTGGTGGCCATCACGGACTTGTGCAGCAATGAAATAAAAGTCTGCACAACTGACTTCCCCAAACGGTTCCCGGTCCCCATGCAGAAGCCAGAGGGCGCCAGGGAGGATGCCCTCTGCGGCCTCCCCACAGCCGGCGCTCTCGCGCCCAGGACAGGCTCAGGCGCCTCTGCCTCTACTCACCCAACTTCAAAGATGGACTTGCTCTTCTTCACAGCCAGGGCGAGACACTTTCCTCCTTCACTCGTTATTTTGTTCTCCCCCAGTCTGCAGAGAGAGCCGTGCGCACGTCAGCTCCCAGCTGTGAGGGGACTCCGCCGTCGGCACCCTCGTCCCCAGCGCGGGGCCCCTCTTGGGAGGTGTGGGCTTTGCCCTGGGACCCGCGGCACCCATGCCCTGGGCTTCCTCTCGAGGAAGGACCCAAAGCCCTAAGGAGAGCCGCCAGATTCCTCTCCAGGAGGTGGTCGCGGTCTCTGCCGAAACTTAGGGACCCGTAAATAACCGCCTTTAAACGTCACTCATTTCCATCAGCAGGCCAGGGAGGCGCCCCGTTCAAGTGCAAGTGGCCAGCCTGTGTGTGTTCCCGGCCCCAGTGCCGTTCCAGGGGCTCCTCCGGGCCTGGCGCTCCGTCACCTTTGGCAGAGCATTTCTGTGACGGGACCGAGGATCAAGCCCCTGCTTGCAACCAGGTGGGTGCTAGGTCTGAATGGCTGTGTTCCCCCCCCACCCCAAATCCATATTCTCAAATCCTAACCCCTAAGGTGATGGGATTAGGAGGCAAGGCCCTTGGAGGTGATTCGGTCGTGAGGGTGGAGCCGTCACGAATGGGATCAGTGATTTATTAGAAGAGGCCCCACACAGCTCCCTTGCCAAGATTTCCCCCCAAGGTAGGTGGCCCTGCCTCACCCTCAGGGCACGATTTCCGCCCCGCCCCCCCCCACCCCCCCCACCCCGCGGTCAGCTCTCCTTCCCACACACAGGTCTCTCAATTTGACCCACTTGGCCTGGGGCAAGCGGAAGGCTTTAGGGCGAGTGCACCTTCTGGTGACTTATATTCTGTGTCTGAATGATGAAGGGGTGACCCACAGGGGCTCCCGAATAAGCCGCCACACCCAGCCCACTCACTTCAAGTGCGTGAGGCCCTTGCACTCGTCCAGGATTCTGGCGATGTACCGGGCTCCGACATCGGTGATCTGGTTGTTATACAGGCTTGGAGAGAGAGCACAGCGTGAGACTTTGGGACCCCCGGCGTCGGCTTTTTTGGGGTTTTTTTTTTCTTGGTACAGTTGACACAGTGTTGCATTACTTTCAGGTGTACAACATAGTGAATCCACAGGTCTACGAGTTATGCTATGTTCACTACAAGCGTGGCCACCGTCGGTCACCAGACGATGCTCTCACAGTATCATCATGTTCCTTGTGCTGTCTGTCCCTTTTATTCTCGCGTCCCCACGGGACATTTTTAAGTGGGTATGTGCTGGCTGCCAATACCTGAAGTCTGGGCTGAAAGGAGAGAGGAGGGGCACACAGAGAGCAGTTTGGGGCTCGGGGGTCTCGAAGGCCGGGTGCAGAGCCAGCTCCGCCACTTTCCCAGCCTCTGCTTCTGCCTCTGCGATGAGGAGGAAGAATCACCGTGCCCCCACGGGGTCATTAGGATGATTATGTGCGACCAGTCAAGCAGCAAGTGATGGGTATTTTTCGATTAAGGTCACAAGCAGCAGCTTGAGGGACAGTGAGTGTTGGAAGCTCCTGTCTCCCTGTTAGTCATTTTACCGCCTCGTACCAATTCAACAAGAAGGCAGAAAAAAGCGGAAAGTGGTAAACAGACAGGTTTCAAGTGCTCAGCAGTTTGGCGACTGATGTGGAGCCTTTTGTGGGCTTTATCCCAACTGCTCTGAATATTCATACGTTTTGCTGCAGGTAGATTCAATTACTTGAAACCCGGGTAATGCCCTCGACCTCACTGGCCATATCACTTTTACACGGCACATACACTGACTCCGGATTTGTGTCTTTCGCTCAGGGCTCTGGATAAGGGACTGTGGATCCACAATCTAATACGTAAACAGCATCTGGCATTTATAAAAGGCAGCCCTAGCCACTCCCTCAGCAACCCCCAGTCACCGCTTGTAAAATACTGGCCTGGATTAGGATCTCAAGAGACAAGTGAAAGACACTTCTGGGTTTGCTCAAAGAGTGGGCTGCTGGCCGAGCCAAGAGCAGAACCCAAGACTCCTGGCCCCCTGTCCAGGGCTCTTTCTGGTGGCTCGGCAGTCATTCCAACCCTCCAGTGACTCGCACGAATGGCAGTTTCCTGCTCCTCTGTATTATTACTACACAACTGATCTGGTGCTGTTGAGGAATACGTACCCTAAAAACGTCAGAATTTTGTATTTGGTCAGCTCTTCACTTAACACCTTTACCCCACTGTCAGTGATCTGGTTTACGCTGAGTCTGAAACAAAACAGCAAAGGAAGTTGAATCACGGCAGCTGCTCACTATGGAGGAGTATGAAGGCCACAAGATCCAGAAGCCTGTAGGTCCTGGAGTTTTCCCAGCTATAAACGCTCCCCTGAGACAGTGGCCATGGCAGTCAGCCACAGAGCTCCTAAAGGATCTGGGCGTCGTGGGGCCAACAGACCCACGTGGAACTGGCCTGTCAGCAAGACTACAGCAGAGCCCTGACTCGACATGAGGGCTACGAGAGACACATAAAGGACATGTGAGGCCGGTCACCTCTGACAGCCTGCATTTGCGGGTGGCCTACATGTCAGTCAGGCCTTCTCTGTGGCTCTCACAACACAGCAGGGGCTGTGGATTTGGAAACGTGTGAAGCGGCTTGTAGTGACGGCAAGGCTCGGGGAGGGAAGGCCCTGCCACCTGGCAAGGGGGGGCCAGAGCTATCAGGTGTCCTGCGAAAGGCTGGAGAGTCCCCACGAGAACTGTCTCACCCGCAGCGCCAACAGCCTCCCCATCTGGAGGTCACATTTACAGATGGGGGCAGGAAAAGAGAGCCCTCGGGATGATGGATCTCTCCTGCACAAGGGCCGGCCATTCACGGGAACTGTTCTGCACAGTCCCTGTACTAACAGGATATTTTGATGTAGCTAATATGTGATTTTTTTTTTTTTTTTACTACCAAGTAATCTGTGTAACAAACTACCCTGATTTTCTCAATCCTTCACCCCATCATTTACATGAGGCTGAGGGACAGAGGGAGGCTCAGGGACGGAGGAGAGTGAGGGAGCAGGGGTGGGTGAGACAGTAATCCAAGGGTCAGCAAACTTTTTCTGTAAAAGGCCACAGAGCAAATATGTGAGGCTCTGAGGACCATGTGGTCTCTATTGCAATTATTTGGCTCCATAGTATGAAGCAACTGTCGGGCGCCTGGGTGGCTCAGTCAGTTAAGCACCCGACTTCAGCTCAGGTCATGAACCCATGGTTTGTGAGTTCGAGCCCCGCATGGGGCTCTGTGCTGACAGCTCAGAGCCTGGAGCCTGCTTCCGATTCTGTGTCTCCCTCTCTCTCTGCCCCTCCCCCACTTCTGCTCGCGCGCTCTCTCAAAACTGAATAAACAGTAAAAAAAAAAAAATGTTTTTATAGTGTGAAGCAGCTGATATGTAAACATATGGGTGTGGCTATGTTCCAATAAAACTTTATTTACAAACACAAACCCTGGAACAAACTGTGCCAGCAAGCTAACCTCTCTAACATGAAAGGCTGAACACGTTTGATTTTTAGGCCACGTCAAAATGATCAGGTCAGCTACTCAGGGCCCCTCCTCCCATGGTGCTGGGGCCCACCTTGGTGCTGGGGCACACTGTGTACACACACTGCGTGGCCATCCCAGGGTGGCAGAGGCTGCTAGTCACTTCCAATATCTGTGCTTTCTTAGAAATAGGATCCCCCATTTTTTGAACTGGGCGCATGATTAAGTTTGCCCCTATGAAATGTAAGCAGAAGTCTCATTAGCCATAGCTGACAAGTTCTCAAAAGAATGAGGTATGTCCTTCTTTGCTTGCCCCTTCTTCTTCCTGGAGGCTGGAACATCAAAAGAATGGCTGGAACTAAGCAGCCATATTGGGCCAAGAGGTGGAAATCAGGTAGGGCAGCAAGGCCACTGTAAGGCTGAAGACAGCCTGGGCTCCAAAGATAGCTACTTGGGGAAGGAGCACCACCTTGGAGCACTCCATCTTAGGAGATGAGCACAGGGAGGCCACAGTGTGTGAGAGTGCCCCAGGTGGAGAGCACAGACCTGGGCTCCTTGCATCTCACTGCCCCCACATAAAGTACACTCTAGCATTGGTGTAACAGGTACCCAGAACCAGTTCCAAATCCCCTCTCCCCATCAGAAATGCATGAGCCAAGTTATGGAGAACTGATACCGTCAGAGAGATTTACAGGCTGTCTTTTATACAGGAAATGCTAACAGGAGAAAGCAGACTGGCCTCCTTCCTCTAAACCATCAAACAGGAAACCACTCGAAAGTGAGCATTCTGTACTAAGATCCCTGGCAGCTCAGGGCAGCTGGCTTTGATCGTGGAAAGTAACAGAGGCCAGTGAGCACACAGTCTGCTTTTTATGCAATCCCAAAAGCACCCACGTGCCAGAAACCCCTCACTGGCTATCTTTGAGCCTCCCATGAATCTCAAAAGATTCATTCTTTAGGATTTTGCCTCTACCATGGCCCTGCTGTGTGACCTTGAGAACATCTCTGTGCCTCCACACCCTCGTTTGCCAAAATGAAGGTAAGAATCCCTACCACCTTAGAGGGTTGCTAAGAGGATTAAATCAGATAAAGTTTGCAATGCACTTCACCCTTTCTCAATAAACGCCAGTTGTTATTACTGTAATTGCTAGGATACCAGCGTCTCCTTCTTCCAGATGAGGGCTCAGAGAGGTTAAGCAACTCACTCAATGCCTAGCCGGGGCCGACCCAGTTCTGCCCGCTGCGGAGGCTTCTCTCCCAGCTGTCTGTCACTGTGAGATAGAATAGGCTCGGGTGCCCCCAACACCAGGGGTCACGAGTGCCAGGGTAATTCAGGAGCTGCTACCCCAGGAGGCTCCTCCTGGTGTTTCCCCGAGCTCGGCCCGCCCCCGCCCCCCCCCCCCCCCCCCCCCCCCCCCCCCCCGGCTGCTCCCTGTGCCTGGCGGCCTCACCTGATGACCGTGAGGCGGCTGAAGCAGGGCTGCAGCTCCCGCACGCCGTAGTCGTTGAGGTTGTTGTTGTCCAGGTCCAGGGCGAGCCGCTTGCGGAGGTGGTGCAGGACGAACGAGAGGGCGCTGCAGTCGGCCGAGCAGGCATTGCAGTAGGTCAGCTTGAGGTAGTTCGCACAGATGCCCTTGGCCGCCAGCCGCCCCACCTTCTCGCTCTGCGTCTCGTAGATGCAGCGCAGCATCCAGATGAAGGTGGGCATGGCCTGCACCTGGTTGTAGCCCTCGTACTGGAGCCGGGGCAGGCTCTTCAGGTGGGCCCGCAGGCTGGCAAACAGGTGCGCCCACAGGGCCTTGCGCTTTCTCCGCAGGACCGCCGCGGGCACCAGGTGCCGCAGGAGTTTCTGCTTGGCCTTGGACAACAGCCCGCACAGGAAGAGGTTGGTGAACTGGAAGTGATCCTTGTTCTTGAAGAGGTCCTCCCCGGCCAGGCCGGGGCCCCTCAGACACCGCACAGGGAGAAAGGAGGGGTAGCAGGACTCCACGGCCGCCTCTCCAGGAAGCCCACACTCCCGGAAGAACCTGAGCAGCTGCTGCGTGCCTACCTTGTCGTCCGCCACGAGAAAGAAGGCGGTAAAGAAGGCCTGGAGGGTGACGTGGAAAAACTCATAGGCCTGCTGGTCACCCCCGAGGCCCTGCTCTGGCACGGCCCGCAGGAAGCCCAGCTGCAGCTCTCCGTCCTGCACCTCGGCGGCCCGCACATCCTCCTGGCCAAAGACAAAGAGGTTCTTCTCCATGCCCTGGTGGGCCACCCGCCCCAGCAAGCGCAAGGCGGCGCCACCGGCGCGGAAGGTCTCCGTCCGGCTGCGCGTGTTCCGCTGGACCAGGCTGGTGGGCTGCGTCCTGTTCAGGTGGACCTCGGTGATCAGCAGGAAGACGTCGGTCAGGGTCACCGTGCAGTCAGGCAGCTGCGTGGAGATGTCCGCAACACTGTGGAAGTGCTGGAAACAGCGGAAGACGATCCAGCAGAAGAGGGGCACGGCGCACAGGCTGCAGAGGTTGGGGTTGGCCTCCAGGTGGGCCAGCAGGCGGTCCCGCACGGCGGGCTCGGGGAACACCCTCTGGGTGTAGGCCCGCAGGTGGCTGGGCGAGAAGCCCCGCAGAAACACCTTCTTGCGGAGGAGCTGGCGCGGGATCTCGATGCCCGTGCGGGCCGTGAGCAGCTTGGCGGCGCCCTTGAGCAGCTTCCCGCTGAGCAGGTTGGCCAGCAGGGCCAGGGGGTGGGCGGGCTCCCAGGGGGAGGAGGTGTCAGGCACGCTGCTCAGGTCGAAGTCCGAGTGCAGCTCGTCCAGGCCGTCGAAGGTGAAGAGGGCCGTGTGGGGGAAGCGCAGCAGGAAGGCGAACACCTCATCCGGGTCCTGCTCCGGGTAGCAGTAATGCTTAAAGAGCAGGTCCTGCAGGCACAGCGCGTCGTCCTCCTTGAAGCAGCTGAACACGCGGCAGCGGAAGTGGAAGAAGAACTTGAACTCCGCGTCCAGCAGCCCCGCGGCCCACAGGCCCTGCAGCCGCTGAAGCAGCATGGACTTGCCCACGCCGGCGTCCCCGAAGATGAAGATGGTCTCGCCCTGCTCGCTGAGGACGCCGGTGGAGTGGTCCAGCAGGCAGGCCAGGCTGCCCAGCAGGCCCAGGCTCTCGTTCCTGAAGCCCACCAGCTCCACGATGGTGTCCGTGTACATCTCCTCCAGCAACAACTCCTCCTTCTGGGCATAGCACAGGATGAACTTGGAGTCGAGGCCCAGTTGCTGTCGCAGCTTCTGGGTGTACCTGCTCACTGGGGGGGGGGGGGGGGGGCCGGGGGGTGGGTAAGACAGCCAGTTCCATTGAAACTCTAAGTAATCTCTACACCCAACATGAGTCTCGAACTCATAACCCCGAGATCAAGAGCCATATGTCCCCCTTGACTGGGCCAGCCAGGCATCCCCTGAAACTCCTATTGTTGAGGCAGAGATTGCCTTGACCATTCTTTTGCTTATCACTCTGCTCTGAAAACAACCGGTAGTCTTACAAAACTACATGCCAACACTTTTGGTGAGAAAATACATTTGACATTAATCCCGATTATAAATGAGCTGTGCCAAATCGCCAAAACGGAGTAAACTGAGATGAAAACTAGCCTTATTCAACCTGAGGGTCACTGACTTAGTGCCTGCCCACAGGGGAGCTGGCAGTAACATGCTCTTATGGGCGTGGACTTAAGCAAACCTGAGCTAGAGATGGACCTTACACAGAGAGGGAGGTGGTCCTTCCCCAGACAAGAGGCTGTTCGATAAATGCCTTGCAGATACTTTGGTGGGTGGGGGGCTAGGTGGTTAGTGGGTTAAGCTTCCCAGTTGGGCTCAGGTCAAGATCTCCCGGTTCGTGAGTTCAAGCCCCGCACTGGGCCCCACGCTGGCGGCACAGAGCCTGCTTGGGATTCTTTCTCTGCCCCTCCCCCACTCATGCAGGAGAGCTCTTTCTCTCAAAATAAATAAACTTTAAAAATACTTTGGGATTTTAATTATAATTCAGGTACAAAAATGAGACATACATGCCCATTTCCAAATTCATCTATAACTTTTTCCCATCAACTTAGACCAACTTGGCTGCCTGCTTAAAATTTGTGAATTATGTTTTTTATAGCTTTCGTAAGGCATAACTTACATACTATAAACTCACATATTTTACAATAGGCATTGTATACTACTCAAGGATTTTTTACTCAATTTGCAAAGTTATGCAAACACCGCCACAATCCAGTTCTAAAACATCTCCATCATAAGCCCACTTCTAGCCAATCTCTGCCCCTGGCCCTAGGCAACTACCAGTCTTCTTTCTGTCTCTATTAGTTTGCCTTATCTGGACATTTCGTATAAACAGAATCACGCAATATATCGTCTTTCATGTCTGGCTTTGCAGAGTGACTCATACTTTAAAAGCAATACCAAAGTAGCTGGTTAAAGGAACCAGTGGAGACATCTTTTGAAAGAATTATTCCTCACAGGCAGGAACATTTTTCTTTTCTCCTGTGGAAGGAAACAGAATGAAGCAGGAAGGAGCATTAAGTGGTAACAATGGCCACAGGTATCTGCCAGAGCTTGGCCCTGACATTGCTGGTTGGCCTGGTTTCCCCTAAACACACACCTGATTATCTGGGACTTTGTCCTTTTTTGTGTGTGTTCAAGGTCAAACTAGGTTCTTTAAACATCAGAGTCTGCGACCCTGGTGTGAGGATATTTTCAACAAGTGTCTCAAACTAGAGAGAGCACAGGCATGGAGAGAAGACTCCCTGGTTCCCAGACCAGATCATGGCCCCGATTATGTGGGCTCACTGCAGCTTGAACTGCTCTTGTCCTTATCACCATGCGCAAATACACATTTTTGTGATTACCGTCGGGGCTCCTTCACTGGCCTCCGAGCTCCCTGAAAACAAGAACCACGTCTGATCTGCTCCACACGGAACCCGTGGCACCAACACAATGCCTTTGCCTATAGTGGGTACATCATTAATACCTGTTGGACTAATGGATTAGCTAATGCAGTACCACTGTGCTTTGGAAATAAGGATTGGCAACTAGAGGTGATAGAAGAATAATTTCCCTAGAATAAATCCCCCAATGAATAAGAATCCTGGGCCAGATGTCTTCCTACAGACCATGTGAAGACGAGTTAATACCTATTCTTCTCGAACTGTTCCAAAAAAAATAGAAATAGAAGGAAAACTTCCAAACTCATTCTCCAAAGCCAGAATTGCCTTGATTCCAAAATTAGACAAAGACCCCAGTAAAAAGGAGAAGTATAGGCCCATATCCCTGATGAACATGGATGCAAAAATTCTCGACAAGATACTAGCAAATTGAATTTGACAATACATTAAAAGAATTATTCACTGGGGCACCTGGGTGGCTCAGTCGGTTAAGGGTCTGACTCTTGATTTCAGCTCAGGTCATGATCTCACAGTTTATGAGTTTGAGCCCCGCATCAGGTTCTGCGCTGACAGTGTGGAGCCTGCTTGGGATTCTCTCTCTCCTTCTTCATCTCTCTCTGCCCGTCCCCTGCTTGTGTGCTCTCTCTCTCTCTCTCTCTCAAATAAACTTTAAGAAAAAAAAAAAAAGAATTATTCACCATGATCAAGTGGGATTTATTCCTGGGATGCAGGGCTGGTTCAATATTCACAAATCAATCAACGTGATACACCACATTAATAAAAGAAAGGATAAGAACCATACGATCCTCTCAGTAGATGCAGAAGAAGTATTTGACAAAATACAGCATCCATTCTTGATAAAAACCCTCAACAAAGTAGGGACGGATGGAACATACCTCAACATTAATTGTTGCCATTAATTGTACCCCAAACGTAAAGGTCATATATGAAAGACCCATTGCTAATACCATCCTCAATGGGGAAAAACTGAGAGCCTTTCCCTTACAGTTAGGATTGAGACAAGGATGTCCACTCTCACCCTTACTATTTAACATAGTACTGAAAGTTTTAGCCTCAGCAATCAGACAACAAAAAGAAATAAAAGGCATCCAAATTGGCAAGGAAGAAGTCAGACTTTCACTATTTGCAGGCAACATGAAACTCTATGTAGCAAACATGAAAGACTCACCAAAAAAATTGCTAGAATACATGAATTCAGCAAAGTCACAGAATATAAAAACCAACATGGGGGCGCCTGGGTGGCTCAGTCGGTTGAGCGGCCAACTTCGGCTCAGGTCATGATCTCGCGGTCCGTGAGTTCGAGCCCCGCGTCGGGCTCTGTGCTGACAGCTCAGAGCCTGGAGCCTGTTTCAGATTCTGTGTCTCCCTCTCTCTGACCCTCCCCCGTTCATGCTCTGTCTCTCCCTGTCTCAAAAATAAACGTTAAAAAAAATTTTTTTTTAAATAATAATAAAAAAAAACCAACATGCAGAAATCTGTTGCGTTTCTATACACCAATAGCGAAGCAGCAGGAAAAAAAAATCAAGGAATCAATCCCATTTGCCATTAATTGTACCCCCAAACAATAAGATACCCAGGAATAAACCTAACTAACTAAAGAGGAGATCTTTGGAAAGATTTTAAAGAGGAAAAAAATTCATTCTTGAATTTGTGCAACCATTAAACTGTCTATATATGTCAGAACAGTAAGTAACCAAGAGGTCACGAGAGAGGCCGTTCCCACAATTGCACAGGCCTCTATACAGATCAGACCAGCTACGTGTGCTCGGTTCAGTCACAGTCCCCAGGCTGCCCTTGGACAACAGGGAACACAACACTGGGCCTACTGCCTGATGTAGAGGCCAGGGCTGACCGTGGTGGACCACGCTTTCATGCGCTGCTGGGCCCACACACCGCAGCATTTCCAAACCCCAGGGCCTTGCTTGCTTAGTGTCTGCAGTCCCCCTGGGGAGGACTCATACCTGGGTCAGTGTTGATGACAACTCTGCTCCGAATGAGCTCGGAGGGGGAGAAGCCAGTCTCCAACAGCCAAGGCCTGAGATCCACGTAAGCATCTGCAAGTTGCTGGAGCACGTAGAGGAAGAACTCGGACACTTCCTCGCCCTTGCTCTGTACCAGGTCCAGAATTTTGCGAACCTTAGTAAGAAATTAGACCACACAGCTCTAAGAAACCAGGAGGCTTCCATGAACCCAAAAGTAAAAAGGTCAGACTGGCCCAAGAGGTGTGCCCACCCCCAGGATTCTTCCTGTGTCTCCTTGTCCCTCTTCACCTAACACTATTGCCAGCCAGGAGTGAGTGTTGCAGGGAGAAAGTTACCTCTTGGGCATAATGAGGTGGGTGCTGGGCCACAGAGCAAGGGGCTAACAGACCCCCATAGAAGTTACACCCTAAAAAAGGCTTTTTGTATTATTCAAAATGCACGAAAAAATCACGTAAGTCAGTTACTGTGCTTCCCCCAGAAACCCTCTGTCTCCTCAGAGCCTGGCAGGATCACGTGACAAACAAGTTCTGTCACTCCTTGACCCAAAGAGTGTTCAGTCTTGCAATTCTCTTTTTCAGGAGATGACACAAAGCTAAAATGAAACTAAGGGCTGTTAAGACCTCCTCCAGTGGCGTATGGAAAAGTCTTTACTGTGGACCCAGCCTGGGACACAGTTGTTCCCAAATCAGAGGTAAGGCCATTCTCAGAGCCTTACCCAGCGGTGAGCAGCTCTCTGGAGTCTAAAGGCACTGAATGAGCATCACTGCTAAGGGATGAGGTGGTCATTTTCTTTTTCTCTCCTCCTACTCGAAAGTGGATTGAAACCAACCAGTTTGGGAAGCAGTACACAGAGCGAGGAGAGCAGAGACGTAAGAGGAGTCTGCTCTCAATGCGCACACAAAAAGCAAAACGTGCAATTGTGTAATCAGCTGATAACCCCAGCGTTTCTGTTTTATCAACGACCCCAGTGGGAAATTCCGCCAATGTACTAAACTCCCAGAGGTCCTCACTCAGATCAGCGGGAGAAGCCCCTTCTGGCTACCAGCCCCTGTCACCCGCACCTTGTCAGGCTGTGTGGGGCAGGCACAGACGATCTCCGCGTCTTCAGAGGAGAAGTAGTCATTCTTCAGCAAGTTGTCCACCAGACACTGGGTGTTGCGGATGTGAGTGACCAGAAGTTCCCGGTTGATTTTCAACAACTTAACATGGGAGTGAGACTCTGATGGAATGATTCCCATCTCACCGTGGCCCTGCTTTTCCATGGCTCAAGGAGCAAGCAGCTACTTTGCCCAAATTCATCTTTGGCTACACGTATCTGCCTGGCAGAAGGGCAATCAGGATCCAGGGCGCCCGCCTCTCTCTCCGTGATGCCCCTGAAGAGACCAACGAAGTCACCAGTGAAACCAAAGCCATGGGAAAGATCCCTCCCTGCCCTTTGGTCCTGGGATTTCTCTACTTCAAGCAGGAGGAGTCCTGCTTAAGATGGTGATCCGAGATGTATTAAAGAAAAAAATCTTAATGGAATGGCTTCTGCTTGTGGGTTACATGCCTAGAGAGGGTGACCGGAAATATATAGCAAATATACAGCAAAGCTTGTTTATTTCCTTTTGAATAAAACAAAAGTGTGCTTCAATCCTAGCCTGGAATAGGGATGGAAAGATATATTATTTTCCATAAAAAGGTTAACCGGGACTGGAGGTTTCCACATACCCCAAGAGGGGAGCACCCAGAATTGGGAGCAAAGGAGCCACGGGGTGGGAGGGGTTGTTGTGGGGGGCAGGGTCTGAGCGCAAAATGGCCTGAGGAGGGAGACAGGCAGCATGAAGTCTCCTGTGGTAGCGAAGCCTCCAGGAACCTGGGCACAGTGACGTCTCGGTCATTACTGCCCATTCTGGGTTGTGCCGTAGTCCTCCTGCATCCCTGCTCTAGCTATCCTCATACCTCCAGCAAAGTCTGCCATATACAAGCACCTCAGGCAATGAAGGAGGAGCAATGGCCATGTGTGGAATGAAATGGGGCAGGGGGAGGGCAAGAAGGAAGGTGACATGGACTTCAAGTGGCAGCTGACCAGGAAAGGCCATCTCCCTGGAAACCCTTGAAACCCTTGTGCACCTGCTGAACCTTCTGTCTGGGTAGAAATAGGGACCCAAGCCATTTTATGTGGGTATTAAAAACTAACTTGGGGGGCACCTGGGTGGCTCAGTCAGTTGAGCGTCCGACTTTGGCTCAGGTCATGATCTCACGGTTTGTGGGTTTGAGCCCCGTGTTGGGCTCTGTGCTGACAGTGTGGAGCCTGCTTGGGATTTTGTTTCCCTCTCTCTCTGCCCCTACCCTGCACATGCTCTCTCTCAAAAGAAAGATAAACAAACATTAAAAATTAAAAAAAACAAAACAAAACAAAACAAAACTGGGGCGCCTGGGTGGCTCAGTCGGTTAAGCATCCGACTTCGGCTCAGGTCATGATCACACGGTCCGTGGGTTCGAGCCCCGTGTTGGGCTCTGTGCTGACAGCTCAGAGCCTGGAGCCTGCTTCAGATTCTGTGTCTCCCTCTCTCTCTGACCCTCCCCCGTTCATGCTCTGTCTCTCTCTGTCTCAAAAATAAATAAAACATTAAAAAAATTTTTTTTCAATAAATAAAATAAATAAAAAATAAAAAAATAAAAAAAAAAAACTAACTTGGGTTCACCTGAGCTAGATGAGATAAATAAACCTTCAAAAAAAATTTAAAAACCTAACTTTAAAACATAATTTGAGCTATCCCAAATTGCGCTGATTATCTTTCTTGTTCCCTAAGATCCTGTGGCCACTGCTCCACTCATCCTTGTGTATATAAAATGGGTCATCATCTTAGAAGCAGAAAGGCCCCGACCTGGCCACTCAGTCCCTCATCTAGGTAGGAAAACACACAGATTTCAGACAGTTTTTAAACTTTTTGTTGTGCCCTGCCCGCCCTCCCCCCCGCCACAGCCACAAATGACAGACATGTAAACACAGCATCATTCATGTTTTACGAGCCCACGTCCGTTAACATTCAAGTCCAGCGGTTCTCAGCTTTTTCCCCCAAGTCACACATGAGGCTCCTGGTCTTTGACACACTTCCAGTTTTCCTTATTTTACTTATCAATTTGCTCAACATTGCAAGCCTTCCAGAGATTTCCCAATGGGACCCCACGCAATAACTTTCCTTTTATAACCTGAGTGACTGAGCAAGACAGACTACACTTGAACATTCTAAGCAGCAGGAGGCCAAGACATCTTTACCAAAAAAACCCAAAACAAAACCTTTCAGGGATGGAAATGATTGGTTAGTTACTGTTGTGCTAGTAACACGCTCACCTCTCAGATGTTAATGCAGCCTTTTCCGCTGAGGTCAACTGTATGCCCCATTTTAGGATCCACAGCTTTGGAAAACTGGTTCCCTGAAGGGACACCAGGTGCTAATATTAAATTTAAATTAGGGGTTAACGATACCTTTTTAAGTTTCTGGCCTTAGTCTTTGAAGTAAGTCAGAATATTTTAGAACAACATTCTCTCCTTAAATCTTCGATTTCCAACTTCTTTCTGGAACCTGCAAAATAAAAAAAAAAAAGTTTTCCTTGAAAATACTATTGCAATGAATGGCGAACAAACAAATGAAATTGACAACTAGATAGTTTCGAACCCAGAACTCAAGGATGCTGGGTACCACCTGGAGGGTCTTCCTCAGGGCAATGTTTTCTACATGTCATTCAGACAACACACTCACCATTTTTTTTTTTTTTTTTTTTTGGCCATAATTGAGTCCTACCTGTACTTTATTTGCTTCACTTTGTGCTTTAAATTGACTGTTTTATTCTATTTTTTGTTTCACTTCTAGTATAGTTACTACACAGTGTAATAGTAGTTTCAGGGGTAGAATAGAATAGATTGATTCAGCACTTCCATACATCACCTGTCACCCAGCGCTTATCACAGCAAGTGCACTCCTTAATCCCCATAAATAAACTATTTCGAAACCCAGATTAATTTTTTTTTATTTTTTAAGTAGGCTTTCCACCCCGCACAGAGCCCAACGCGGGGCTTGTTCTCATGACTCTGAGATCGAGACCTGAGCTGAGAACACTAAGCCACCCAGGAGCCCCAACATTCAGATTCATTTTATTTTATTTTATTTTATTTTTATTATATGAAATTTATTGTCAAATTAGTTTCCATAACAGATTCATTTTAAAGGAAATTTTGTACTGCCATTGTAAGTGAAAACTAACACTTTCGATAAATAGAAAGTTACACAAAAATAAATCCATCGGAAATAAAACCATGCTGTTGGATTCCAGCTCAACGGTGCTGCCTGGGGAGATCTGAAGTCTGAGGCCTGAGGCCTGTGTGCTCTTAGAAACATTTGAGGCCATTAAAGACACAGTAGGACAAACTGAGCCTTTTTTTTCCCCCTTTGGTGATAATCCTAAATCTGAGAGAACTGGAAAGAGAACTGCCCACTTCACGATGCTGTATTTTGCCGGCCACCACTCCTGCCGAAGGCAGCTTGAGATGGGTGTTACCTCTCATCTGTTCAAACCTAATCTGCATCCATCTGCAATGAGGGTCCAGTTTTACTCATGGCTCTAGCCTCTTCTGAGCCTGCGATTCCCACAAAACCAATGATCTCTCCCCTCAGCCTGCCCCATAATAGCCCCACAGACATTTCTACTGCTTACCATCAAAGGCAGAAACTTCAGTCTCCTGATTTAGAGCCACTTAGGCAAAGCAACAAATTATGTGCCAGCCAGCTGGCAAGGGGGCTATTGTACTATAATTTCCAAAGCCCTGGTTTGAGATTTAATCAGATTTGCAGAATGAGCTCAATTCAGCAGGAACTTACAGTAAAGAAAGCTGAACCTGCCCAGGTATACAGAATCCAAGGGTAGACGGAATATATACCATAGGAGGCGATAGAGAAATTCAGTTCACAGGCATCTGGAATACCAAGCAGAGTCAGGGATCTCCTGGCCCCAACAGGGGATCCATTACTATCTTCGCCTGGTAAAAGGTGGGTCTGGCTAATGAGGCCAGTCTAGTTGTCACTTCCAGGCAAACAGAAGACCAAGGTTGGCCAGGGTCAGGTTTGGTGAGCTGGGCCTGCTCTGATGGGTGGGGCTCTCCTGGGCAGTGGTGCAGAGCCAAGAAGACAGAAGGTGGAGATCCTGGTGAGGCATGTCCAAGAAACAACCATACAAAACATGAAGCCAATGGAGGTGGCTGGAAAAACTAGACAGACCCATGGCAGAATAAAAGAGGAAGATGAAGCAGAGGAACGAAGCAGAAAAGGTCAGGGAAGGGCCAGTCTACCACCTAAAGCCATCTCTTGTGACAAAGGCAAGCGGGGGTAGAGCCTATTGGTGGGGAGGGAGCCTCTTGGGAGCTGAAGGGTTTAGATGGCACCCCCACCCACTCCTCTTCTTCCTGGCTTTCTGATCTGCCCTCAGAGAGGTTTAGTTCCCAGGTAACAGAATGCCAGGGTCCATCCACCACCTTAGGCTCCTTATTGGAAATCTGTGCCCAGGTCCCATCTTGGAATTTGATCTTCTAAGCTAAATATAAAGTCTGCAGAGCCTCAAAATAAATGAATGAATGAATGAATGAATGAATGAATGAATGAATAAATAAATAAATAAATAAATGGCTCAGGGAAGCTTCTCTGAAGAAAACAAAGCAAGTATTGGTGAAAGGCAGGCATTCAAAGGAAAAAAGAGGTAGAGACAGGAGAGAGACATTCTGTAAGACTATACAGCAGATGGTTGACTAGAAATGAAACGCAAGCCACATGTGCAATCTAAGATTTCCTAGTAGCCACATTAATGAATGTCAAAAGGAATCAATTTTAATGTTTTATTTAACCCAATGTATTAAATATATTATTGCAATATGTAATCAATATAGAATTAAGGAAATATCTTACATTCATTTTTTTTTCCATACTAAGACTCTGAAACCCAGTGTGCATTTTATACTTAGACCACTTCTCGGTTTGGACCAGCCACACATCAAGTGTTCGCCAACTACATGTGGCCAGGGGCTGCTGTGTTGGCACAGCTGTAGAGGAAGCACTGGATGCTGGCGTAGGAAGACATCAGAGCTCCTCCCTGTCCCTGTTCCAAATTATTTTTTATTTTTTTTTATTTTTTCAAAAAATTTTTTTTAATGTTTATTTATTTCTGAGACAGAGAGACAGAGCATGAGTCGGGGAGGGGCAGAGAGAAAGGGAGACACAGAATCCGAAGCAGGCTCCAGGCTCTGAGCTGCCAGCACAGAGCCCGACACGGGGCTCGAACTCACGGACCGTGAGATCATGACCTGAGCCGAAGTCGGACGCTCAACCGACTGAGCCACCCGGGCGCCCCTCCCTGTTCCATTTTAAATACCGATGCCAGGAATGACTGAATTGGCTTTTCAGCTTAGTTTCGCAGAAAGTCAGTGAGGCAGGTAGTTAAAAAAGTGAGGTCACTGATAGTTCTGCCAGCTCAGAAAGGAAGTAAGTACTGGTTTATAGACCTACTGGTTTATAGTCAGTGTACAATTCCTTTCAACTATCACATACAAATTTATAGCTTTTTATGCTTCCAAAGATTAAAACTAAGAACTATTTTTTATCAAAGCATTTTTGTGAGGGGCGCCTGGGTGGCTCAGTCGGTGAAGCGTCTAACTTTAGCTCAGGTCGTGATGTCCCAGTTTGTGAGTTCAAGCCCCGCGTCAGGCTCTGTGCCGACAGCTCAGAGCCTGGAGTCTGCTTCGGATTCTGTCTCCCTCTCTCGGCCCTTCCCCGCTCACACTCTCTCTCTCTCTCCCTCTCAAAAATAAATAAATATGAAAAAAATGTGTTTTCAAATGCTATAGATAGTATAATGAGACGTTCACACACCATGGGTAGGAATGTACCCTGGTGGAGACCATCTGGGAACCCATTTGACAGAACATATCAAGAGCCTGTGAAAAGTTCGTTTTAGTGATTTCCCATTCTAGAGACCTGTCTTCTGCAAATATTTCCTATTCTAGAAGTCTGCCTTCTGAAAAGATTCAGAGGCTCTGACAATTTTGTGGGTTTTTTTTTTTAAACAGTTTTCTTCTGCTTCTAGCTGTGATACAGTAGCTTATGACTCCCACAGAGGTCAACTGCAGGTGAAGTGATCAACAAATTGGGGTATAATCATACAGTACAGCGCTATTCGATAATAAATATGAATGATACAACACGAATATCACAGATATTATGCTAAGAGAAACCGGACTCAAAAGAATCTGAATGATTCCATTCATACGATTCCAAAAATCTGACCTAGAAATCAGAGCAGTGGTTCCCTGGGGTGGGGGGTGGGAAGACAGGAGAAACTGCCTGCATAGAGAAACACGAGAAATTTCTGGGGAGACAGAAATGTCCTTTATCTTTTTTTGATAAGTTTTTTTAAAATGTTCATTTATTTTTTGAGAGAGAGAGAGAGAGAGTGAGTTCTGAAGCTCTGTGGAGGGTAGGGAGCCATTTTGGCAGAGACAGGACAGAGAGAGAGAGGGAAAATATGGCACGTGGAGATTGCACAAGAAGAGCACTTCCCCTGGAAAGGAGCTGGACAGAAAGAGTGCAAACACTCACAGGGCGCTTGACAAGAAATCTGTCCCCCAAAACCATTGATGGGTAGAAAGGAGAGGGTTTCAGTTCTACCAGGATTCTATAAACAGTGGAGGGCAGAGTCTGAAGGTTCAGAGCTCACTAACTGGTGGCGCTCCAGTGATAAGAGTAGGGCAAAACCCCAGGAGTGGGCAGCACAGTCTGAGGGTTCCCTGTGTCTTGTGGGGAGAACCTGTTCCCCTGCTTGGAGTACATGTGGTAGAGGCCATATGGCCTCCTCACAGGCAAAGTTCTCAGTGGACCCCAGAGAGAAGCCACGTCTGCTGGTATTGGGACAAAGACTTTAGAGTGTGGCAAATTGGCACTGGGTAGGTGTTGTGATTTGCCATAGACTTTTTTTTCCTCTATTCTATCAAGCTTTTTTTTTTTTTTTTTTAATTTTTTTTTTCAACGTTTATTTATTTTTGGGACAGAGAGAGACAGAGCATGAACGGGGGAGGGGCAGAGAGAGAGGGAGACACAGAATCGGAAACAGGCTCCAGGCTCTGAGCCATCAGCCCAGAGCCCGACGCGGGGCTCGAACTCACGGACCGCGAGATCGTGACCTGGCTGAAGTCGGATGCTTAACCGACTGCGCCACCCAGGCGCCCCTATCAAGCTTCTTTCAACAAGCAGACTGAAACACACCTAGGATCAAGCTTCCTTTTTTTTTATTTTGTTTTGTTTTTAATTTTTACATTTTTATTTTTTATTTAATTTTTTTCTTCCTCCAAAATGACAAGATGGAAGAATTCACCCCAAAAGAAAGAATAGGAATAAATGACAGCCAGGGATTTAATCAACACAGATGTAAGTAAGATGTCTGAACTAGAACTTAAAACCATGATTATAAGAACACTAGCTGGGGTTGAAAAAAGCATAGAAGACACCAGAGAATCCCTTTCAGCAGAGATAAAAGAACTAAAATCTAGTCAGGCCAAAATAAAAAATGTTGTAACTGAGATGCAATATTGAATGAATGCCGCGATGGTAAGGATGGATGAAGTAGAGCGGTGAATCAGTGATATAGAGGATAAAATAACGGAAAATAATGAAGGAGAAAAAAAGAGGGAAATGAAGGCAAAAGCATGATATAAAACCTAGAGAACTCAGTGACTTATCAAAAATTAATAACATTTGAATCAGAGGAATCCCAGAAGATGAAGAGAGAGGAAAAGGGGCAAAAGGTTTATGCAAGCAAAGTATAGTGGAAAACTTTCCTAATCTGGGGAAGGACATGGATATCAAAATCCAAGAAGCACAGAGAACTCCCATTAGATTCAACAAAAACCAACCATCACCAACGCATATCATAGTCAAATTCACAAAATACACAGAGAAGGAAAGAATTATGAAAGCAGAAAGGGGAAAAAAGTCCTTAACCTACAAGGGATGACAGATCAGGTTCGCAGCAGATCTGTCCACAGAAACTTGGCAGGACAGAAGGGAGTGGCAAGATATATTCAACGTGCTGACTCAGAAAAATATTCAGCCAAGAATTCTTTATCCGGCAAGGCTGTCATTCAAAATAGAAGGAGAGATAAAGACTTTCCCAGACAAACAAAAACTAAAGGAGTTTGTGACCATTAAACCAGTCCTGCAAGAAATTTTAAGGGAACTTTTTTTTTTTTTAATTTTTTTTAACATTTATTTCTGAGACAGAGAGACAGAGAATGAACAGGGAAGGGGCAGAGAGAGACAGGGAGACACAGAATCTGAAACAGGCTCCAGGCTCTGAGCTGTCAGCACAGAGCCCGACGCGGAGCTCAAACCCACGGACCGTGAGATCATGACCTGAGCTGAAGTCGGACGCTTAACCAACTAAGCCACCCAGGCACCCCTTAAGGGAACTTTTTGAGTGGAGAAGAAACTAAACAAAACAAAAAAGACCAAAAGCAACAAAGAAAGGACCAGAGAACATGAACAGAAACACCAATTCTACAAGCAACACAATGGCACTAAATTCATATCTTTCAGTACTCACTGTAAATGTAAATGGAATAAATACTCCAATCAAAAGACACAGGATATCAGAATGGATAAGAAAACAAGACCCATATATATGCTGCCTACAAGAGACTCATTTTAGACCTAAACACACCTGCAGATTGAAAGTAAGGTAATGGAGAACCATCTATCATGCTAATGGACACCAAAAGACAGCCGGAGTAGCCATACTTATATCAGACAAACTAGATTTTAAAACAAAGGCTGTAACAAAAGATGAAGAAGGGCATTATATCATAATTAAGGGGTCTATCCACCAAGAAGGTCTAACAATTATAAATATGTATGCCCCCAGCTTGAAACAACCCAAATATATAAGTCAATTAATCACAAACATAAAGAAACTCATTCATAATAATACCATAATAGTTAGGGACTTTACACCCCCATTTACATCTAAGCAGAAAAATCAACAAGGAAACAATGGCTTTGAATGACACACTGGACAAGATGGGCTTAATAGATATATTCAGAACATTTCATCCTAAAGCAGCAGAATACAGATTATTCTCAAGTACACATGGAACATTCTCCAGAATAGATCACACACTGACCGGGTCACAAATCAGCCTTCAACAAGTACAAAAAAACTGGTATCATACCATGCAGATTTTAAGACCACAGTGCTATGAGACTTGAAATCAACCACAAGAAAAAATTTGGAAAGACCACGAGTACTTGGAGATTAAAGAACATCCTACTAAAGAATGAATGGGTTAACCAAGAAATTAAAGAGGAAATTAAAAGGTACATGGAAGCCAATGAAAATGAAAACACAACAGTCCAAAACCTCTGGGACGCAGCAAAGACAGTCATAAGAGGAAAGTATATAGCAATCCAGGCCTTCCTTAAGAAGGAATAAATGTCTCAAATACACAACCTAATCTCACACCTAAAGGAGCTGGAAAAAGAACGGCAAATAAAGCCCAAAACCAGCAGAAGAAGGGAAATAATAAAGATTAAAGCAAAAACCAATGATATCAAAATCAAAGAAATAGAAGAGATCAAGAAAACCAGGAGCTGATTCTTTGAAAGAGTTAACAAAATTAATAACCCCCTAGCCAGATTGATTCAAAAAGAAAAAGGACCCAAATAAATAAAACCATGAATGAAAGAGGAGAGTTCACAACCAACAACAAAGAAATACAAACAATAATAAGAGAATGTTATGAGCGATTATATGCCAACAAATTGAGCAATTTAGAAGAAATGGACAAATTCCTAGAAACACATAAACTACCAAAACTGAAACAAGAAGAAATTGAAAATGTGAACAGACCCATGCCCAGGAAAGAAATTGAATCAGTAATCAAAAATCTCCCAACAAACAAGAGTCCAGGGCCGGAAGGCTTTCCAAGGGAATTCTACCAAACATTTAAAGAAGTGTTGACACCTACTCTTTTGAAGGTGTTCCAAAAAATAGAAATAGAAGGAAAACTTTCAAACTCGTTCTACAAGGCTAGCATTACCTTGATCCCAAAACCAGACAAAGACCCCACTAAAAAGGAGAACTACAGACCAATTTCCTTGATGAACATGAAGGCAAAAATTCTCAACAAGATACTAGCAAACCAAATCCAATAATACATTAAAAGAATTATTTACCATGATCAAGTGGGATTTATTCCTAGGCTGCAGTGCTGGTTCAATATCCACAAATCAATCAACTTGATACATCACATTAATGAAAGAAAGGATAAGGACCACATAATCTTCTCAATAGATGCAGAAAAAGCATTTGACAAAATACAGCATCCTTTCTTGATAAAAACCCTCAACAAGGTAGGGATAGATATAACACACCCCAACATCATAAAGGCCATATACCAAAGACCCACAGCTAATATCATCCTCAACGGGGAAAAACCGAGTGCCTTCCCCCTAAGGTCAGGAACACAACAGGGATGTCCACTCTCGCCACTGTTGTTCAACATAGTGTGGGAAGTCCTCGCCTCAGCAATCAGACAACAAAAGAAATAAAAGGCATTCAAATTGGCAAGGAAGAAGTCAAACTTCCACTCTTTGCAAATGACATGATATTCTAGGTGGTAAACCCAAAAGACTCTGCCAAAAAATTGCTAGAACTGATACGTGGATTCAGCAAAGTATCAGAATATAAAATCAACGTACAGAAATTTGTGGCATTTCTATATGCCAATAATGAAGCAGCAGAAAGAGAAATCAAGGAGCCAATCCCACTCATAACTGCACCCAAAACCATATAATACCTTCAAATAAACTTAACCAAAGAGGTAAAAGTTATATATGCTGAAAACTATAGAAAGCTTATGAAAGAAATTGAAGAAGACACAAAGAAATGGAAAAACATTCCACACTCATGGACTGGAAGAACAAATATTGTTAAAATGTCAATATTACCCAAACCAATCTACATATTCAATGCAATCCCTATCAACACCAGCATTCCTCACAGAGCTAGAACAAACAATGCTAAAATTTATATGGAACCAGAAAAGACCCCAGATAGCCAAAGTAATTAATTTCCCCCAAAAGGAAAAGAAAAATTAGGTATATCCTCACCAAGAAAGAGCTGGCATAGCTACATTAAAATTAAATAAGGGAAGAAATGTTACTAGAGGTAGAAAAACATTTCATAATGACAAAATGATCAATTTTAAAGGACAATACAAAGATTTTAATTTGCATGCACCTAGTAACATATTTTCAAAATAATAAAGCAAAAATTGGGGCACCTGGGTGGCTCAGTCAGCAGATAGATCCTCTGACTTCAGCTCAGGTCATGATCTCATGGTTTGTGAGTTCGAGCCCCACATCAGGCTCTCCGCTGTCAGTGCAGAGCCTGCTTCAGATCTTCTGTCCACCCCCACCTCGCTACCCTTCCCCCTGTTGCACTCTCTCTCTCTCAAAAATAAACACTTAAAATAATAATATAATAATAAGGCAAGAATCGGCAATCCTGAAAGGAGAAATAGACAGATCCACAATCACAATGGAGTTTTTTTTTAAGTTTATTTATTTATTATTGAGCAAGAGAGAGCGAGAGAGAGAGAGAGAGAGAGAGCACACAAGCCAGAGAGAGGTAGAGATTAGAGACAGAATCCAAAGCAGGCTCCAGGCTCTGAGCTGTCAGCACAGAGCCTGACGCGGGACTTGAACTCATGAATGGTGAGATCATGACCTAAGCTGAAGTCAGACACTTAACTGACTGAGCCACCTAGGCGCCCCACAATGGAGGACTTTAATACATGCTTCAGAGTAACTGAAAGAAAACACCACAAAAATTAACAGCCAGTAAGAACATGGAGAATCTGAACAGAATAACAAGTCTTCTAACTGACATCTATAAAACATGTACCCAACAGCAACAGAATGCCTCACATTAAACTGACATTCATAAAGCAAGTTCTTAACATATTTTTTTTTAATGTTTTTATTTATTTTTGAAGGAGAGAGAGACTGAGCATGAGCAGGGGAAGAGCAGAGAGAGAGGGAGACACAGAATTTGAAGCAGGCTCCAGGCTCCGAGCTGTCAGCCCAGAGCCCAACGCGGGGCTCGAACTCAAAAACTGGGAGATCACGACCTGAGCCGAAGTCGGACGCCTAGCCGACTGAGCCACCCAGGTGCCCCTTAACATATTTTTTAAAGTTTATTTTTTATTTTTTAGATACAGAGAGAATTCCAAATAGGCTCTGCACTGCTCCAATGCAGAGCTCGAACTCAGAAACTGTGAGATCATGATCTGAGACGAAGTTAAGAGCCAGAGGCTTAACCGCCTGAGCCACCCAGGTGCCGCTTAGCACATTTTAAAGGACTGAAATCATTCAGAATATATTCTCTGACCATAGTGGAATCAAGCTAGAAATCAAAAATAAAAAGACACCTAGAAAATCCCCAAATCAACTGGTCAGAGAATAGAAATTAGAAAATATTTTGAACTGCATGATAATGAAAATACAACATACCAAAAATATAACACGTGTGGGATACAATTAAAGAACTCATAGAAATGTATAGACTTACATGCACATATTAGAAAAGAAAAACAAAAATTCTATCTACAAAGTGGGTTTAGGGGGAACATACGTCAACCTAACAATGAAGGTCATATATGAAAACCCCACAGTGCCCATCATACTCCATGGAGCAGAACTGAGAGCTTTCCCTTTAAGGTCAGGAATTCACTTAGAACAACAAGCAGATGAGGACAAGCACATGGTCAATGCAGGTCGCTGTGTTCTCTAGCTGCCCCCACACCCTCCTTCACTGGCCAGCTGCCAGGAGAAGCTGGAGCGGAAGTGGGTCTGGAGTGGCAAAAAGCTCCACTTTCCAGAGAGTGCTCCTGTAAGTCAGTCTTACTGCAAAAGGGTCAGCAGGGCGCCTTCCCAGCTGAGGAGCACAGTGAGAGTGAGCAGGCCTCCCGGAGAGTGGAGACCTCCGTCCATTTCATTTGTTCATTTACACTCATCTTGCACAAAGGCAACTGGACCCAAGGGGCTCACGGACAAGAGAAACAGCACAAACAGAAATCTAGCCGCTCACCAAATGCAAAGAAAACAAACTAATAGAAGAACGGAGGAAACAAAGCAAAGGATTCTGCCTGAGGTAAAGTTATAACCCTAGAACGGAGTGAGGTCTGTGCTAGCCAAAAGTCTGCCAACGGCAAGCAAAGCCCGGGGTGCTTAGAAGAGCCCTGCGACCGACCTGCTGTCAGAAGGCATGTGATGAGGTCACAGGAACACATTGGACAAAGTATCACTTAGAAAGGAGCCCCACTAGGGGGTGCCTGTGTGGCTCAGTCCATTAAGCATCCCACTTCGGCTAAGGTCATGATCTCCCGGTCTTCTCCCCATCTGTGAGTTCGAGCTCCACGTGGGGCTCGGAGCTGACAGCTCAGAGCTTGGAGCCTGCTTTGGATTCTGTGTCTCCCTCTCTCTCTGCCCCTTCCCTGCTCACAGTGTTTCTCTCTCTCTCTCTAAAAATAAATGAACATTTTTTAAAAATTAAAAGAAAAAAAGAAAGAAAGAAAGAAAGAAAGAAAGAAAGAAAGAAAGAAAGAAAGAAAGAAAGAAAGTCCCACCTGGGGAAAGAACAACTGGGACTCACATGCAGAGACTGAGCGACTTCTGTTCCCCTTTCATCTCGGAATCACGGGGAGGCCCTTCCCCTACATTCAGTTTCACTTTCTAAAGAGGAATTTTGCCCAGTCCTGCGGCTTTCTTCCTTTTCTACTATCCCAAGGGACCCTGAAAGTAAATGCGCACTCTTTGTAACTAAGATAAAGAACATTTTATAAAGATGCTCATCTCTATAGAGGTTTCTTTTTATGTTTGAATAACTTTCCCCCTAGTAGGAAACTGTGGAAACTTTGGGAAATGCAATAAATAAATAAATTAATTAATTAATTAATAAGACAAAAAAACCCAAATCACCTACACCACTGTTAACATTCTAGACTAACCTTCTACATTTTGGCATCACACTATATATATATACATATATATATATATACATATATATATATATATACACACATACATATATATGTGTATATATATATATATACATATATATACATATATATATACATATATGTATATATGTATATATACACATATATATGTACACAGACATAGGGACAGCATATAAATGTATATATAAAGGGACAGCATATATATGTATATATATATACACATATATATGTATATATGTGTATATGTGTGTGTGTGTATATATATATGTATATATATATATGTGTATATATATACACATATATATGTATATATACATATATATATATATATGTGTATATATATATATATGCTGTCCCTTTACCATTATCTTGTGTTTCTGTGTAACCACCAAGGCCCTCTCTTGAGCTGCAGAAGCCAGTTTCTGACAGATGCTTTACTTCCCCGGTTTTTATTTTATAAAGAAAAATAAGAGCCACCTGCCACTCTTTGATCTTTTAAAGCCCGTAACTGAGAAGTTCCAAGTGCCAAACAAAGGATCAAACGTGATGCCGGCTGGGGACACCTCCGCTGGCCTGGCCCTGCCTGCCTGAACCCCCACAGCAAATCCAGAAGCCTCCATCCGTGGCCAATCACAAGACAACACAGTATCGTCAACAGGACCTGCAGACCTGCCGCCAGGGAACAGGGCGGGGGAGGGGCACCGGAAAGACTCCAGGATGTCGGCCTCCCGTGTCCTTCTGCAGAGGTCGGGTGTCACGGGCTGCACTGCGTGGTGGTTCCAGCAGGGCACAGAAGGACCATCACTAACACTGAGTAAGCACTTTACTAGGGGCCCGGCATCCAGCCAAGGCTTTCCAGTACCTACAAGAGATACAGTAACAAAGGGCTAGATGTGGTCTCTAGAGCCAGCCAGGCCGAGGGACTGAATTCAAACCCTGTTCCCTTACTCGTTAGCAAGCTAGCCGCAGCTTCTCTGAGCCTCAGTTTCCTCACAGTGACAGCCCCTGCCTCAAAGTGTTGCTACAAGGACTGAGTCATTATTCAAAGTGTCTAGACTGGGCATCAAGTAAATATCCTCAGTGATTATCACCTAATTTAATCTTCTCTATTATCTCCCTCAATTCTTCGGACAACCCTAGGTGGCAGAGGCCATTGTTATGGCCGATTCACAAATGAGAAAGCTGAGGCACACAGAGGTTAACTATCTTCCCAGAGTCACCGAGTTTATAGCCTGGCAGGGCAGACGGACAGAACACAAGATTTCGAGTGTGGGGAGCACACCGAGTGGGAAATGAACCAAGAGCGCCAGTGAGATGTGCAGTGGCCCGCGGGCCTTCCTTGGGCCCCACTGGAGCCCTCTGCAGTGGCAGGTGGCCGGGAGACGTGCTCAGAGCCCCTGTCTCTTAGGAGCGTGAATGTGAGACACACTGAGTCCCAGGAAACCCCCAGCACATGAGGACTGGGTCAGGGCTGCCCACTGCTGAGAGACACAGTCTCCACAGCCACCCAGGGGTCATACTCCTTAAATCCCGTGTATCTTGGGGCGCCTGGGTGGCGCAGTCGGTTAAGCGTCCGACTTCAGCCAGGTCACGAGCTCGCGGTCCGTGAGTTCGAGCCCCGCGTCGGGCTCTGGGCTGATGGCTCAGAGCCTGGAGCCTGTTTCCCATTCTGTGTCTCCCTCTCTCTCTGCCCCTCCCCCGTTCATGCTCTGTCTCTCTCTGTCCCAAAAATAAAATAAACGTTGGAAAAAAAAAATTAAAAAAAAAAATCCCGTGTATCTTTATAATAAACCTCCATGCACAGAGAGGACCTCAGTGTTATCTCCGAGTGAGATCGTGAGTTATATGCAGCAGCTTTGCCCTGAGCAGAATCACCGAGCAGAGCCCGGGGGCAGAGGTCACCCTGCCCACGGCATAACTGTGCATGTCAGCTACCAAATTTGGCTTCTACCCCCACAGACAGGGCCTCAATCAACAACAGAAGCCTCAAGAAAATCTTTCCCCATAATCTACACTGATCCCATGATTTCACTCTTCGACACTCAGCTGCTGGGAATTCATCCTGGGCCTGGAATACTTGTATTTCAAGATAAATGACACAGCTTTCCATAAATTGGTGTTGCAATACCAGGCAAGATGAACAGATCCGAAGCCTATTCCTTCCAACATTCTTCAACAATGTAGCAGATGCAAACTGCTACATTGTGTAGTCAAGCCATTCTACAGGCATTTCTGCTGCTGTCGCTTTCGGAGGCTGGGAACACATACTAACAGAAGCAAAACCAAAGCCAGCTTTGCTGGCATCCAGCTGCTATGGAATCTGGCCAGGGCTATGAGCGCCTGTACCTATGCTGACCCCAGCGCCACCTACATCCCTCACTGCCCTCCCCCCCACCCCCAGTTCAGTTCATTTCTCTGAGGGTTTATTTTTGAGAGAAAGAGAGAAAGAGAGAGAGAGCGCGTGCACACGTGTGAGAGGGGCAGAAAGGAGGAGACAGAAGATCTGAAGCAGGCTCCACACTGTGAGCGCAAAGCCTGATGCGGGGCTTGAACTCACAACCATGAGATCATGACCTGAGTAGAAATCAAGGGCTGCTTTGGGGGTGGGAGGGAGGGGAGGGTGGGTGATGGGTATTGAGGAGGGCACCTTTTGGGATGAGCACTGGGTGTTGTATGGAAACCAATTTGACAATAAACTTCATATATTGAAAAAAAAAAAAATCAAGGGCTGCTTAACCGACTGAGCCGCCCAAGTGCCCCTGTACATTTCTCTAAATGTGAGTTCCCAAACAGGCTGGTGCTCCTTGAAAAATAGACACAGTGATAGAAGTAGGTGGCTCATTAAATAGTTTGGATTCTTGGGGCACTCAGCTGGCTCAGTCAGTAGAGCGTGCAACTTCTGATCTCGGGGTTGGGAGTTCGAGCCTCACATTGGGTACAGAGCATTACTTAAAAATAAAATATTTAAAATACATAAATAAGGGGCGCCTGGGTGGCGCAGTCGGTTAAGCGTCCGACTTCAGCCAGGTCACGATCTCGCGGTCCGTGAGTTCGAGCCCCGCATCGGGCTCTGGGCTGATGGCTCAGAGCCTGGAGCCTGTTTCAGATTCTGTGTCTTCCTCTCTCTGACCCTCCCCCGTTCATGCTCTGTCTCTCTCTGTCCCAAAAATAAATAAACGTTGAAAAAAAAATTAAAAAAAAAAACAAAACATAAATAAGTAGTTTGGACCCTCTTCCTAGGTACCAGGGAGGGTTACAGTTCCCTACCCCCTTGAAGTCACTTGCTTTGAATCATGACCCACCAATAATGACAACAGGGACTGCCTCCTGCCACATTGGGACAGGCACGGTATGAGCAAGACACAAACCTGTTGTTTGAGCTGCTGAGATTTTGGAATTATCTGTAACCCAGCCCAGCCTGAGGGAGACCATGCTTTTGGACAAGAACAGCATTCAGCACGTTGCGAAACTGAGGCCCAGAGTGGAGAAGTGGGTTGTCAAAGTCCAGACAGCTAGGCAGGGCTGGATGCACACCATGGCTCCCACCCTTCCTTCACAAGACGGCAGTTTCTGGAGGACAGAGTCCCGGGACATCAAAGGACCACGCGTAGTAAAGAGAAGCCGCTACAATTTTTTTTTTTTTTCAGATACCATAAAACTGACTGTAGTTATGGAGTTGAGGGTTAGGTTAAAATAAAACACCATTCTCCGTCTCGCTCTGACTTACAGTCATCTGTAAAAGAAGATAGTAACGTATGAAGCAAAAAAAAAAGGCACACGAGCAAGTCCTGCATATCCTTGATTTCTACCGCAGCGGACGCATCTGCTTGTTGTGGTCCCACATCCTGTCGTTTCACCCAGCTACCTGCCCAGTCCACCGTCACCACGTCAGGGCTGTCACGTACGAACCATCGTCAGTGACGAAGACATACGTACTGGCACAGAAAGGTCTTCCAGACCTATCATCACTTGAAAAACACACATTGCTGGGACACCTGGATGATGATCTCGCGGTTCATGGGTTCGAGCCCTGCATCCCCATCAAATGAAGCGACAGGTCATGGAAACCGAGCAAACTCAGAGGAGATGCTAGGACTCTTTCTGGGCACCTGTGAATAAAAGAAATGCTCTTTCTGGTTTGGTGAAATATCACAGTCAAGCTGACAGGTTTGTGGGCAGGAACAATTTTATTTTGCCTTCAATTTTGTAGGAGGCTGTCCACTCATGGCATTGCCACTAACTTCGGTTTGAAATAAGGAATCAAAAGCGAAAATATCAATCCTCACGAAAAAAATTATACAGCAAAAGAATCAACAAAATCCGCTCCCCACCCAAAAGGTACCGTTACCAGTGAAACCATTTGAGATTCTTTCCCCTCTCTGTTAAAAGCACATCCTAACGTGAATGTCAAACCAGCAAATATCATCTCAGCAAAGCCACAAGCTGCCACATGCACTATGGGTTTCCAAAACATTCTCAATCCCACAGCCCTGAACAACAGAAATCGATCATTGATACCAGATAATAGATAACTGGTGTTTATTTATTGAGTTCAGATTTAAGAGGAGCTCAAGAAAGCCACCATTCCCGGCCTGCCTCGGAGATATTCCCCAGATTATAAAACATCAATCAGAATGGACTCTGCCAACCTGAACATAGACCCCAGCGAAACCCACACACTCCCATGAGGGTCGACGATTACACCTGCAGTCTCCTCAAGGAAATTTCTCCTCTCTTGAAGAAGATTCATTTTGGTGAATAGGACCCACAGCCTCCTCAGACCAGTCTTAAAATGACGATGATAATTATACTGTGTTTATTGACGTGGACTGGCTGGAGTGAGGATTTTTTTTATTTTTTATTTTATTATTTTTTGTAACGTTTTATTTATTTTTGAGACAGAGGGAGACAGAGCATGAACGGGGGAGGGTCAGAGAGAGGGAGACACAGAATCCGAAACAGGCTCCAGGCTCTGAGCTGTCAGCACAGGGCCCGATGCGGGGCTCGAACTCACGGACCACGAGATCATGACCTGAGCCGAAGTCGGCCGCTTAACCGACTGAGCCACCCAGGCGCCCCTGGAGTGAGGATTTCAAGAGCATGGCCCCACCGTTCTTGAAGGTGCCCAACCACGGGGTGGGTGGACTAACCCATCCCAACAGCAAGCTCACAGAAAGCGAGTGCCTAGCATATGTTTACACAGTATTGGCAGTGCTGGGCAGAGAACACGCACAATGGGGCGACTCACACTGGCTCCACTTTCCCTGCTGCGTAATCCACAAAAACATTAGCTCAGTTATGCTCCCAGGCTTCTGACATTAGACAAATGCAAACTGCCATTCTTTAATGGGCCTACATAGAACTCTTTCTCTCGCTCTCATGGGCTGGTTGTTGTTGTTGTTCCTATTAATTTTTCTTACTTTGTTTTCAACTTCTTATCCTGGGACACAAGCCCACTCCTGTATGCCTCTGCCATGCCGGAAAACGACTGACAGTTTCCTCTGGAGAAAACGTAGCAGATGGGTGAGGCTACAGTTTATTATGTGAAGCTTTTAAACTCCATTAACACTCGTTCGCTTTAAGTATCTGAAAGCCCTTAATCCCTCAGAATTTCCAAGCAGATACAGAAGTCGATCTCCCATCATCTCTCTTCTGTGCCACTGCCCCCGCCCCCTCTCCTTCCATCTAGCTTCCTTTTCTTTTCTATCTTGCTTTCTTGGGCAAGTGCCACAGAACTCCAGATGCAGACGCAGCCAGCCACCCTGCCTACAAAGGAAGGCATGCTGCCCCAGCTGATGTAAGCCCTTGGGAGGGGATGGAAGCTGCCAGAATGCAGACCTCCTGTCGCGGAGCCTTCTGGGAAGTCCCACTTCTGACTCCACATGGCTCAGAGTCAAGCCTCCTGGTTGAGAATCACTGCATATAATGTATGCAGAACCAGCCCCTTGCTTCTCTGCTGGGACCCTGGGGCTTTTTTTTCTTTTTTTTTATCATTTATTTTTGAGAGAGCATGAGTGGGAGAGGGGCAGAGAGAGAGGGAGACACAGAATCCGAAGCAGGCTCCAGGCTCCGAGCTGCCACCACAGAGCCCAACATGGGGCTCGAACCCACAAACCAGGAGATCATGACCTGAACTGGAGTCGGCACTTAACTGACTGAGCCACCCAGGCGCCCCTGGAACCCTGAACTTCTTGAGTGGAACAGAATGTTGTCCAAGGCCCCCATTTTCGAGGTGAGGAAACCGAGGCCCTGGGCAGTATGGATCAACCAGAACTGGAAGCCAGGCCTCCTGGCCCTGAGGCAAAGGCTTCTTTTGCTTCCTTGTGATTAGAATAGCTGCCTGGGTGGGCGGAAGCATACACCCTCCCCCCAAGTAGCAATGGGCAGAGACACCTTGTTCTTCCCCTCGGCCCCTGTCTCCCCGCTGGGAACTCCCGCTTCTCTCAGAGGACGAGGTACTTCACCTTCTCCCTTCTTAACTTCTCCCTTCGTGCTGATTGATGGTGGCCATCAAGGGCCAAGCAAGACTCTAACACCAGGTTACCCGATTCCAATCATAGCGGTGTGATTTGGACAAATGACACCCCCCCCCGCCCCCACCGTGCTTCAGTGTTCTTCCCTAGAAAACACAGACAAGATTAGCGCCTACCTCCTAAAATTGCCGCGAGGGTTCGATGAGTTCATACACACGCGGTGGTTAGGGCAGCGCGGGTCACGCTGCAGGCACAGACCGTGATGGAGAAGGCAGACGAGCCCAGGACTTCTGCCCCGTTCATCCTTGAGGTCCAGCATTTGACTGCGAGTGAAGAGGCCTATCTGGTTAGTCACTGCACTCTAGAACACAGTGGATGCGAGTTAAAAAAAAAATTACTGAGGGGCGCCTGGGTGGCTCAGCTGGTTGAGCGTCCGACTTCGGCTCAGGTCACCATCTCACCGTTTGTGAGTTTGAGCCCCGCGTCAGTCTCTGTGCTGACAGTGCGGAGTCTGCTTGGGATTCTCTCTCTCCCTCTCTCTCAAAAATAAACGCTTGGGGCGCCTGGGTGGCGCAGTCGGTTAAGCGTCCGACTTCAGCCAGGTCACGATCTCACGGTCCGTGAGTTCGAGCCCCGCGTCAGGCTCTGGGCTGATGGCTCAGAGCCTGGAGCCTGTTTCCGATTCTGTGTCTCCCTCTCTCTCTGCCCCTCCCCCGTTCATGCTCTGTCTCTCTCTGTCCCAAAAATAAATAAACGTTGAAAAAAAAAATTAAAAAAAAAATAAATAAACGCTTAAAAAAGTTGTGGAGTGAATGAATCTGGCACAACACACTGCTTAGGGCAGGGGCTTCCTTACTGTGCACTGAATGAATATGCGAATACTTAGGGGAAGTTGCTTGCTAAGGTGATTGGTGGATAAATTCAAATCTGAGGGCACAAGTATCTTCTATTGCTCTAAGGCATTTATATCAGCTGCTGCATTGAAAAGGCCAACCAGAGCCCAGCTCTCAACTTCTAGGACATTGTCTATCCATGCACCCAGGACAAAATCACTTGTGCTTTGTGACAGTGCCCCACCCCACCCCCTCTCCTGCCATGGTGCCTTATGGGGGCTGACATGCAATTATTGAGTGACGTTTTCCTGGTGTCATCCAGGCTTTGAAAAGCGAAGTTTCAAAAACACCCTGCCTGGGATCCACCTCTGAGGGGCCAGTAAATAAAAGTACCTCAATAAGGAAAGAAGACTGAAGACAAGAGACGCTTGAATCAGAAACTCAGATCTGGAACTCTGTAAGCGGGTTTAAGCACTTAGGCGGAAGGAAGTGCTCCAGAAGCAACAGGTCTGGGACATCTGGGGGTGGCACTGAGAACCAACACAGAGAATGTCTGGGGCTGCTCAAAGGAAAGGCGTTCCACCAGAACAGAATAAGTTAGTCACTTCAGAGGCTTGAGTTGAAACTTGACCTTGAGTAAATAAACACTGCTGACTGCTGGCCAAAACACTTAGCTGGAGAGTTTTATTCACCCCACTTGAACATGATGCCACAGTCAGAACCACGTGGGACCCAAGTCTACCCAGGAGCTCGGCTGCAGGGTATCCGGGACGTGAGTAGGGTGACCCTGAGGGGTGCTGAGAGGTTGAGAAGATGCCGAGTTCCCCCAGAGGGAGCACCACCCTGGGCCTGGGCCCTCCAGAGCCCTCAGCCAGTGTGGTCCTGTGGTAGGGAGCAGGCCTCCCACCAGCCAAAACACATCACCTCCGACTCTGTCACCTCATGACAACATCACAGAAGTATGGAGAAAGAGGGCAGTGTAGACCCCCCAAAGCAAGCTGGCATGCCATGGTGAGGTCTCAGCCCCCTTACGGTTTGGAGGCTTTTCCTATGACGTGAAAGCTCCAAATAAAGAATTTGTTTTTTTTCCAAACCCTGTGCCTTTTAAAGGTATGCCATTCCCCCGGCTAACGAACAGGGCGGAGAAAGCACCTCTTTCAGGGCTTTTGGGCAATGCCAGACGAGAGCAGACTTGTATGAAAAACTATCCGATGTCCCTTCCCTTGGCCAGGGAGGCAGGGTTCCCAGGATTTGGTACCTGCAGATCCTGACAGTCTGACACCCACACTCCCACCCTGCCTCTGCTCATTAGGTCCTTTGGTTCCTGTTTCCAAGGAGCCAGAAAGGACTGATCCACCCACCTCCATCCACCGAGGCTCCTGCTGAGGGATCCTGGCACCTAGGAGGCTCGAACACGTTTACACATCTGCCCCAGAGAACCACGGAGCCAGTGCTGTGGTTAGGTGGGTCAGACTCCGATGTCTGATTCTGCCATCTTTTACTTTATTATGGGCTTCAGCTGTTTCATTTAGAAACTGAAAACCGAAATTTCCGTCTCCAGAATTGTCTCACACATTAAGACGAGGTTTATAAAGCTTAATAAATAGGGGTTAACTATCTTTTTCTTGTTCATTACTAACAGAAAAAGCAGGGGTTGGGATGGGGGGTAGGGATCTCCTGAAGCCCCACCCCACAGCCTTTTAGAATAAATTTCCAAATCCTTCCCAGCCCAGGAAGCTGGGCTTGGCCTGAGTTTGGTTCATGCTTTAGCTCTCTCGGCACATTCCCCAACACAGCCGGTGCCTTCCCGCCTCTGAGCCTTCAAACATGCTGTTCCCTGCGTTTGGCTGCTCCAACTCCTTCTCATCCCGAGTTCTAGTTGAAAAGGCTCATTCTTGGAAAAGCAGATCTCAGACTGCCTTAATCCTGGTGCAGCTCTGATGGTCTGTCTCATGGCATACCGTTGTTTTCACTTACGGCGCTTACCACAGTTTCAAACTATGTGTTTGTGTGTTGCACCCCTTCCTCCTCCAGGATCCTGCTAACTCCATTTGGCCAGATGCTGGGTCCAGTTCATTCACTGCTGTATCCCAGTGATACAGATAGATAGACTCCTGGCACTAGCAAGGCCTTCCAATAATATTTGTTGAATTAATGTGTTGAAGAATTGAATCTCCAGCGAGCCAGGAGGAACCAGGAGCTACAAACAGCTTTCTAACAGCCCTCAACACCAGACTGGGGAGCCAGCAAAGCACTCCACACTTTCTGTTTTCCCAGAAAAACAATCGCCACCACATTATTCTGAAAGGCTGAAGCATCCTCCATTCACTCAATGGAGAATGTGCGTATCTGGGCCCGTGTTCCACTGGCTCGGGTCTCCTGGAAGATTGCTAGATCTCCAGAAGAGGCAAAAGCTCCCGGGGTGTAAAGAAGAGGGACGGGGAGGAAGGAATTTGTGAAAAGGCAATCACCTTGGACCAGGCACTTCACTTTCGATGGCATGCTGTTTGAACACTGTGCCCAGAGCAGCCCCACCTGGAACTTCCAGGCCTGCTCTTTCCGCACACCTGTCTGGGTGAAGGTAGGTTTTATTACACCCAGGCTAACTGTCTCAGTGCACTGAGATGACATTTCTCTCAAATAAACATCATAACCCACTCTAAAAACATCAGTCAATAGGAATATCAGGGCTCCCCCAGCCCCACCACACCCAGGGGATGTTAGATCAGCCAGTGGAAGCAACTGTTGAGGCTTAAAAGCTGCAAGTCTGGGGTTGAGGCAGGGGCGGGGGGGGGGGGGGAAGTCCCCCTTTATAAGCAGGCAGTTCTTTGGCCGCTGGGGCCCCCGTGTCCAGAAATACGGGTCTTCAAAGAGCAGAAGCACGTCTGCTGGCCAATTACAGAAGGCAGGCATGGGGAAGTGGGGGAGGTGAGCAGAGGCAGGGGCACCCACAGAGTGCAGCTTCAGTGGTT
This sequence comes from Herpailurus yagouaroundi, assembly GCF_014898765.1. Lineage (NCBI taxonomy): Eukaryota > Metazoa > Chordata > Mammalia > Carnivora > Felidae > Herpailurus > Herpailurus yagouaroundi. The sequence goes on along the minus strand of NW_024412391.1, from coordinate 41,094,564 downwards.
GATAACAGGGTTCCGCTTCAAATCCTGGGTGCAGCCTTTACTATTTGTTCACTTTGGACGAGTTCTTTCATCTCACTGAGCTTCAGTTGTCTCATCCGTAAAATGAGATAACCAGCACAGAGGGCTGTTGGGAAGATTAAATGCGCTAAAAAAAAAAAAAAAAAAAGGCACCACCACCACCACCACCACCAAATCCCCAAACCCTAAAGCCTTTAGACCAGGGCTACACACAGTTAAATCTATGTAAGTGTTTGCTATTATTTAGGGTCTTTCAGATCAGACGCATCATCATTTCATTCCATCAAGCCTCAAACCAATGCTTCCACATAAGGTAGAGTTATCCATCCCCATTTTGCAGATACAAAAACTGAGACTCACGACTGTTAAGTACGTTAGCCAAAGCCACATAGCTCAAGGGGTGGCAAGACCAGCACTCTGACCCCAGTAATCTGCGTAATCATTATCACAATAATTGGCATTTCCTGAAAGCCAGGTGGCTTATATCAATTACCTCATCAAATACGCAAAACCACCCGGTAAAGAAAGAATTCTTATAAGTACTTGACAAAGGAGGACACAGGGTGAAGAGGTTAAGTATCTTGGCGAGCTCACACAGTTAAAGAACAAAGTAGGAGCTTGAGTTCAATTCTGACCCCAAAACCAGTTTCTTTCATTTACATCCTGCCTGTCTGTATTTGTTACAGATCTCATGTGTCCACTTGAAACCATGGATGTCCCTGAATTTATATTAAATGTAAAACACCTCCTTGTTAAACGGGGTCCATGAGTGGCTCCATCCCAATGAAGGAGCCCGCTGTCATGAACTGTAAGAAATAAGGATATCCCCAAAGAACAGCCTAGCTTTCCACCAAGTTCCTTCTAGAAGGTTTGGTTTGTGGTCATAGATAGCAATTGGGGAATGTGTTAAAACGGAGTATGGGAAGTTCTTAGCCATCTGGCTTTAATCTTTCGGGAATTAGAACACCACAGATATTTTCTCAAGTTAGTCATCACCTGCCATGGAAGGGCTTTCCCTAGCAACGCATGACTGTCCTACCCAGTTGCGTGTGCCTCTGAAAAACTCTATGTCCTCCCAACTCTTTTCTTCCCTTAGGTGAAGACACGTAAAGAGGCCAACTACCAACATCCTGAAACAAACAGAACAGTGGCGACTTTTCATGTTTTATTAAAATACCGACCTACTAAAACCTGGTGCTAATCTGGTGCTCACTTGGCAATTACCTGGGCCCTTATGTTGACCTATTTATTAATACTTGAAACTATAGTTTTGTGAAACAAATTCCAAAGTGGCAGTTTACTAGGCTACCTTCCGTTTTTAACAAAGTGCAGTACAAAACTGCCTTGCTGGCTTTAGAGCAGCCCCTTGTTAGGGCACTGTGCCCCAGCAGAGGGCCAGGACGCCCTCAGAGTGACCGCGCCCAGGCCTGCCTGACACAATGGCTCCAGAGGCTGGGGCGGGGGCGGGGGGATGACGAAGGTAGGGGTGGTGGTGAGCTTGGCTTGGCCAACTCCGCAAAGTGATCTCTGCCCACAGTTTGGTCTGCAGCAGTTCTAGATAAAACGCAGGGATAAAAATTCAAGCCAGGAAGTCTGGCTTCGACACACTTAACGGCATTGGGTAAAAAACCATAAATTAACTGAAATGGCAGGGACTACTCATTTCTTACTACAACAGGCAAGTGTGGAATAAACACTTGCCCTCAATGAGCATTATCTGATGCACCAAAGACTTTTCCTCAAAACAAAGTTGAGACTTTGTGGATGGATGGAAAGAGGCCCTGTGGGTGGGACACAATTGACGTTGCCCAGGCGGTAAAAGAAAACAGGGCTTCTAGAAACGTGCAAAATATCTACAGCTTCTGCATGACAAAAATTCAGCACAAGTACAAATTTTAGCTTTTCTAATTTCATCTTGCCTAAAGTCGTCCCAAAAAAGAGAGCCGTAAAGTCAACTGGTAACGTAAACCTCAAATCCCAGGCTTATGTCTTCAGGGTTGGAAGAAATAGTGAACTCTCCGGCTAAAAAGAGACATGAATTCGATAGTCTCACGTAAGCAAAAGTCAGCGATTGCACATATACGGCAAAAACACTTGATCCTAGTTTTCACATGACATCACTGTGCCGAATGCAATTGTCCAGTCTAAACAGTGCTATCGTCACTACAAGCGATCGTCAGGGGCACACACAGCGGGCCCCAGGGTGAGAGGTTCATCTGGGATGCAGCATCGACAGCTGTAGGATCTGGGTTCCCCTTCCCCAAATTCCTGACTGTTCTTGGTCACTGAAGAACGATGCGTTGTCCCTAAGCCAAGAGGCAGAGGCAGAACAGAAGCAGCCTGGGTATAGTCTGGGCATGCTGCCAGGAGGAGAGCCACGTGTGTGTGCCCACATCAATTCTGAGACCCTACAGACAGCACAGCTTTCTTAGGAGCCCATTTTTCATAGAGGTGGCAGCGGGATGGAGAAGTCTTAGGATTAAGGGCTGCTTTTTTTTTTTTTTGGCAAGAAATTCATTCCCGTCACATGCAGTAAAGCTGTATTCCAGACCCATCAATAAACCCTGGGGGGAGGGGGTGGAGGGAACCAGTGGCTTGAAATTCCAGACCTCAAAGCACCCAGAGGCCCAAGAGGAAAGAAGCCTTTCCTTTAGCAGGGCCAGACAAGAGCAGGGGAATGGAGCGTGGAGGGAGACAGTTTCTACACAAACACCCCACCCCCCACTTCACGGCTGTGTCAAGTAAACAGCAGTGACAGCTGTGAGACACAAAGCACTGCCACTGTGCCTCATGACCACCACTCACAGAGCACCTGCCATACGTCACCTGCCCTGCCAGGCATTTGCTACGCACTATCTCGCTTAACTGTAAGAGTCCTCATACAGTTGTTATTTTTACCCCCAGTTTTCAGGTAACTTCCCTATGGTCACATATCATAGAAGCGACAGAAACTGAATTTGGGCCCAGGTTTGTTGGGAGTCTGAAACTCTGAACTTACTTCTCCATTCCACAAAAATTAAATGTACTCTTCTTAAAACCTTTGAAAGGCCCTTCTTCTACCTCTAGGCTGTTGTTTGTTTTCAACCCACCTGTTCAAGCCGCCCCGCACGTGGGGTAGAACCGTGCGTCTTGCCCAATGGCGCTGCTTCTGGGATTACAGCTACTTGCCACCAACATCGCCCCCACGGTGAGGAAGGGTCCATCCATTGAAATCCACTCCTCTCAGAAATCCACAGGAAAGGCACCCCGCCCTGGACATGATAGCACCCAGACGGGGGCTTTTGGAAGGACGGACAAACCCAACACCCGGCCTCATCCTTAAATCACCCAGAAGTCGCGGAGGCCGCGGGTTTCCTGGTTTCCCCCAACTTCATTTCCAAGGCAACAATGGAGCAATTTCCCAGACGCAGAGTCAAGCGGGGATCGTAACCAGGCACGCCTTCTGTTTTTCACAATGTGCCCAAAGACTGACGAACATAAGAGGGTCTCTTCAATACGCTATTCGCCCTGCCAAGCATAGTCTCATTCCCCTTTTGGTGGCTCACAAAGCCTGAGGGAAGCCCGCCGCCAGGCCCCCAGGACCACACAGGACACTGGGTGCCGAGGGATCCGTCTGCAGCTGGACTCCATCAAGACCCCTGTGTGCCTTCCCACCTTCCTCAGCAGCCACGCTTTCTTCCGTCGTTAGCTCCCAACCCTGGCTGCACATTGGAATCACCTGGGGAGTTTAAACGCTATCGAGGACTGGGTCCCAGCCCCAGGGATTCTGATGTAATGGGTCTGGGATGGGGCCAGAGCAGCTGCATTTTAAAAGTGCCCAGGCGATTCTAAGGTGCAGGCAGGATTGAGACACCCTAAGGAGGGAATCAGTGATTCTGCAGATGCTCAAGTTCATCCCTCTGAACTTTCTCTGCATTCCTCAAACTGTCTGCACTTTTCCGACTCATTTCACCTGTAGGTCCTCTGTTACGGAACCAGGCTGGAACGCTGGCGGAGAAAGCAAGCAGCACTCGGAGATCTTGGTGGATTGGAGATTTATTTAGCACCAGCGGGCCCAGAGGAGACCGTTTCTCCAAAGATCTGAGCCCCAAATGGAAGTGGGAAGGGCAATTTATAGCTGTCAGCTTCCGTATTCGTGGCGGATTTTCGAGCGCGTGCGCGGCAAACAGGGCAAGAAGAACCCGGAAGAGGGGTCTCTAAGCCAGAGACCAGAGCTTGTTTTAGCCCCATCGGCCATCTTTGGCGTACTTTATTCACTTCTCCAACATTTCCCCCCGCTTTGATGCCTTTTAAAAAAACTTTTAGCAGTCATCACCTTTCAGTTTTACAGGTTGGTACTCTCGGAAGGCTAAGATACGTGTAGTAGTTTGGCAAGCAACAGTGTTTTCAATAAAACGTACCACGGCATTCAGTATACAGGGCCCGATGGACACAAGTAAAATTATGGAGAGGAGGGGCCCCTCCAGGGCAGGAAGCCAGGATGCCCAATCTGTGAGATTCCATCCTTCTTATTGATTGATACTTTCCTGTTGTCTACGTTGATTTTTTTTTTTTTTTTTTTTGAGTTCCTTAACCTTAGTTGTAACTGTTCCTGATTGGTTTACGAAATAGCAACATTCCTCCCCCGGAAAGATGCAGATCCCTCTTTTTTTCTGAAGTGACGAGGTGGAGGGACTTGCCGATTTTGGAGGGTCACTGCCGCCAGAGAGTTTATTTGGCTTTGTAAGGTTACCAGAGAATCTGCCACCCGTTCCATGTCTTCATTTATCTCTTGAGATAGTCTATGGTATAGTCCTACGGATGAACCTATGCCCCCAGTTCTGGTTCCTATTCCTGTCGCAATTCCTACTCCTATCAGAACGGGTAGCAGGATTGCCTGTTTAGCCAGGCACTTGGGGCTAAAGGCTGTTAGGAACTGATCTTCAGTGTATACGGATACCTCTGGGGTTAGGAAGACGGAATAACATATCTGAGTCCAGTTGGCTTCTAAGCATTGGTAGGCCGAATTAGAACACAGATAGAACACTCCAGGGGTTGAACATAGGGTTCAAATATAACCTTCTTCTTTAAGGTTATATTTTTTGCACATAGAGAGGTACCATTCATACCTTCAGGGACTGTACAGGTTAGATTGTCGGTATTTGTGAGACGGACCCCAGTGGCCAGGGGTCCAATTAAGACAGAGGTGTTGGTTTTGAGATTTTCAGGAGCTTCCCAGGTCAAAGGGATGGGAGCGGCTAAGTGAGCCCTCCGGCTGAGGGGCAAGCACATCCAACAGGTTTGGATGTGATTATGTATTTTATGGAGGACTTGTAGTGTTGGCCCAACGCTGGAGTGGGGAATTGGTAAGCATCTGATTGAGGGCTGAAAGGTTCAAACCCTGGTAGGCTGCCCAGGGAGCGGTTGCCTTTACGGCTTGTATTACCCCATCCTGGCTATCCTTTATAACTTTTTGAAGGGCCCTGTCTTGCACCCCTCCCCCGTTCGAGATCCCCCACTGAGGAAGGTAACTGTAGCGAGCTCGCTTCCCTCTCTGGAGGCCCTTGTTGTGACATGGGTTCCTGATATTTTGGGTTATCTCTACGGTCCAATACTTAGCCCTTGGGGCACTGGGTGACCGACAGAGAGTGGGTGTTTCTCCCTGGTAGTAATCTTTGTGGAGGGAGGTGAAGGTGCTGAATGCCCTTGACCCCCTTATTGTCATATAACAATCCTGGGGGCAAAGTGGGTAAGCGGCCGTTGTGAGGGTGAGAGACGTTATCATAATATACAGGCAATACTTAATAATCTTCCCATCCAGAGGAGGTATGTGAGACCCAGCATGCATCTTTTGTCCCATGTCTAGCTTGTTGATGCAGTCTCTATCAGCTCAACAGTAAGAAGTAAGATCAGGGCTATGACACCAGTAAGGGGCAAGGGCTGGCAGAGTTGCATCTGAACCCCTGGGCTTGGTCCATGGGTTGATTTCTCAAGCTTCTGCCGTGTACAGGCCAGCCAGCTTCCGGGCTGTGGCTGGAGCAGGGCTGGAGGTCTCAGGGGCCAGTTTCCCTTTTGAGGGTCAGTTTAAGCGGGTTGACTGGATCTGGATCACTTCACCAGGTTGTGGGTTCTTCTGAGTTGGCCTTCTTAACTCTGGAGTGATGGACCCAAGGGGTGATACCGGAAACTTTAAGGGCTGCAGGAGTTGTTAGAATAACAGTATGAGGCCCAGTCCACCATGGTTTAAGATGTTACCTCTTTCAATCTTTGACCCATACAGAGTCTTCTGGCAGAAAGGGGTGAACGGGGGTCCCTAAGGAAGTTGGGGCCCTCTCTATGGTGTATCTCTATAACTTGTTTAGGACTGCCCCCGAGGTCTGGAGCTGTTCTCTTATTCCCTTGTCTTCAATCTGGTGTAGGTCTCCTGGGAGTTTTTTTAAACATGGGGCGGGGGTCGCCCATATAATGACTCGAAAGGGGAGAATCCTAGTGCCCCAGGGGTGCATCGGGCACACGAGAGGGCCAGTGGTAGAAAATCTGGCCATGGGAGATTAGTCTCTTGGTGGAACTTAGCCAGGGTTTCCTTGGAGGGTGCGATTCATCTGCTCTACTTTCCCTGAGGTCTGGGGTCAGTAAGCAGGTGTGCAGTTTCCAGGTAATGTTGAGGGACTTTGTCAGGGTTTGTATAATGTCTGCCACAAATGCAGGTCCCTTATCAATGTGTATGGTTAAGGGTAGGCCAAACCGAGGCACAATCTCCCGTAGAAGAGCTTTGGCCACCTCGCGACTTCGTTCCGTCTGGTCGGGAATGCTTTGACCCATCCCGAATATGTACAGATTATTACAGGCAGATTATATGCAGATTATTACAAGCAGGTACCTGAACCCTTTATTTGGTTGTATGTCAGTAAAGTCCACCTCTAAGTCTTCGAAAGGGGCGGCCCCCATCCTTTGTGGGCCAGGCGGGGGCCGAGGGGCAGACCGAGCATTGTTTTTGGCACACGTTACACATTGTTCACAGACAGCTCGGCATAATGCCGGCAGCTGGCTGATACAGTAGGTCTTTTTGAGGAGGGCCTCTAGAGCAGTTTTTCCTTGGTGTCTGAGTTGGTGATATTCCTTCACTAGGTGTCTTCCCATAGATGACGGGACAAAGATGTGCCCATTTGGCGTGACCCACCATCCCTCTTTGTTTAGTGTGCCTCCTTCTGTCGAGGCCCAACTTTTCTTCTCGTTTGTATGCAGGGGTGGGGAGACTTCCCTCTGGGGTGCGAGAGTCATAGTGTAGGTAGGAGCTTCGCCTGGGTCACCACAGGCGGCCACGCTCACTGTTTTGTCAGCCAGGTGATTTCCTTGAGATCTGGGGTTGTCTCCTTTCTGATGTTCCTTACAGTGTAGGATAGCTACCTTGTCTGGCAGCCATACAGCCTCAAGAAGCTTTAGTATTTAGTATTTTTGATAGTTTTCCCTGCAGCAGTAAGGAGGCCTTTTTCTTTATAGATGGCCCCATGTACATGCACAGTAGCGAAGGCATACCGGGAATCAGTGTAGATGGTAACTCGTTTACCTTTGCTAAGGATGAAGGCTCAGGTTAAGGCTTACAGTTCAGCTAGTTGTGCCGACCATCCTTCCGGCAAGGCCTTGGCTTCCAGAACTTCGGTGGTTGTGGTTACTGCATATCCTGCTCTATGGCTGCCCTCTTGTAAATAGCTGCTCCCATCACTGAACAGGGTGATCTCTGGGCTTGTTATAGCCTGGTCTTAGAGGTCCAGGCGGCTGGCTTAGATTTCATCCACTACTTGGGAACAGTCATGGTCGGGTTCTCCCTCCTCCGTGGGAAGGAAGGTGGCTGGGTTTGGTGTTCTTACTGTTTCAAGAGTGACCCTTGGGTTTTCATAGAGAAGGCCTTGATATTGTGCCAGCCGAGAATTGGAGAGAAAACTAGATCACCGGGTGCTCATGAGGGACATGACCGCGTGTGGGATGTTAACATTAAGTGTTTGTCCCTGTGTCAGTTTGTCCGCCTCCTTGATGAGCAGGACTGTGGCTGCCAGCACTCTGAGGCACGGTGGCCATCCTGCAGCCACAGGATCAAGTTGTTTTGACAGGTAGGCTACTGGCCTCTCTCCAAGTTTGGAGAGAAGATCCCAGCCCAGGAGAGGAATCAGGCAGCCAGGTAAGTAGAAGAACTCATGTCGGACCTTGTGACCCCCAAGTTCACATTGTCGAGCTTGACAGAAGGGCTATTGTATTGCCTGTGTCCTACTAGCCCCAAGCATGGTTGCTGTTTTTTGGCTGAAAGGGGCCACCGGGGAAGTGACAACCAAGTGTTCAGCCACAGTGTCAACCATGAAAGTTATTGTTCGGCCCCCTACTTTTTTTTTTTTTTTAATTTTTTAAATCTACATCCAAATTAGTTAGCATATGTTGCAACAGTGATTTCAGGAGTAGATTCCTTAAGCCCCTTACCCATTTAGCCCATCCCCCCTCCCACAACCCCTCCAGTAACCCTCTGTTTGTTCTCCACATTTAAGAGTCCCTTATGTTTTGTCTCCCTCCCTGTTTTTATATTATTTTTGGTTCCCTTCCCTTATGTTCATCTGTTTTCTCTCTTAAAGTCCTCATATGAGTGAAGTTACATGATATTTGTCTTTCTCTGACTAATTTCGCTTAGCATAATACCCTCCAGTTCCATCCATGTAGTTGCAAATGGCAAGATTTCATTCTTTTTGATTGCCGAGAAATACTCCATTGTATATATCTATACCACATCTTATTTATCCATTCATCCATCGATGGACAGTTGGGCTCTTTCCATACTTTGGCTATTATTGATAGTGCTGCTATAAACATGGGGGTGCATGTGTCCTTTGAAACAGCACACTTGTATCCCTTGGATAAATACGTAGTAGTGCAATTGCTGGGTCGTAGGGTAGTTCTATTTTTAATTTTTTGAGGAACCTCCATACTGTTTTCCAGAGTCGCTGCACCAGCTTGCATTCCCACCAACAATGCAAAAGAGATCCTCTTTCTCCACATCCTCACCAACATCTGTTGTTGCCTGAGTTGTTAATGTTAGCCATTCTGACAGGTATAAGGTGGTATCTCATTGTGGTTTTGATTTGTATTTCCCTGATGATGAGTGATGTTGAGCATCTTTTCATGTGTCGGTTGGCCATCTGGATGTCTTCTTCGGAGGAGTGTGTATTCATGTCTTTTGCCCATTTCTTCACTGGATTATTTATTTTTCGGGTGTTGAGTTTGATAAGTTCTTTATAGATTTTGGGTACTAATCCTTTACCTGATATGTCATTTGCAAATATCTTCTCCCATTCTGTCACTTGCCTTTTAGTTTTGCCGATTGTTTCCTTTGCTGTGCAGAAGCTTTTTATTTTGATGAGGTCCCAATAGTTCATTTTTGCTTTTGTTTCCCTTGCCTCCAGAGACGTGTTGAGTAAGAAGTTGCTGCGGCCAAGATCAAAGAGGTTTTTGCCTGCTTTCTCCTCGAGGATTTTGATGGCTTCCTGTCTTACATTTAGGTCTTTCATCCATTTTGAGTTTATTTTTGTGTATGGTGTAAGAAAGTGGTCCAGGTTCATTCTTCTGCATGTCGCTGTCCAGTTTTCCCAGCACCACTTGCTGAAGAGACCATCTTTATTCCATTGGATATTCTTTCCTGCATTGTCAGAGATGAGTTGGCCATATGTTTGTGGGTCCATTTCTGGGTTCTCTATTCTGTTCCACTGGTCTGAGTGTCTGTTTTTGTGCCAGTACCATACTGTCTTGAGGATTACAGCTTTGTGGTACAGCTTGAAGCCTGGGATTGTGATGCCTCCTGCTTTGGTTTTCTTTTTCAAGATTGCTTTGGCTATTCGGGGTCATTTCTGGTTCCATACAAATTTTAGGATTGTTTGTTCTAGCTCTGTGAAGAATGCTGGTGTTAGTCTGATAGAGATTGCACTGAATATGTAGATTACTTTGGGTAGTATCGACATTTTAACAATATTTGTTCTTCCTATCTAGGAGCATGGAATCTTTTTTCCATTTTTTTGTGTCTTCTTCAATTTCTTTCATAAGCTTTCTATAGTTTTCATTGTATAGATTTTTCACCTCTTTGGTTAGATTTATTCCTAGGTATTTTATGGTTTTTGGTGCAATTGTAAATGGGACTGATTCCTTGATTTCTCTTTCTGTTGCTTCATTGTTGGTGAATACGAATGCAACCGATTTCTGTGCGTTGATTTTATATACTGCAACTTTGCTGAATTCATAAATCGGTTCTAGCAGTTTTTGGCAGAATCTTTTGGGTTTCCCATATAGAGTCTCCTCCTGGGTGGTGGTCTGGATGACTTTTATTTCTTTGTATTGTCTGATTGCAGAGGCTAAGACTTCCAATACTATGTTGAATAACAGTGGTGAGAGTGTACATCCCTGTCTTGTTCCTGACCTTAGGAGGAAAGATCTGATTTTCCCCATTGAGGATGATATTAGGATTGGGTCGTTCATATGTGACTTTTATGATTTCAAGGTATGATCCTTCTATCCCTACTTTCTTGAGGGTTTTTATCAAGAAAGTATGCTGTATTTTGTCACATGCTTTCTCTGCATCTTGAGAGGATCATACAGTTCTTGTCCTTTCTTTTATTGACATGATGAATCACGTTAATTGTTTTGAGGATATTGAACCAGCCCTCCATCCCAGGTATAAATCCCACTTGGTCATGGTGAATAATTGTTTTAATGTATTGTTGGATCTGGTTGGCTAATATCTTGTTGAGGATTTTTGCATCCATGTTCATCAGGGAAATCGGTCTATAGTTCTCCTTTTTAGTGGGGTCTCTGGTTTTGGAATCAAGGTAATGCTGGCCTCATAGAAAGAGTTTGGAAGTTTTCCTTCCATTTCTATTTTTTGAAACAGCTTCAAGAAAATAGGTGTTAACTAAATGTTTGGTAGAATTCCCCTGGAAAGCCATCTAGCCCTGGACTCTTGTTTTTTTGGGATTTTTGATTACTAATTCTATTTGTTTACTGGTTATGGGTCTGTTTCTATTTCAGTTTTGCTAGTGTATATGTTTCTAGGAATTTGTCCATTTCTTCCAGATTGCCCATTTTATTGGCATATAATTGCCCATAATATTCTCTTATTGTTTTTATTTCTGCTGTGTTGGTCGTGATCTCTCTTCTTTCATTCTTGACTTTATTTATTTGGGTCCTTTCCTTTTTCTTTATGATCAAACTGGCTCGTGGTTTATCAATTTTGTTAATTCTTTCAAAGAACCAGCTTCTGGTTTCATTGATCTGTTTTGTTTTGGTTTTGGTTTTGGTTTTGATAGCATTAATTTCTGCTCTAATCTTTATTATTTCCTGTCTTCTGCTGGTTTGAGTTTTTATTTGCTGTTCTTTTTCCAGCTCTTTAAGGTGTAAGGTTAGGTTGTGTACCTAAGATCTTTCTTCCTTCTTTAGAAGACCTGGATTGCTATATATTTTCCTTTTATGACTGTCTTTGCTGCATCCCAGAGGTTTGGGGTTGTGGTGTTATCATTTTCATTGGCTTCCATGTACTTTTTAATTTCCTCTTTAACTTCTTAGTTGTCAGCCCCCTACTTTCATTTTGACTGTGGGCTCATGCAGCCCAGAGAGAAAAAGCCCGGTCCCCCTCAGTCCGATTCTATCCTGGCCAGACTAACGAGGTTCTCTCCTCGAGGTTCTTCCCGATATTGGCTGGGTTTTGAGGGCCCCTTCCAATTTGGACATTCATTCTTCCACTGTCCCTTCTCTTTGCAGTATACACATTGGTCCTTTGCTAAGGGGGCTCTGGGCTTCCCCTCTTTTGATGGTTGGGGTCTTCCCATCTTTGCAGTGTCTGTTTCTTTTAGTGTTGCTGCGAGAAGAGTGGCCTTCTCTCTGCTTCTCTTTCGGCTGCGACTTCTCTGTTTACGAAAACTTTATTGGCGGCCTCTATCAGCTTAGTGATATTCATCCCAGCAAAGCCCTCTAACTTCTGGAGTTTTCTTCTGATATCTGGGGCAGCCTGTGCCACAAAGGAGGTATTTACCATTTGTTGACTTTCTGGTGCCCCATGGTCAAACGGGATGTATGCATGGTATGCCTACATAGTTTTTTACAGTAGTCTCTGGGAGACTCCCCAGGCTGCTGTGTGACTGACGATATTTTAGTCATGTTCATGGGCTTTTTTGTTCCAGCTCGGATTCCCCAAAGGAGGGTTTCCTGATATCACCAGATATGGCCTTGTCCTTCTTCTGTCGTGAAATCCCATGTTGGGTGTTCTTCAGGCACAGCAGCTTGAGCCCAGACAGCAGGGTCATTGATCCCTGGAGGTGTGTGATTTTTTAGATACTGTCGTGTTTCTATTCTTCTTCTTTTTTCTGTATTAAACAGAGTATGGAGTAGCTGTTGACAATCTTCCCAAGTCGGTTGGTGGGTCTGGAAGAGGGACTCCATCAAGTTGACTGTTGCTTGTGGCTTTTCAGAGTATGATGGAGTGTTGTGTTTCCCATTGAGGAGGTTGGTTGTAGAGGAAGGTTGATAATACATCATGGAACGGCTGGCTGGACTGTTCCATCCTCATTCTGTCTTTCAGGCTCTCTCATCTCCCTTACAGGCATTTGGAGAGTGTCAGGTCTGGGTCTGGGCACAGTCTGGCTGCTGGCCCTGGTTGGGGATGGTTCTCCGGGTCTGGGAGTAGAGGAGAGATGGGCGGCACATCCGTCCGTCCGGTGGAGGAGAGACAGACAGAGGAGGAGTTTCAAGCTTAGGGTCAGCGGGGAGGGAGCCCGGTGAGTCATAAGGTGGTGGAAAGACGGGATCTTCCTCCAGGTCTCCTGAAAACACTAGGGGAGCAGTAGGTTGCTTCTTTGGTTTCCTGGGTGAGTCTCTTGATAAGGCAGCTAAAACCTTTGCCTGACTCTGCTTGCTATGGATGAATCGCACCCAAGGCGGAGGATTGGGCAATTTCAAGCCAGAAGTCAATGTATGGAAATTGATCAGGGTGACCTGGGTTCCCAGTGACCATCAGCCAAACCCACCGTGCCACTGGAGCATCTAATGTCCCTTCCGGGGGCCATCCTACATTGAACATGAGCCATTCTAGTTCACAAAAGGTCCTTAACTTACTGGGTGTCATTTTCACCCCATAATTGCCTGAAAATCCCTTTGAAAAATGTTTTCAGCATGACCTCTAAAATCACAGGCTTATTCTGTTTTGATCCCATTATTAATTCCTTTCTTGTGTTCAGTGTGGAGGAGACAGACAAAGGGAGGGTATCCCGTCAAATGAGAGGACCAATCAGATACTCCACTGGTCATGTTCAGGAGGGAAACTTTAGGTGAGGCTTGGCCGAAGTGGACTCAGCTTTGTGACTTGCGATCGGAGTCTAATCCAATGCCACCCTGGACCGTATGCCTTTCACCGCCACACAGATGAGCCCACTCAGACTCCATAGACTTTTGGGGACCTTAAGGGTGCCCGTCAGTGGAGCTACAAACTCGAACTCAACTGGCAAGTCTGGCCGAGCCACACATTCACACACATACACACCAGAGGCTATTACATTCCCTCACACAAATTTTTCTACCTGTGAGACCACTAAGGTCTCTGGGGAGTGATCAGGTCCCCCTTCCATCCTTTTGGGTGGGCCTGACTACTTTGGGGCCCTGGCCTTACCCATTCCAACATCCTGCCCAGGTCCTCACCTACCAGGTCTCTTTGAGTCCCACGAGAATGAGGGAGCAGGCCGGCGGGAGGCGACCAAACAGGAGACTGCCGAAATCCAGGCAGGACGCCCATTCTCCTTTGCGATCCCTCGTTCCATCACCGCCTAGCCGTTTTCCCAAACCAGTGGCAACAATGGGCCAGAGCATTCTCAGTCAGGGAACCAAATATGTTACAGAACCAGGCTGGAACACTGGCAGAAAAACCAAGCGGCACTTGGAGATCTTGGTGGATCAGAGATTTATTTAACACCGGCGGGCTCAGAGGAGATCGTTTCTCCAAACAGCTGAGCCCCCAGTGCAAGTGGGAAGGGTAATTTATAGTTGTCAGCTTCTGTATTCCTGGCAGGTTTTCGCGCCTGCGGCAAGAAGAACCCAGAAGAGGGGTCTCTAAGCTAGAGACCAGAGCTCGGTTTAGTCCCGGTGGGCCATCTTTGGCGCGGTGCTTTATTTATTTCTCCAACACTTCCAGGGGAGCTTTGCATACTGCCCACAAACAGTACCCCTTCTCTCTGAGCCTCCTCGCTCAAGGCGCGCAAGATCCCCAGGCAACTTCCCTGAGCGAAGCACCCCCAGCCGCGGGAACTTACTTGGGTTCCACGTGTAGAGACTTCACAACAGCTGGGAACCGGGGCGAGAGCCAGGTGCTCAGGGGAGCGCCGAGGCCCGGGAGCCACCAGCCAGGAGAGCGCGGAAACCCGGGAGCGGCGAGCCGGAGGAGCGCGGAGACCAGGAAGCCGCCAGCCGGGGGAGCGCGGAGACCCGGGAGCGGCGAGCCCGGGGACCGGAGGCGCATAGACCCGGGAGCGCCGGGGCGCTCACAGCACCAGCAGCTGCGGGAAGCGCTGGGCGGGTGCAGCCTTGCGCCCCGGCCCGGAACGGGAACTGGACGGGAGGGCACTTGCGGCCGCGCCCGCCCGCCTCGCCTGGCAGAGCAGAAGGGCGGAGGCGGTGCCGGCCGGACGAGGCGGGGTCGGCGCTGGGGCCGCTGGCTCGCGGGAAGTCTGGAGACGCGGCGCACAGAAAAGTGGCCGCGGGCAGCCCCAAGGCGCGCTCCGCGCCGGCCGAGAGCTGCCAGCCGCGGGCAGGGTCGAATGCGCAGGCGGGAGAGTTGGCCCGGGGGTGACACTCTTGGGAAATCCTTGCGCCATGGTGGCCGCGAGTCCAGACCCTCCCCTTAAAAGTATCAACCCAGATCCTGCAACCAGAGGCAAATCCTGGGCAAGACGGTGAAACTCTCGTTAAAATGGGACACGTGCGCCTGGATGAAAACTAGCTTGGAGGAATCAAACTTTTTACGACAGAGCATATACGTAGATTTATACTTAAAAATTTTTTATTTATTTATGTATTTAATGTTTTCTTTATTTTTGAGCGAGACGGAGCATGAACTGAGTAGGGGCAGAGAGAGGGGAACAGAGGATCCGAAGCAGGCAACGTGCTGACAGCAATGAGCCCCATGCGGGCTGGACCTCGGGAGTGAGATCATGACCTCAGCGAGGCCTGGCCCTCAAATAAACGAGCCACCCAAGCGCCTCTAGATTTATACTTTTTAAAATCTAAGTCTTTCTTTCCGTTCTTAAATCTTTTCTTGACGGTGTACATTTTATACTGTATACATTAATCAGTGATGACTCATAAAGGAGTTTTTAAACACACTAATAAGTTTCCAATAAAATATTTTTAAACGTTTTAAATGGAGAACGTCTACATAAAGCATACCTATAAAAAGTGGTCATTCACATTAAAATACATTCGGCCACGTGACCACAAATATGCATGAATATTTAAGTTCCTATCAAAAGGCTGCCTTCTGAGAGAAGTATGTTCATAACTCAAAAGTAAAACTTCGCAGGGTCGCCTAGGTGACTCAGTCGGTGGGGCCTCCTACATGGGCTGAGATCGTGATTTCCCAGTCGGTGAGCTGGGCCCCCAGACTGGCTCTGTGCTGAGAGCTCAGAGCCTGGAGCCCTGTTTCAGATTCTGTGTCTCCCTCTCTCTCTGCCCCTCCCCTGTTCATGCTCTGTCTCTCTCTGTCTCAAAGATAAATAAACGTTAAAAAAAATAAAAAAAGAAAAGTAAAACTTTGCAAAAATAAAATTGATGGAATACAAAGTACAACTTGTAAGGACCAACATGAAGACAACATACTAATCCTTTCAGTTTACCCTTGTTTTAACCTCTGGTAGAAAATTTTTTAAAATTCTCTGTTCTTCTCTGATTCCGATATGTATCTTCCATGACTTTTAAACTCTCATATTTCCCATATACTGCTTCTGTGGCTGCATTCTGAGTAACTTCATTTCTGTCTTACCATTCCCCAATTATTTTGCAGATATTTTGTAGAGGTATGCAGACCTCGCAACAGCTGGGAGCCCATCTGCTCTTTAACCCATCTGTGGTAGGCAGAATGGTGCACATCCCTCCCACCCCCCCACCGCCCCCATAATGTTCATGTCCTACACCTGGAAACTCTGAATATGAAAAGCAGAATTAAGGTAGCAGATGGAATTTAGGGTGCTAATCAGCTAACGTTGAGCTGGGAAAATTATGGTGGATTATCCAGGTGAGCCTTACGTAGTCATAGGGGTCCATAAAAATGAAGTGGGAGACAGAAAAAGGAGAATCAGAGAGATGGTAACCAGAGAAGGCTTTGGCCTGATGTTGCTGGCTTTGAAGATGGAGGAATAGGGTTCTGAGCCAAGGACCATGGTGGTTTCTAGAAGCTGTAAAGGCAACAAAATAGATTCTTCCATTGAGCCTTGAAAGGAACAGTCTTGCTGACACTTTGATTTTGGCACAATGAGACTCATTTCAGACTTCTGACCTCCAGAACTGTAAAAAAATTAATTTGTGTTGTTTTAAGCCACTAAATCTATGGTAACTTGTTACAGCAGCAATAGAAAACCAGTACACCATCACTTAAGTTCTTACTGTTAACAATATATTTACTTTCTCAACATCATGGTTCTATTTCTAGTACTCTTGGTCATTTTTAAAACTTTTTTAACATTTATTTTTTTGAGAGACAGAGAGAGACAGAGCCTGAGCAGGGGCAGAGAGAGAAGGAGACACAGAATCTGAAGCAGGCTCCAGGCTCCAAGATGTCTGCACAGAGCCCAATTACAGGGCTTGAACCTATGAACTGTGAGATCATGACCTGAGCAGAAGTCAGACGCTCAACAGACTGAGCCGTCCAGGCGCCCCTCTAGTTTTCCAATAGTCTCCTGTTCTTTGCTAATTCCATCACTTGTTCTTTCTTTTCTTTCCTTCCTCCCTTCCTCCCTTCCTCTCTCTCTCTCCCTCCCTCCCTCTCTCTCTCTCCTTTCTCTCTCTCCTTCTCTCTCTCTCTTTCTCTCTTTCTCTCTTCCTTTGTTTTCTTTCTCTCCTTCCTTCCTTCCTTCCTTCCTTCCTTCCTTCCTTCCTTCCTTCCTTCCTT
>NW_024412391.1:41057043-41077387 GCF_014898765.1 Herpailurus yagouaroundi | reverse complement strand
CTTCCTTCCTTCCTTCCTTCCTTCCTTCCTTCCTTCCTTCCTTCCTTAGTGGTGGGTTGGGCAGAGGGAGAGAAAGAATCCCAAACAGGCTCCATGCCCAGCACAGAGCCCGATGTGGCTCTCCAGCCCACAACTGTGAGGTCATGACCTGGGTGGAAATCAGAAGTTGGGTGCTTAACTGACTGGGCCACCCAGGTGCCCCAAATGCCATCACTTTAAAAAATACATAGTTGGGGCACCTGGGTGGCGCAGTCGGTTAAGCGTCCAACTTCAGCCAGGTCACGATCTCGCGGTCCGTGAGTTCGAGCCCCGCGTCAGGCTCTGGGCTGATGGCTCGGAGCCTGGAGCCTGTTTCCGATTCTGTGTCTCCCTCTCTCTCTGCCCCTCCCCCGTTCATGCTCTGTCTCTGTCTGTCCCATAAATAAATAAAAACTTTGAAAAAAAATTAAAAAAAATATAGTTATTTTTTGTTTTGTTTTTCATTAAAATTTTTATTTTGAGATAATTACAAATTCACGTGCAGCTGGAAGAAATAATGCAGAGAGATCCATTTACCCTTAACCCAATTTCTCCCAATGGTAGTATATTCCAGAATTACAGTGCAAGATCACAACCAGGGCATTGGCACTGATATGGTCAAGATACAAAACATTTCCATCATTACAAAGATGCCTCATGTTGCATTAAATCACCATTAAATCACCTTTGCACCTTTGTGTGGGTCTGGTTCTGGGTTCTGTTCCATTGGTCTATGTGTTTATCCCTTTGCCAGTACCATATAGTCTTGAAATGATTCTTCTCATTTTATTCTTCTTTTTCAAAATTGCTTTACCTACTCTAGTTCCTTTGACTTACTACATAATTTTTTTTGTTTAATTTTTAATTTTTTTATTTTAGACAGGGGGAGGGGCAGAGGGAGAGAGAATCTCAAGCAGACTCCATGCCCATCACAGAGCCCAACACAGGTCTGGATCGCATGACCATGAGATCATGACCTGAGACAAAATCCAGAGTCAGACACTTAACTGACTGAGCCACCCAGGTGCGTCATAATAAATTTTGGAAAATAATCTGGCTGGGACTTTTATGGGAATTGTTTTAAACCTGTACCAGAGAGAATTGACATCTTTACTGTGTTGAGCCTTCCAATCCATGAACATGGTATGTCGCTCCATTTATTTAGATCTTTGATTTCTTTCATCAGTGTTTTTTCGTCTTCAGCATATGAGGCTTACATATGCTTTGTAAGATTTACACTTAAGTATGTCATTTTTAAAAAAAATCAATTGTATATGTCGCAGGTAAGAATGTAAAATGGTTCAGCCAATGTGGGAAATAGTTTGATGGTTCCTCAAAAGGTTAAACAGAATTACCATATGATCCAGCAATTCCACTCCAAGGAATAAACCCCCACAAAACTGAAAAAAAGATACTCAAGTTCTTGGAAAATAGTGGACTAAGTGAGATCCTAAGCTTACCTTGTCCCATGGGCACACCTAGATAACAGCCACGTCAGTGCATCCAATCCAGAAAATGACGTGAAGACTGAGAGAACAGACATTCCACAGTTAATTGTAGAGATGATACATCAAAAAAGATAGGAGGGGCAGAGACGGGCTTGAGAACCAAAGTCCCAAGGAAACTAACCATAAATAGGAGGGATACCACAAGCATGGAGAACGGAAAGAAGCAGACCCTACCTTAGGTACTCTAGATATGGGGGACCTGCACTTAGAAGATGAGTCCCCATAACATTTGGCTTTGAAAACCAGTGGTGCTTAACTTCATGAGTCTTTATAACCAGAGGGGCTTAACTCCAAGTACTTTAAAAATCAACAGGCTGGAGGGTGATAGGAAACAGTACTCACTCTTAAAGAGACAGCATAACAAGAAGCCCCAATGAGACACAGCATAGAGACAGCAATTTGAAAAGCACCTGGGGTGTGCCCGAAGGAGGTTGATTTACTCATCCCAGAAGGTGTGCTGGAGGGCCAGGGATCTTTAGACTTCTCTAAGAATCAAAGAGCTGGCAGGAACCATTTCTCTCCACCTTCCCTTCAGTCTAGATAGCCAGACACCAGTAGGAAATAGCACCAACACTCTCCATCTACCTTGTTCATACCACATGACCCACCCCTACATTCTCCTGCAGATCTGCCCCATCCAACCTTCCCCATTAGGTAGAAGTCTCTCCAAAGAAGCTCCTGCTACATCTCATCCTGAAAGCAGCCCCTGCAAGACCATTGTCACTCCAAAGTGACTCCTGCCCAGAGAGAAGGGAAGATAACAACACACACCAGGACACTCACAATCCCAGAAGCCCATCATTATAACTGAGAGTGTAGAGAGAGTGCCCCGCTGATCAGTGCATCTGCAGCCCCTGCAGGCATCTGGCTTGATGTCTGGCCAACCCACCAACAAAAGCCTCTCATGGGATGAGGCGAGAAAAGCACCTTACAGTTTGGTGCTACTGCAGCCCCAGAAAATGGGCTGAGGACAGGTATCTGGTCTGATTGCTGCCACCACCCCACTACAAGCCCATGACAGTCTCAGACTGACCCCTTAACAGCACAGTGATCAAACCTGGCCCACAACAGACAAAGGGACAACTGGACTGTAGGCAAACAAGGATCTGCCACAATGGTAGAGCACACAAAACTCACACAGGAGACACCCTGAAGTGCTTGGTTCTGGTGAGGAGGGGACATTGTGCTATAGGGTACTACAGGAACTCTTCTTCATAAGGTCACTCCTTTCAAGTTCAGGAGATGTAACTGAATTTCCTAATACATAAAAACAAACATGAGAGTTAGACAAAATGAAGAGACAGAGGAATATGTCCCAAAGGAAAGAAAAGGACAAAACCACAGCAAAGAAGCTAAATGAAATGGAGATAAGCAGTATGCCTGATTAAGGATTCAAAGTAATGGTCATAAAGATACTAGACTTGAGGAGCCTGGGTGGATCAGTTGGTTAAGCATCTGACTTTGTTTCAGGTCATGATCTCATGGTTCATGGGTTTGAGCCCCACGTTGGGCTCTTTGCTGACAGCTCAGAGCCTGGAGCCTGCTTCAGATTTTGTCTCCCTCTCTCTCTGCCCCTCCCCCCCCCACACTCTGTCTCACTCTGTCTCTCAAAACTAAATAAATATATATTTTTTTAATTTTTTTTAACGTTTATTTATTTTTGAGACAGAGAGAGACAGAGCATGAACAGGGGAGGGGCAGAGAGAGAGGGAGACACAGAATCTGAAACAGGCTCCAGGCTCTGAGCTGTCAGCACAGAGCCCGACGTGGGGCTCAAACTCACGGACCATGAGATCATGACCTGAGCTGAAGTCGGATGCTTAACCGACCAAGCCACCTAGGCGCCCCAATAAATATATTTTTAAAAAAAGATACTTATTGGACTTGAGAAAAGAGTGGAGGACCTCAGTGAGACCCTTTACAAAGAGATAAAAATATAAAAAAGAACCAACTGGAGATGAAGAACTCAATAACTGAAATTAAAAATATACAAGATGGAAACAATATAGAGTAGAAAAAGCAGAAGAATGGATCAGCAACCTGGAGGACAGAGTAATGGAAAACAATCAAGCTGTACAGCAAAAACAAAAAAGAATAATAAAAAAATGACAATAGGTTAGGGGGATTCAGAGACACCATCAAGTGTAATAACATTCACATTATAGGGGTCCCAGAAGGAGAAGAGAGAGAAAAGGGGGCAGAAATTTTATTTTTAAGAAATAATAGCTAAAAATTTCCCAACAAAATCAACCCAAGAAGGTCCATACCAAGACAGGTAATAATGAAAATGGCAAAAAGCAGTGATTAGGAGAAAAATTTTAAAGCAGGAAGAAAAAAGAAAACAGTTACATACAAGAGGAACCCCATAAGGCTATCAGCCAATTTTTCAGTAGAAATTTTGCAGGACAGAAGGGAGTGGCATGACATATTCAAAGTGCCTAGCATTGATAGCAAGCTTATCATTCAGAATAGAAGGAGAGATAAAGAGTTTCCCAGACAAATAAAAGTTAAAGGAATTCATCACCACTAAACCAATCTTACAAGAAACATTAAACAGAATTCTTTTATTTATTTTGAGAGAGAGAGTGAGAGCAGGGGAGGGGCAGAGAGAGAGAGGGAGACAGACCACAGAGCCTGAAGTGGGGCTCGAACTCACAAACCATGACATCATGATCTAAGCCAAAACCAAGAGTAGATGGTTAACTGCCTGAGCCACCCAGGCACCCCTAAATGGAATTAAAATTTTTTTTTTCTTAAGTAATCACTATACTCAACATGGGGCTCTAACTCACTACCCTGAGATCAAGAGTTGCATGCCACCAGGCACCCCTAAATGGATTCTTGGAGTGGAAAGAAAAGGCCATAATGAGGAATAAGAAAATTATGAAAGGAAAACATTTCACAGGAAACTACATACATAATAAAAGTAGTAGATCAATCACATATAAAACCACTACAGAGGTAAAAGGACAAAAACAGTAAAATCAATTGTATCTATAAAAATTAGTCAAGGGATTCACAAAATAAAAGGATGTAAAGTGTGGTATCATACACATAAAATGGGTGAGGGGAGTAAAAATACAGTGCTTTTAGAATATGTTCAAATTTAAGTGACCATCAACTTAATATAGACTGCTATATACATAAGATGTTATATATGATCCTAATGATAACCACAAATCAAAGAAATAAAGAGAAAGAAATCCAAGCACATCACTAAAGAAAGCCATCAGACCACAAGTGAAGAGAGCAAGAGAAGAAAGGAACAGAGAAGAACTGCAAAAATGACCACAAGTAACAAAATGGCAACAAGTACATATCTATTAATAACTACTTTGAATATAAATGGACTAAATGCTCCAATCAAAAGACATAGGGTGATAAAATGGATCAAAAAGCAAGGCTTATCTATATCTTGCCTATAAGAGACTTTCTTCACACCTAAAAAGGCATGCAGATTGAAAGTGAGGGGATGGAAAGGTGCCTGGGTGGCTCAGTCAGTTAAGCATCCAACTTCGGCTCAGGTCATCATCTCACGATTGGTGGGTTTGAGCCCCGTGTCAAGCTCTGCACTGGCAGAGCCTGCTTGGGATTCTCTCTCCCTCTCTCTCTGCCCCTCCCTGCTCTCTCTCAATCTCTCTCTCTCCCCCTCCCCCTCCCCCTCTCCCTCTCTACCCAAAATAAATAAATAAACATTTAGAAAAAAAAAAGAAAGTGAAGGAATGGCAAAATATTTACCATGCAGATGGTAAAAAGAAAGCTGGGTTAGTAATGCTTACATTGGACAAAACAAAAACTGTAACAAGAGACAAAGAAGGAGTGATGAAGGGAACAATCCAACAAAAGAATATAACAATTGTAAATATTTATGCACTCAATATGAAAGCACCTAAATACATAAAGCAACATAAATATTAGCAGACATAAAGGAAGCAGACATAAAGGAAGAAATTGACAGTAATCCAATAATAGTTAGGGACTTTAACACCCCACTTACAGCAAGAGATAGGTCATCCAGATAGAGAATTAACAAGGAAACAGTGACTTTGAATGACATTTTGGACCACATGTACCTAACAGATACATTCAAACATTCCATCCCAATACAGCAGAATACACATTCTTTTTAAGTGCACATGAAACATTCTTCAGAATAGATCACTTTTTAGGCCACAAAACAAATCTCAATGAATTTAAAAAGATTGAAATCATACCATGCATCTTTTCTGACCACAGTGATATTTAACTAGAAATCAATCACAAGAGGGGCACCTGAGTGGCTCATTTGGTTAAGCATCTGACTCTTGATCATAGCTCAGGTCTTGATCTCAGGATCATGAGCGAACTCTGTGTTAGGCTCCACAGTGCACATGGAGCCTACTTAAAAAAAAAAAAAAAAAGCAATCCAAGAAAAAATCTGGAAAGAACACAAATACATGAAGACTAAATAACATGCTACTAAACAGTGAATGGGTCAATCAAGAAATCAAAGAGGAAATCAAGTCATGGAGACAAATGAAAGTAAAACCACAATTGTCCAAAATCTTTGAGATGCAGCAAAAGCTAAGAGGGAAGATTATAGCAATACAGGTGTACCTCAAGAAGCAAGGAAAATCTCAAATAAACAACCTAACCATATACCTAAAGGAGCTAGAAGAATAAGAATAAACAAAGTCCAAGGCCATTAAAATGAAGTATATAATAAAGATGAGAGCAGAAATAAATGAAATAAAGATTAAAAAAATAGAACAGACAAATGAAACCAGGAGCTGGTTGTTTGTTCGTTTTTAAGTAAGCTCTAGGCCCAATGTGGGGTTTGAACACATGACCTTGAGATCAAGAGTCACATGTTCTACTGATTGAGCCAGCTAGGCATCCCAGGAACTGGTTCTTTAAAAGATCAACAGAATTGATAAACCTTTAGCCAGACTCATCAAAAAGAAAAAAGAGGACTCAAATAAATAAAATCACAAATAAAGGAGGAGAAATAACAACCAACACCACAGAATTATATTTATTATTTATAATATTCTCTTACAAAGGATTATAAGAGAATATTATAAAAAATTATATGCCAATAAATTGGGCAACCTAGAATAAATGGATAAATTCCTAGAAACATATAACCTCCCAAAACTGATTCATGAGGAAATAGAAGATTTGAACAGATCAATTATTAGTATTGAAATTGAATCAGTAATAAAAAAAACTCCCAAAACACAAAAGTCCAGGACCAGGTGGCTTCTCAGTTGAATTCTACCAAATATTTGAAGAAGAGTTAATACCAATTATTCTCAAACTGTTCCAAAACATAGAGGAGGAAGGAAAGCTCCCATATTCATTTTATAAGGTCAGCATTACCCCCAATCACAAAACCACATAAAGATATTGCAAAAAAAGAAAACTACAGACCAATACCTCTAATGAACACAGGTGCAAAAATCCTTAACAAAATATTAGCAAATGGAATCCAAGAATACATTTAAAAAATCATTTGCCATGATCAAGTAGGATTTCTTCCAGGAATGTAGGGCTAGCTTGATATTCACAAATTAATAGATGTGATATATCACATTAACAAGAGAAAGGATAAAAAAATTATGATCATCTCAGTAGATGCAGAAAAAGCATTTGGCACAGTAAAACATCCATTCGTGATGAAAACTCTCAACAAAGTAGGGTTAGAGGGAATGTATCTCCACCTAATAAAGGCCATATATGAAAATCCCACTGCTAACGTCACAAAGGTGAAAAACTGAGAATTTTTCTCTAACATCAGGAACAAGACAAGGATGTCCAGTCTCACCACTTTTATTAAGCTTAGAAATGGAAATCCAAGCCACAGCAATCAGACAAGAAAAAGAAATAAAAAGGTATCCAAATTCATGAGGAAGAAGTAAAACTTTCACTATCTATAAATGACATGATACCATATATACAGAAAACCCCAAAGACTCCACTAAAAAACTACTCAAATTAATAAATGGATTCAGCAAAGTTGCAGGACACAAAATATATGCAGACATTGGCTGCATTTCTATACCCTGATAATGAAGCAGCAGAAGTGAAATTAAGAAAGTATTCCCAATTACAAATGCACCAAAATGACAAGAAGAATAAACCTAACCAAAGAGGTGAAAGAACTATATTCTGAAAACTATAAAACATCAATGAAAGAAAGTGAAGATGACACTTCAACAAATGGTATTGGGAAAACTGGACAGCTACATGCAAAAGAATGAAACTGGGTGATTCTTTCATCATACACAAAAATAAAGTCAAATGGATTAAATACCTGAATGTGAGACCTGAAGCCATAAAAGTCCTAGAAGAGAGCACAGGTAGTAATCTCTTTGACATCAGCCATAACAACATTTTTTTAGATATGTCTCATGAGGCAAGGGAAATAAAAGCAAAAATAAACTATTGGGACTACATCAAAATAAAAAGTTTCTGCACAGTGAAGGAAACAATCAACAAAACTAAAAGGCAACCTATTGAATGGGAGAAGAAAGACATATCCAATAATGTGTTAGTATCCAAAATATATAAAGAACTGATACAACTCAACACCCCCCAAACTCAAATAATCCAATTTAAAAAATGGACGGAACGTATGAACAGACATTTCTCCGAAGAAGACATACAGACACATGAAAAGATGCTCAACATCACTCATCATCAGGGAAATGCAAATCAAAACCACAATGAGATATTACCTCACACCTGTCAGAATGGCTAAAATCAACAACATCAGAAACAACAGATGCTGGTGAGAATGTGGAGAAAAAGGAACCCTACTACACTGTTGGTGGGAATGCAAACTGGAGCAGCCATTGTGGAAAACAGTATGAAGATTCCTCAAAAAGTTAAAAATAGACCGACCCTATGATCCAGCAATCACACTACTGGGTAGGTACCCAAAGAATACAAAAACATTAATTCAAAGGGTTACATGCAAACCCTGTGTTTATTAAGCATTATTTATAATAGCCAAGATACGGAAGCAGCCCAAGTGTCCATCGATGGATGAATGGATAAAGAAGATGTGGTACATATATACAATGAATATTATTCAGCCATAAAAAGGAATGAAACTTTGCCATTTGCAACAACGTGGATGTTGTTAAGCAAAATAAATCAGAAAGACAAATACCATATGATTTCACTCGTATGTGAAATTTATGAAACAAAACAAATGAGCAAGAGGAAAAGAGAGAGAGAGCTAAACCAAGAAACAGACCCTTAACTATAGAGAACAAACTGATGGTTATTAGAGGGGAAGTTGGAGGAGGGGAGATGGATTAAATAGGTGATGGGGATTAAGAAGCACACATGTGATGAGCACCAGGTGATGTATGACATGTTTGAATCATTATATTGTACACCTGAAACTAATATAACACTGTATATTAACGAACTGGAATTAAAATATAAGCTTCGGGGTGGCTGGGTGGTTCAGTCGGTTAAGTGTCTGACTTTGGCTCAGGTCATGATCTCATGATTCATGAGTTCAAGTCCTGTGATGCAGCATGGAGCCTGCTTCGGATTCTCTGTCTCCTTCTCTGTCTGTCCCTCCCCTGTTCATACATTCTCTCTGAAAAATAAATAAATACACATTAAAAAATAAACAAAAGCTAAAAAAAAAAAAAGAAAACAATCAAGGTCACGTGGGTGGCTCAGTCAGTTAAGCATCTGACTCTTGATTTTGGCTCAGGTCATGATCTCATGGTTTGTGAGATCAATCTCCACATCAGGCTCTGTGCTGATAGTATGGAGCCTGCTTGGGATTCTCTCTGCCCCTCCCTGCTCTCTCTTTCTCTCTCAAAATAAATAAACATTAAAAAGAAAAGAAAAGAAAACAATCCCATTTCCAATTGCACCCAAAGGAATGAAATACCATAGAAAAAACATAACCCAAGGAGGTGAAATATTGTACTCCAAAAACTATAAAACACTGATGAAAGAAATTGAAGATGACCCAAACAAATGGAAATATATTCCATGCTCATGGACTGAAAGAATAAACATCATTAAAGTGTCCATCCTACCCAAAGCAATCTACAGACTTAATGCATTCCCTACCAAAGTGCCAACAGCATTTTTCACAGAAGTAGAATAAATAATTCTAAAATTTGTATGGAACCACAAAAGATCACGAATAGCCAAAGCAATCTTGAAAAGGAGGAACAAAACTGAAGGTATCACGAGCCCAGATTTCAAAATATACTACAAAGTTGTAGTAGTCAAAACAGTATGGTATGGCACAAAAATAGACACATGGATCCATGGAATAGAATAGAAAACCCAGAAATAAACCCACATTTCTATCATCAATTCCTCTCTAGAGTGCAAATACAATAGGAAAGATATTATCTTCAACAAATGGCATTGGGGAAACTGGACAGCTATATGCAAAACAATGAAACTGGACCACTTTCTTACACCATATGCAAAAATAAACTCAAAATGGATTAAAGACCTAGATGTGAGACCCAACACCATAAAATTCCTAGAAGATAACATAGGTAGTCATTCCTTCGTCACTGGCTATTGAAACATTTTTCTAAATATTTCTCCTCAGGCAAAGGAAACGAAAACAAAATTAAACTACTGGGACTAAACCAAAATAAAAAGCTTTTGCACAGTAAAAAAACAAGACAAAAAGCAACCTACTGAATGGTAGAAGATATTTGCAAATGATCTACCTAATAAGGAGTTAATTTTCAAAACATATAAAGAACTGATACAACCCTGGGTGGCTCAGTCGGTTAAGCATCCAACTTTGGCTCAGGTCATGATCTCACAGTTCGTGAGTTAGAGCCCTGTGTTGGGCTCTGTGCTGACCTCTCAGAGCCTGGAGCCTGCTTCAGATTCTGTGTTTCCCCCTCTCTCTCTCTGCTCCTCTCCTACTTGCACTCTATCTCTCTCTCTCTCTCTCAAAAGTAAATAAATGTTAAAAATTTTTTAAAAAGTAAATGCAATCATCTATACATTAAAAAAAGAAAGAACTGATACAAGTCAACACTAAAGAAATAAATAATCTGATTAAAAAATAAGCAAAGGACATCAAGAGACATTATTCCAAAGAAGACAATGGCCAAGAGATACATCAAAAGATGCTCAACATCACTAATCATTAGGGAAATAGAAATCAAAACCACAATGAGATAAAACTTCACAACTGTCAGAATGGCTAGAATCACAAAGATGAGAAATAATAAGTGTTGGTGAGGATGTGAAGAAAAGGGAACCTTTGTGCACTGTTGGTGAGAACACAAATTGGTGCAGCCACTGTGGAAAACAGTATGGAGGTTCCTCAAAAAATTAACAACAGAATTATCATATGAACTAGTAATTCCACTACCTGGTATTTATGCAAAGGAAGCAAAAATACTAATTCAAAAGGTATATGCACCTTTAGCATTACTTACGATAGCCAAGATAGATACCAATATAATATATATATATATACACACATACATATATATACATATACATATATATATACATGTATATACATATACATATACATACATATGTATATATACATGTATATACATATACAATGGAATATTATTCTTCGGTTTTAGTACCAGGGTAATACTAGTTTCAGAAAATGAATTGGTAAGGGTTACTATAATGCCCCCTGTCTCTGATAATTTTCTTTGCTTCAAAATCTACTTTATCTGATATTAATATAGCCACTCATTCTTTCTTTTTATTAACGTTTGTAGCATATATATCTTTCCATCCCTTTACTTTCAAACTGCTTATATTGTTAGTGAAGTGAGTTTCTTGTAGACAGCATAAGGCTGGGTCATATTTTTAATCCACTCTGCCAATTTCTGTGTTTTAAATGGTGTATTGAGATTTATTGAATTTAATTATTGATATGTTAGGGTTTAAGTGTGCCATCTTATTTTTTTTTCTATTTGGTTCTATTTTGTTTTGTTTTCATTTCTGTTTCCTCTTCTATGACTTTCTGTAGGTTGCTTGAACATTTTTTTTTAATTCCATTAAAAAAATTGTTTAATGTCTATTTATTTTGAGAGAGAGAGAGAGAGAGAGAGAGAGAGAGAACGTGTGTGTGTGTGTATGCTCACAAGCAGGGAAGGGTCAGAGAGGAGAGACAGAATCCCAAGCAGGCTCTGCGTCATCCGCACAGAGCTTGATGTGGGGCTTGAACTCCCAAACCATGAGATCATGACCTGAGCCAAGATCAAGTCAGACACTTAACCGTCTGTGCCACCGAGGGATCCCATTGAATTCCATTCTTGTTTATCTATAGTGGTTTTTTTTTTATTTTTTTAAACGTTTATTTATTTTTTGAGACAGAGAGAGACAGAGCATGAACGGGGGAGGGGCAGAGAGAGAGGGAGACACAGAATCCGAAACAGGCTCCAGGCTCTGAGCCATTAGCCCAGAGCCCGAAGCGGGGCTGGAACTCCCGGACCGTGATATCGTGACCTGAGCTGAAGTCGGACCCTTAACCGACTGAGCCACCCAGGCGCCCCTATAGTGTTTTTAAGTGTATCGGTTTGTATAACTTGTTTTAGTCATTTCTCTAGCTATTACTACACACACACACACACACACACACACACACACACACACACACACACATATAATTTTTCAGGTACTAGTGTCATTTTACCAGTTCAAATGAAGTATAGAAACCTTACTTCCCTTTACTTTCCTCCTATTTTAAATATTACTTCTACTTCTACATATATTTAGAACATTATAATTTTTGCTTCAACCACTATTTCAGAAACTCAAGAGAAGTCTATTGTTTTTACTCATATTTTCGCTTACCATGTTACTTTTTCCCTTTCTGATGTTTCAGTTCCTTTTTAAAATGTCTTCCTTTCTGCTTAGAAAACTTTCTTCAGCTATTGTTTTAGGGTAGGTCTGCTAGCAACAAATGTTTCTAGTTTTCCTTCATCTGAGAATGTCTTAATTTTCTCTTAATAACTCTCACAAGCTATTTTCACTGGATTCTGATTTGACAGTTTTCTTTCAGCACTTGCAAAATGTGCTACTTCCTTTTGGCGTTCACGGTTTCTGATGAGAAATCTGGTGTCATTTGAATGGTTTCTTCTGCCGGTGAGGTGTCCTCTCTCATTCGCTGCCCTCAAGAATTTTTGTAGTTAGTTACAAGTTTGACTATAAAGTGTCTGGTGTGGATTTCTTTGGGCTTGTTGGGGTTCATTCAGTTCCTCCTTCACCTCCTTCTAATGTTAACTACTGCTTACTAAGCAACGGCTGTATATCAGACATTGTGCTGGACATTTTATGTACACTCTTGCTAATTCCACCCACTTGGGAGTTAGGTGTGTTAGACTAAACCACATGAAACTGTCATGGCTTCACTCAGCTTCTCGAATCTATAGGTTTATGTCTTTCGCCAAATTTAGTACATTTAAGATGTTATTTCTGTGGGTACTTTTTCAGCCTCCCCTTTCTCCTGTCCTTTTTTTTTTCTCCTCTCCTTCTGAGAGTCCCATGACATGAATGTTAAATCATCTATTATAGCCCCATAGGTCCTTGAGGCTGTTAATTTTTTTCTCGGTTAGATAGTACAGTTTCTATTGTTCTCTCTTCCAGTTCACTGCTTCTTTCCTCTAACATAACATAATTGTTTTGACATCTACCAATGATCTTTTCTCAGTTTAAGATCTTCCTGGCTCTTGGAATTGATTTTCAATTAAAACCTGGACATTCTGGAAATTATAAGGCTCTGCATCTTATTAGGATCTACTTTAGTTAGTTTAACCTGAAACCACTCCAGTAGAAGGCAAGGGTCATTGCCTTGATATTGCTAAATGGAGGCTGAAGTTCAGGTTCCCACTTAGCTACTGTTGTCACCCAAGGGTGTATCTTGTTACTGCTGAGTGCAAGTGTAAGTTCCAACTCCCCAGTAAGCCTCCACTGGTCCTTCCCCAGCTCCTAGGAGTGGGAATGTCTTATTACTGCCCACTACATGGCCCTCACTAATATAACAGGGGAGGGTGGCGTTTTTACCACTGGGTGGTGATGAAAGTCCTGACCTACCACTTGGCCTCTGACACCACCCCAGCAGAGAGGGAGGCACCTTGTTACTGCCAGATGGGCAGTTGGAAGTCCAGGATCCCTGCATGGTCTCTACTAACACTATGGTGAGTGGGGGAAGAGGGAAGGCCTGTTATGGCTGGGTAGCTTCCTACTCAGCCTTTTCTGGCACCACCCTGGTAGTTGTGGTAGGGGACAATGTTAGGGTGCCCCATTACAGCCTGGTGAGGGTGTTAAGTCTAGGCTCCCCTCCTGACTTTTCCTGGCATGTGTAGAGATGGGGGGGGGACCCACAATTTTTCTTTGTGGTATTTGGCTGGAGAGCATTTTTATTCTCTGAAAGTTTCATTTTGCTAGATTGTCTATTTCCTATTCCTTTGACTACAGAGTAGGTTTTCCTTGTTTTGCTTGTCTGAACTCATTGGTACTTTGATTGCTGGCTTCTTCAGCTACAAGCCTGAGACAACCCAGTACCATGTTGTCTTGGGTCCTGAGGTCCCTGGCTAGTCTTCCTCTCCCTCTTTTAGAGTCTTATTAGTTGTACTTAACTAAAGGAGTAAGAAAGAGTATGTCTACTCCATCTTTTCAGAAGTCAGTCTATATACTTACACTGTTTTTGATCAGTACCTCAAAACCTTAGGGATCTAGATGATTTTTGTTGTCACTTATATCATTTTCCTTATCTTAAAATTTTTTAGGTGGAGATTCTGAGGACCTAAATTAGAATTGCCTTCTTCAGAGAGAATTTGCATTTGCCTCTGCTGGAAGCCACTAATCTTACTAATTTAGGGATTTTAGTTGTCTTGAAGCATCCTAGTTTCATACAGAATTCTCAGGTTGTTTTCCTGTCCTGCAGCAGGATTGCTCAAGGGTTAGTAGTCAAATTCCAGGGCTATAATTGGCATTTGTATGCAAAGATGTCAGGTACAGTGCTAGAAAACAGTTTATCTTCTTTCTTTTTGTGGGAAAGGGATTGGTATGCCTTGAAGATTTTCCTTATTTTCTTGCAAGCCCAGAAATGCTTTTCAAAAACTGCTAATAGTTTATCCAGGAGTTGGTTGTATTGTAGATGGAGGGCCAAAATCACTGATAGAAATGCAAATCCCTTGTTTACGACATTTGGTAGTACTTCTTTGAAAATGACTGGCAAAGCAATATTCCTCATGATTATCAGATTTTTGTCAAAAGGCCAGACATGAAGGTTTTATTGAGTTTCAAATTCCTTAATGAAAATTGTCATTTTAGGTGGGTGAAATAGATTACTAGAATAATCTATTTTTACACCAAAACGGAGCCTTGCTCACTATATTACCATAACTGAGTTCCAGGTACTGACAAACTTGGTCTTCCTGGGAGGAGTTAAGAACTGGAGAAAACTAGAATATTGGAGGGTGTACTTGAAAACAGTGAGGTGTAACAGCTATAAAACATGATCTAACCTGAAGTCTATGGTTCAGTTCCACTACAGCAGCTGTAGCTGAAAAGTTATTTTTCCTAAGAGAACAAACCAAATCTTTATTTTATGTTCCTGCACCTAGCTCACTTCATTCCAATAACCTGTTTCAAAAGTCCAGCTCGCTGCATTCCAGAGATCTGATTTTTTAATAACCAGTGCTGTTTTATTCATGACTCTTCTTTCCTCCATTTGTTCAGTAAATAAATTTAAGAAGCCAAGAGTCAAATTGGAGCTTCCATAAAACGTGTTCCCTCTGTTCCAAGGATGGCTCTGTATAAACTTAATTCTTTAATAAGAACATTAGTGATTTCTAATACTTATTATGCGTCAGCCTCTGTTCGAAGCTCATTACATATATTTACTTCTCAAAACAATCCTAAGACATAGGTGTTTCACCTGCCCTCACTCTATAGATGAGGAAACTGAGGCACAAAGTAAGAAAACCCAGTTTCCCAGCTAGAACGTGGTGGAACTGATAACTGATCCTAGGCTGTGTGGTTCTAGAGTCTATGCAATAATCCTCTAGTACGGACTGTGTAGAGCCAACGCCAGACCCAGTATGTGTGATGATATGAGTCTCTTAAAGTGAAATCTAGTACTTTAGTAGGGAATAGAGGTTCAACCACAAATACATTTATTTCTCTAAGAACAGTATGCCACTTTTAAATTAAAAAAAAAAAAAATTATCATCAGCTGTCTCAGCAGTTTGCTCGCTCTTTATTAAGCTGATAAAAAAAAATCCCAGAGCAGAGCAATTCACCAGCACGATCATTAAATTGCAAATCTCTCCTTTGTCACAGAGCAAGGATACACTCAAATGCAGAAAATAACTTTGTTCATAGGAGTACCTGCATCCATTTGTCATGCATTCCAGTGCCTCCCGGCCCCCTTTTCAATCATCTAATTCCTAACCTAGTTTCTTTTTATAGTCTGAAAACAAGGAATCACCTTAGTAAGATATCCTTTCAGAGCACTGTTGAACACAGAGATACCTCAGATTCCTGTTCTAAACGTTAAAAATATATTAGCACATACAGAAAATATCTGTAGATCTATTCTGTTATGTTCTAGTGAGTTTTTGTTTCTCCCTTTTTGATAATGTCTTCAATTTCTTCTGAGACTTCTCCTTTGTAGTCATTTGGTTCTATTGCATGTAACTTCTTTTGATACTCCAGTGGCAAACCATTTTCTTTTGCACCTAGGCAAATGACCTAGAAATGGTTAAACAAACAAACAAAAAACCTTTTAGTTAGGAACATAATTTAATATACCACAGCTTCATGTGCTGTATCAAGTGTGAAATATTAGCTTTCAGATAACTCTAGAATAAATAATTACAGGACAAAATACAGACACAGAGTCATTCCCCTCAAAGTAAGCATGAATGTGCTGGGAGTTTTCAAAGTCACATGACACATCCTCATTGAATTTCAATTTTACTCAGTAACATGATTTAACATGTTTTTAAAAGCTGAAGTATAATTAACATACAATGTTGTATTAGTTTCAGATACACAATATAATGATTCAACAGTTCTTTACATTACTTGGTGTTCATCATGATAAGTGTGCTCTTAATTCCCTTCACCTATTTCACCCATCACCTCATCCACCTCCATTCTGGCAAGCACCAGTTTGTTCTCTGTGTTTAAGAGTCTGGGTATTTTTTGTTTGTTCTTTTGTTTTATTTCACAAATTCCACATATGAATGAAATCATGTGGTATTTGTCTTTCTGTCTGACTTATTTCACTTAGCATTATACCTTCTAGGTCCATCCATGCGGTTACAAATAGCAAGATCTTTTTTGCAGCCGAGTAATATTCCATTGTGTATATATTGTGTACACGTACACACACACACACACACACACACACACACACACACACACGTCTCATCTTATTTATCCATATTATTGACTATTGATGGACACCTGGGTAGCATCCATAATTTTGCTATTGTAAATAAATGCTGTGATAAACATAGGGGTGCATATATCTTTTCAAATTAATGTTTTCATTTTCTTTGGGTAAAAACCCAGTAGTGGAATTCCTGGATCATATGATAGTTCTATTTAATTTTTTGAGGAACCTCCACACTGGTTTCCACAGTGGCTGCACCAATTTGCATTCCTACAAGCAGTGCATCAGGGTTTCTTTTTCTCCACACCCTCACTAACATTTGTTATTTCTTATGTTTTTGATTCTAGTCATTCCAACGAATTTAAAATATTTTTATATTAAGACAAAAAATTATTGTATGAGGTTGGCATGATCTATTAAGAAAAAACACGATTCTTCAAAAAAAGTTATAGTTTGGGGCGCCTGGGTGGCTCAGTTGGTTGAATGTCTGACTTCAGCTCAGGTCATGGTCCCATGGTTTGTGAGTTCGAGCCCCACATCGGGCTCTGTGCAGACAGCCTGGAGCCTGGAACCTGCTTTGGATTCTGTGTCTCCCTCTCTCTCTGCCCCTCCCCTGCTCGTGCTCTGTTTTTCTCTCTCTCTCTCTCAAAAATAAACATTAAAAACAATTTTTTTTTAAATTTATGGCTTATAGGGAGCAGTTTTAGTTTAATCCTGGAGCCTACTCTACCTCTAAATTACACATGAGGGAATAAATAGCAACTATGTTCAGTTGTACTTCCCAGATCCATACCACGCTAATTCTAGACAATTCCAGATTAGGCCCAGGAACTGGGTCATCCACTCCAGGTGCTATGTCCTGATTAGGCCTTCCAATAGTACCTAAGTTTGGGTTTCTAAAAAGGGATTGTGGGGTTTCTATCCCACATTCTTTTTCTATGCTTGTGGGAGTGGTTTCTCTGATTTTGAAAGACAGTGTAACTTTTTTCCCTCCATCCAGGGATGGAAACATTTCAGTAGTAGGAAATATATTTTTTTCTCCATAAAAATAAATCTTGGTGCTATGAAATACTGGTTTGTGGAAGAAAAAAATGATTACAAAAGCCTATGTATAGAATAAATCTACCAAAAATTTACATATATGTGTTATTTTCTACTTTAGGAAAGAAAATACATGTCTAGAATTATGGCTCATGTATATTTCTAAAAGTTTTTTATTTTATTTATTTATTTTTTTTTTTTTTTAACGTTCTTATTTATTTTTGAGACAGAGAGAAACAGAGCATGAACGGGGGAGGGTCAGAGAGAGAGGGAGACACAGAATCTGAAACAGGCTCCAGGCTCTGAGCAGTCAGCACAGAGCCCGACGCGGGGCTCGAACTCACGGACCACGAGATCGTGACCTGAGCCGAAGTCGGCCGCTTAACCGACTGAGCCACCCAGGCGCCCCCTAAAAGTTTTTTAAAATAAATACATGCTAGGAACATGGTTCTATTGTTACAAATAAATCTGAACACTTTCGATTTGCATTTGCATGTTAGGTAATATCATATTTGCATTAAAAACATTTTGATTAGGGGCGCCTGGGTGGCGCAGTCGGTTAAGCGTCCGACTTCTGCCAGGTCACGATCTCGCGGTCCGTGGGTTCGAGCCCCGCGTCAGGCTCTGGGCTGATGGCTCAGAACCTGGAGCCTGTTTCCGATTCTGTGTCTCCCTCTCTCTCTGCCCCTCCCCCGTTCATGCTCTGTCTCTCTCTGTCCCAAAAATAAATAAACATTGAAAAAAAAAATTAAAAAAAAAAAAAACATTTTGATTAAAATGAAGTGTTCATGTAGAATTTAACATACACCAAGTCTTATTAAAACAAGATATTTTTTAGCTTAGCTCAGTGAAAATTAAAGAGCAATCGCCAAAAGTCTTTGTAAGTAGCTTACCTTTTTATACTGGGGAGATGGGGGAGCACTCTCATAATTTTTCATCTGATAACTTCGACAAGTTATTTCTTTTCCTTCTTGAGTATAAACATTAACTTCTATTGGGACATATGTTCCACTTTTAACTCCTTCTTGCCTGAAACCAGAACAGCCAAATTTTAACATACATGACTTAGCCAAGTTAGCTTACTGAATTAAAAATTTAACTGTATATGGATATATGTCCTCCCTATGTATTTGGGGATATAGTAGAACATATTATAAAATTACCACATCAAAAGTAAACCTAGCATTCCAAGTAGAAAGCCTCAGCCTTACTATTACTTGGTATACTTCTAACAGATCTCTATATTTATTCTATTGGAAAACATGCTTGAATGTAGTTATTTCAATCTTTGTACCCCTAAACATTGTTCTCTAGGCTACTAAGCAAGAGAATATCCACCCAGAGAAAAGTAGAGAATGGTTCACTCTCATTCACCAGTGACATAAAGTATGAAGCATGTCAGATAATCTGTTCTTATCAAGTCCTACTCTATTCTGCCAGCTTTCTTTGTATACATGCTCTACCATACAACTCTTGAGTCCTAGTTATAAAAAGTATCAAAGCATTTCTGATATGTTATCAAAGTTTTTATAAATTATTATTACTTTTTTACTGATTCAACTACTACCTTAAAGAATTGTTTTTTAAAAACTGACTCTACAGGCTCTGGGCTGATGGCTCGGAGCCTGGAGCCTGTTTCCAATTCTGTGTCTCCCTCTCTCTCTTCCCCTCCCCCATTCATGCTCTGTCTCTCTCTGTCCCAAAAATAAATAAAAACGTTGAAAAAAAATTAAAAAAATAAAAAAATAAAAAATAGATAAAAACTGACTCTAATAAAAATTGAACTGCTTTGAAACCAATTAAGAAAATGCAATAATTACAAACATCTTTGTGACTTTTCACAATATGAAACTGCAAAGAGATTTTTTTTATAAAAGATAAAAAGAACAGGGGCGCCTGGGTGGCGCAGTCGGTTAAGCGTCCGACTTCAGCCAGGTCACGATCTCGCGGTCTGTGAGTTCGAGCCCCGCGTCAGGCTCTGGGCTGATGGCTCAGAGCCTGGAGCCTGTTTCCGATTCTGTGTCTCCCTCTCTCTCTGCCCCTCTCCCGTTCATGCTCTGTCTCTCTCTGTCCCAAAAATAAATAAACGTTGAAAAAAAAAAATTAAAAAAAAAAAAAGATAAAAAGAACAAAAATAAGGGCTTCCATTTTTTGCAGAAGAGATTATAAACATCCTCCCCAAATCTTAATTAGAACGTGTGACCTCTGGGTGCCTGGATGGCTCAGTTGGTTAAGTGTTCAACTCTTGTTGATCTCAGCTCAGGTCTTGATCTCAGGGTTGTGAGTTCAAGCCCCCCATTGGGCTCTATGCTGGGCATGAACCCTACTTAAAAAGAAAAGAGTAGGGGCGCCTGGGTGGCGCAGTCGGTTAAGCGTCCGACTTCAGCCAGGTCACGATCTCGCGGTC
>NW_024412391.1:41001854-41056943 GCF_014898765.1 Herpailurus yagouaroundi | reverse complement strand
CTTTTGCTCTCTCAAAAATAAACAACCATTGGGGTACCTGGGTGGCTCAGTCGGTTAAGTGTCTGACTTCGGCTCAGGTCATGATCTTACGGTCTGTGGGTTTGAGCCCTGCATCCGACTCTGCTGACAGCTCAGAGCCTGGAGCCTGTTTCAGATTCTGTGTCTCCCTCTCTCTCTGACCCTCCCCTGTTCATGCTCTCTCTCTGTCTCAAAAATAAATACACGTTAAAAAAAAAAAAAAAGTGACCCCTTTAGGCCTTTTTTTTTTTTTATTATTAATGTAAGCTCTATGCCCAACATGGGGCTTTAACTCACAATACTGAGATCAAGAATTGCACACTCTATGGGCTGAGCCAGCCAGGCACCCCTAGCTTTTCTTTTTAGGAAATGCATAATATACCTTTATATTAACCCTAAAGTATAAAGAATATAGCATATGGTTTGAAAAACCAATACACATATACACATCTTTGCATATGATCCACTTTCTGAATTAGTTATTATTTAACTTATAATTAGAAGCCACCTACTCATCCAGAGAACTTAAATTGCTTTTGTTCATTTTCCATACTACTCCCCATACTTCATCGCCAGGACTTTGAAAAATGGTGGCTATACCTCCATGCCAAGTTTCACTTGTTTTGCCTTGGGAATTGCCAAAGTCAAGCTTAAAATCCTACAAAGGAAACCAAAAAGACAGGATCAATATCCACTGGAACCAAAATTTCCCTCCTCAAAATAAAAAAAAAAATTTACCTTGAAATCCATGCAATTAAAACATAAACTTTGAGTTCCTTCTCTGCGTAAGAAACTGTAAAAAATACAAAGATAAACAAGGACCCAGATCTCGACTTTATTTTTTCATATTCTTCTTTAAAAATGAAACATACTCTAAATATATTAGATGTATACATATCTTATCATAAACAGGTTTGAAGGTTTAAAAAAAAAACATAATCCCAATGCCTTAACACAACTATTTTCATTTTTGAAAATTACTTCCCAGTCTACTTACATACTCATAGATTTTAATTTAGAGGCAACCATAGTACACATAATTGTTGAAGATGAGTAGCTGTGTAGGGGTTATAACCTTTTCTCTACTTTTATGTATGTAGAGAGTATCCTAACAGCATATATCACTACATCCTCAAGGAGCTGGCATTTTGAGGGTGATTTGGATACTTATTCATCTAACATTCATGAATTGTACTATTATAATAATCATAAGAGCAGCTAGCACTAGAACTTTACTAGGTTATATACACTGTGCTATGAGCTTTACATGGACTCTCATTTTTATCCTGCCAACAACTTTATTTTACTAATTCAACAGCAAAACAAAAAAAAAACAAAACAAAAAAAAAAAAAAACCCTGTAGTTTATAAAGATCCAGTAACTTGTCCAAGATCTCACAACTAATAAGTAATGGAGCCAGGTTGCTAGTTTTGCTTATTCCCTGTTAGGGATGGGTAATCAGAGGAGATAATCCTGAGGAAGATTAAAAACCCTTCCTTGGTTGTTTGGTGTAGGAAAATTTCTTTCCATCTTTCCAGAGCTTAGTTTCCTTAATAATAAAATTAAAAAGGTTGGACTCGATATTAAATCTAAGGTTAATAATTAATCTTTATCACCTTATTTTCTTAAAAATGTCAGACATTCAGGAAAAAGGCTGCTTTGAGTGACCAGTACCTTTAGTTGGTATACTGGATGTTCTAGAACCAAGTAGCCCTGGCAGGACATCAGGAGAGCTGTTAACAAGTTACAACCACACTAGGTACTGGCTGTCTATTACTAAATCCAAGTTCCACTTTCCTGCTGCTTTTGACATAGTTAACCACCCTGTCTTGATCAGCCTCTTCCTGACTTTCAAACTGTTTCCTGCTCTCAATTCCCTTTGCTAATTCCTCCTCCATACAAGGTCTTTAAATGTGAGAGTTTCTAGGGCTCAGTTTAGGCCCCTTTCTCTGTTCATCAGCAATTTGCTCAAGATGATCTATCCCCTCCAATGACTTCAAATACCATCCAGTATTCCAATTCGCTTTTATTTTTATTTTTTATTTTTTTTACGTTTATTTATTTTTGAGACAGAGAGAGACAGAGCATGAACAGGGGAGGGGCAGAGAGAGAAGGAGACACAGAATCTGAAACAGGCTCCAGGCTCCGAGCTGTCAGCACAGAGCCCGACATGGGGCTCGAACTCACGGACCGCGTGATCATGACCTGAGCCCAAGTCGGACGCTTAACCGACCAAGCCACCCAGGCGCCCCTCGCTTTCCAATTCTCTTTTAATCCAGCCCAGATCTCTCTTCTAAACTTTAAGAGTGCTTAGAACAGGGCCTCCCAGACAGTGAATACTTAATGATCACTAATATTTTTCTGCTCATTTGGATGTATAACCAGCATCTCAAACTCAGTATGTTCAAACTGAGCTTAACTTTCCCGCCAAAACTGATGCTCTTCTCTTTACAAGCATCACCATCATCCACGCTATTGCCGCAAAAACCTTAGTTGCCTCCTCCTTCCTTCACAATCAGTCACCAAGGCTTAACACTGTTATCTCCTAAATATCTCCCAAACCCATCTACCCTCGACTGCTACCACTCCAGTTCGAGGTGCCATGATCTTTTTTTTTTTTTTTTCAACGTTTATTTATTTTTGGGACAGAGAGAGACAGAGCATGAACGGGGGAGGGGCAGAGAGAGAGGGAGACACAGAATCTGAAACAGGCTCCAGGCTCTGAGCCATCAGCCCAGAGCCTGACGCGGGGCTCGAACTCACAGACCGCGAGATCGTGACCTGGCTGAAGTCGGACGTTTAACCGACTGCGCCACCCAGGCGCCCCTGGAGGTGCCATGATCTTTAGCATGAATTGCTTCAGAATCTTTCTAATTGGGCTTCCCACGTTCACTGTTGTCTCCCTCTTCCAATCCATTTCCCACTGCAACCAGAAGGGGCTTTCAAAGTTGTGAATCTGATCTCTCATTTGCTGAAATTCTGCAATAGGGCTTTTCATTGCTCTCAAGATAAAAACCAAAGTCTTCTGTGTCCTATAACATGCGGCCCTTTTCCTACCTCTCTAGTCATCATTCTTTATCCTCCTCAGACATTGAACTCCAGCCATAGTAGCTGGATGATCTAGCTTCTTCTTTCCTGAGGACATTTGTACATGCTGTCCCTTCTATTTTCTTTGCCTCCTCCTGCCCAATCATTCAGGTCTCAGCTTAAAAGTCGTATTTTCAGGAAGAGCTTTACTGAGCTCTTAGGTCGGGACTCAAAGTCATACATACACTTCCATAGCACCTAGTACATCCACCCTCCCCCACCCTTTTTTTAAAGCCTTCATTTTTTCTTTTTTTTTTAAAGATCGGTTTTAGGGGCGCCTGGGTGGCTCAGTGGGTTAAGCGTCTGACTTCGGCTCAGGTCATGATCTCGCGGTTCGTGAGTTCAAGCCCCGCGTCGGGCTCTGTGCTGACGGCTCAGAGCCTGGAGCCTGTTTCAGATTCTGTGTCTTCCTCTCTCTGACCCTCCCCTGTTCATGCTCTGTCTCTCTCTGTCTCAAAAATAAATAAGCGTTAAAAAAAAAAAAAAAAGATCGGTTTTAGGAAGGTAAAACTGAGAGGAAGGTACAACATGTCTCCTTTTTAAACTCACCATATCTGTAAATGAATAATCCTTTGCTTGATAGCTCTTCCATTGGTCCCAACTATAAGCATCTGAACTTCTTTTCCACATCTCGGCAATTCCCTACCTTCTGAGTCTGGGAGATGGGTAGAAAGTTCTATAGCCCACTTCCCATTTTTGAAGCTTCAGATGCCAACAGTTGGTTCTCCCAGTTTTGCTGGTAGTCAGGGCATGGGCACTAGCCAAGAGTTAGCCGGTCAGGACACCCATGTGGGGCTTTGAATCAGAAGCTGGTGCTAGTGCCCAAGGACGGCAGAAACTACACCCTGGCGGTGGTGGCCACATTTAGGTTTCAGGAACTGCAGGGGTGTAGTGGCGGCAGCCCAGGCAAGGTGCAGAGCAGGTGGTGTCAGTGATGCACATTGCAGCGTCCATGTTTACCAAGGTCAGCAGTGCTGCACCAGCGCCCTCCTGGGCTGGTACTGTCTGTGATACTGTGTTATGGTGGCTGTGGTTTCCTTTATGCCTGCCTCTGTGTGTGTGTGTGTGTGTGTGTGTGTGTGTGTGTGTGTGTGTGTGTTTCTAAGTAGGCTCCACAACCCAAAGTGGGGCTTGAACTCACCACCCTGGGATCAAGAGTTGCATGCTCCACCTACCAGCCAGGCACCCCTATGCCTGCTTGTTTTCTCAACTCTGTAGTTCCTACCTTCCTGGTCATTCATGAGCCCTCCAACAGCCTTTCAACACATTCTTTTTTCTGCTTAAATCAGCCACTTTCTGTTGTTTGCAAATAAGAACCCGACAACAACAGCAGAGACCATGCCTAATTCAACAATGTCAAAAGGTTTTGCACAATTTTCCTTCTTTCATTTCTTTTCTTTTCTTTCTTTTTTGCGTGTTACCTCCTATAGACCTAGAGGTCCTCGAAGTAGCCAACTTTACTCAATCACCTTTGTATCTGCAGGGAAGAACATCTACCAAATGAAGGAATGGACTGTAGTGAAGAGCAATGATTTTTACCAAGGTGGGTTACGGTTCATCCAGACACTGGACTTAGCTGAGCTCAGCCCTCACTACGGATGAGACTCCCTGCCAGCTTTCAGGACCTCTCCAATCAGGAGCAAAAGGCGGGTGAATGGAGTTTTACAACAACAGGTGACAAGTCCTGCAGCGAAGGTGTGGGAGGGAACAGAAAGGAACCGATTCTCTGCCCTGGGGTCGGAGAAGGCGTCTCAGGCACCAAAGCGAATGGATCCTGTGAGCGTGCCCATTCAGCGGGTGGGCACGAGAGGGGTGGCCGGACCTGGGCAGAACGAGCAGCCTAGGGAAAGTTAGGAGGGGACTCTAGGAGACCCAGACGGGCTTGCTCAGGAGGGCAGAACCCAGACGGCGAAGAGAGCCCCGACGTACTCTCATCAGCGAGAGGTGGATTCCCGGCCCTGAGGAAGCGACTTCTGGAAATCCTGCTCCCTCGTCCGAGGGGTGGGCACGACGCTGCAAGGGCCGCGGGCAGCACTGACCTGCAGGCGGGCCACGCAGCAGAACACGGCTGACGGGTTTCGGAGGTGGATCCGCTCCGTCAGCAGATTGCTACCGTAGGCGAAGTACAGAAAACTCTCCCCCTCCTGGCCCCGGAGGTCCTCACAGCCCGAATTCGC
The DNA here is from genome assembly GCF_014898765.1 of Herpailurus yagouaroundi. Classification (NCBI taxonomy): domain Eukaryota; kingdom Metazoa; phylum Chordata; class Mammalia; order Carnivora; family Felidae; genus Herpailurus; species Herpailurus yagouaroundi. The sequence goes on along the minus strand of NW_024412391.1, from coordinate 41,051,661 downwards.
CATGCTCCACCCAGGCACCTGCACCGCAGCGGTGTCGGCGGCAAGACCGTGAGGAGAGGACTGCGAGCGTCCCAACTTCAGTGGCAAACCGGCCGGCGACTCTAGGGTTAGGGGAAACGCGGGAAGCGTGGGCGCGGCGAGTCGGATGCGACCGCCCTTGCGATTGGCTGCCGGTCACAAATGTTGAGTCACCCCATCTGATTGGCCAAGCCCATCACCTCTTCTCAATTCTCCAGTAAGGATTCTGAAACACTCAGACCTGAGGCGACCGGGAGCCGACTCCTCATTGGACATGATCCTCTTGTTGTCCCGCCCCGGTGTTCAAACCTCCCTCTGATTGGTGACTGGGCCGGCACTACGCGAAGGTGGGTCAGGTCTGGAGGGTTCGGTTTAGGGGGCCGCTCGGCGAGCGTCCCAGCCTTGTTTTTTCAACTTCAGGTGGCGCAAGCGTGCTTCCCTGGCTGTGGGTGCATTTTAGGTAGCTCTGGGCACCCCTGAAGCGAAACAGCTGCCCTGGCCGCGCCCCCGACGGTTCACTCACCTGGCAGCTCACTCCCGTACCGCCCTCCCGGTTTGGAGCAGTCGGTCACTACGGGTCTCTTTCCCCCCACAGGCTGGTTCCGGCTTCCCCAGCCCTGATCATCTGCGTGGAGAAGCCCCTCCGAATGTCTGGGATTCCCTTCCCCGACGGAAGCAGCGAGCCGGGTTCAAATCCCGATGATGCCATTTACTGGCCACGTACGCTTGGGCAGCTCTCATCTGTTTCCTCCTTTTAAAATAGAGATTTTAATATAAATTATGATCACAGTTACATAACTTATGATCCCTTATCTCACAGGGTTGGTTTAAGTACTTAAAGAATAGTTTTGTTAATGTGATTAGGAGCAAAAACTCCAGTGTAAAATAAGATATAAAAGCCTAAGAACAATGAAATAAAACCTTGTATCCTTAAACTTTGAAATGAAAGTATTAATTTAAACTCAGGGGAATGGCTGGCTATCCTTGGTACCCAGATTTTGATTTCTAAATACCACTCTCCACCAAAAGGTATGAGGGATCGTCGGAGAAATTGTTTATGCCAGGTCAAAAGCTAGGAATGAGTAGGAGCGGTTGGAACATCTTGTGACAGAAAGTCTGGAAGTATACAAGAAAAATGAGGTCCTTTCAGAAGGACATGGGAGCCAGCTTGAAGGAATGCCCACTGGCCAAAAGTAGAACAATTTGAGTACCAAAAATAATGACTGCAATTGATTGAAAATGTCAGACAGAAAAGTCCCACCAAAAGAGTAAACCAAATATAAAAAGCAATTTTTAAAAACCTAATTTGCCATGGTGACTATTACAGCAACTCTTTACTCTGAAAAGTGGTAATTTAAGAAAATTTAAACATTTATCCTGCCCTTCTACTTGCGGCTGTATTTCAGGGGTAACCAAATAGTCTCAGTTAATGAAGAAGCAGTTCTCTTTACAAAAGTGTGCCAGCTAAATAATGCAAAATGAATGATACAATGAGAAAATCACCATTTTGTAGCCCCTAATGAAATAATTGATTTATGCCAGGATCATCAATGAAACCATTTGGTGAAAGGGTGATGGGGAACAGAATACTCGCAAAGGGCCAAATTATCCCCCAAGGATTACTCGCTGTAGTCAGAAGGAAAACATAATGACAATGAAGAAATCTGTTCCCTCCCACCATAACCTAGATCAAACTTACAATCACGAAAAATGTACCAACCTGACATTACGTCTCTCCTGATGTGATACAATGGGAGGCTCCAGTATGGTCTATGAAGTATTGTTTCCCAAACTCTTTCACTTCTATACAATCAAGCATAAGCAGGAACTACAAGGATAGAAGAATAGAAATGACACCAAGAGGAAACAATCAGAAAAATCATGAACAAATGGTGGGGCATCCTGCAGAATAAATGAACAAATGGCTGTCTCTTAAATTAAGTCAGTGTAATTAAAAAAAAAAAAAAAAAGGCAGGACTGAGCACAGGCTGTTCTAGGTTAAAAGAAACTAAGAGACATGATAACTGCATGCAATGGCTTGTCCTTGGTTGTAGTTCAATAAACCAGATATAAAAGATATTTTGGAGACAATTAAATCTGAATACAAAGTAGGGGATGAGATGATATTAAAAACTGCTTTCTTTATTAGGTATGATAATAGCATTGTGTTATGTGGAAAGATATCTCTATTTTTATTTTATTTTATTTTTTTTTAATTTTATTTTTCAACGTTTATTTATTCTTGGGACAGAGAGAGACAGAGCATGAACGGGGGAGGGCCAGAGAGAGGGAGACACAGAATCGGAAACAGGCTCCAGGCTCTGAGCCATCAGCCCAGAGCCCGACGCGGGGCTCGAACTCACGGACCGCGAGATCGTGACCTGGCTGAAGTTGGTCGCTCAACCGACTGCGCCACCCAGGCGCCCCAATTTTTAGATATACATATTCATGTATTTAGCGGCAAAATGTTTGCTATCTATATTTATTTGAAAATAATTCAGAAAAATTGAAATGTGGAAAGCGTTAAATGTTCAATCAACTGATGTGGATATGGATGTTCATTTTATTATTCTAGCTATTCTTTTCTATATAGTTGAACATTTTCATGTTAAAAAGTCAAAAAGGGAAAATGGTGATATTTGTAAAGCACTGGGCAGACAGCACTCAGTAAGCAGTAACACTGTTGTTAGATAATCGGAAAATAGGAAGGTCGGTCCCCTCCCCCTCTCCCAAACATCAAGGTGGAACTTGAAATGCAGACTTGGGAACTTGCTGGCAAGATAGTGCTCTATTGCATCAGAATTCTCAAGGCCTCTGCTTCGGAGCATCCCCACTTAAAATGTCCTTCTGCATTTTAAATTGCTTTTAGACATTCTAAATGTATTTATTATTTAATGATTTTCTAAGTCTTTGACTTTTTTTCTCACCCTACATTTCTCACTAATTGCTTAATTTTATGGTTATTGATTTTTCTTAATACCCTTTTACAAAAATTTTCTGAAGCACCGCTGTTTCCTCAAACACTGAAAAATCTTTTCTTAAGCCCATGAAGCATTTTATTTAGCTTCCCCATGTAGATTGCTGTGTGCTGACCCCTGTTGGCCAAGGCAGTAGATAGCAAGCTTTTTTTGTTTTTCCAAATTTAACCAAAGCTTGGTTAATACTCATTAACATTCATTGAACACTTATCAAATGCCAGGCACCAACCTAAATTCACATATATTAGCTGATTTAATCCTGAAAATAGCCCTATGCAGGAAGTGCTAATACTATTCTCATGTTACAGTGGAGGAAGCTGAGGTAAGTTAACTAATTTGCCCCAGGCTGTAGCTAGCAATGACTGGCCAAGCACTCTGATTCTAGAGGCATTACGGGGTACTGCTTCCCAAATTTCTCAAGCTGAAAAGCCCTGGTGGTCTAGAAAAAACTGGTTATTAATAACCCTCTTTCAAGTACAATCTCTACCTTACCCATAAGGATATTATAAAATAATAATTCGAGCTTTCACTCACTTGATAATGGGTTAATGAGGTCAAATTTCTTTCAAGGGCCATTATTCAGTCTAGTGGTGTTTAAAGTTTTTTTATTGTATTATTAAAGTTTTTTTATTGTATTATTAAGATTTTTGAACACACACACACAATGTATATGGTATACTACTTACAAAATGACAATTTAAAAATAACTATTTAATTGTCATGTTAATGCAAAACATACATTTAGGGTCAAGTTAATTACAAATAATAGTGGATAGAAATCCATATTTCAAATAGTCCTCTTGCAAAATTTTTTGGCTGACCGTGTCAGATCTTATCAGATCATCATTGTTTTTATACCATAATGTAGGTGATAAAGAGCTTGTACCAGAAGTCAAGAACGTGAGCTTGGTACCTTTCTTTTTTTACTTGTGCTTGCAATTTCAGTAAGAGCTTTAGTCCAGTTTTTTACAGAAATTGTTTTTTTGTGTGAGAATTAGTTAGTTCTCTGTGAGTCCACTTAAGCAAACACCAGTGAGTTGCAGCAGGTCACAAGACACAGCAAGTGAATGAATGAGGGCCATGCCACCATTACCCCTCCTCGGGAAGACATTCCCACCTGTCCTCTAGGATACCGCACCTCTTATTAGATATAATAACTATCTGACTGACTCTGGGGTCTAGTGTCAGAGTAAAGCTAAATTCTTATATTAGGATATAAGCATATATACTACATATAGTAAAATACAGTAAATCGAAATTATACTATTTTAGCTCACAAAATAGAATTTTGTTTTCACACCCAGTAGATCAACTTGCTCACCCACTTTGAATAATTGTTATCTTATTTATTTATTTTTGAGACAGAAAATGTGAGTGTGAGCAGGGGAGGGGCAGAGAGAGAGGGGGAGAGAGAGAATCTCAAACAGGCTCCACAAGATGTGGGGCTCGATCTCATGACCCAAGCCAAAATTAAGAGCTGGATGCTCAACTGACTGAGCCACCCAGGTGTCCCTAACATTTTATATATTTATTTACTTATTTATTTTAGAGAGAGAGCGTGAGCGGGGGAGAGGGGCAGAGGGAGAAAGAAAGAGAATCTTAAAGCAGGCTCCACTCTCTGTGTGGAGTCTGACCCAGAGCTAATCCCTTGATCCTGGGATCATGACAGACACTCAACCGACTGAGCCACCCAGGCGCCCTTAGCATTATCATTTTAAAAAGAACACTTCAATGTCAAATATTTGCACATTATGGCAAGTTTGAAGAGTTGTATAGTAAGAAGACTATGTGTCTCCTGAGTAAGGCCAACCTGGCTGCTTAGGCAAGGTCATTCAGGGCAGTAGTACTATAGTGGGACAGATAGGACTGGTTCTCATGAATCTGTTTCTTAGCTCTGTGGATTGGAAAATTCAGTCTTGGCTCTGGGAGCAGATGCACACTAACTAGACTTATAAGAGATAGATGTACACATCAGAATGCCAATTAGTTGATATGTGATGAGAGCTGTAACAAATAAACCAGATTCGTGTGTTCACTGATCAATGCATTTTCTTCCATTAGGAAAATAAATAACACGAGAAGTCTCCAGACATGAGTTTAGCATGTTTTAGGAACTACAGGTCAGGTGGTTAAAGAGGAAGGAATACGAGGAGTGACAGGAGATGAGGCTGAGAGACAGGCAAGGGCAAGCTCACGTAACGCCTCGAAGGCCATGTTAAGGAATCTGGATTTTATTCTAAGAAATGAAAAGCTGTTTGGGCAGAGATACGATCTGACTTACTTTCCAATAGGATAATTCTAGATGCTGAGTGGAGAATCAATTCCAAGGGGATAAAGAGGATATTTAAGAGACACATAAAGAAGCTGTTGCAGAAGTTTTGACAAGAGTGGATGGTGGCCTTGGACTCCCTAGGGTAGTGGGAGGGAAGCGAGAGAGAAGAGGACTGATCTGGGGTGCCATTTATGGCAGAGAAGATTGGACTTGCTGAAGACTGGAGGGGTGATTCCATGCCTACCAAACAACTTTCCAGTTCTAGTCTGTGTCCTTAGTAGATTCTCCTTCTAGAAGGAAGCCTTGGTCAGAGATCACAGGGACGTGATTTTCCTGCTAATTCCAATTTTCTTTCCTGAGAATTTGAACTTGAGTCTGGGAAGGGTTAGGTTACTTTCTGGGCACTGAGACTATAGCTTGTGATGCTCTGAGCTGGTGTCAGCCACGTTTGCACAGATGGAATGGGAAGAGGAAGAAGGTGACCTGAGTGACAGAAAAGAAAGCAGACCGCACCTAAGGAGAGAATGGTGCTAGAGAAATCCAAGTCCTGAGCTTACTGAAGTGTCTGGATCCTGGTGTTACCAGACCCAGCTGAGTTTCTCACTTTGTTTTTCCCAAGATAGTCTCATAAACCTTATTCTCCACACTGGTAATTAAATGATTCTATTAAATGCACATAGGTTATGAGGAATACAGCATATTTAATCCTGCCACAATTTTATTTTATTTTATTCTATTTTATTTTGAGAGAGAGAGAGAGAGTGAGAGCAGGAGAGAGGGGCAGAGGGAAAGACAGAATCCCAAGCAGGCTTCATGCTTAGCATAGAGCCTGACATGGGGCTCGATCCCATGACTCCAGAATCATGACCTGAGCTGAAATCAAGAGTGGGATGCTTAATCAACTGAGCCACCCAGGCGTGCCCCCCCACAACAATTTTTTAGAGTGCGTTTTGACGATTTCTAGCTCCCAAAGTAAAGTATTTTGCTATGCCTGTATTATTTTAAATATATATTAGTGATCTAAAGTATAGAGAAATCATTAATCATATGTGGTCCCAGGCTACACAGGCAGTATGAAATAAACATGAACCTCCAAAACTGCAAGGATGTGGAATAAGCAGGTATGGAGAGAGAATTGCATTTGCTGCCTAAAACCTAAAATGAGTTACCTTTGACTCATCTCTTCCTTTCAAACCCTATATCCTATCAGTCAGTAAGATCTGCTGCCATCAGCTGTCCTCTGCATTCTCATACTCACCACCCTCTCCCTGGTGGCATCATCTCACACCTGGATTATGGCAACAGCTGCCTGTTTCTCCTGACTCTGCTTTTCTCTGGAGATGGAGTAAGGTTGGGGATCACATGAGGGCAGCCGGGAAGGGGTTTGGAGAATGGTAAGTTGTTCAATTTCAGTAGAGCAAATAGGTTCATATCAGGGAGTGGGAGACAAGTCTGGAAGGAGACTAGCATAATTTATGGGAGGGTCTTGAATTTTGAACTAAAAAGCTCAGACTATTTGGTGGTCAAAGGGGAGATATTTTTGACTTTTGAGCAGACAGTAACCCTCCTGCACCTTTGGAAACTCATTTTTGTGGCTGTGTGTAGGATGGCCTGGGAGGGAGTAGGATGGGGAGATGGTTGAGTACTGGACACAAGTTCATTGCAATAGGCCAGGTCATAAAAGTCAGAGCTAGGGCAGTAATTACAGAATGGAAATGAAGGGATGGGAAGGATTGAAGACCTATTCTTTTAATTTGCTTTTATGATATCACCCCTTTGTGTGGAAAACTTGTGAGGCTGTCTGTTTATTACTTTATCAAGTTCAAGCTCTTGTGCAAGCTTTTTGTTATCTGATTCCATTCTGCCTGGCCGGTCTGATTTCTCAGCTGATGGTAAAACCCTTTGGAGGCAGAGACCACACCTTATATTTCTGTACACCTACAGCGCTTATTACCACAGCATAGATGAATAATAAATATGTGCTAATTAATCAAGCCAGGGCCAAAATCTCCCCTAGCCTTTACACAGGCTCCCAAAGCCTTTTTTCTCTATGATTTTTTTTCCCCCAGCTTTCCTTGACTTACTGGGAGGCATTTGTCCTTTACCTCTGATTTAAGATTTAAAAATTTATACTGATGCTTTAGCATACAGGATTCTGCATACATTTTATTAGCCATAGTGGTATTTATATCTCCTCCCAGCTTATGGCCACATGACTGGGAAGCATGCCAGAATAGATGAAACCAGAAATGTTCTAGAGGGTAAAAAGAGTAAAACTCGGGTAGGCAGTAATTTCTCAGGATGTTTGACAGATAATCTGTATTCTTGTTTTGAGATTAGCCCTGGGAAGTAGTTCCAATACAGTTTTTTAGTGCTCAGTAAATGGTCTCCTTTGTTATCTCTCTATTTATATGTATTTATATCTATAACCATACACTGTGGAAAGGCACACACAAAACTGCTGACAGTGTTTACCCGTGGGAAGGGAAATGGAGTTGGAAGGGTGGGGAGTAGGGGAGAGGGTTGGACAAAAAGCTTTCATTGTTTCCATTCTGTATTCTTCGGTATTTTTTGCATCTTTGAGCATGTATTCTTGTATTACTTTTATTATTTAAAAATACCTTATTAAGTTCACATCCTATGGAATTTTAAGTCCATATCTAGAGATCTAGTGTCGGGAGGGTAGAAAGAGGGTGATGACTAAATTAGTTGTTCAAAATAAAAACAGATGCAGCAAACACATTTCCAGGTAGGGTCTGCCTTTCGATACATCAGTTAATTAGGCCAGAGTAGGTCAGTCTTGCTCTGTGGAAGGAGGCCTCTGGGAGGCCCGCAGCTGCAGGATCTCAGTGCGTCTACCGGGACGAGCACTCTTGGCCTTGTGAGGTGCCAGTGGGCACAAGACCCTGTATATTTCCCCAGTCTGGTTTAGGAGAAGGCCACACATATAGTCTAGGACAATGGCCTGCTATATCCTACGGCCAACCTTAAGTCACTTCCAGAAGGTTCTGGAAATATAGCAATTCAGCTATCTCCATGTCATTTACCACAGCTACATTAGATCGAGACATACCAATTCCAAGATTTACTACCATTAATGTTAAAGTCTGACAAACTGCTTCATAATTAATATGTCCACCTCCTCATTGTATATGTCCATGTTATTTGTAACATCTTAAGTTCAACTGAAATTAAAATGTAAAGCAAGAATATTGCTGCATGTTTCTACTGCCAAGAATAGAGGGAATATAAGCAATAACACTTTAGAATGTAGATTTTTAAGTGAGAATCCCAATGTTTCCCTTGGCGATAGACCTCATTCTTTTCTTCTAGAAGTTTATACTCAGTAAATTCTAACTATCATGTATAATAATTAGATGAGAGCCGGGGTTTTCTCAATGTCCCCATAGGAAGCATGGCTTTGGAATGAGGCCTAGTTTAAGCATTTGGAAGCATTTATGGAAAGTGAGAACTGTGCTTGAATTCTCTGCTTAATTAATGTGCTTGGATTTCATGTTTTCAGTCTACTCAACAATATTTAATCAACAATTAACACTTCTCAGACACATACACTCAAATGAAGCATTTTACTTGACTATAAAACAACTCTGGATGTTTGGAAATCTTTCCAGAATAGCTGATCTAGTGCTGGTGTCAACCTTTTTTCTTCTGCATTATTTTCTGCTTTCACATGAATACAACACATCCCAATAATAGAGCTCCCAAAAGGCATCTCTACTTATTGTCTTTGTTAAATGCTTATTGGCTGAGAAGACAACAGAAACTCTAGATAGCTGAGTAACAGAAACTCAGATAGCTCGCTGAAAATGACAGTCATTCATGGGAGAAATAGGTAGGTTTTGTGTGTGGAGAAGAAACTTCCTTCCGTAAGTCATTCTCTAAGATTCCCGAGGGTAGTGCATTTTTTTAGGTGCTTTAAAAACTATGTCTCAAGCTAGCCAAATCATCTGAATTTTATTAGCATTCGTATATTTTAGAATTTTATTTCCATGATCCAACAATTCCACTCTTAGCTACATACCCAAACAAACTGAAAACAGGTACTCAAACAAATACTTGTGCATGAATATTCACAGCAGCACTATTCACAACAGCTAAGAGGTGGAAATAGCCCAAAGTTCATCCACTGATGAATGGATAAATAGAAGGTAGGATAAGTGTACAATGGAATATTATTTAGCCATAAAAAAGCATGAAGGACTGATACTTGCTACAACATGGATAAACCTAAAAAAAACACACACACACACACACACACTATGGAAACTGAAAGAAGCCAGACATAAAAGGTCACAGATAGTATGACTCCATCTATATGAAATATCCAGAACCGATAAACCTATAGAAACAGAAAATTGACGGGTGGTTACCAGGGGCTGGGGGAGGAGGAGTACGTACTTCATGGGTACAGAGTTTTATTTTGGGGCGATGAAAAGATCTTGGAACTAGAAAAAGGTGGTGATTGCACAACATTGTGAATGTACTACACGATGCTTGGTTGTTCACTTTGACGTGGTTAATTTTAGGTTATGTGAATTTCACCTTAATAATTAAAAAAAAAAAAAAAAGCCAAAAAGCCCTTGTTTCCCAGGGATATCAAGTTCCTCTGATTTGAAGCGAGGGTGAGGAGTTTTACTGATTGGACATGTCTCCCTGAAGGTCACTCCCGTTCCCTTATATACTACACTGGAGGAATGTGATGCCCTTACTATTCTTCAAGGGATGATGGCAGAACCTTTGCCTCCGGTAGGTGTTTGGTAGATGCTGTGGGAAGGGAAAATCAATCGTTACTAATATGCTGCTCCTTCTCTGGTGTGTCCCTATAGTGTTCGGTGTTCCATTAACAGGAGGGGGATGTTCAAGAATAGCAATTCTACTTGAACAGCAATATTTCTCAAGGTATGATTCTTGGGAGACATTGGCCCCACTAGATGGTCCTCCATCCAAAAACAACTCTGTGGTCAAATGAACTGGAAAACAGTATATTCTGTATTTCCTCTTAGAGATTCACCATATCTATTACCACCGGAAGGAATTGAAGAATGCCTGTAGTGAAGAAAACTGGTGAGCTGTTTGTCCTGACTCTCCCAAACCTTTTTGGTTGTAGTACCCCTTTGATGTGGAAAGCATATTACTCAGAGTGTGGAAAATGCTACTCTGTATTGATAGGCTAATGACTGTTTAGTTCTTGAAGAATCATATTAAATAAAACCCTAAATTATCTAGAAAATGGCAGACAAGCAATGGTGTGTTAGCTAGAAAGGGAGGATTCTAAATCTTTGTGTTGTTCTGGTTTCCCACTGCTTGACTTGGTGGGTGATAACCTTTTATCATGGATTGACCCATTGACGTGTTCCATGGCTTTGTTGGCTAAATACCTGATAACCAGAAACTGCAGAGTTATGTGTAAAAATAGCCATCAGCCATCAACTTCTATTAAATTCAATAATGGATGCTGGGGCGCCTGGGGGGCTCAGCCGGTTAAGTGGCCGACTTCAGCTCAGGTCATAATCTCACAGTCCGTGGGTTCGAGCCCCGAAATGGGCTCTGTGCTGACAGCTCAGAGCCTGGAGCCTGCTTTGAATTCTGTGTCTCCCTCTCTCTCTCTGCCCCTCCCCTGCTCATGCTCTGTCTCTCTGTGTCTCAAAAATAAATAAAAACATTAAAAAGATTAAAAAAATAAATTCAATAATGGATGCAAGCTGGTGAAAATAAGAATGTGATTGCAAGGCTGCAAGTCAAAGTGACAGAGTCCAAAATTATCAAACTGGGAAAGGATTTGGTTCCTTGGCTCAATTTCCTACCCTTCTTATTTTGCTCTTTCTCAGTTCCTTTAAGATTGTCAAAGAAGTTTACAGGCTTAATAAAACAGGTTAGACAACTTCATGGAAATGTACCTAATTACTATTGGTAACAGTGGCAGATCTTGTTAGGCCAGTAGCTTCTTGAAACAAAATGCTTGAGCTTACTCATTAAAACATTTTAGTAAGTGTCAGTATTGATTCATGTTTCCTGCTGCAAATTAGAGTTCTTTCTAAATTCCCATTTGGAGGAATCTGTGGGCTTAGCAAGTTCTACTCCCTAGTGTAATACGATTTTCCAAGCTGTCACGCAATTAAGAATTTTCTCAATATGTATAATCACTAATGAATTGATAATGACAAATTAGATTAACTGCATTTGGCTGTTGCAAGTCCTGCCAATCTGGTTTAGTGTGTTCAATATCTGATGTTCTTCAAAGTGAGCAAATAACAGTAAACAGGGGTGTGGCATGGAACAGGGGTGTTCCGTGGGTTCTCAGCCAGGTGTCAGGAAGGTTTTTGGAAGCAACAGGGAGACCATTTTTAAGAAGAATATCTTCCCTCTGGCTTAGAAATGAAGATATTTCTCAGGAAGAAACTTAGAATACATCCTTTTTTTCCTTGAATTAATTTCATCCACTCTGTCAAAATTAATCTCTTTTGTAGAACTGTTTTGAATCTTACTTTGCCAAGCTATCCTGCCTAGGGAACAAAAGCAAAAATAAACTCGAATGACTGAAACCCAGCAAAATATTGGTTAATATTTACATTAGCAAAGTAGGACTGGACTGGAGTGAAAGAATCCTGCTAAAAATAGGCCCCGCGGCACCTGGGTGGCTCATTGGCTTAAGCATCCAACTCTTGACTTCAGTTAAGGTCACGGTCTCACGGTTCGTGGGTTTGAGGCCTGCATCAGGCTCTGTGCTGACAGTGCACATTCTCTCTCTCTCTGCCTTTCCCCAAATCTTGCTTCCTCTCTCTCTCTCTCTCTCTCTCAAAATAAATAAATAAACTTAAAAAAAAATTCTGTGCACATGATTTCATCCTGCTTGCAAAGACTTGTCCTACTTTCCTGGAAAACTCTTATTTGTTCTTCAAGATCAAACTAATGTTGCCTCCTGTATCACACCATCCCTAACTTCTAGCTAGATACAGTCTTCAATATTTATAATACTTGATTGATTCCTTTGCTCTTGCATTAAAACCATTTTAATTTGGGGCGCCTGGGTGGCGCAGTCGGTTGAGTGTCCGACTTCAGCCGGGTCACGATCTCGCGGTCCGGGAGTTCGAGCCCCGCGTCGGGCTCTGGGCTGACGGCTCGGAGCCTGGAGCCTGTTTCCGATTCGGTGTCTCCCTCTCTCTCTCTGCCCCTCCCCCGTTCATGCTCTGTCTCTCTCTGTCCCAAAAATAAATAAAAGTTGAAAAAAAAAATAAAACCATTTTAATTATTTGTTGACATGCTTCCTTCCCCTTCTAGACTAGATGCCCACAGTGGGCCAGAATCATTAGTCGTTCAGCATTACATTTACAGAGTGCTTAGTATGGGCCAGCAGGCCATTTTGCTATTCTTTAAAACCACAACAGTCATCTTTATTCCCAGCACTTAATACATGCCTGTCTCATTATTGAGGAGGCACTCAGCAATGAGTTGCTAAATAATTAAATAACTGAGTGAGTGAAAGGATGAATGAATGAATGAATGAATGGACTCAATTATATAAGGTAGAAAAGGCACAATTTTTGCCAGGAAGTTTTAGTTTCCCAATTTGCAAACAGAATCAGTGCAGAGAGAAGTTAAGCTTCCAAGAAGAGCAGGACCTATCATTCTGCAAGGAGACCAGGGACTCCATGCCTAGTGGACCTCAGAGGTTTAAAGACACCAGGGGTATCAAGAGGTATGACTTTAGGAGGAAGCAGTCCTAGCCAGGTGTCTTCTACGTGCTATATCATTTCTGAGATAAGATGGAAGGCTGGCTAAATCAGCAGAATTCCTAGGGCTCCCCTGCAAATAGCCAGAATTGAGAGAAAGAGAAAGGCAGGGGCACTGGACTAAGGAGGAAAGAACAAGCACACACGACATTTAAAAGACTGTGAGTTTCTCCCCTTACTGCAACATGCTTGCTGCAGAATATGTAACGCTTGTTGATTTTTCTCTTACAATACTTCCTCTGATATTCTCTCTCTCTTCATAAATAATGTGCTTGGCCCTATATAGATGCTGCAAATCATTTTTGACAGCAGGGAGTACTTTTCCAAGATGAGCCTGAGCGATTCTGAGCCTTGAACTTGCTCATCAGCAGCTTGCCCACATGGCAGTCTCTGGGGCTGGCCCAGACAGGCTACAATGCCTCTGAATTTCACACTTGAGATGAAAGGTCATTACGTGGAGTCTGACCTAGTTGCAGTAGCCAGTGTGATTTCTGTGGCTGGGTTTGGCATAAAGGAAGACAAGCACAAAAGAAAACCATCAATCTTACGTGTGTTCCCAGTTAATTTCCTTTCTGGTTTTCTGCGTGGCTTTCAGCCTCCTGCCAGTCTTGTCAAGCCACTGTATGCTCAGGAAGTAGCACCCCTCATATTTTAATTTACAGAGAAAAAATAGACCATCAGCCATCTAGTTTCTTTCCTTTTCTGTGTCAGGCATGTCTTCACCTGTCATTCTCCAATTTCCTTCGGACTCAAAAAAAGAGGTGATAACAAACTTCTGTGTAACAATAACTGCGTAGAGCTTAAAAGAACAAAATTATCTCATAGTTTCCACGAGTCAGGAATTTAGAAGCAGCTTAGTGGGGAGGCTCTGGCTTAGGTCTTTCACGAGGTTGCAGTCGCAATATCAGCTGTGGCTGCATTCATCTGAAAGCTTGACTGGGGCCGGAGGACCCACTTCCCAGATGAATCATTCACATGGCTGTTAGCAGGAGACCTCAGTCCCTGGCCACATGGGCCACATGCTTGCTTGCATGTTTTCATAAAATTTCAGCTGGATTCCCCCAGATTGAATGATCCAAGATAATGAGCATGGAAAATGCAGCAATGCCTTTTAAAACTTCTCAAAAGTTGCACATTACCACTTCTACCTCATTTTATTAAGATCATTAAGTACCACCTACATTCAAGAGGAGGAGGAATTAGCTTCCATCTTTTGAAGGAAGGGGTATCAAAGAATTTGTGGCCATCTTTTAGAAGCACCTCTTGTCAAAGAGTGATCCCTCTTCCTTTTCAGGACTAATTCATCCACCTGTGAGCTTGATTCTATCATTTCCCATCTGGACTTGGCTAATCAGTTATGCTCTCTCTCAATTTCTTAATAGTAGATCCCATTTATGGAGCATGTGATATGTCCTGGCTACTGTGCCAAGCACTTTATGTGGATAATCTCAATACATACAACCATGTGAGGTTGGGAAATGATTACCCCTCTTTATATGCATAAAAAAAGATTCATTTAATTATTTATTTATATAGAGAGAAAAAGCATGCACAAGTGGGAGATGCACCAAGAGAAAGGGAGACAGAAACAATCCCAAGCAGACTCCACACTGTCACTACAGAGCCCGATATGGGGCTCGAACTCACCAACCATGAGATCATGACCTGAGCTGTAGTTGGACACTTAACCGACTGAGCTACCCAGGTGCCCCTGATTACCCCACTTTTTACAAATGAGGAGATCCAAGCTCAGAAGGATTCAGTGAGATGTCCAATGTCAGATGGCTAGTAAGTAGACAAGTTACCATTTAAACCCAGTCTGGACTGTCTCCATAGCTGTGCTTCCCTCCACTAATCTATTCTACATTGTCTTGCATGGACTTCATTTTTATTATTATTTGTTTGCTTGTTTGTTTGTTCTTAGAGAGAGAGAGAATGAGCAGGAGAGGGACAGAGAGAGAGACAAAATCGTAAGCAGGCCTATGCTCAGCACAGAACCTGACACAATGTTCAATCCCATGGCTCTGGGATCATGACCTGAGCCAAAATCAAGAGTTGGACACTCAACTAACTGAGCCACCCAGGCGCCCTTGCATGGACTTTTATTCTCTACCTGTCAGCTTCTCCTTAGTTTTTTTTTTTTTAATTTTTAAACAAATATTTTACTTATTTTTGAGAGAGAGAAAGCTAGGAAGGGGCACAGAGAGAGGGAATCACAGAATCTGAAGCAGGCTCCAGACTCTGAGCTGTCAGCACAGAGCGTGACGTAGGGCTCGAACTCACAAACCGTGAGATCATGACTGAGCGGAAGTCAGATGCTTAACTGACTGAGCCACCCAGGCGCCCCTTCTCCTTAGTTTTCCAACAGGCTCCATTCTTCTTCATACAAACATTACCTTCCTTTAAACCCTGCCACATCTCCAGCCTCATCACATCTTCCCATCACCACAACTTTCTCAAAATAGTGGTCGGCATCCTGTCCCTACTTCCACAGCTCCCATTTGCCCCAGCTCATGGCCATCAGTTCTGCACTTACCAATTTCATGAAAGGGGTTTCTCTAAGTAAGGCCGATGCCTCCCTAATTTCCAAACCCAGTGCACTCCTCTCAGCTCACATTCTGCTGTATTTCATCAATTCTACCCCACACAATTTTCCTATTTCTGAAATCAGGATGTCTTAAAATCAATGGTACTTTGTATTTGGTAAATTCAATTTCTTTACGCTTCCATACATTTTATAGCATGCCTGTTCCCTTCTCCTGGAACTCTCTGCTCCTGTGCCAGACATCCCTGTGAATAGGCTTCCCTCCTTCCCCTCTGTTCGCTCTATGCAGTTTTCCTCATTGGTTCCTCTTCCTCAGACAAACCCTTAGATGATGGTATAGATAATTTGGTGGTGATTCACTCTTTTTCCTTCTGCATTGTGGGTAATCTACTTTAAAATATCTCCCATGCCACTTTTGTGTTACTAACTCCTCATTTCTGCTCCAACCTCCATCTTTCCCTTTAATTAATTATTTCCTGTGGGTCTTACAAGTACTACAAACTCTGCATGTGCTAATACTTAACCCCTTTCCAGACTATCTGCCCTGCTCTTTTTTTTTTTTTTTTAATTTTTCAATTTGCATCCAAGTTAGTTAGCACATAGTGCAACAATGATTTCAGGAGTAGATTCCTTAGTGCCCCTTACCCATTTAGCCCATCCCCCCTCCCACAACCCCTCCAGTATCCCTTAGTTTGTTCTCCATATTTGAGTCTTTTCTGTTTTGTCCCTCTCCCTGTTTTCTTTTTTTTTTTTTTAATGTTTATTTATTTTGGGGACAGAGAGAGACAGAGCATGAATGGGGGAGGGGCAGAGAGAGAGGGAGACACAGAATCGGAAACAGGCTCCAGGCTCTGAGCCATCAGCCCAGAGCCCGACGCAGGGCTCGAACTCACGGTCTGTGAGATCGTGACCTGAGCTGAAGTCAGACGCTTAACCGACTGAGCCACCCAGGCGCCCCATTGTCCCCCTCCCTGTTTTTATATTAGTTTTGCTTCCCTTCCCTTCCTTTATGTTCATCTGTTTTGTCTCTTAAAGTCCTCATATAAGTGAAGTCATAGGATATTTGTCTTTCTCCAAATGGCTAATTTCGCTTAGCATAATACCCTCTAGTTGTATCCACGTAGTTGCAAATGGCAAGATTTCATTCTTTTTGATTGCTGAGTAACACTCCATTGTATATATGTACACATCTTTATCCATTCATCCATCGATGGACATTTAGTAACTGCCCTGCTCTTATTGCCTATCTTGGATGTTGACATCACCACTGTCAAAGCATATCTCACAGACATTTAGTTTGAAGCACAGCTGATGTTTACTCATATATAGGGGAGATATAGTCATACATAGATTGTCACCAAAGAGGCAAAACAGGAACCCTTAGTTGGTGGGACAAGGACAAAGCTTTTTGTTTTGTTTTGAACTTCAGCACGTTAATCGGCTGAAAACTATCAAGGGAGCAATTTGTACCCAAGCAGACTGCATTATTGCCAATATAGACAATTTCAGTTATTTGTGAATTTTTCCCCCCAATTCCTATGATTTCAGCTGTGGAACAGATAGGAAGTATATTTATTTTTGGTATTGGCTGCTGATGTCCTGCCTTTGGTATCTATGTCATAGTTAATCTAGGACTGCCCCATTTCTCTCATTATAATTACTCACTCCCTTTTTGGGGTCACACTCAGACCTAGGACTGTGGTTGACCGTGAAGACTTTAGTATCTTCCTGATGCAGTATCATCCACTAGATGTTGCCTTGAGATAATAGGTCATAGTAATATTTAAGTAGCTGGATAATCAGACAGTGGAAGAACTCACATAGTATGAGAACAATCATAAATATAATAAAAAAACATTTGGAACCCCATTTGTAACCAAGTTTCCTAGTTGGCCTAGACCAAACCAGGAGAATAAGTCTCATATTTCTTTTTTTTTTTTTTTTTCTATCCCTCATATTCCTTGAATTCCTTTGAGGCTTAGGTAGGTTTCAGTTAGAGCAGCTAGTGATTAAGAGGCCAAGGGTACAGTTAAGACATATAGATATATTAGGGAGTCTTATTAAAGGGGTTGAAAGCCATTGGCAAATCCATCCATTGGAAAAATTGGCAGCCATTACAATTGTCTGAGATCGGTGATTTAGGAAGTTCAAACAGTTTATGGGAAAGAAGGCAGCTGAGAGAAAGGCAAACAGGACTATGGCAGTCATTTTACAATCTCATCCTTTGACTCACACAAAGAAAAGTATATAAGTAATAAAAGGAAGAGACAAATAACAAAATATAAATCCTAACCACAGATCTTAATCTGAAAGTCTTAGGTAGAAATTGTTTACACCTGATATCATTTTGATTCATACATCTTGGAGTAGCTCTCAATTTCCAGAGCTGTGTGCTTCTAAAAGCTTTTTACTAAGCCTCAAGGTTGTATATCTCTGGTGGAACTGGATGTTCAGGTTGTAGAGCCCTTAGCACGCTTGCACTGGGAATCATGAATCCATGAGTACATCCCTAGAGTTTAACAGCAATATTGGCGGTTCAAAGTCTGTGATGTGACCTTTCCAAAGCTGAGGTCTTCGTGTCCTTCTTGGTATACCCAGTTTCCTGGTTTTATATCATGTAGGAATGTGTTTGATGTCACTTTCAAAGTGCAGCTTTCACCTGTTGGGCTTGTGACTGAGTACATGATATTAGTTTTGACAATACTTGACAAGATTGGAACGTAATAAGGTAAGGTCTGTTGGAGAAGGAGTTAATCTGAGCCTCATCAGTTTTCTCCTTTGTCGTCTTTTTTTTTTTTTTTTTTTTAAGTGAACTATGCCCAACATAGGGCTCAAACTCACAACCAATCAAGAGTCACAAGCTCTACTGAGCCATCCAGGTGCCCCCTCATTGGTTTTCTTATATGGATTTTCTGTGGTTAGAGTTTCAGATTTTGCGGTGTAAATCACATTATAATTGGGGCAAAGGGTAGACCTTTAGGCCAAGAAACATTAGGCTCTTCTAGAAAATTGGACAGCTTCAATTTAAAAAAATCATTAGTTTTACCCTTCTAGAACTTTAGGGGAAAAATGGACCATAAAGTTTCTATTTTTTTTTTTTAATTTTTTTTTTCAACGTTTATTTATTTCTGGGACAGAGAGAGACAGAGCATGAACGGGGGAGGGGCAGAGAGAGAGGGAGACACAGAATCGGAAACAGGCTCCAGGCTCCGAGCCATCAGCCCAGAGCCCGACGCGGGGCTCGAACTCCCGGACCGCGAGATCGTGACCTGGCTGAAGTCGGACGCTTAACCGACTGCGCCACCCAGGCGCCCCCATAAAGTTTCTATTTTATGTGAAGATTCTACATAATTCCTTAAGAATAGAAACTGAGCTCCTCCTTCCAGGTAGAGAAAACAAAACCCCAAGTTTGTTTTCTTAAATCATGTAAAGCATTATCCTTTTAGCAGAAGAAAGCTTTTGCTCCAATAAGAAAAACTGCAAAAAAAAAAAAGTCTATTACTGAAACGCCTTTACAATTTTATCATTTAGGGGTGCCTGGGTGGCTCAGTCAGTTAAGTGACTGACTTTGGCTCAGGTCATGATCTCACAGTTCGTGGGTTCAAGCCCCTCACTGGGCTCTGTCAGAGCCTGAAGCCTGTTTCGGATTCTGTGTCTCCCTCTCCCTCTGTCCGTCCCCAACTTGCAGTCTGCCTCTCTCTCTCTCTCTCCCTCTCTCTCAAAAATAAACATTAAAAAAAATTAAAATTTTATCATTTGGGCAATAGAATGAATCCACTTGTGAATGTTTAAATGAATCTTGAGGTGGGATTCTGAGCTTTGCCCTTTATAGTTTTTCCTGGCTTTTTATACTTATACATAAAGGAAGTTTTAGTCACCTATTGGGCCTCAGGTAAAACTTCCCAACCATATTTTTGTATTTTGGATCTTTTCATCCTGGGCATCGCAGATGCTGCCCCGTAGCTAATGTAATAGAGGTTTGCAGGTGTACTTGGGAGCCGCCAGGTGGCCATCACGGGAAGTCCAAAACCCAATGCTCTGCATGAGAGTTTAGATACATGTATTTACTATCTTTTTCCCTCCTGTAGCGACAGATCATTATATTCAAATAAATCCTTCTGGATTGATGAAATCCTACTAAGTAACTCTCCTTATAATAACAGTTGTGGGAAGATCAGTAAGGACTGTGTGTTTTACACAGTAGATGTCTATAGCACTTCCTTTAGCTTCAAAAGTATTATTAGTATGTATTTATAGTAGTATTTAAGTAGTATTTTTGATAGCATTTAAAAAATATTTCTTTCAGGTGTTGTCTTGTCTCTAGTTAGGTTTTTATTTTTTTAATTTAGTTTTTAGAGAGAGGGTATATGGGTGGGAAGGGCAGAGAGAGAGAGAGAGAGAGAGAGAGAGAGAGAGAGAGAATCTTAATCAGTCTCCATGTTTAGTGCAGACCCCAATGCAGGGCTTGATCCCATGACCCTGGGATCATAACCTGAACTGAAAGGAAGAGTTGGATGCTTACCTGACTGAACCACCCAGGCACCCTTCTAGTTAGTTATTAATTCATTTTCCATTTTTGATTCAGGTACCCAAGGAATTAAGAAAACCCATTTGCTTTCAAAACATGCCAACAACTTGAATGATCCAAAAAGGCATATCTACTATCAGGGTGGGGATTTGAGTTCTCACATCTTTAAAAAGACGGCATGTTCTTGTTAAGAGTCAGAGAGTTCTGAAGTTACAGTTTATGCAGCACAGAATGTACATTGATTATTTTTAAAATAAGAACCGTGAGGGGCGCCTGGGTGGCGCAGTCGGTTAAGCGTCCGACTTCAGCCAGGTCACGATCTCGCGGTCCGTGAGTTCGAGCCCCGCGTCGGGCTCAGGGCTGATGGCTCAGAGCCTGGAGCCTGTTTCTGATTCTGTGTCTCCCTCTCTCTCTGCCCCTCCCCCATTCATGCTCTGTCTCTCTCTGTCCCAAAAATAAATAAAAAATAAACGTTGAAAAAAAAATAAAAAAAAATAAATAAATAAAATAAGAACCGTGAAAAGATAACACATCGGCGTTGGCCAAGGGAGTAACAGGACAGGAAATGCTGAGACTTTGAAGAGCTGTTCAGAAGTCATGGGGTTCACTTTTATCAAGAGGGGAAGTTGTTAGATTGGTTTCTTAGGTCGGATGACTGAGGTTAGAGTGGTGTTTGACAATTACATGGGAAATGGACAGTGAAAAAAACGTCACATGTGAAATGCAAATAACTATTGTGCATTGTTTGAAACAATTAGGTTTGAACGACAAAATTCATGAGGGCAGTGGGTAAGAAGTGGAGCCAGAAAAATTCCTGCTGTGGTTTAACTGTCTCAGCTACAGCAAGAAACATGGTACCGAAACCTATCCAAGGTAGGCCATAGGCTTATGATGCGTTGTTAGCTTTTGCGTAGCACTTTAATTTTTTTTTTTAATGTTTATTTATTTTTGAGAGACAGAGACAGAATGGGAGTAGGTTGGGGCAGAGAGAGAGGGCGGCACAGAATCTGAAGGAGGCTCCAGGCTCCGAGCTGTCAGCACAGAGCCTGATGCAGGGCTCGAACCCACGAGCTGTGAGATCATGACCTGAGCCGAAGTCGGATACTCAACCGACTGAGCCACCCAGGCGCCCCTGCACAGCACTTTATTTTTTTATTTTAAAAATTTTTTAAGTTTATTTATTTTTGAGACAGAGAGAGACAGAGCATGAGTGGGGGAGGGGCAGAGAGAGAGGGAGACACAGAATCGGAAGCAGGCTCCAGGCTCTGAGCCATCAGCCCAGAGCCCGACGTGGGGCTCGAACCCACGGACCGCGAGATCGTGACCTGAGCCGAAGTCGGATGCTCAGCCGACTGAGCCACCCAGGCGCCCCATGCATAGCACTTTAAAAGCACAACTTACAGGGGTGCTCGGGTGGCTCAGTTGGTTAAGTGTAGATTCTTGGTTTCGCCTCAAGTCATGATCTCACGGTTCATGAGTTCAAGCCCCACATTGGGCTCTGACCTGATGGTGCGGAGCCTGCCTGGGATTCTGACTCTGTCTCTCTCTCTCTGTCCCTCTTGCTGTCTTTCTCTCTCTCTCAAAATAAATAAATAAACTTAAAAAAAAAAAAAAGCACAACTTGCCTTTTCAGTAGAAACAATGCAAAGCGTTTAGCATGATCAGGTTGCCTAAAGTCAGGAGTTGCTCTAACGTGGGCTCAGGAAAGGAAAAGGCCTATTTAACGTCTGACTCCCAGGAGAGGGGCTCTGGAACATTTAGGTAGCTCTTGTAGTGATTCAGCTAAGAGAAATATGGAAAAGCCCAACACGTCTAGTTATCTCTAGTATCTCTCCTTGAAAAGGTGAAGAGACGAAAGACGGTGAAACCCAGTAGCCACCCGAAGAGTGTCAAAGTCGCAAAAGGCATCTTAATGGTTTTGCCGTCTTGAGTTAGAGCTTGAATATGGGAAATGACACAAAGGAATTATCAGATCAGATATGAACACACATAAGGAGAAGAGCATAAATAATAGGTGCCTAAAGGTAGGAAAGTTATGACAATCTTTGTCAGATGGACAATTTAAAAGAAAAACAGTAAAAAGCAACAATAATTCCTAAGAATCCTAACTTTCTCAGAAGTGAAGAGTTTTTGTTTAAAAGTGGTTCCAAAGCATGTCAAAAGCAAAATAAAGGATATTCAAAGATCATTCTTTTCAGAACTATTTTTCATCATTCACAAACTTTTATTAATTCACATGACTTGATATGTATGTGTTTAGACCTACACTTAAGTGATAAGTTTATAGCTTTAGAAGATAAAACATATACCATATTGAATTTACCATCTTTGTTTTCTTAAAATTTTTTTAATGTTTATTTATTTTTGAGAAAGAGAGATAGAGCATGAGCAGGGGAGGGGCAGAGAGAGAGGGAGACACAGAATCCGAAGCAGACTTCCTGGCTCTGAGCTGTCAGCACAGAGCCCAACGCGGGGCTCAAACCCACGAAGCATGAGACCATGACCTGAGCTGGTCAGCCGCTTAACAGACTGAGCCACCCAGATGCCCCTGAATTTACCATCTTAATAAAACCTCAGCAATTTCCTTGAAAACCCAATAAAACATATCCACCACCTTACATATTTGTATCTCTTTGCAAATACTATTTAAGCACTCATTTTATTACAGCTTTTAACCAAAGAAACTAACTTTTGTTCCCTCTCAGTTGCAGAGAAAACTGGGAGGGGAAGTAACTGAACACTTTCTGCCCCACTTAAGTACCTTAGCCTACCAGCACTCCTGAAGGACGCCTGATTGTGTACTGTAAACACACATTCCACATTCATTCATTCTGTATGTCTTTAGTGTGGAAAATGGTATCACGCATGTTAATATGACTCAAGTGCATCACTTACTAATCCACTAACTGATAGCCACTCTTAAAGAATAAAAGTAGGAGGCAGATATAACTATGTTAGCTTGTTTTTATATTCTTGACCTTTTGGAATTTTAATCTAGTAAGAAATTGGTCATCCAAATGTTATTTATTAGTTAACTCAATTAGCCCAAGGTCTCAAAGTCAATTTAGGATCTTGGATTATGATTTAAGCTGAGACTACACAATAATGCAATCACTGTTGACATCAAAAAATATTGTCAGGGAAGTGATATTATAAATTTTATGTAGAAGTGGAGTAACTGAGTCTAAATAGGTTTTAACACTGTTTTGAAATTCTTAAAGGTAAATCTTTTAAAAAGATATAATTATGACTCAGTGTAGTTGGACATATACATTTCTTAACATTTTTATATTTTTAAATAATTAGTAATGTAAGCTTATCTGAAGAGCAAGACTAGATTTAGGAACTTCAAAGATTTAGGAACTTCAGATTAGTAAGACTTTCAATGAATAAATAAATCCAAGTCTTGCAAAAGCTAGGATATTAGTTACCATTATTTTTTTTCCTTGTTAAAAACAGAGAAAACATACTACTATTTTAATTTTTTTAATGTTTATTTATTTATTTTGAGACAGGGAGAGAGAGCATGTGTGTGTGTGTGAGTGGGAGAGGGGCAGAGAGAGAGGGGGAGAAAGAATCCCAAGCTGACAGGGCAAAGCCAGACGTGGGGTCAATCTCACAAACTGTAAGATCATGACCTGAGCTGAAATCAAGAGTTGGATGCTTTGGGAATGCAAGCTGGTGCAGCCACTCTGGAAAACAGTATGGAGGTTCCTCAAAAAACTAAAAGTAGAACTACCCTACGACCCAGCAATTGCACTACTAGGCATTTATCCACGGGATACAGGTGTGCTGTTTCGAAGGGACACATGCACCCCAATGTTTATAGCAGCACTATTGACAATAGCCAAAGTATGGAAAGAGCCCATGTGTCCATTCATGGATGAATGGATAAAGAAGTGGTATATATATACAATGGAGTATTACTTGGCAATCAAAAAGAATGAAATCTTGCCATTTGCAACTACATGGATGGAACTGGAGGGTATTACACTAAGCGAAATTAGTCAGAGAAAGACAAATATCATATGACTTCACTCATATGAGGACTTTAAGAGAGAAAACAGATGAACATAAGGGAAGGGAAACAAAAATAATATAAAAACAGGGAGGGGGACAAAACAGAAGAGACTCATAAATATGGAGAACAAACTGAGTGTTACTGGAGGGGTTGTGGGAGGGGGGATGGGCTAAATGGGTAAGGGACACTAATGGGTAATCTACTCCTGAAATCATTGTTGCACTATATGCTAACTAATTTGGATGTAAATTAAAAAAAAAATTAAATTAAAAAAAAAAAGCCTAGAAAGTAACAAAAAAAAAAAAAGTGCCTGAGCCACCCAGGCACCCCCATATTACTGTTTTTAAATCAAAACAATCCAACCAGTAGATCTAAAGCATATAGAGTTAAATATTTTTATTTTCTTGAATTCTTCTAAATTTACATGAAAAATTACCAGTTTCTGGTTCTATGCTTATAGAATGGAGAACTGATAATGTTAAAATGTCTATGCTACACAAAGCAATCTATACATTTAATGCAATCACTATCAAAATACCAACAGCATTTTTCACAGAACTAAAATAAGTAATCCTAACATTGGTATGGAATCACAAAAGACCCAAGTGGCTAAAATAATCTTGAGAGAGAAGAACAAAACTGAAGGTATCACAATCCCAGATTTCAAGTTATACTACAAAGCCGTAGTAATCAAAACAGTATGGTACTGGCATACAAATAGACACACAGATCAGTGGAACAGAATAGAGTCCAAAAATAAACCCACACTCATATGGTCAATTATCTATGACAAAGGAGGCAAGAACATACAATGGAGAAAAGACAGTGTCTTCAATAAATGATGCTGGGAAAACTTAACAGCTACATGCAAAATAATGAAACTGGAGCACTTCCTTATACCATAAACAAAGATAAACTCAAAATGGATTAAAGACCTAAATGCTACAAGGAATCCCATAAAACTCCTACAAGAAAATATAGGCAGTAATTTCTCTGACATTGGCTATAGAAACATTTTTCTGGTTATGTCTCCTCAGGCAAGGGAAACAAAAGCAAAATTAAACTATTGGGACTACACCACAATAAGAAGCTTTTGCACAGCGCAGGAAACCATCAACAAATAAGAAGGCAACCTACTGAATGGGAGAAGACATTTGCAAATGAGATCTCCAATAAGGGGTTAATATCCAAAATACATCAAGAACTTACCAATTTACCACCAAGAAAATAATCTGATATAAAAATGGGAAGAGGATCTAAATAGACGTACAAAGAAGACATACAAATAGGCAGCACACCCATGAAAAGATGCTCAACATCACTGATTACCAGGGAAATATAAATCAAAACTTCAACGAGGTATCACCTCACACCTGTCAGAATGGCTAGACTAAAAAGGACAAGAGATAACAAGCATTGGTGAGGATGTAGAGAAAAAGGAACCCTCTCACACTGTTGGTGGGACTGTAAGTTGGTGTGGCCACTGTGGAAAACAGTATGGAGGTTCCTCAAAAAATTAAAAATGGAATTACCGTATGATGCAGTAATTCCACTACTGGATATTTATTCAGAGAAAATCAAAATACTAATTTGAAAAGATATATGCACCCCTATGTTTACTGCAGCATTTACAACAGTCAAGATATGGAAGCAACCCAAGTGTCCAATAGGTGAACAGATAAAGATGTGGTATATATATACAATGGAATATTACTCAGCCATAAAAAAGAACGACATCTTGCCATTTGCAAAAATATGGATAGATCTGAAGGGTATTTTGCTAAGTGAAATAGGTCAGACAGAGAAAGGCAAATACCGTATGCTTCTCACATGTAGAACTTATGAAACAAAAAAAAGAAAAAAAAGACAAACAAAAAATCAGACTGTTAAATACAGAGAACAAACTGATGACTGCCAGAGGGGAGGTTGGTGGGGAGATGGGTGAACTAGATAAAGGGGATTAAGAGCATAATTATCAAAAGTGATGAACAATGAGTAATGTACAGAATTGCTGAATCATTATATTGCATACCTGAAACTAATATAACACGGTATATCAATTATACTTCAATAAAAAAAGATTATTAGTTTCTATAAGTCAATCAAAATAGAGGCATCTTCAATTTTAAGGTGTTTTATAATGAAATTTATAAATTCTCTGTGGAGGCAGGCAAATATACACCAATCCATTTGTTTAGAAATTATTTATACCTGTATTCATTAGAGTTCTCCAGAGAAACAAACCAATGGGATGCATACGTATAGAGAGAGACTTATTATAAGGAATTGGCTTACAATATTATGGAGGCTGGCAAGTCCAGATCTCCAGTGTGGACCAGAAGGCTTGAGACCCAGGAGAGTCGATGTGCAGGTGAAATCCAAAGACAGTCTGTAGGTGAATTCCTTCTTGCTCAGGGAGGCTGGTGTTTTTGTCCTATTCAGTTCTTCAACTGAATGGAAAAGGCCCACCCACATTTGGGAGAGTAATCCAGATTTAAATATTAATTTCATCCCCAAATACCCTGTAAACTGATACGTGATGAACCATCACATACCCATACATTGAAAATACCTTATCAGATTGTTAGGAAAGCTAGGTAACACTATGGAGGAGTTTAGAGATGCATTTCTCTCTATTTTATTAGATGCTATTTTCTCTATACTTGCTGAGTTAGATTGAGTTGAACTAAGGGTTCAGCTTTAAGATTAACACCTTGCTGTTGGCTCAAAAGACTTCCCTTCTATCTTGACACTGCTCATTTGGATATATTTCTACTGAACTTCCCTATTTCTTTTAGTAGAGAATGGAAAAAGAAAAAGCCTTGTATGCAGAATCTTTATGATTTCTCAGGATGTCATGAAGTCTGACAAGCCAGAAGCAATCATTCCTACTCCATCTCCATTCCCCAAACACACATTCAGATATATTTAATTTGCTATCAATTAGAGTTCTTTATTTTTCAAGTCATGAAAAACCAGTTTCCATTGTTTCTTTTTTCTTTGTATACATTTCCCTCTCCTTTGATAGAAGGTATGCCTGTTTGAATTAGATATAACCTATGGTGTTCACAAATGACAAGAAAATCTTGTGGCTAATTAATTTCCAATAATTAACAACAAAAAGAAAGCTGTCTGATGGAACTTCTGGAATGCTGGTGTGAGTGGCCAAAACAATTTGGAAAAAAAAAAAAAAAAAAGAATAAAATTGGAAGATTCACATGTCCTAACTTCAGAACTTACTACAAAGCAGTAAGACGGTGTGGTTGTGGCATAAAGAAAAACATATAGTTCAATAAATTGAGAGTCTGGAAACAAACCCTTGCATTTATAGTTAATTGATTTTCAACAAGGGTACAAGATAATTCAAGGAGGAAAAGAACAGGCTTTTCAGCAAATGGTGCTGGGACAACTTGATATCCACATGCAAAAGAATGAAGTTGGGCTCTTTTCTCATATCATACACAAAAGACACTTCAAAATGGTCATATACTTAAACATAAGGCCTAAAACTATAAAATTCTTAGATAGAAACATAGGAGTAAGTCTGTATTACCTTGGGGTAGGCAAAGTCTTGTGAAATGTGACATCCAACACACAAGTGAAAAAGAAAAAAATAATAAATGGATTGCATCAAAACTAAAAACTTCTGTGTTTCAAAGGGCACCATCAGTGAAAAGTGAAAAGAAAATCCACAGTGTTGCATCCACATGACTCCTGAAACAGAATGCTATGGGCACCGGTGACAGTCATAACAAAGTTTATTACAATGAGAGGCAAGGCCGACCGATCGGGACCAACATTCTTGATAAGAGTGTGGCACCCCGAACAGCTGGGGTACAGAGTTTTTATAGCTGATCACATTGTTTTATTATCAACTGGGAACAGAACAAAGAAATAGTTCCCAGATGAGTTAGAAACAGTTCCCAGATGGGGTGATTATTTTAGACTTTCTGCCGTTAAGTTGCAACCAGTGGATCTCCTTGACCCTGCCTCTGATGCTCTTTTCTTTGAACTTTTGTTTCCTTAATTGGTGAAGCCTAATTTACAAGAGTATGAAGCGTAATTTACAAGAGTAAAGCAAGGCTGTTATCTCTTAACCTTCAGTGTCAGAACAAAGCTGTTACTTTACAAGCTAAGCGTTAGCCCTACACTACAATTTAACCCTTACAACAGAATGGGAGAAACTGCTTGCTAATCATATACCTGATCAACATAGATAGTCATCAGAGAAATGTCAAATACAATGAGATATCACTTCATACCACTTGGATATTATAATCAAAAAAGACAGTAATAGGTGTTGGGGAGGATATGCAGAAATCGGAACCCTCATGTATTGCAGATGGAAATGCGAATGGTGCAGCCACTTTGGAAAACAGTCTGGCAGTTCCTCAAAAAAGTTAAACACAGATTTAACCACATGACCCAGCAATTCCACTCCTTGGCATCTTCCCAAGAGAAATGAAAACATATGTCCACACAAAAATTTGTATACAAATGTTCATAGCGTCGTTATTCATGACAGCCCCAATGTGGAAACCACCCAAATGTGTAGCAACTGATGAATGAATAAACAAAATGTGGTATATCCATACAATGGAATACCATTTGGTTATAAAAAGAAATAAAGTACTGATAGGTGTTACAGTATGAATGAACCCTGAAAACATTGTTAAGTGAAAGAAGTCAGGCACGAAATACCACATATTATATGATTCCATTTATATGAAATGTCCAGAATAGGCAAATCTCTCTATAGAGAAAGTAACGGTTGCCTAGGACTTGGGCTGGCGGTGGGGGCACAGCTACTGGGGAAAAAAGGGACTGGCTGCAAATGAGTCTGGGTTTTTTCTTTGGGGTGATGAACACATTCAAAAACTGTCACAGCTGCACAATTCCGTGGCTATACTAAAACCTACGATATTTTATGCTTTAAATGGATGAATTTCATTATATGTGGATTACCTCTCAATAAAGCTGCTTAAAAAGATTTCCACAAATATGGGGCCCCTGGGTGACTCAGGTGGTTAAGCGTCCAACTCCTGATCTCTGGATCTCAGCTTAGGTCTTGATCTTGGGGTCATGAGTTCAAGCTCTGTGTTGGGCTCTAGGCTGGGTATGAAGCCTAATTAAAAAAAAAAAAACATTTCCACAAATACAAAAGAAATATAATTATTAACAAACTGCTTAAAAGAGAAAATATTTTCTTAGTACTTCCTTCCTTTGCAAGGAGAGGCAAGGCTTTTTTCACTTATAGACCCTCAGAGAACTGGCAAAGGTAAATATAGAGCATAAGACAAAGAACACAAAGGATTCTATCAATACTTGAAAAATACAATAAATCAGCACTGTTAGATATGACATAACAATTTTTTTTAATGTTTTGTTTATTTTTGAGACAGAGAGAGACAGAGCATGAGCAGGGGAGGGTCAGAGAGAGAGGGAGACACAGAATCGGAAGCAGGCTCCAGGCTCTGAGCTGTCAGCACAGAGCCCGATGTGGCGCTTGAACTCACGAACTGTGAGATCATGACCTGAGCTGAAGTCGACGCTTAACTGACTGAGCCACCCAGGTGCCCCGACATGACAATTTTCAATGTTACAGTTGAGGGTGGCAAGTTCCTGATTAAATCATTGTATTGTGATCTCAAGGCATACATACCGGCTTCCCAAATAGTAGAAGCTTCAAGAAAAGCGGGAACAAAAAAAAGACAGACACTAAGCTCCCAGTCTTTGCCACTTAACAGAGATCAGATAATCAAGGCCTAACAACCACCTTTTTGTCCACCAATGGAAAGAAAAAAAAAGCAGCTGCTGTTGAGACAAAACTGTTCAGGACCCGGTTTCAGCATGCAAGAGTAACAAATTTTTTTTAAGTTTATTTATTTTTGAAAGAGAGAGGGAAAGGGAGAGAGGGAGAGAGAATCCCAAGCAGGCTGTCAGCACAGAACCCGATGTGGGGCTCAAACCGACAAACCATGAGATCATGACCTGAGCCAAAATCAAAAGCCAACTGACTGAGCCACTCAGGTGCCCCGAGTCACAAATCTTAATGGCCACTGAAAGAGTCCCACCAGAGGGGCCGAGGGAAGACGATTCAGAATTCAAGGTGTCCAGAAGAGATGCCACATATAAGCTCCAATGAGGGAACTAAGGTGCGCTGATCTCAATGGAGAGTCCAGAATTAACTATCGAAGAACAATTTTGAGACATTTATTACAGCTGATATTTACTCATATATGCGGGAGACCAATCAAGCACAGACTGTGATAGAATAAAGGCAGGGCAAGGATTATAAATGCAAACACCACACAGTGTGTGAAACAGTGAGACTTCCCTTTTGTCTTTTGGCAAGCTGACTTCCTGAAAACCACCAAGGAGAGTGGTTTGCCCCAGGGAAGCAGAAGGGACTTTCGGTGATTTACAGATTTTGGGAGAAACCTTGTGGTTTTGTCTATGGAGTGTATATACTGTGCTTTCCTCTGTGTAATAGCCCCTGGTGCCCTTCCTTGGGCATTTCCATTGTAACCCAGGACTAACCCTGTCAATTATAATTCCTTACCACAAATCCAGTTGTCTAAGCTAAAAGGCTAGCACCCCCAATTCTTCTGTTTCACTCCCTCCTGACATATGAGGTTCCCAAGTCCCACTAACTCTGCTTTCTTAATACCTCTTAATCCCATTCTCTCCCTCCCAACCCACGACCCCCACCATTTGTCTAGTTCAGGTCCTTACAATCTGTGGTCTCTTAAACCGGGCGTCCCCATCCATCTGCCACATCGATGCCAAAATTATAATACAAGCACATTCCTGTGCTTAGCAGCCTGGGTAGACTCCATGTTACGACTAGAATGAAATCCAAATGCCTTATAAAAATGGCAACAAGGCTTTTCACAATCTGGTCCCCGTGGACAGTGGCAGCTGCCTCTCCACCAGCCCTCCTCCACCCACCTGCCCTCCCTTAGATGCCATCACCTGGGCTACTGTGCATTCTGTCACATTCCCTCTGCCTGGATGTTTTACTCCTTCCCTGCAAACCTCCTTTCATCCTTCAAAACTTAACCTCTTTGGTGAAGCCAGATTTGCCAGTCAAAGCAAGTTACTTCCTTATTTGTGTTCCCAAGGCACTTTGTACTTACTTCCATTCCTTTACTTTGTATGTAAATGTATGTATGTATTTACTCGGCCGCTTTTCTCACGCCCTGAGGCCAGCAGGCAGTCACAGCCACATCTTTGTGTCCTCCAGCACCTATCTTCTGCTTTGGCAGGAAAGCTCTTCTCAGTTAAGTACTGGGGAGAACGCATGTGTCACCCTTCACAGAGATGCAGATCAGCCAGTGTTGTTTCAATGCCGGTACCAGCCCTGCAGGTGATAAAACAAAGACAGCCCACAGTCTGTTGGAGGTTAAGAGAAGTCAGTATGAATACAATAAACTATACAGCAATTTAAAAGCCATAGGAGAATCATAAACCAAAGCTATGGGCTCAGGTGGGGGAGAATGATTCTCAGAGACAATTTTAAAGATTTCTAGTTAAAACTGATGGTAGGAGAAGGGCAGCAAATAAGCTGTTTACAAATGTGATGCTAGGACATGTTGACTGACATCATTTTCAAGGCAAACTCTACTTCTGAAATAAATACTCAGGGATATTGGGGATTTCATCAAAGGGCTGTGCTCTCGGGGAATTCCTTATCTTACACAGTGTAACTGGAGTGCTTCCTTCAGCCATCAAGATAACCTTCCTCTTAAATATTTGGAAAAAGGGTTCTCACGGTGACTCCTGAGCGGGTCCATACTGCGGCAGTGGCTTCCCTGTTGTTATCTGCCTCTCCTCATTTTCAGCTTTGGTAGTGGCTGTTATGCCCAGAATTCGTGATCCCCAAATACCGCCAGGGAGCCGAGTCCGATGCAAAAGCAAAAGAGCCTTTATTCGACCTAGCTCAAGCTCAATCCCCTACCTGCACCCACGGGGTGGTGAGATACCGGGGAGAGACAGCGAGTTTCAAAAGGACAAAGGTTTTATTGGGGCCCGGGGGCAGTTGGTGAGGTAATGGCTATGGCCTCAGCCGGTTGGCTGGGGAAGGGTCCGAGTCCTGTTAGGCAGGTGGGGGGGGGGGGTTACTCAAGGGGAGGAGGTGTGGTCAAGGTGAAGGACACAGAACAAGATGGAGTCGGCCGGCGTAGGCCCGCCCTTTCAGTGGCCACATCTGGAACTTCTGGACCATTGTCCCCCTTGATCTGACATTGCTATTGCCACACAGGCCTGAGCAGAGGGGAAGCAAAGAAAGCTGACCTTCCCTTGGATGCGCATCTTCTTGTACTCCTGCAATCCACCCTCTCTAGACTTTCAGGCTGAAACACTTCAAGGTTTGGTAGTGAGACACTAACTACACAAATGGACAATGACCAGACCACATATACAAACTGAACTCTAGCCTACACTCTGAAGCAACCACGGGAGCCGATCTACTCTCTGTTAGTCGGAAGTGTAGGAAGTTGGACCTCCACCTCTACCCATCAGTCCAGGAAGTCAAGCAGTAACTCCTGTAACAGTCAGACCCAAATGGTCAGCCCTTTATTAATAACTGACCATCTCCCTATCTCTTGCCCCTATTTTTTCTTTTTCTTTTTTTTTTTTAATTTTTTTTTTCCCAACGTTTATTTATTTTTGGGACAGAGAGAGACAGAGCATGAACGGGGGAGGGGCAGAGAGAGAGGGAGACACAGAATCGGAAACAGGCTCCAGGCTCTGAGCCATCAGCCCAGAGCCCGACGCGGGGCTCCAACTCACGGACCGCGAGATCGTGACCTGGCTGAAGTCGGAAGCTTAACCGACTGCGCCACCCAGGCGCCCCGCCCCTATTTTTTCCATAGAAAGGAAATATGCACTCCTCATCAACCCCGTACAATACCCCACTTCTAGTTGGCCAGCCTACAGTTTACACACGCCAACAGCCTCCAGTCAGGGCAAGGTCACAGCCTTCCCTTCTTTCCATGGTGAAGCTTTTCCACTCCTCTGCCTGCTTCTGAGACTCTGCCAAAATGTGTATTGGTGGCTGACTCCTTTGCTACAGCAAACCCTGAATAAATGATCTCATTTGGTTGATCTTTGTTGATTTTCACAGCAGAAAACGTTTCTTAAAACTGGATGCTAAATATGGTTCCTGGAGTCAAAAGGAGAAAATGTTAAATACTGTGTAAGAGTCCTCTTGTGGGCATAATGAGTTCTCGCCTCACTTTGGGTTTCTTAAATTTAACCCTCCTCTTGGATTCTGTAGGCTGTACAGGGAAGCATACAGAGCCTGGGATCTGTACCTCTACCCTGAACAGCGCAGTGGAACACAGTAAACCCCAGAAATCCCTTTCCTTGAGGGTGAGTTTTGTTTAGAATCCTGTCACCAAAGAGCTGCTACAGAGGAGCCCAATGGGCATTGCTCCCCATTTCCCAGACTGCAAGCTCTCTCCCCCAGGGCAAGGTGATGTCACCTTCTGCCTTTCCCCTGTGATTCTCCAGCTCCCCGGAGGGTGACTCTTGGACAGAAGCCCACGAAGCAGCTCACATGATAGACACTCCTCAGAGACAGCACAGTGGGGATCCATGTCAACGAAGAACATTCTCCTACAGCAGTATAAATGGAAATCACATCCTCTTCCTTCTACCTTACTTGGCAGGGAAGTTTTACTTCCACCGTTCTCTTCTTGCTCTGTGGGGCCCCGCCCCAGGTTGTCCCAACTGTAATGGAGTCCTTGCTGGCTTCCTTCTGGACAGCTGAGCCCCTCACTCTGGGCACCTGCACTGACCACACGGAGAATTAGCAGGAGCCTGCCAAGTTTTTCTTTTCCAGTTAGTTCATGTTCTTAGGCCCAGTGGGGTCTTCCCACCAGGCCAGATTAAGAAGAAAGGAAGATGATAAGATTTGCTCTCCCAGTATCCACAGCAAGCCCCAGGGCTGGGGCAGGAGGAAGGCTGATGGGGGAATTTTTCTTGTCAAATGTGTGTACAAAGGTATACTTTGAACTATTTTATTTAAATATTCCTGCTTTAAAAATGTTTTTAAACTGTGGTTAACGTACAAATAAAATTTACCATCCTAACCATTTTTAAGTGTACAGTTCAGTGATCTATTTTTTAATTTATTATCTTTTAATGTTTATTTATTATTTTCGAGAGACAGAGACAGAGTGCGAGCAGGGGAAGGGCAGAGAGAGAGGGAGACACAGAGTCTGAAGCAGGCTCCAGGCTCTGAGCCGTCAGCACAGAGCCTCATGTGGGGCTCAAACTCATGAACTGTGAGATCACGGCCTGAGCCAAAGTTGGACACTTAACCAACTGAGCCACCCAGGCGCCCCCAGTTCAGTGGTGTTCAACATGTTGTTGTGCGACTGACCTTCAGAACTCTTTTCGTCTTACAAAACTGAAACTCTACGTCCATTGAACAATTCCCCACTCTCTCCTCCCTCCAGCCTACTTTCTGTCCCTATGAATTTGGCTACCCTAAGTCCCTCGTGTAGTTGTGGAGTCGTATAGCATGTGTCCTTTTGTGGTTGGCTTTTTTCACTTAGCATGGTTTCCTCAAGGTTCATCCCTGTTGTAGCATGTGTCACAATTTCCTTCCTTTTTAAGGCTGAGTAGTATTCTATCAATGTACACATCACATTCTGCTTATCCATTCACTTGTCAGTGGACAGGTTGTTTCCACCTTTTGGTTACTGTGAATAATGCTGCTCTGAAATACAGATTTCGCTTTTCTCTATTCCCTTGTTAGTGGCTCTGGTCTAGCCGGAGATGCTGACAAAACCAGAGTAGGGTTATTAGTGTGAAATTAATCGACGCTAATGGAATTAAATGGAATTATTTTACTCTGAATTATTCCAAATTAATTATTCTGACATTCACTTTGAGAGGAAGGTCTGAGGACAACAGATCCCCAAGTTTATGCTAAAACAACAGATTTTGATAGAAAACAGGACAGAACTTCTTGGCTTGGGCTGTCCTGGGGAAAATCGAAAAAGTACCCAGTCCTACACCCTTCAGAGTCTGAAATAATTGATCTGGGCCTGCTGGAGTCACCTGCGAGCTTTTAGTTTAGTTTAGTTTTTTGTTTTCTTTTTAAAGCAGGCTTCATGCCCAGCATGGGGCTTGAAGCCATGACCCCTGAGATCAAGACCTGAGCTGAGATCAAGAGTCAGACACTGAACTGACTGAGCCACACAGGCACCTCTCACTTGAGAATTTTTAAATAGGAACAATGCCAGTAGCACCAAGCTTCACCCAAGACCCATTAAATTAGAACTTCTAGGGGTGAGGCCCAGACACTGATGTATTTCAAAGGTTCCACAGGTGAGTTTATTGCTAGCTGGGACTCTGAACCATTGGCATAGCTC
Source organism: Herpailurus yagouaroundi (assembly GCF_014898765.1). Classification (NCBI taxonomy): domain Eukaryota; kingdom Metazoa; phylum Chordata; class Mammalia; order Carnivora; family Felidae; genus Herpailurus; species Herpailurus yagouaroundi. The sequence continues at coordinate 41,016,161 of NW_024412391.1, read as the reverse complement.
ACAACTCCACCCCCAGAGGGACTAAAGATGGGTCACCTGAACTGGAGAGGAGTAAGGAGACGGCTGGGGCATAAGCCTACATAAAGGGGGTCACCTTGATGGGGTCCAGGTGGAGGGAAGCCATACCCTGAACCTGTTCACACTTTTTTTTTTTAATTTTTTTTAACGTTTATTTATTTTTGAGACAGAGAGAGACAGAGCATGAATGGGGGAGGGTCAGAGAGAGGGAGACACAGAATCTGAAACAGGCTCCAGGCTCTGAGCTGTCAGCACATAGCCCGACGCGGGGCTCGAACTCACGGACTGCGAGATCATGACCTGAGCCAAAGTCGGCCGCTTAACCGACTGAGCCAACCAGGCGCCCCTGTTCACACTTCTATAAATGGTCCTTTCCTTAAATTCTCCTCAGTTACCTTGTTTGAGTGAGTCACTTTCCTGCCAGATCCTGACCTATGTAGCTGTCCTCACCTAGATAAGGTTGCTAGGTTAAGCACCTGGTTGCAGAAATCAGAGATGTTTGGTTTGCCCCGAGCAGATGCCATAAGGCTACGTCAGAAGAAGACCTTTTTTGAGACTGGCTTATTTCACTTGGCATGATGTCCTTAAGGCTCATTCTCATTATAGCAAGTGATGGGACTTTCTTTTTAAGGCTGAATAATATTCCATTGTATTCAAATTTTTTAAATGTGAAATTTAAATTCAATGAAATGAAAAAAAATCTTAAGTGCATATCCACTAAGTTTTGACAAATGTATCACCCCCAAATGTTGATTCCTTCCCAGAAAATCCTCACCCTCACCCCTTTCTCCCAGAGGCAACCACCATTCTTCTGATTTTCCAGTGTAGATTAAATTTGCTTTTTCTAGGACTTCATTTAAACCCAATAATCCTTAAGTGGTTTTTTTTTTTTCCCATTAGATATATGGGAGTTTGGAAAGGAAAAAAATGAAAAATGCTAAATGAGAAGTGTCTGCTAATTGCTTATCAATCAGAAATTCAGAGGGAAAGGAAAGACACAGGGGCTCCTAATTTTAGATTTAATTTAAATCAACAGGAAATCTTACTAGGTCATCCAAGTTCATTTTAAACACAACTTTCTGGCAAAATCCTCTTTAAGGATATTAGTTACCTTTTCACATATCAATTCAATGATTCACATGATTATACAGAGACAGTAATTTTCAAACTGAGCTCCTTGGAGCCCCTAGGGCTTTCAAATTTAAATCAAATGGTTGGAGTGGCCCAAGGGAATCTTCAGAAACCTAGGAGGGGGTTTAAAGCTAAAAAAGTTTGAAAGCCATTCTCCTAAATCACTGAATTTTAATAATGCAAAAGAGCTTAAACATTATACCATCAAATGCTTTTACTACTCAGATAAGGAAAATGAGAAGCTGGGCCATTAAGTACCCAAAGCCACCAAGCTTTTATGGGCAGAGCCAAACTCAGGGGGGCCCCCTTATTGTTGCCCAGGGCCCTTTTACACAGACTCTAGTTAGCTTTAGCTTGGTCTGCAGGTCTATAGGAGAGAAGGATGAAAGTCTCCCTGATCAGCATCATCACTTATTTATTTAAAGCTAATCATTTGCATAATAATTCCTAATGGTAACATTTTCAGACAAATCCCATTTTGCCGACTATTCCAGGGGGTATGTAGACTCCTAGAAGTCTGGCCCTGAACTGGAGATTAAGTGCTCGTGTTCAATGGCATATATCTAGCCCCATAAACATCCTGCACAGGACTCTTCATCTGTCTTTTTTAAAGTAGGCTTCGCCCAGTGCGGAGCCTGATACGGAGCTTGAACTCACGACCCCAAGATCATGACCTTAGCAGAGATTCTCAACCTACTGAGTCACCCAGGCTCCCCTTCATCTGTCTTTGCCGGAGGATCAAGATAGCCAAAATTTTTTGGGTTTGGACATAAATCTCTTTATTTCAAACTTATTTTGTCTAGTGAACAGATGTACAACAATGATCATAACCTTCCAAATTATGTTAGAAAAGGGAATAAAAGGACAAGTGAGTCAGGTAGTCAATACAAATGAGTGCTTGGGCAGGAGGGTGTTTTGCTGCCTTTAGTACCGCAATGATTGAGAGCCTCTCATCCTAGGCAGAGTGAAACAGACAAACCCAACAGATGGCACTTGTTTTGTTTTTTTTAAATTTTAAACGTTTTATTTTTATGTTTTTATTTTAGAGTAAGAGAGAGGGAGAGAGCGAGCAGGGGAGAGGGGCAGAGGGAGAGAGAAAGAATGCTATGCAGGCTCCATGCTCAGCACAGAGCCTGACTCAGGGCTCAATCCCATGGCGCTGGGATCACAATCTGAGCTGAAATCAAGAGTTGGATGCTCCACTGACCCAGCCACCCAGGAGCCCCTGTTTTTTTGTTTTACCCAGCGTGGGGCTCAAATTCACACCCTAGATCAAGAGTCACATGCTCTACCTACCAAATGAGCCAGCCAGGCACCCCTACATGGCACTTTTTGATCATTTACTCTGTGCCCTGTTCATTAGATACCAGTCAAACAACCCCTGAAAATGACCTAGGAGATCTACTAAGTATTTAAGGTGTGTGAACATCAGAAGTAATTTCATTATAATAAAGTAAGAAAAAAACATTTTTTTTATGATTATAGGAAAATATACATAATCTGAATTTCTTCAAGCCTTATCAGGATATGGGGAGAGTTGAGGGTGACATCGGCAGTTATAACTCTTGTCCCTATCCGCTAATGCAGAACTCCAACATGTAAATTTCTGTCCAAATATTTCTTTTGCCAGGGAGGGAGTGTTTCAGAGCCGGTCTTATGTTCTGTACAACCAATTCCACCAGGTGGCAGCATTTCATTTGCAGACACAGCCATTTCGATTCATGGCGCTCTCCTCCCAGAGTGTGACAAAGAATTCTTTTCTGCTTCTTACATTATTACTAAAGAGTTCCCAAAGAGACTCTGTTTTGCTTTATTTTCATTTTTAGAGAGTACAGCTAGTTCAGCCCTTGTCTCTTCATAGGAACTGGGCATTAGTCCCCTGAAAGTTCCATCTGAATTGCAGCCATGGGGCTGTATTCAGAATTGCCTTGCCCCTCTGATGACAAACGCTTGACTGGTGCATCCTTCTGGTCCCTGGGCTGCTTGAGAGCTTGAGACTAAGACAAGGTGAGTCTTGGATTATTTCTACTTCTGCCAATTCCTAGCCATGAAAATTTGAGCAGATTAACTTCAAAACCTGTTTCCTCATTAGTAAAATGATGGTACCCACTTCATAGGGCCCATGATGAAATGAGATTCCAACATATGGAATGCATTTAATCAATGTCAGTGCTTATTATAAGCACACATAGCTACAAAAACATTAACTGATTATTGCTGCTGGCAGCATCACAGAAAAATTTTAATTTCTTCTTTGTTTTCCCAATTCTCTTTAATAAGCATGCATTGTTTTTATAATCAGGGGGAAAAAGGCAATTTAAATATAATAGATTGTTGATCCCAGTTCCTGATGATTCCTGCAGAAACATTCAAATACTTTTACTGCTCAATGAGCTCTGGAGGGCTGGGCGTAGGTCTTACCTATTTTAGTACCATTTGCATGAAATACATCATTTGGCACCCAGTAGGTAGTCGATACTCATTTCCCCGAACCAAAAACCTCAGTGGTAATTGCTTCAGGTTTTAATTTCTCTGTGTAATGAAATAGCTTTTTCTTTTCCATGAATTCCTTTTTCTTACATAGGTCCAATTTCTAAACCTTTTATCAATTTAATTGAATCCTCCCCAAATTGAGTCCCCTCCAAATTCTCCCCATCAGAATTCCTCTTAGATTGTGAAGTTGGCTTTAGGCAGGTTTTCAGAAAGCATTTCACCTGACCTCCACACAACTCATGCCAATAGGGGATATGGATGGGACTGAGTTGAGGTAGAATCTTTTTAGCAGCGAAATGAAGATGGACCCCGGTAACATGGATTATATAAAGATTGTAAAAGGAAACAGACATTTCCAAAGATGTGTCATATTTTAAGTTGAAACCCATAGTGAAGACAGTGGTTGGTTGGTTTTTACCCATGGTAAAGGGTACAGGGTTATTGATGATTAAGTCTGCCTGTTGCCATCCCTTGGTTCCTTTGATCTTAAATGAATAAATGAAATGGTCAGGCGGATCTCTAGGGAGGACAGGCTCAAGCAGGATACTGCGCTGGTGTTTCTTCTATAAAAGCAAAAGCAAAAAATATGACATTAATCTTTGGCAGCTGTTCTATTTTAGCTCTTTTCTCACATTATTGATACACATAAAACTCTCTCTCCGGGAATTTGAATCTGAAGGGAAGTCCAAAGTTGATTACAGCTGAGCCACCTGAGGCAGGGCCCCTGACAGGCATGGGAACTCCAGAGGGCCCCATCTATACAGAAGCTGATATTTAATTCCTCCTTTGATCTTTCAATCTTTAATAGATTCTTCTTTGATTAAGATGTCCAGACATTTAGACTCCTAACTGGGTCTTAAAAGGTTCTAGGCCAAGCTTGGGTCCAGAGCCAGGAGGTGGCCAGGGGGGCAAGATGTGGGGAAGGTGGTCCTATTGTTGATGGTGGCACTGGGCACAGAAGGTGGAAGTAGGTGGAAGGAGAATGGAAAGCTGGCTGCTTGCACACATTGTTTGGGCTGGCTTCTGTCCTCTGTAACCTAAGGTTTCAGTTGACGTGATGCCAAAGCAGGGCTGTGTTCCTCTTGGCCCCTGCTCCTGGCAGGAGTGGGGAGAAGCTCTTGCCCTTTCTGTCATGCTGTGGTCTCTGATGGGAGAGCATCAGGGCCCGAAGAAGAGCTCTGTCTTCTCCAAACTGCTCAAACCTGGTCCTTGTGAGGCTGACTGCAGACATTCTCTTTCTACCTTCTCTCTGCCCCCAGGCACTGGGACATAAGCTTCCTCTCTCATCATTCAGGCAACAAATGAATAAATACATGAAAATCAAATCATGTAAGTCTCCTTGGCAGAGGCCAGCATTTCTTCCGTAGGTCCAATTTCTTACGTGGGTTGTCAAACTTGCCCAGATTTGCCTAAGCTGAGAAGTGAAGGTTGATCAGGCTCACGTGTAAACCCTGGGTCTTCAGGAAAATTCCGGCCAACAGGGAACATTGTTTTGAAGCCTCCCACATGACACTCCCAAAAAGAGTTGGTCCAGGAAAAACTCCACCTGTTCAAAGATGAATCATCAAAGAGGAAAAGGCAAAGGGTCTCTCCATGCATAGGAAAGGGACAGGAAAAGCAAGTGGCAGATGTGGAACCCTTACCAGGAAAATGCTGCCATAGAGCAGACAAAAGCTATAACCAAACAGTTGTCAGGCATTTAGAAAACTTAATGAAGGGACTGCCTCTAAGAAGAAAGAGTGAAGGGATAAGATGGTAAGACATCAGGGGGCAAAACATGAGCTCAGGAAAAAAGTGGAAAAAGAAAATAAAGGAAAACAGAAAATAGCCCAAGGGAGAAAACAAATAAACCAACCAACCAACAAACAAACGCAACACTGCTGAAAATATTAAGGACACAGAAGGCAGGAATGACAAAAACTCAGCAAAATAAAATAGAAGTAAAAGAGTTTAAAAGAATTAGGCCAAGAAGTCCAGTGACTATAAATTTATTGAGCACCTGTGATGTCTAGGCACTGTTGTAGGCACTAGGACTTACAGCAGCTCCATAGCCAACATCCACCCTATGGCCCTTGAAACAAAGCTGCATTTTTTTTCAGCTTCCCATACCACCTACAGTGGACGATGCAAAGGCCACCGAAGAAAGGGCCCCTTGTCAAGGTCTACAATGGACTTGACATGTTCTCCACCTGCAGGCAAGTGGCATTATCCAGCAGTGGAATCGTCTCCTCCAAACTTAACTTATAAGACATCTACGTTTATCTCTGTCACCTCCTCCTTAGCTGGGTTACTGTTATGGGCTGAATTGTGTACCCCACCCCCCAACTCATAGGTTGAAACCCTGACCCCCAAGTGATTGCATTAGGGGATAGGCCTTTAGGGGTAATTAAGGTTAAATGAGGTCATTTGTGTGGGGCCCTGATCCAACAGAACTGGTATCCTTATAAGAAGAGGAAGAGACTCTAGGCCATGGATAATACCAAAGGCCATGTGAGCACATGGTGAGAGGGTGGTCCCCTCTAAGCCAGGAAGAGGGCTCTTAGCATGAATTTGCCAGCATCTTGATCGTGGGCTTCTAGCCTCCAGAAGGGTGAGGAAGTGAATGTCTATTGGCATTTACTTGACCCAGGGTTTACACGTTTAAGGCACTCGGCCTGTGGTATTTTGTTATGTTGGCTCTAGGTGACTAACACAGTCAATGAATGTGCCATGCCTAGCATGGGGTCATCTCTCCTTGGTGCTTCCTGAGTAATGATCAGGACAAAAGGGATGATGAGCTATATAAGCCTATTTTGAAAATTCGGGATTTACCTTGACCATTCCTGGCCATGATGCTCTTTTCTTTCTCCTACAAGTAAAAAAGGGACCCACACATGGGCCTAAAATAGCTTGTGCCGATTTTGTGCTGGTAGAGAGAGAGCACTAACTCCAGTATCTCGGGAGGACAGGGGAGAGATGAACCCTGGAGGTGCTGAGCTGTGAGGGCAAGGGTACAATTATTGCATTCCTTGTCCACTGAAACTCAGTGCAGTCATGGTCTGCCTGGGTTGGATGACAGCTATTTCTACAACTTGCCCTTCTGTGGGGTTTGTCATCCTTTTCTACATACTATGGAAATAGGAAAATTCATGAGCTCATGGCCATTTCTGAAGTATGCCTTTGTGCCTGATGCTCCAATAGTACCCCCAAATGTGCCTCTGAACATCCCCTCACACCGTTCAAACACCCGACCGGTTCAACCTTGTTTCTACCACCTGACTGATACAAATTCACCTGCTTCTCCCAGTGCCCAAGTGGTCTTGGGTGAGGCTGTGTATGGCAATCGGAGATCTGTTCATGTTCCCTAAGCAAACTGACATAACAGTGATCCAAATCCAAGTCAACAACAAAGCCCAAACTCGAGTGACCTGTGCCCCTTTAAACTGTACCTTTGTGTGTGAGGGAAAAAGGACACAATGTCTCTCCAGCGAGTTCTGAATCTCAGTGGTGGGAAGGCCTTTCCCAGGTTGGTTTCTTCCGTGGGTATTCTGTTTCAGTGCTAGGGTTAGTGCCAGCTACTAAATCCACCATGCCTGTATACTTTTTATTTTTATTTTTTTATTTTTATTTTATTTTATTTTATTTTTTATGCCTGTATACTTTTTAAAATTGGGGTAGAATCCACATAAATAAAATTTATCTTTTAAATCATTTTTAAGTGTATAATTCAGTGGCATTAAGTACACTCACAATGTTGGATAACCATCACCACTATCTACTTCTAGAACTTCTCTATCATCCCAAACTGAAACTCCATACCCATTAAACAGTAAGTCCCCATTCCCTGTCCCCAGCTCCAGGTAACCTCTATTCTATTTTCTGTCTCCATGAACTTGCCCTTCTCAAGTACCTCATGTAAGTGAGGGCTACAGTATTCGTCCCTTTGTATCTTTCTTATTTCACTTAGCATACTGTTTTCAAAGTTCATCCATGTCACAGCATTTCAGAATTTCCTTCCTTTTATGGTGGAATAATATTCTACAGTATGTCTATACCACATTTTGTTCATCCATTCATTTGTTCCTGTATTTTGGGGGGCTTTCTTTATCCTTGTGTGGTTAAGCCTCTGTTATCATTAATAATCATTTATATTCAACTCTATCAACACCGTGTAGTTTCTGTCTCCTGGCTGGAGCCCTAACTGCCTTTGAAAGCTGCCTTTCTCTCATTCCATGTGACTTTGATGGGGCCAAGCACTGAACCTCATTTCCCTCATCATAAGCCATACTGCCATACTATTATACTGATAATACTATCATCATAGTGATGGGTCCTAGGGCAGGCAAGTGACGCAACCAATGCCAATCAGAGTCATTCTCCAGCATCAATAGATGGAATGGGGGAAACACCTTTCCATGGGGTTTGCCACACTGGGGTTCTTGCAGACACATTGCAGACACGTGTAAAAAGCTAATCTTGTGGTAGGATAAACTGAGACCAATATGCAAAGAGAAAGAGAGATGGAAAGGAGAGATTTCTAAAATATCCAGAGGTAGCGTAGCCTGAGAAGGTCAGAATTTAAGGAAGTGAGCGAAGATATAAGAAGAGTGAGAAAGGGCAGCCAGAACTGCAGAAGAAACATCAGGAGAAGGTGGTGTCATGCTTTCGTGATCATTGTGATATCGAGAGGATTGCTTTTCTTTTTATTTTTTCAATGCTTTATTCATTTTCTGAGAGAGAGAGAGAGAGAGAGGCAGAGAGAGAGAGAGAGAGAGACAGAGAGAGAGAGAGAGAGAGAGAGAGAGAGAGAGAGAGAATCTGAAGCAGGCTCCACGGCCAGGAGCCTGATGTGGGGCTCAAACTCAGGAACCATGAGATCATGACCTGAGCTATAGTCAGACATTTAACTGACTGAGCCACCCAGGCACCCCAAGAGAGGATTGTTTTTAAGTTAATATTTATTTTTGAGAGAGACAGAGAGAGTAGGGGAGGGGCAGAGAAACAGAGAGAATCCCAAGCAGGCTCTGTGCTGTCAGCATGGAGCCTGATGCGGGCTTGGAACTCAAGAACTGTGAGATCATGACCTGAACCCAAATCAAGAGTTGAATGCTTAACCGACTGAGCCACCCAGGTGCCCCAAGAGAGGCTTTTTCTTTTTAAAGTTCATTTATTTATTTGGGGGAGGGGGACAGCGGGGGAGGGATAGAGCGAGGGGGACAGAGGATCCACAGAGCACAGTGAGCTCTGTGCTCACAGGAGTTGTTGGGCTCAAACTCATGAACCGTGAGATCATTATCTGAGCCGAAGTCGGACACCTAACAGACTGAGCCACCCAGGTACAGCCCAAGAGAGGAGATTTTAAAAGAAGGGAGGAGGTAGGAAGATAATGGGCTGGAAAATGGCCCTGGATTGGGCACTGGATTGTGGCTGACCGGAGTGAGAGTGATGGCAGCAGAGTGCTCTGCTTTAGCACCCGTGCCCCTCTCCTGGTCCGTCTCCCGCACCCTCAAGAGCCCTGGGCTCGGGCCATGCTTGCCGTTCCTCAAAGGTGCCACAGCTCGCAAGCTGCCCCAGCTCATGCTCTTGAACAACTCTGACTTGACTCTGCAAAATTCAAGGCAAGCTCAGCTCTTCAGAGAAGCCCAGCAGGTCAGTTCCTGGATCCCAGGGAGGAGCAGCCACTCCCGTAGCACTTGCTGTGTCCTTTCCTCGCATTACTTTAGTAGCTGCTGGCTGTGCACATCTGTCTCCCTGCCAGCCTGTGGAGCCTCTTTCAAGCAGGGGCTTTGGTTTATGCATCTTTGCATTCCAACCTCTCAGCCCAGGGCCTGGCCTGGAAAGGAGCTTACTGCACGCTAATAAGGGATCAGTGCCTGCAGGGATGCACTCGCCAATTCTCCTGCTACAGGGCAATGGAATCTGGTTGCCATGGTGCTGAGAGAGTGATTCCTCCACCTGCTGTTTTCAGGAGGAACAAATCACAGTGAGCTGAATGCATGTTGGCGTCTGGCCAGCAGGACGGATGCTGGGCCAACCCTGACATGGCAGAGACATCTTTCCAGCAAAACAGACCTTTTCACCCTTTTCTTCCAGGCAGCTAAGACTGTTGAGTAACATCAGAGTTTCCTTGCTTCTGTCGCTGGGAGATTTAAAGGGCTCCTCTTTTGCCAGTATCCTCCTCTGCTCTTATGCTAGTTTTCTCTCCTCCTCTCCTGCCTCCCAACACTGTACTTTCTATCTCCTTGTCTGAAGCTAAGACAGGCTCCCAAACTAAAGCCTGTTGGCCAAATGCTCAGAGGACCTCAGTCTTTTTCTAAAGGCCTTTAATGGATTGGGTGAGGTGTACCCACATTATGGAGGTTTGCTTTACTGATCTACTGACTGCAATGTTAATCTCATCCAAAAACTCCCTTTACAGAAACATCCAGATGTGTTTGACCAAGTATCTGAATACTGTGGCCTAGCCAAGGTGACACATAAAATTAGCCCATCAGAGTGTATGACCCAGTTCTTGTCAATGAGATGTCACAAGTTGTTGCGTGTGGCTTCTGGAAGGGCTCCTAAGGAGAGAGACAGCTGTGCTGGCCCACGTCTTGGTCCCTCTTCCTTATCCTTTCTGCCTAAGAGGTGGGCCTAATGCTGGACACTTCATCAACCGTCAGAGAAGTCAGCTGCAAAATCTTCAAGCCTCGAGCCTGCCCTGGGCTTCTCATCTTTGTGCTTCTTTTTAGATGGCAGAAAAATAGAGTGCTGTTGTGCAGTTCTACATCCGTTTTTCACGTCTCTGTGAATTGCAGTTAAATGCAACTCCTAATACACCAGCCTCTGCTTCTTGGCCATTCAAAGCTGTTTCATTTTCTGAGCCTGCCCTCGAGGCCCCTGCTGACCCTGTGAGCCATCTTGCTGTCCCTTAATACATGTTCTGTCATTTGGGCTAGCCTGAATGGGATCTTATTTATAACCAAGAACCCTCCCCAGTGTAAGGCATATGCTAGGTGGGAGGGACTGAGGAAATTAGGGGTGTGAGGCCAAAGGCAAATGACTACTCCTCTTGAAAGTTAGTAAGGCTGGATCATAGAGCGCGTGTGGAGTGAGGGTGGGAGGCAGGCCTTGGTGAGACTGGACTTTATCATGAAAACAGGGGGGTTGGTGGGTAGGCTTTGTGTAGGTCACATGATCACACTTTCAAATCAGGAATCTCACTGTAAGTGTAGCAAGGAAAAAAGATTGCTGGGAGTTAGTATGGAGACAGGGAAACTTGGTGTAGGGATCCAGATAAGAGATGATGGAGCAGTGGAGGAAGAAGAAACAGACTTTAGAAAGACTGAGAGATAAATAAAAGGCAAGAACTGTATTTGACAAGTAACGGGGAGAAAGAGGTCAAGTTCAGAAGCAAGAATTCTGGCTTGAGCGCCTGGATGGACACCATCCTTTCCTCTGGCAGGCAGTTTATCATCCTCGCACCATACCCCATACCTGTGGAAGTGTTGGTGGACACAGAACCTGTCACCTCTCATCCCCTTCCTGAAATCATAATAGCTAGTCTTTCAGGTGGTCTTAGGCTGCATCATCAAAGGTACTGAGTTCAGAACCAGGGAGGTGATGCTCTTGTCCCCTTGACTCTGGTTAGAACATATACCAGGTAGATCATGTCTAATCTTAGTCCCTAAACTACAAGGTGGAGTTTAACAACTAGAACTGCCTAGGTAAGAGGGTCATCAGGAAACCACACCAATGAGGAAGTTCTAAGGGATCTGGGACCAGACCATTTTTAAGGGTATAATGCTCCTGTGTGCAAAAGTTTAAAGGCAGAGGGTACAGAGTGCTCCTTGTGGCCCTAGAGTACACAACAAGAACTGATGGACTGAAGCTATAGGGAGGCAGATTTTTGTCCAACATAAAGAACCTTCTCTGGATCAGGGTTGCCCTGTGTCAATAGGAAGCCCAGGGAGGGAAGGAACAGCCCATCTGAGAGGTACGTGGGAGGAGGCTGAGGGGTTCTTCCTCCCAATCCACCCCAAGGAAAGATGGAGTAGGGACCACAGCTCAAGTAGCCACAGGAGTCAGGTGAGGCATTAGTGGGAGCAGTACAGCTAACGGTGCACAAACTCGAAATTAAAACCAACAGCAGCAACAAATGGTGTGCAGTCCAACAAATCCTGCTGCAGACGTGGGATGGGGTCAGTGCACAACTTCTGCCATGGAAGGTGGGGAGCGGAGTGTGCTGGTTGGCCGGGGCTGGTCTAACAAAGTACCCCAAACTGGGTGACTTAACAGAAATTTATTGTCTCACAAGTGTTCGCAGGGCCGTGCTCCTTCTGAAACTTCTAGGAGAGAGTCTTCCGGCTTCTGGCGGCTCTTGGTGTTACCCGGCTGCTGGCAGCATGATTCCCATCTCTGCTTCCATCCTCACGTGGCCTTCTCCCCTCTGTGTCTGTGTCCAGGTTTCCCTCATTTTATGACGACACCAGTCATGTTGGATTAAGGGTCCACTCTCCTCCTATACGAACTCAACTGATTCTATCTGCACGGATCCCATTCCAAATAAGGGCACATCGTGAGGTGGCCTGATCTTTTGCAGGGGCACAATTCGAACCACACCCCCAAGTCTGAAGTCCCATTCAGCTGGAGGCTTGTCAATCCAGGAGTCACACGTAGCTTGGGTGAGCCTTTTGTCTGTTTTTGCCTGTCTTGTCTTTCTAGCTTAGGGAAGGAAGCATCTTCCTTCCCATCAAACTGGCAAAGCCAGAGCCCACGAATGTTCAGTGACTGACCCACCCTCTCTCTGCAGGAGAGGCATAGCGGATGCCTCTCACGGCATAGCTGGATGACTTCTCATGGGGCTGAGAAGGGCTTGGAGAGCTTCCGTGTGCTCACAGTCTTGGGGCAGGGTCTCTAGTGGTCTCAGCTCTGGTGCAGAGGCTACTTTCTGCTCTGACAACCTCGGAAGGCCAGGCCTGCATGTGCCTGACACAGCCCGCTCTCTGCCTAGGTGCTGGTTTGTGGGGAACTGCTCCCCTCTGCCAGACAGAGGGAAACCTGCTCTCCTTCTGTTTCTCAGTATTTGTTCCCCTAAGTCACAAGTTCATAAATCCATAGTAAGAATGGGAAGGGGCCAGAGGTCAGCAGGTCCAGTCTCCTTCACCGTTCAGAGAGGGAGACCGAGGCCAGAAAGGGGAAAGGCCTTGTTGAAGGCCACAGAGAGAGTTAGAGGAGGGGCTGGGATTAGACATGAACCCCCTCCTTCCCACACCCCGGTCTGGGAAGCATCCCTGAGGATCCTAGCAGCATGGGCTGGTAGAAAACCAAGCGGCTCCTGGGAATCCTGCACATACATTAGATTGGAGGACAAATGGTAGAAGAAGGCAAAAGAGAAGGAGGGGGTAGTTCACCTCAAGTAGGGGCATCAGAAAGCTGGAGAGATACTGGCCCAGGGAAGTGTACCAGGACCATCAGTCCATCAGTCCACTTACTCCAGATAATTCCCCATCATCAGCCTGTGTGAGTGATCTGAGCACAGCCTAACTCCATACTCCTAAAAAGTCACGTATCCACACAACTTCTGTCAATCAAATGCTCTTTTACTCTCTCCCTCCTTCTCCTGTGTCCCGATATCCTTTCCATCTTTCTCATACCTGGCCCACCTAGAACTTGCTATTGCAAGCTTACCGCGCTCATAAGTACACCAGAAGGTATCACCACTCAAATGCAACAGAAATTTACATTTTGCTCATGTCAACAGTTCAAAGAGCTTATCAGAAAAAGGTGGAGCAACAGGCTCTGTTCACACAGTCACTCAGGGACCAGGCTCTGCCGTAACGCATGGACATCAACAGCCAGCCAGCAGAAAGGGAAGGGCAGAGAGGATGGCACACGGGAGTTTGAGGCTGGGCTGGGAAGTAGTGTGCAGCAAATTCAATCACGTTCCATCGGCTGGAACTCAAAGGATCCAAAAGGGACGAGACAAAACTAAACCTAAAGCTGGGTTGAATGTTGATCGGATGGGAGGTGCAGCACCATGAGAACATGCCTCAAAGAGCTCCTACACCACGCCCAGGACCCCAGCTGCTGCCCCTTGAAATTCATGACAGCGCTGGTGCTGAGGCACGCCTCCTGCAGGCTGCTCCCTGCCACTCAATGAGTGTAGTCCACACACTATGGCAGATGGTTCCTCTGAGTACTGGGGACTCTTGTGTTGTCAGCTTTGGTTCCAGAACTCCCCAATGGCTTTACTTAACCTTCCTGAGACTATGTGGCAGGCTAGGAGGCTTCACCCAGCTGTTGCTTGCTCTCCTTCACTCGGTGGTCAGACTTGCATCATGGGCTGGTGGTTCTCCTGGCCTCCCTGCTTCTTCTCAACTTCCTTTCACATAGGTGTTTCTCCTAATAATAAACTTGCACACATAGTCCTGACTGGTGTCTCCATCTTGGAGGACCCAGTCTAACACAGGAGCCAACTCCCTGGTATTAACTACTCCAATTCCATTGGGGTCACTTAGTGCAGGTGGTGAAGACAGACAAGACTTGTTGAACAAATGATGCTCTGGGTACACCTAGAACTTGCTAGCTGCATAAAGAGGTACCAGGGTGTTAAGATCACAACATGCTTTTTTATGGGGCCACGATTTGACCCATAAAATTCTCCAGGCTCAGCTGGGTGACCCCTTTCCACATTTCCCCAGCGGT